>NC_059160.1:160115165-160722191 GCF_019923935.1 Bubalus bubalis
AGATTCCCATTCACATGGGACCAGCCCCTAGAAGGTCTGGCCCAACACCCTATGAGCTGAGCCTCACCCAGCTCTCCACTCCATTCCCTGACATCTGCCCCACCCTTCACACTACATCACACGCATGACCTCCTGCCCTCTGCTGCCCTTCTTCCTGCCTCTGAGCCCTTGTCCATGCCAGCTCTCTGCCTAGACAGCTAGTCCCACCCTTGGATTCCCTGCTTGGTCCCCAGGACACAGCTCAAGATATACCGCCGCAATGGTGGTGCTCTGTCTCCATCACTAGACTGTGAGCCAGGATGCTGGGGCCCAGCGTGGTACCTGGCACGTGGCAGATCAACAATGAACTCAGAGGGAATGAGTTACTACTTGATGGCAACAGAAGGATGGATGGATGGAAGGGTGGATGAATGGATGGAGGAGTGGGTAGATGGGTGGAGGGGTGAGTGGGTGAGTGGGTGAATGAGTAATACAAAGGTAGATGGGCAAATAGGTGGGTGGGTAGGTGGATGGGTGGATTGGTGAGTAGAAGTGAAGGGAAAGGCAGACGACTGGGGCAAGGCTGACCTTGCTCTGGCCTTGGCCCCCGCCATCACTCCACACTGCCAGAGCACAAAGGCACTTAGATGGATTAAGCCTCCTTGATACAATTGGATGGCTGGAAATAGCTCTGTGCAGCCTGCAGCCGCTGCCTCCCAACAATCATCCCCAATCAACACCCACCTGTCCCTGCTGCCAGTTAATTCCACCTGACACCCTGGCTGGGAAACTCAGTTTCCAGGTGTCAGCCCCAAACGAGGGCTCGCAGGGGCTGGGCCCGCTCAGCCAAGGCCGAAGCAAAGTCACCCTCCTGGGTCCCCAGTGTCCAAGAGGGACAACATGAGCTCATGCCTATGAGCTGCAGGCAGAGAAGAGCTTGGAGATTGCAGGAGACCATGCACCTCCAAGGGAGCCGGGTCAATCTCAGGAAAGAGACATATGGGTCCCCTCCTGCCCTCAGCTACCCTCCTAGACTGTTCAAGGAAGAAGGACATTTAAGGGTTTCATGCGTAAGAATAAGCAGTCTCTTCAACAGCAAAAACTGAGAGTGGCATCTTGGTCATTATTCGAGGCAGTGAAGAGGAGGGGCACATGCCCTCCAGATCCTCCACATGCCCAAGGGTACCGCCAAACAAGGGTGGACTATATGGGGGCAACTGGCAACCCAGTGGTGAGGGGCTACTCTGGCCCAGATGGAGGCTCTCTGTTCTACAAATAAAGACTATGTGAAGCTCAGAAAGAGTTTCCACGTGATTTCTTCTGGGCTTTCTACTTTGTGAGCCCCTCCTTCCCAGCCTCCTGCTTCCTCAGTCTCTCTTAGCCATATACTTTACATTCCTCTATGATGCCCCCGGGCACCCAGTCCCAGCCAGTGCATGGGGCCAACATGGCCTGTGCCCTGCCTCCTGGGGAAGAAGAGAGTCCCCCAAAAAAACACCCAGCACCATGGAAGAGTGTAGGATTCAGAGTAAAGACATGGGAACCAGGCTGCCCTCTCCCAGAAGCCATTCGGTTACATGATATACAACAAAGAGGCAGCATATAGCTTCACCTGATCAACTCCGAGTCACCATCAGCAACAAGCCCAAAGCACGGAAATAGGCATTCCCTACTATCTCCACACCTGAAATACCATTCTCAGAACAACCTCACCCTTCAAGGTTTTGTACTTTTGCATGCCCTGTTACCTCCATCTGCAGAACTCTCCCCTGGCTACTATAAACTCCTACTCATACGTGAAGAATTTGCTCAACTGTTAGCTCCTCCAGGAAGTCTTCCCTGATTTCTCCCAGGTCCCTCCTCTGTGTTCCCAGAGTTACCTCCCACTCGGGTCTGTGAGTTCTTCCACAGAGGGTCATATCCAAGCCATCTATTCATCCCCTGCCGAGGGCTGGCAGGAAAGAGCCCTGGCAGATGGGTCCCTTCCACAGATGGTATGTGAATGATGCGCTGCCACCTCTGCCCTGCAGTCTGGACAGTGACGGGCCCCAGGCGGCCCTGTAACTGTCCAAGCTGCCACCCCAGGTTCCCTGAGACTTTGCTGAGTACTGGGCTCTTTCCAGGTCTCTAAACACAACCCTGGCCTCAGCAAACCTAGAAACCTGCAGTGATGGCTGGGGAAAGAAGAAACACTGCCTGCCCAGCCAGGCTTTCCAGAAGGGGCCTGTGATGCACGCTTTGCAAATGGCAGGAGACATGCATGTCAGAAAATTGTCCACAATCAATTTCAAATTCCAAATGGACACAGTTGCTTTGCTGAAGTCCCTGCTAATTTGCCTGAATATCTGAAGAGAGTGTCTCCCGGGAGGGTGACAGGATCCAAGGCTGGTTCCTGGGAGGTCAGGACACACTTTTGACCTCTCTCACCAACTCTGAGTACTCAGGGCACAGCCTTTCAGGGACCGCTCATTCTGTAACAGGACAGAGGCTCTGGCTCCATGGCTTCTGAACCAGCAGCCCACCTGTAACCCAATTCCAGCTTCACTGTGAGCAGCTCTGTGCCCTGAGCCAGGAACAGGCCACGCCTATGCAGGCACAGGATCCTATCGTTCAACCACTGTCTCACATCACAGGTGCCCCCTGAGGGACCATCTGCCGGGTAGGGCCCCAAGATATGTCACACCCAGAGTTTTATATGAAGAGCATAATTGGGACACAGCGTCTCCAAGGACCTCAGTTTTCCCACTTGACAAATGGGAAGAAAGTCTGCTCTCAGGGGAAGTACCAGAGGGTGAGCAGCTACTGTAAACCATCCATGGGATCACGGGACACGTGATGCTGAGCTGGTAACCTGTTCCGTGCCCACCCACTGCGTGTGTAGATCCAGCGTCTTCATCTACTCCTCAGCCAAAGCCCTCCACAGTGATCTGCATATGCCAGCCTCTCTCCCCCAGAAAGCAGGCAGTCCAAGCCCTCTGTTACCATGATTCCCCATGACAGACCCACAGAATATACTCACCAAGCGCTTGTTGGGTAGGCGATGGAGTAAAGTTGGGTCCCCTACTGCCAACCCTCCCATATATCTGCACTGACATTTTTTCTCCCTCCCCAGGACTAGGCTTCCCCATCCTCTCTGCATTTGGGGATTAGAGAGTGGGAAAAGAGGTAGAAAAAGGGCTCTTGGAAGCCCTGAATCCTAGCTCCCCTATGCTGTGAAAAATGCAGCAATTAGGAAGCCAAAAAGGGCCCCAGAGTAACAGGGCAGCCATGTTAATGAAGCCAAGAGAAAGGAAAGCTGAGCAGCTCCAGTCCTGCAAGCCCTGATACAACGAGGGTTCTCTAGCCGGCGCTCCCTGGGCATCTCTATGAGCCTCAGTTTTCCAGTCTCTATAATGGGGACAAAGTTAATGTGAAAATTCAGGGATGTTTCATGAGCCCAGGGCCTGGGCAGTGGCAGGCAGGGTCAAGGCAGGACACAGTCCAGCTTCCTCCCCCGTTTCATGTCTTGTCCACTCCGGAAACCACCACCACCACCACCAGCCTGACAAATCCGGCCAGCCTGCAAAGGAGACAGACACTGAGAAGCAGTTGGAATAAGAGGAGGGAGAGAGTTTAGAAAAGAGACGTAGAAAACACTTTAGTACAAAAGCCGATTTTTAAGTTTTTCTCTAAGAATAGGGAATGCTTAGCAGGGTTCAGAGTGAGGCTTCCTTTCCAGGGTACTAACAATTTGTATTTTTTCACTATCTGTCTTCTCCGCAATCCATTGCAGGGAGGGGAAGTCTATAAATATTTTTTTTAAGAAACGACTGAATTTTGATGAACTCAGCTAAGTGAGTGCTTTGCATATGAATGGAAACTGATTAGCCCGACACTTTTCCACAGCAGAGTGGCCCGCAACTCCAAGCTTTCCAGAGAGTTAAAAAGTTGAAGCGGCCACATTTATGTGGCTCCTCTAATAAAAAAATCATGCAGCATTTATTATTAATACTTGGCTCTGATAAATATCCTCATCTAAAATTCTTCACTTGCAGGAACCCTTCAGTATAATTTCTCAGGGTAACCAGAGAAAGCTACTTCAGCCAGACCTCTGCAGAAGCCATGAAGTCCCTGTTGGTGGCCAGGGTAGGGGACAGGAAGCAAGAGCAATGTAAGTGGCAGGCAGGAGTATCAGGGTGAGAGCTGAGCAGCTCCAGTCATCTGGAAAGGGAAGTCCATCAGCCTCAGAGGGGTCTCTGGCTCAGCTCTCACAAACGCATCCAGACTCCAGGCAGTTGCTGAGAAGACTGGTGCTCAGATTAAATAGCCAGATGAGATGGCTGGGGAGCAAGCGGCTGGGCTTCTATCATCCAAAGGCATTTGCTAATTGACATCCATCTCCCCCCACCCCTACAGACATGCTGTGGTGTGGCCGCCATTCTCTGAGTGGACCAAGCTGTCACGTCTATTTCTCAGAGCATTAGGGGGCTGAGAGTCACAGCCACTTCCTTCACCAGCAAACCATCATCCCCTGAGAGAGCTGCCTTGCCCAGGAGAGATGGCCCACTCCCCACCTCCCCACCTGAGGGTAGCTCCCAGCCTCTGGGAGCTCACTGTGACTCCCTACAGTCACAGTGGGGGTAGAGAAGGCAGCCTCCTCCTTATCCCCAGAGGGGACAACCCTATGTCCCAGACTCCCCAGTGGGGATAGGCTAGACTTGGATGACACCACATCCTTGCGTGGCTCTTTCTCTTTCTCTAATCTGCCTCCCCAACAGACCACCTGCCCCTGTCCCAGCCTCTGCTCCCACGGAGCCTGAGCGGTGACCATGTGCTCCCTCCCTGCTGAACCACCTGGGGCTGCGGAATGCTGGCAGCCATGGATGCCATGGCTTCCTCCAGCTCCCATTAGGATTTGGCCAAGGGAAATGAAGTGAAAGTCGTTCAGTCGTGTCCTACTCTGTAACCCCATGGACTGTAGCCCACCAAGCTTCTCCGTCCAGGGCTCAGATGGGAAACAATCTGCCTCCAATGCACAAGACCCATGGATCAGGGTCTCCCTGGTTCAGGAAGATCCCTTGAAGAAGAAAATGGCAACCCACTCCAGCATTCTTGTCTGGAGAATTTCATGGAAAGAGGAGCCTGGTGGGCTACAGTCCATAGAGTCGCAAAGAGTTGGACATGACTGAGTGACATCACTTCACTTCACTTGGCCAGATCCTAACAGGAGCTGAAGGACAGGAAGTCCTGGCCATGGTGTCCATGATGGCCAGCCTTCCAGTGCACAGGGATGGCTAAGGGGGACTCAAGCAGGAAATGAGAGGGGCAGGGAGAAGAGGGGGTTGTCCCCCATTCCCTCCTTACTGGTTGGCCATGGCTGCATCTGTACTCTAGCCACCATCCCCTCTCTTGGCTGCCTCGGGAGCAGAAGATGCCATCTCCCCAGCAGCACTAGCCCACGTGCTTCAAAAATCTTAGCTGACCCAGACTTTTGTAAAGACTCAGTTCATTGACCTCATCCGATTACCCTTTGAGTGTACCCGCCTTTTCCTGCCAGCTCGTAATTGATCCAGAAGTGATGCTCCAGTCTCCCTTTCCCTCCTCAATGTGAGGTGGGTGGTTTCATCAGAGGCAGCCCCAGAAACAGAAATATGTGGCTCTCAGGATTACTGAGACTCTCCCAATCGGGCACTTCTGCCCCCACCTAATTTGCCTTACACAGAGCACCACTCCCCACACTACATGCAGGGTGCTCCTCCCCACTGGGACCATAATAATGCAAGCCAAGCAAAGGAATAGGTTTTTCCAAAATCCCCAAGTGTACACCCAGACACACAGAAGTGCCCACACCCCCAGCTCCTTAGTAACTAACAACTTATGAAGATGCAATGTGAAGCAATGGATTAAAATTCATGCCTCTGGCTTCAAAAATCTATAAAAACTAAATTTCTTGGAAGAAGAGAGAAAACCCTTTATTCCAAGCAACACAAAAAGTGAACCGTGGCCCAAACCCTCCCCTGGCTGGTATTTGGGTGTAAATCTTTAATCTCATTTGCTGCTCTCATCCTCTGACCCCAGCAGTATTCCATAAATATTTAGGCAGCAAGCACCAGGCTTGTTTTCCACTTTGGAATGCTAATGGTGGAACTGGGAGGATGAGAAAGCAGCCTCCATGGTTGAGCCTCTCTCGGGTCTATCAGCAAAATACTACAACAGGCGTTCTGGAGGCCCAGGGAGCTCCAGGCTTCCTTAATGAGCTGAAATGCTGCGGGGAAAATCGCTGGCTTGCTACCTGCAGGCGCACTGATGGCAGAACCACCAGCCCAATCAATAGCAGTAGAGAAAACTCGAAGGGAAGGAGGTGCAGCATGGACGAGAAACAGCTCCATAGATGGACATACATACAGATCGACTTTCCAGAAAAGACCTGGAGCTGCCAGGCCAGCCCCATCAGCATCCCACCCCTAAGTCCAGACCCTCACATATCCCCTGCATTTGCACACACACACCCTTCTGCAAGACCTGGGCCTTCCCGAAGGCACTTCCCAAATCCCTACTGCCTCACCTGGGGCTCCCCACCTGCTAAAGGTAGGGGCCTCTCAACTCCTGCCCTGGCTGATCTGCCTCTGCCTGGCAGTGGGGCCCAGAGGCTGGGGCTTGAAAGAAGGCAGACCTTGATTTGAATTCTATCCTGGTCATTTGCAAGCTGTGTGGTCTTCAGCAAGATTTTTTTTTAGCAGCCTAAGTTATAATTTACATGAAATTCACCCATTTTAAGAATGTAGTTAATTTGAGTTTTAGCAAATATATCCAGTTGTACAACCACCACAATTATTCCGTTTCAGAACACTTCCACCATCCCCCAAGAGTCCCCTCATGCTTGTTTACAGTCAGTCCTTGCTTCCACCTCTAGCTCCAGGCAACCATAAATATGCTTTCTGTTTCTATAGTTTTGCCCTTTTCAAGAAATTTCACATAAAGAGAATCATACAACATGGACTCTTTTTTGACTTGTTTCTCTCACTTAGAATAATGGTTTTGAGGTTTATCCATGTTGTAGCATGTGTCAATGTTTCATTCTATTTTATTACTGAGTTGATTCCACTGAAATAGACACATTCGGGTTTGTTTATCTGTTCACCAGCCGATGGACATTTGGGTTGTCTCCAGTTTGGCATTATCATAAATAACGCTGCTGTGACCGTCCCTGCACAAGTCTTCATATGGACGTCTCTTTTCACTTCTCTTGTGTGAATCCCTAGGAATGGAACAACTGAATAACATGGTTAAGTATATGTGTATCTTTTAAGAAACTGTCGGTTTCCATAACAGCTGTACCATTTTGCATTCCCACCAGCAGTGTATAAGCGTTCCAGTTGCCTCACATCGTCCCAACACTTGTTACTGTCTGTCTTTATCACAGCCATTGTAAAAGGTGAGTTGTGTTTTGTGAAGTATATCTTGTGCTTTGACTTGTATTTCTTTAAGATCTAATGACGCTGAGCATCTTTTCATGTGTTTATTTGCAATCCTTCTATATTCTGTGGTGAAGTATTTATTTAAATCTTTTGCCCATTTTGTACGGCATGTTTTGCCTTCTTGTTATTGAGTTGTAAGAGTTCTTTATATATTCTGGATACAAATCCATTACCAGATACGTGACTGGCAAATATTTCCTCTTAGGTAATATATCACCCCCTTCAATGTCTTTATCTGCAAAACAAAGTGTCCCATAACACCTTCCTCATTACAGAGAAGAGCAGGGCTGATGCGCATGAAGCCCCGGGCCTGAGGCCTGCCCCACACTAGGCCTGCAGTAACTGGGACCAGCACCACGGTCAACGCCCCTGGAGGTCAATGTCCAGTTTTTGCCTGTGGCTTGGAGCGGCCAGTGTGGGGTCTGGTGCAGAGGAGGACCTCAGCCAGGTTGGGTCCCAACCATGTTGGCATCTCCTTGCATGTCCCCTTCAGGTTCCCATCTACCCTCGGTAGCACCAGACCTGGTCCTTGCAAAGCAAAGTGCAGGGCAGCCGGCAAGGCCCCATGTGAGCACATGAGGAACTTGTGGTGGCATACCAGCAGGGGGAGAAGAACAAGATGTCCTGGCAGTGGGTACAGCAAGGGCATGGCAAGAGGAAGAACAAGTGTACGTCACATTCTGGGAGCCCGGATCAGAGCTACACTTCCGACCCAGGGTGTGCGGCCAGCCTGGCTATCAGGGTCACTCAGGAGGGCGGGGGCAGGGGCGGTGCTCTGGAGAGTCAGGCCATCCCAGAGCCCCTGGGGCATATCTGCTGACATGGCAACATGGCAAGATGCCCTCATGAAGAACACTTAACCCCATGTGCTGCCAGGATGGAACAGTCCACTGCTTCTAGAAGCCCGAAGCCCAAGGAGAACCACAGGGGCACCTCTGTGCCAGGGGCTGTGCCCGGACACTGTATTATCCTCTCACCGCAGGCGTGACAGGAGGTGACACGACTCCACGCTGTGGGCTGAGTATGGTAAGGAACCAAAGTCCGTAGGTTGAGGTCCTAACCCCCGGCATCTCAGGATGTGATTGCATTTGAAGAGAGAGCCCTTAAATTAAGTTAAGATGAGATCCTTAGGGTGGACTGTAATCCAATATGACCACTGTCCTTGCATGAAGGGGAGATGAGGACCCACACACACAATAGAGGGAAGACCATGTGACGCAGTGAGGAGAATCCACTGAGAAGCCAAGGAGACAGAGAGCAGCCCTGCCCACACCGCGACCTCTGTCTTCCAACCCCCAACAAATAAAGACTAAATCTCTTGTTTAAGCCCCACAAGCTCTGGTACTTTGTTATGGGAGCTCTAGCAAACTAATATAGTTGACCCTTGAACAACACAGGTTTGAACTGCACGGGTCCATGCAGCTTTTTTTCCCCAAATAAATACATTCTGCAGTGCTATGTCACCCAAGGTTGGTTGAATCTGCAGATGTAGAAACTTGGATACAGAGGAACTGAACAACCAGGACACAGAGGAATCCTCTGTACACGTGTATCCAGAGGGCTGATGATAAACAATACACAGATTTCTGACTGTGTGGGGGGTCAGTGCCCCTCACCCCCATGTTGTTCAAGAGTCGACTGAATGTCCCATTTCCAGACAAGGAGACTGAAATTCAGAGGGTGGTACTGTGCCTGAGGCCCACAGCTGGGAAGAGGCAAGCCCAGGCTGTCTGGCTTCAGGTCCCTAGATTTCTATCCTGCACCCTGACCTCACCCACTAAGACACAGAACCTTGCCTAGATGATGCCTGGCCCACAGAGGGGCCCAGGGACCCTCTGATGGACAGGAGCTTAGCATCCTCTCCCGAGCACCGAGCGCCACGCTGGAGGAGCAGGAGACACCCCGAGGAAAGAACAGAGAAGGCAGCAGGTCAGTGAGAAGACTGGAAGCAGGCTCAGAGCAAGACCTTAGGGACTGGGTGTGAAAGACTGGAGGGAATAATGTGCCCTGGGGACCTACCTCCTCTCAGGGATCTGCCAGCCACACTCTAGGGCCCCAGGGACAGGGCCAGGACTCACAAGAAGTGGATTTTAGCTCCAGAGAAGGAAAGACCAATTGCCTGCCAATGGGATGTGCTTCCCGGTGGAGAGTCAGAGCAGCCCCGAGGGGCTGCACACAGACCCAGAATCCAAGGAGGTCATCCCATGGCGCCCTCCGTCTCTGGCGCTGTGTCCACTTGGGATTCCCTATCAGCAAGGCAGCAGCCAGAATGTTCTGGTATCTCAGCCACAGCACCCAGGCCGCCACCAAGCTGTGGCTCGCCTGTACCCCTCCTCAGACCCCGCCCCAGGCCTCCATCCTCCGAGGTGAGAAGAGGAGAGCCCCAGGGACTTCCCTGGTGGTCCAGTGGCTAACAATCCACCTTAAAATGCAGGGGATGCAGGTTCGACCCTTGATTGGAGAACTAATATCCCACGTGCCGCAGGGCAACTAAGCCCCACGCTGCAACTGCTGACGCCCACACGCTTTGCTGTCCACACACAACTAAAGATGCCCGCACACCACAGCTAGAGAATCCGTGTGCCATGGTGAAAGGTCGTGCACGACACCATGAATATCCCGAGTGCTGAACTAAGACCAACGCAGCCAAATAAGTAAGTAAATACATTTTCTTAAAAATGAGAGCCCCAGACCAGCCTCAAGGAGCCCAAAGCACAGAGCAGCAGGAGGGCTGGAGCAGAGCAGCTTTCTACCACGTGCAAAGGCACAGAGGTGTTCTTCCATCCTCTACGTGTTCCCAAGCACCACCGGCCAGGCTGGGGCCCTTAGGGCCCCTGAAGGCCTGCAACCCAAGCGGACACCGCATCTTACAGATCCACACGAGGAGACAGTCTGATGCTGAAGTCCCGGCAACAGGGCCAGACAGAGCACTGCCAGCCTGCACTCCCTCCCTGATGGATAACCAGGGTCCCCAGGCCTCAACCAGCCCACGCTCCCCTTACTCAGGGATCTTCGTCCGTATCCAATCGGGGAGTTAAAAGCATCGACTTAACCCCAAAGAGAGTTTGCATGGTTATTTCCACTTTTTGTTCAATTAATTATTTTAATATCAATAGATCTTTAATTTTCTCATCACTGAGTAATGGGAATGCGTCTCAATTCCACAATATAATTAATTAGTTATGAGTGTTCAAGTGCAAGCTGCTGCTCAAAGTCTTGCTGGGACACGCTCCTGAAAACTGCCCCAGGGAGACCAGCCCTAGCAGACAGATATCCTGTTTGGAGTTTGAGAACGCATGGACCAGCCTGGGTCCGAGAAGGGGCAGGAGACACTCCAACCCGACCCAATCTGGTCAGAGCCCAGGGGAGGGTATGGAGCTGGGTTGAACAGATCTTCAGGGGGTGCTTCCTGTGTCCCAATGCTAGAGCCCTGGACACAGGAGGACCTTGTGTCAAGGGCTCACAAGGAAACCGAAGAGGCAGGACACCGGCAGAAATCATGTGCGCTAGTTCAGTTACACATTGTCGAGCATCTGCCAGGTTCTGGAAACACGGTGGAGTCTGATCAAGGTGTCAACCCTGCCTGGTAGGGATTCCTAAAAGCAGGAGCTGAGCACTGAAGGCTGAGCTGCTCACCAAGTAAACAGTGGAGCCAGGCATCCCGGGCAGAAGGGAGGGCAAGCACAAGGACCTGCAGACGGAGGAGAGCAGCGACCCGGGGAACTCAGTTTCTGGATCATTAGGGGAGTGTTTGGGGCAAGAGCCCCATCTGATGCTGAGCAGGCCATGGAGGGACAAGGAGACTTCCTCCCTACTTCTACATGATCACTGAGAGCCTGAGGGAGCCAGGCTGCAGGTCAGCCAAGTGGAGGCCTGCATTTCCAGAGACACTTCCATTTCCAGAAAGGAATAGGGGCCAGGGTGGGGAGGGGTGGCACAGCAGACTCTGGAGCTGCCTGCCTGCCAGAAGAGGAAGGCCTCATGGGAACCTCACCCTACACGCCCCGGCTAAGCCCCACTTGGATCACTTCCACAAGTCCAAGTGGGTCAAACAGCTGACAGAGTGAAGCGCCAGAGTCTGGGAGGCTCCCGAGGAATGGAAGTGGCCCATGCCACCCCAAGACCTCAGCACCAGCTCCAGGTCAACTCTTCCCAGAGGTCTCCTTCCCATTCTCTACCCTCACCAACACTCAGAGCTCTCCATAAGCCAGACACAGGGCTAAGGGTTTTACACAGGTGAACTCACCCCATCCTCTCCGAGGGATGCCACAGATGAGCAAGCTCAGGCACAGACAGGTGACTCGCCCATGGTCACAGTGATAGGTGGCAGGGCAGGACCCTGACCCTGATAGCCAATGGATAGATAGACACGGCCTCTCCATCACCCTTTCCCCAGCCTTGCACACGCTCTCCCTGCCACTGGCACGGCCTGGGACCAGGCTCAAGCTCCCCATACCTCATCTCTGAAACAAAGTGCCTAGGGGCGCCATCTTCCCAGAGCAAAGGTGAGGCTCTCAGGTCCCGGGACAGCGCTTGTCCCTGCCCATGGGCACAGTGGATGCAGCCCGTCACTCTCAGTGCTGGCGCGGCTGTGGTGGAAGTGGTGATTTGTAGCCAAAAATCTGGCACAGGCGTGGGGCCGTCAGGAACAGGCCCCACCCCCCAAAGAAAAGGAGAAAGTCTCACTCAACAGACCAGAGCTCAGTGGAGTGGGTCTCCACTGCAGGAGGCCGGGATGGGGACAGTTGTCCTCAGGCAGACGCTTCAGGGGCTCCTTCTCAGAGCCACACCACAGGCCAGGGAAAAGAGTACTGCCGGCCCTCGCCTGCCTTTCCACACACATCCACAGGACCCGAAGCCACAGGGCCTGCTGGGTCTTATATGCCAGGTGCCAGCGGGCACTCAGCACCACACACCACCCTGCGGGCCAGGCAATATTAACCCTATTTAACAGATGAGGAACTTGAGGCTCAGAGAAGTACAGTAACAAAAAAATAACACTGCAAAGAGCTAACGCTTGTTGCACAGTTGCTCTGTGCAAGCCCTGGAGAAAGAGCTTCACCTGCATTATCCCCTTAATTCTCAAAAAGAGCAGGATTATTGCTGCCAGTTTCCAAATGAGGAAACCAAGGCTTGGAAGTGAACATTACATACCAAACTGTCACATCTACCCTCTAGCATGTGTGGAATCCAAACCCTCAAGACTGATGACGGTCAGTCTCCTTTCACTCAAGGTCCCTCGAGCAAATCGGGCAGATGCCAGGGTGAACGGGGACCACTCTCTCCTTTAGGATGTTTAATCCAGCCATCCCTCACTGCCATCACTCTGCACATGCAGACACATACACACAGCTCCCCGCTTCCTCTCCGCAACTCTATTCCCACACTGGAGGAATAATCGGGGTGAGCATTGGGTGGTGTCAGGACAGGAATTTTTCCAAACCAACACCAGCTTCTCCCAGCTCCCCACAAGAGGCAGCAGCTATACGGGAACCCCCAGCAACGTCAGGAATCCCATCAGAGCCCCAGATCCCCAGGAAGAGGAGGTGCTCTTCTTCAAGAGACCAGCTGCATGTCCAAGGCCAGGCTGGGCTCAAGGCTCTGCAGGGCCAGGGCAGACCCCGGCTACTCAGGAGGCCCAGGCAGGCACCAGAAGGAGGACTGTTGTCTGGGAAGGAGACGTGGGGGTTTGACGCTGCAGCCCTGATTTCTCTGACTGCTACCGATTAAATCAGGGATAATGTCCCCGCTCTAGGAACCAGATTCCGATGCAGCTTAAAATCTACTCAGACACGGCACCATTATGCTAAGCAGTGCGGCTGCAAGGCGGCTGTGCCGCCTCGTCTATCATCCCTGGCAGAAGCACAGCCAGCCAGGCCACTACCCGCTCCAGCGGGAAACAGAGGGCACAGCAGGGCCTCCGTCTCCTGGCTGGACAGACAGAGGGCAGCCGCAGCCCCCTCCCTAGTCCTGCAGACCCAGAGGCAACAACAGTGAGAGGCCGTGTTCAAGACATCATCTCCCAGAGCCGGGGCTAAGCTAGTACTCACACATCCTCAGAGACGTAAATTATGTGGGTTGAACTAATGAGCTATATATGTATCTTTCATCCCCTAATTAACTGTGGTTTAATGAATTTCTCAGCACATTGCTGCCAGAATAGCCTTGCAGCCCAAAAGGTTTTTTTCCCCCTCCATTTCAGGTAAATATTTAAACACCCCAAATTAAAAGGAGCACCCATGCCCGAAATTAGAGGTTTGAGGCCACCCAGGGTAATTAGACCCCTATCTCATTGATTCAACATTTTCATTTTTCCCTATCTCTTCCCGTGGCAATGGCAGGACTAGGTCCCTGGCTGGGCACAGGGCCTGGGACTCCTGGCAGACCAAGGGGCATATGTCTAGCTTCCCACACCTGGAAGCTCCCTCTCCCAGGCTGTTGGGGACTGGCTCCATCCAGGAGGGAGCAGAAGAGTTACCCATCTGCCAGTCCTGGGGTTGGCACAGAAATCCCTCAGGGCAAGGGGGCCCGAGACATGGCCTAGCATCCTGGGAGGTCAGGGTGCTGCCCAACCAGGAGCTCACATCCCAGCACCCACCTCTCACCTCTGATGGTGAACTATTCCCAAGTCTCATTATTACTATTATCATGGCTCCTATTATCATTAGCTTTACTCTATTACTCACAGCTAGTACAAATTAGATGCTTAAGGCAACATTATCTGGAGACCAGGCCTGGCTAGAACCATCCCACCCCTAGGCCTCTCTGACTGGCTCGGGGTCAGCCTGGGGGGCGGAGGACCCTCTCCCTCACCTCTCCCCACTGGCCCTGCCACTTCCTGCCCGCTCTGACCTGGGCCACTCAGGCAAAGCCAAAGACTCCTGGAATATATGCTGCCTGCATGCAGCTCCCTAAGGGCCTGGTGTGGACACCTCTCCTCACTCTCCTGGGGCCTCTCTGGCACCTGGAATTGTGTGTTTGGAAAGTGAAAAAAAAACCTGGCCTCTCTGAGCTCAAGCCACCTCCAGAAGCAACAAGCAGGGGAGCTCCTGACAGTGACTCCAGCTGGCCCTCCATGCCCCAAATCTGGCCACTTGCAGGCCAGCTCACAGGGCAGTGAAATGTGGCTCTGGGAGGAGTCTGAGGGTCTGTTCTGCCACACAGGCCACAGAGCCCAGCGTCTCCTTCACTGATACCCCCACAGGCCACCCAGCATCCCTTGTCTCAGCCCCTGCCTCTGCCTCCCCCAAGCCCGTCCCTTCTCCTCCCAGGGGTGCTGGGTCACCACTGTCCAGGGGCCCCGCGTACCCAGTGCACCCTGCCCAAGAGCACCCCCTCGTCTTCCTGACACCACCCAAAAGCTTGTTCCAGGCCTTGGGGTCCTCACTGAGGTCACCTCTCCAAAGCTGTGCCCCACCCAGGGCCTCCCACAGCCAGTCTTGACTCCTATCTGCCCCTCCACATCCAGCTCACATGGCCTCACAGTAGTAGCCACTGTGATGAGTCCACCTGTTCAGAACCCTTGGGAAGCTCAGCAAGCTCATGACAGCCTTGAGTCACCAAGAAGGCCGCACAACTGTCCCTAAGGATGACTGGTGGCCCCTCTGCACAGATGAGGAATGGGCTGACCTCTTCAACACAGACAGGACTCGTCTACTTTAGAGTTCCTGGCATTGTGCCTGGAAGCTGTGGGTGTCAATAGACACTTGTCTAGATGACTGCATAACTAGAGGGACAAATGGACAGACAGACAGGATGGATGAGTGAGTGAGTGGGAGGTTGGGTGAATGTATGGATGAATGGATGGACAGATAGGGTGGATGAGTGAGTGAGTGAGTGGGAGGTTGGGTGAATGTATGGATGAATGGATGGACAGATAGACAGGATGGACGAGTGAGTGAGCAGGAGGTTGGGTGAATGTATGGATGAATGGATGGACAGATAAACAGGATGGATGAGTGAGTGAGTGAGTGGGAGGTTGGGTGAATGGATGGGTGAATGGATGGATGAATGGATGGACAGATGGATGGATGGGGAGAAGGATGTAAGAATAGAGGGATGGGCAAACAGATGGATGAACAGATGAACTCTCAAACAATAACCAAAAAGAGACCCCCAGCCAGCCCCCCAAATCCAAAGAGTTGGCTGGACACTGTCTCCAAGGGCAATAGGCCAGGAGGAGAGGCCCTAAGGGCTTCAGTAAGGGGCCATGACAATTAGGCCTGCCTCCTGAGGGTCTCTCCAAAGCAGGGGGAACCAAAAAGAGGCAGGAGATGGAGTCTGAGGTCAAGAAGGGGAGGTGACTGAGCCGATGGCAGAGCAGACACCAGCACCAACCGGGCCCCCAGAGGCCCCAGGGAGCACCAAGCCATGAGCTGGAGACATGGGATGGGGCAGAACTCCACCTTCTAGGGAGCCTGGCAGAGGCTGACAGGACCAGTGTGGGCCCCCTGCCAAGCCCTCAGAACACCGAGCCTGAGTCAGGAGCGTGTCTTTTGGTCCCCAGGTCCTCCAGGCAGGCCTGGAATGTGGTTCTGACCACTCTGACAGCTACACACCAACAGAATCTAGAGATGGATTGAGTCCCTCCCCAAAGGCCGTGGTGTGGCTGGGCTGTGGACGGGCCCTGGCCCAGAGTCCAGGTACTAACCTGGCCAGGGAGGAGGTGGTGCATCCTTGGACAAAGCTGGACCGCCCCTTTTGAGCAGAGCAGGAGGCCAAGGAGGCTCAGGCCTCAATTTGGACCCCATTTCTAGACCCTGAGAAATGAATCTTTGGACCCAGGGACCACCAGCAATAGAGGGAGCTGCCCCCCCTTCCCGGTGCTCCCACTTCCCCCAGAATGCACAGAATCTCATCTCTGCTTATTAAACTCCTTTCCCAAAACCCACAGGCAAAGCAGGGAGTCAGCACAGGAGTGGATTCAGATGCAAAGGCACTATCTAATGAGGTGGTCACGTTCACCCACCTGGACTCCCCCTCCCCACTCCAGGAGGCTAGGGGCTGCCCGAGCACGGAGGCCTCACACTAGACAGGTGGCCACAGTCAGGCAGATCTGCAGAACCAACCCGGGAGGAGGAAAGCAGGGGAGAGGTGCTGCCAGAAATGGCTGAAACAACAATAACAATATTACAAGACTCTACCAAAAATATCCATGAGCTTTGTTCAGAATTAGCAAACTTAGAAGAAATCTCTACCTTCTGTGCCCGTCATATCACCTGGGACAAGTCAATTTCTCAGTCAGATTGTTTCTGGGTGTGACACTCTCCATCTTTCAGTTTCATCAGGACTGAAGGAACCAGAGAAAGCACATCAGCTCATAGGACCAGGCACTTCGCAGGCACGGGGGAAATGGAACCATAACCACCCTCACTTCCCCAGGAGAACACTCAGGTCTCCCTGACACCTGCACTTACTTCGGGGCAATGCAGCCCACAAGAGCCCCCAGGAAACTTGTGCTTGCGTGCTGAGTTGCTTCAGTCGTATCCGACTCTTTGCGACCCCATGGACTATAGCCCGCCAGGCTCCTCTGTCCATAGGATTCTCCAGGTAAAAACACTGCAATGGTTTGCCATGCCGTCTTCCAGAGGATCTTCCCAACCCAGGGATCAAACCCACATCTCTTCTGTCTCCTGCACTGGCAGGCAGGTTCTTTACCCCTAGGGCCACCTGGGAAGCCTCCCCCTAAATACCTCACTCTTCTGACCACCATGATACCATCAGATGGAGAGATGATCCCATACTAAGGCTTCCTCTATTCTTTAGGAGGTGGGGGTTCTCAGGGTCTCCCTTCCTGAGAGCAGGACGTGTGCACTGGGGTTGAGACTGGAAGGCAGAAGAGGGTCCAGCTCCTTTGGCCTCCAAGGGCCAGCTGCAGTCACCACTGCAGGCCCCACCTTCAAGGCCCTCGCTGCAGCTGAATCAGCTCCTCCTCCCCATACATGCCCCCCAGTCTCTGACCTCAGACAAACCTACCTGAACACCGATCAATCCCTCACCCCACCAAGAGGAGAGAGCTATTCCAAGCCTCAGTGCTTTAGCCCAGGCAGTCCCCTCTGCCTGGAACTCCTTTCCCTCAACTCACTGCTTTGCAGAGCTAATGCCTTCTTTAATCTTCAGCATTAATGTCAGCCCAGGTGTCTGCTCCTTGAGAAAGTCTCCAACTGTCACCAAACTACTGGGCCCCCAGTTCCTCTTACACATGCTTGCTTTAGTGTCTGTCTCCCCCACGGAGCCTTCCAGTCCTCATTTACTGATCAGGGCTCATAGACGGTCTCATCAGGGACTGATGAGTGCATGAGTGACGAGGTCCCACAGGGATGCCACATAGAGAAGATGCAAAGGCAGGAGCCAGTATGGCCACCGTCTCCAGGGACCAAGACTCACTCCATGCAGAAGAGGCCCCGCCAGACTGGGAATATGACACATTTCCCTCTGTGCAGGGCATTCAGGGCAGCCCCACTCAGAGGCAAAGGGGGATGACGTAACCTCACCAGCATCCCCTAGGCATTTCCCCTCCAGCTGCCTTTGAGCAGTCCCCTTATTTCCATGGTTATATTCTCACTACTCAGCCTTCTGGAAGAAGAGTGGTGTGGGGAGTGTCTTTTGGGCACAGGAAAATTCCCTCAGTGAGCAGCAGAGTGCCGAGCCTCCGATGTGCTCTACAGAGCCAGCTCCTCATGCAAGCGTGCTGCATCTCAGGCCCCCATTAGGACACTCAGCAGTCTTGTCCTAGAAGCATTTTAAAACTGTGTGTATTTCACTGATATAGAGAACAAACCAGTGATTACCAGTGGGGAGAGGGAAAGAAGGAGGACCGAAGTAGGAGCAGAGGATTAAGAGGCACAAACCACTATGTATAAAATAAATAAGCTACAAGGATATACTGTGCCGCACAGGGAAGATAGCCAATATTTTATAATAACTTTAAATGGAGTATAACCTATAAAAATACTGAATCACTATGTTGTACACCTGAAGCTAACATAATATTGTAAATCAACCATACTTCAACTTAAAAAAAAAAGAACCCTTAAAAATTGTGTGTATTTTTATATACAATAAGATAAACTTAACACCAAATTAAACAGTCTCACAGCTACAGCCAATCCCTGTACCCACACTCACAGGCCCCCGCATCTGCCAGGAGCTGGTGCCCAAGCCTTGCAGGGCCACCACCCAGCTGTTCCTGAAAAATCCTCAATTTGTACCCTTCTGCTCAGCTCCCCAGAATGTCAAGCCCCAGATGGAGCGACCTGCAGGTTTTTGAGTCAGCAGTAGGCACTACCACCTGAATCCACTCAATCCATTGCGGGGAACGGCAATACGGAGTGCCTCCTCCAAAGAGCTCACACTTCGGAATGTGTCGCCAATCACAGCCTATGAGAGTCAGAGCCAGGATGAGACAGTGGCTGGAGTGAATCAGCCAGCTGCCTCTCCGGTCACTCAGGGTATCACCAGGGATCAGAGACACAGATATGGCGCAGACACAGATGCCTCGCACACACCTGTGTGGCCAAGAGGCAGCTCAGGGCCAGACACCTGCGGCAGCCACTCTAAGGTCCAGCTGGGCTGAGGGCTGTTCTGGGAAGCTCTGTGAGCACAGACTTCCTAGGGGAATACCCTGATGGGTGCTCTCATTACCTAAACGAGGTGCCTTGAGCAAGACCTGAATGAAGCAGCACCTGCGTCTGGGTAAGCTGTTTCATGACATCTTCACCACTGCTCTGGTAAGTAGGCATGGGGGTCTTCATTTTCTACCTAGGGAAATTGGAGGCTCTGACCTTACCCGAAGTGACCCTGCTGTTGAGTGGCAGTGCCAGGTGCAGAGGGCTTCCCAAGTGGCACTAGTCATTAAGAACCTGCCTGCCAGTGCAGGAAACATAAGAGACATGGGATCAATCCCTGGGTCAGGAATCTGCCCTGGAGGAGGGCGTGGCCACCCACTCCAGTATTCTTGCCTGGAGAATCCCATACAGTCCAGAGGGTCACACAGAGTCGGACACGACTGAAGTGCCTTAGCACGCACGCACACCAGGTGCAGAACCCCGGTCCAGCTGACCCCCAGGCCCACAGTAACTTTTCCCTCCATTCCACAGGCCTCTGCAGTAGTGACGAGTCCAAGGGGAAGCAGGGAGACGCCAGTCTTCCCTCTAGCCAGACACTGGACTGGCCGAGAAGAGCTTTACTCTGACGCCCAGCCTGGAGCATCTTTCTTCAGCCTCAGGCTGCCCAGAGGCACCACCTCCACTCAGACCTTGCTGAGTGGACTCTTCCCCGAGGACTTGCCTAGACGACCTGCTTGCTGGGCAGTTCTCATGCCGCCCCCACCATGCTCCCTCCAACCCCAGCACTCCTGGTGCCCCTCCACCAGAGCCCCAGCACACTGCCCACACAGGATTACTGATAGGGCTGGGGGAATAGATCCACAGGATGCATGAATAAATGGATGAGCAAACGAATATGTGGTTTGGCACTGACTCTAATTTGGTGTGCAAATTCTTTATGTCTCCAGGAACAGTGAGGAAACGTGTCTCCCCCCTAACAAGCTGCAGTCGGTGACTTCCATTATCCTAGACCAAAGACACTCAGCATCCGTCATCTGTGTTGGTAGCCAAGTGACACTGTCTGACACCGACTGTGGCTGGGCGGTGGAGGGATGTATTTACATAGTTGGTGCTCCCTGAGATAACATTACCGTTTCCAGGGGCCTCCAGCTACGTGTGAAATATTGGTGCACACTCTGAATTACCTACATGATGATTTCATGCTGAATTTCCTGAGTCTCCGAGCAGAGTCATAAATGTAAAGGAGGACTGTTTCTCTGGGCCTTCTCCACATCTTTCATCCAGAAAATAAGTGGTGATAATATTTGTAATATGTTTACTGACAGGACCGGGGGCTCTGTACAGATAACTCTTTTATGACACAAAGTACTTAACTAAGATGGAAAATGGCATTACTCATGTTAAATTCAAAATGAGCATTTTGTCCCAGATTGCTAGAAACCCAGTAAATGTCATTAGCTATCTGAGGTTACAGTGAAATCCGCAAAGGGTTACTCTTTTGTAATTACATTTACTGTAGCTATAGAAACAAGGGACAGCAGACTCAACCAGGCTGACAGCTTTGTCTTTTCCCCCAAGAACGAGTGGCTCAGCTACAGGTTGCCATCGCCTAAGTCTGGGCTCCAGATCTCGCATCTCGGCAGCCTGCTCTTGGGAAAATTGTTTTCCCCACAGGCTCCAGGCTAGAGCCCTAGGACATGGGCTTCTGTGATTCTCGACTGGAAAATAATGATAAAAGACAGATAAGGATGTACTCTTCCTGTGGTTTCTGCATCAAAATGTGCCTCCTGAATGTGTGCTGGGAAGTCATGCTTCCTGGGGCCATCCTTCTGTGGAGAATGCATTATTTATGGCCAGTATGCTATCATGCAATGCATGTCCCCACCACAGAAGCCCCCACACTCTGTCATTTCCCGCCCAACCTTCACACCCCTCCCTCCAAAGACAAGAAATGCACCCATCCAAAGGGAAGTCTTGGAGTCCACTAGAGTGGGCTTCCCTGGTGGCTCAGATTGTAAGAATCTTCCCACAGTGCAGAAGACCCAGGTTCAATCCCTGGGTTGGAAGATCCCCTGGAGAAAGGAATAGCAACCCACTCTAGTATTCTTGGAGAATCCCATGGACAGAGGAGCCTGGCGGGCTGCTATATCCACGGGGTTGCAAAGAGTCGGACACAACTGAACGACTAACGCTTTCGCTTTCTTTGAGCTCCACTGGCCTTCTCAGGCTCCTGTGGTATACAGGGGCAGACCGGCCGGGCCAGAGGGCCTGGGAAAGAAGAAACAGGAGGACACACTAGGGAACCTAAGAGGCGGAGGCTGCTTCAGCCCCAGTGGAGAGCGGGGCTGGCGCCCCATCAGCAGCCAGAAGGGCCAGCACCGCCCTCTCCACCGACAGCTGACAGCGCCTCCCTCTCACAGCTCTCCTCGCCACCTGGTGGCCCAGCACCTTCCCTCTCCACCTGCAGCAAGCAGCACTTCCCTCACCAGCTCTCGTCCTCGCTCACTGACACGGACACGGTCCTCTACCACCTGTCACAGCATCACCTTCCTTCGCCTCCTCAGCCAAAAGCTTTCCTCATTACCTGATACCAGCCAGACACCCTCCTCCCCAACCTGTGACAGCCGCCACCTCCCTGGACCGCCTGGGTGTGACAGCAAACACCTTTCCTTCCCACTGGGCAGAAACCAGCGCTTGCCCTCCACACCTGTGACAGCCAACCTCTCCCCTCACCATCTTTGACAAACATCTTCTCTCACCATCTCTGTGTAGCAGCCAACACCTGCCCTCACCCAGTGCTAATACCAGAAACTTCCCCGGTCATTTTCCCCTAATCTAGTGGTTCTCAGAGCGCAGTCCCCAGACCAACAGCATCAGCACCCGTTAGAAACTTGTCAGAATTCAATTTGTTGTAAATCTTGGGCCCCACCCAAACCCAATGAATCAGAAAATTTTGAAGTGGGGCCCTGCGATTCATGTTTTTTAGCAAGATTTTCAGTTGATCGTGATGGACATGAAATTTGAGAGCCACAGTGTCTGTTTTTTAGAATCACCTTGGGAGCTTGCAGAAACCCTGATAGACAGGTTGCACCCACAGAACAAGGGGGCCCTGGTGTCACGGATTTTACAAGTTCCCAAGTAACTGGAACATGCATCTATCTGGTGCTGTCTGCTTCTCTGGAAAGGCAAAGAAGGCCCAACAAGGCCCCAGCTGGGCCACGGGCAGAGGTACCCCCAACCTGAGACTGGCTATCACCTGCCTGATGTCCAACAGCCACCTTATCGGCCACAAAAATGTCCAGGGGACCAGAGTTCCTGGCAGCAGACTTGGCCAGACCCATGCCTGCTACAGCAGCCCGGCCAGGGGTCCCTGGGCTGCAGAGACCCATTGTGGCCACACCCGCCTAGGCGCCACTCATGACCTCACTGACAGCCACCCGTGATGGCAGGGGAGCCCTTCAAGGACACGGGAAGCCCAGTTGAGGACCAGCTTCTGGAATGAGCCACATGGGAATCCACTGAGGATAAACCCTGCATGAGCCTGGCCCCAAAGCCCCAGTCCAGGCCTACCCTTGGGAACCAAGCTCTCTCTCTACTCTGTCAGCCCCCATTCACCTGGGTGTCAGCCCACTGTGACCCCTCTCCTCCACTCCCTGAGGAATCACAATTATTTGAGAAAGACCTGGAGGGCAACAAGTCAAAATGCAACCCTGGTTGGGTTAGGGACTGTGGTAAAGGTAGATTTTTTTTTTCTTTCCTTTCTTTTTCAAAGATTCTGTCATATAATTATACTGCCTTTGTAATTTTTTTTTTTTAGCCATGCCCTGCAGCTTGCCAGATCTTAGGTCCCCAACCAGGAACTGAACCCAGGCCCAACCGTGAAAGATACCAAATCCTAACCACTGGACAACCAGGGAATTCTCAACACTTTAGAATTAATAATTACAATAAAATGTCTCCATCCATCAGGGCCTCGGTCACTGATCACCTCAGGAGCACCTTCCCTGGCCTTCGCACACTGGGGATGTCTGGGCTGAGCTCCCTTGCAGCCTGTGTGCACACCTGGCTGGGCTCTGAGCATCCACGGCTCAGGAGGTCCTGCTTCTCCCGCCATCACCAGCTTTCTTGCACAGTGCCAGCCCTGGGCCTCAGAGGGATGCCTGACTGCCCCCTAAGAATCCTGGGGTAGCCTCGGCACTGTGCCTGTAAGAGCTCAGCTTGGTCCTGCCAGGCATAGGCCCTGGATATCACAGCTGGAGAGAGTGGCCATGTCCACTCACCTGTGCTAGGCTGGGTCAGCAGGTGGACAGGCAAGAGGGGTCCGAGGGCCTCACCTCGAGTGCCCACCCCAGCACGTACTTCATCTCAGCTTCTTCTATCCTCCACATCACCTTCCCATGGATGCACAGGGCAGTTAGTAAGCAGAGCTCCCAGAGAGGAAACCAGGATTATTCAGATCACAACTCATCTTTGCCTTTCCTTCAAAAGCAGGCATGTAACAGGCACCATCCAGCTCTTCAGAAGATGACACAGCTCTCCTAGCCCACAGGTTTGTCAGTGTGAACTGTACCTATATGTCTTGCTTAGAATAGTCCTGGGTAGAGGGACAACTCCATGGCCTCCCATCCAACCCTCCCCACACCTGGGGGCTCTGCCAGCTCTTCTTCCCCTCCTCAGCAGTCTGAGGCCACCATGTCTGGCCAGAGCAGGGGCTCTGCTCCCACCGGGACATGGCCCGGCTAGATCCCACAGATATTTAATTTGCCAGACTACGTAAGTGCCGTCACATTCCCACGATCGTAGTAAATTCACCTTGTTGGCAAGAGAGCCCATGAGTGATGACAGAGACAGACAAGCCCCATCTCCATTCCAGGAGGGTCAGCCCCCAAACAAATATTTAATTCACAAGGTTGTTTGGGACATCAATAAGTAACTGCGTGCAGCTCCAGGCTGAAGTTAAGCGCACTGTCATAGAATTGCACGCAATCACAGCCTGACCTGGTGAGTCGCTTATTCTTCTTATACCTCCCAATCCACCCTGCTGAGTGCCCTGCGAGGCTGGCATCTGGGGGCTCCACTCCTGGGCTTCCTTGCTTCCTGGTTTCTACTTGGCTGTACATACTGGAAGGCATCATCAGGTCATCCGAGGGTTGAGCTGGGCCTGGATTCGCAGTGGCTGTGCTCCCACACCTGGGACACAGCTCCAGCGGGCAGCCCCTCTCTGACTGCTGAATCTTTCCCTCAGGGTTCAGTAACACTGACCCTACCCTGACCCTTCAGGCCCAGGCATGGTGCAGCTCCCTACTCGCTCCTCATTGCTTCACTATCCCTATTTGGCTCCTCTTCATTCAACTCTGCTCAATGACCCCTGGGAATGTGTGGTCTGTTTCTTGCCCAACACTGACCTCACCTGGAGAATCTATACCTTTAGGATTTGATGTGGGGTTGGATTTCAGCAAAGTTTTGTACAGTCCTCTGAGGTGGGCTGAGTGCCAGTACAGTTAGGTGGACTCAGAGATCGAATTAACCAGACCCAAAGTAGGATGATTCACAACAACCAGAAAAGTGTCTCCAGTGGTACACCTGAGGGCTCTGTCCTGAGACCTGTCTGCTCAACATTTTTATAAGGGATTAGCCGAGGACATTGATTGCTCCTGATCTCACGGAAGAGATAATTAGTACACAGAATGAAGTGTTTGGAACCCAAATACTTGGAAGCTACATGGAACAATGGGCCATACTCAAAAAATAGAGAGAGACGGAGGACGGGAGGTTTAGAAAGCCAAAAGCATAAGAAGAGGTGAAGACTCATGAGGAGCTGATGGGGGAAAGACTTGGGTGCAGCCACCTTTAGGCTGAATCTGAGTCAACAGACTAACATGGCTGTCAGAACAATGATGGGTAAATGAACAGGATGGCATGCAGGGTAAGGAGAGAACAGGCCAGGTGTCAGCTGAGAGCTCAGCTCCCTCCTGGGCTGTAAAGGGACAGGGAAGTGCTGTGGAGGAGGCTCGGGAGGGGACAGCCAGGCCAGGTGTGCAGGACACAGAGACCCACCATGGAGCATGATACTGAGGGGACCAGACAGAGCCGGGGAGAGGCAGGCCAGTGAGAAGGCAATGTGAGAGCCGGCTCCAGACAGCTAAAGGGATTATCTCCTGGAAGATAAAAGACAAGGGAGCAGTGCCAAGGACCTTCTCTCCCTGATCCAATTAAAATTGTCTGCAATCACCAAAAAAAGAACATCAGCAGCACTAACAGTCAAGAGCAAAATCAGACCCCGGCCTCAAAACACATGCTTCCTGCCAGGAGCCAGGGTGCTGGGGTAGGTGTCCCCCTCCAGCCTTACAAACCAGCTCTCTACCCAGAAGACTCTACTAAATCTCTCAGCAAAACAGGAAGGAACAACAGAGAAAACACAGGGATGAGTAAATGGGTAAAAAATAAAATCTCTGATCCAATTTTAAAAAAAGGAAAGTACAGTTTCAGAGACATGGCCAACCCTAAAATAGACTCACACATGGAGCACAAGAAGATTTTAGAAAAATGGTACCAGTTGTTTTCAAAGAGGAAAAGAAAAATACATTTCATCGATTGAATAATAGAGCTCAAAACAAAAGTAATATCTCTATGATTCTAATAAACTCACAGTTGGAAACAGTGAAAAACAGAAACGGTACTGCCAAAAAATTGTACCAGTAAAACAACAAACACATTGGAGAAATCAGTATTGTATTAATCAGTTTAAGCTAAGATACAGTGTCATAACAAACAATCCCAAAATCTCAGTGGCTTAAGTGAACAAAAGATTATTTTCCTCTCATACTACATGTGTATTGCAAGTTGACTGCAGCTCTTGTTTGTGGCATCGTGATCCAGGCCAAAGGAGCAACCCCCACTTCTCACGGCAGAGAGAATAACAGACGTGCCAGAATCATATGGCGGCTCTTCAAGCTTCTATGCAAAAGAGGCTTATGTCACACTCATTCCTACTTCATCGGCCCAAGCAAGTCACATGATCAGGAGTGACATCATCAGAGCCACGCATAAACCCTCCCACTGTGGAAATTTCTAGCAAGATATACCACACATATCCAAGACACAGAGTAAATGAGTGGGGAAGATGACAAATGGAAAATAGCAAGGGCCCTGGTTCCCAAAGAAGATGTAAGAGACAGATCATAGCTCCTTCACAAGGCCACCAAAAGAGTTCCCAGAACTGAGCAGAGACCTGAGATTAAAAATCAAAAAGGCACACCCTGTCTAAGGAAAAATTTGCACACTGAAGGGAATATGAAGTATCGTGACTGAGTCATGTTTCAGTTTAGAAGAAAAAGAGAGCAAGATATTCTGAGGAAGGAACAGGGCCACCTGTGGTCTCAGGCAGGGGAGTGCTGACAGGGCTGGCCCAACAAGAGGCAGTCGGTCACACGCGTTCCACAGCCGTGCCCTGGAAGCCTCAAGACAACACCTAAGAATGTGGACTCACTTCCTTCAAGGAGCCCAGCCCCCTGCCCAGGGCAGGTAGCCCAGGATGAAAGTGAAAGTGAAAGTGAAGTCGCTCAGTCGTGCCCGACTCTTTGAGACCCCATGGATAGTAGCCTGCACCAAGCTCCTCTGTCCATGGGATTTTCAAGGCAAGACTACTGGAGTGGGTTGCCATTTACTTCTCCAGGGAATCTTCCCAACCCAGGGATCGAACCCAGGTCTCTCACATTGTAGGCAGATGCTTTACCATCTGAGCCACCAGGGACCTCTTTGCAAACTGTCAGCTCAATCTTTCATCCCGAATATGTAAAGACAGGTGGCGCTAGTGGTCAAGAACCCACCTGCCAATGCAGGAAATGCAGGTTCGATCCCTGGGCTGGGAAGATCCCCTAGAGAAGGGCGTGGCAACCCACTCCAGCATTCTTGCCTGGAGAATCCCATGGACAGAGAAGCCTGGTGGGCTACAGTACATAGGGTCGCAAAGAGTCGGACATGACTGAAGCAACTTAGCATTCACGCAAAGACAGGACTGGCTGGTCCCATACCTCTGTGGTCGTCTTCTCTCCTCTCATAAATCTGTATCGGCCCCTGTTCACCAAGGACCGTCTGGTGCCCATCCTTCCTCATCTGTGTCTGTAAACTATTTGCATGCATAAAACAAAATGTCTCTGAATCATTAAAGAATATAAAAACCATATAAATCTATAATTATATATAAAATTATGCACAAAGAATACTAATGTAAAAGAAGAACACGGGAAAACTTGGGCACCGCCAACATGAGAGAAAAAAATCCAAAAGGTTCAAATCAGAAAAAAGGTTGCTTTTTTTCAAACATACTTAAGCATGGAGTCCAGCTGAAATTGCAGCTCTAATAGTGCACGTCTGCAGGAGGGGACGAGAAGAGAGGAAACAAGACAGCAAAGGTAAGAAAAAGGAGAGGATGCGAGAGCCCAGTAGAGAAAGCACAAGGAGCAGAGGAGCCGGCGAGAGGCCCCGCCCTGACCTCTTTCCACCCAGGCTCCAAACGGGGATCCAGATGTCTGCTGAGACACCCAGGAGGGGCGCCTGGTGGAGATAATTTGGGAAGCTCCCAACTACCTGGCTCATGGAGCAACTGGCTGAAATTGGACTCCTTGCTAGGATTTCTCATTGGAGGAACCTGTGAGATTCCTGGTTTCTCCCTGTAAACTGATACACTGACGTGTATTCAGCCAAAAGTCAACCACTCATAAGTTTGGTTAGTATGACTCAGTTCCCACCTGGTCCTAAGACAGCCGTGAGTCTGTTCCCTACCCCAGCCCATGGAGACTGCCCCCACCCATGGGAACCCCGTGCAACAGCCGTGCGGGCAACGATCACCCTTCTTTTCCTGGGACTTGTTCTCTGCTCTGCCTTCACCAGGGAAATGCAGCAGTGCCCACACGGCTTCCTGTCACTTAGAGCCAGCATTTCTAAGCACTGACTACGTGCCAGTTCTAAGGCACTAAGCTACACGCGTTGATACGACTTTGTGATGATCCTTAGGACAACCCTTACAGCAATGGGTACCACCATCACCCTCATTTCAGACATGAGAGAAGTGGGGCTCAGAGAAGTTCCATAACCTTCCCAAGTTCACACAGCAAGTGACAGAGCTAGACTCCAAAGCCACTACATGCCTCTGAGGGCTTCCCTGGTGGCTCAGCTGGTAAAGAATCCGCCTGCAATGCAGGAGACCTGGGTTTGATCCCTGAGTCAGGAAGGTCCCCTGGAGAAGGGAATGGCAACCCAGTCCAGTATTCTCGCCTGGAGAATTCTATGGACAGAGGAGCCTGGCGGGCTACAGTCCATGGGGTCGCAAAGAGTCAGACACAACTGCGCACTAACATTTTCACTCCCACTTTTTCACATGCCTCTGAGGCCTTGTACTCCCTATTTAGCTCCCCACTGCTCTCCTCCTTCGACCTTCTTCAATGGTCCCTGCAGGGCACTTCTGCCTGAACCCCAGCCAAGTGTTCAAGACTGCACGGTCTCAGTGGGAACACAGACAGACACACTGAAATGAACTACATGAATGCCAACTGACAGGGCAGAAGGCTCAAGGTGGGGGCCAGGGGGGCGGGAAGGAGCTAGGCCAGTAGAATAAGCGAGTGAGTACAGGTAAGAGCTGCACCTCCAGAACACGGAAAATCTCTGGTCAGCGTTGCTTTCCCCAAGTCTGCTTAGAAGTGTGATAACCATGATACAGATGTGGACAGTGATGGAAGGAGCCTCCCAGGAGAGGCCCCCACTGCCAGACTCCACAATATGGGCCTGGGCTCACTGGCAGCTCTGGAGTTGACAAGACAGACAGTTCCTTCACTCCAGAGGCAGTAAATGTTTTGTGTTTTCTGCTTTCACTTTAATTTGGAGCTAAACAAAGACCCAGCGTGTGGGAGATGGAATGCTGCCTAGGGAGCCTCCTCCATCCCAAACACACATTTCCAAAACCAGAGGAGAGGCCAGGGCTGGGGCTGCAGAGGGCGTGGCCCCCACCCTGGGACACAGCCTGGGACCTTGGAGCCCACTTCCCAGGGAACAAAACACCCAGCCAGGTTGACAAGCCCCAGGAGAGCACTGTGCTTGGCGGCTTCCTCCCCACACCCCAGGAGGTGATGCGAGCAGTATCCCTCGTTCATGCATGAGGGAAACTCAGACAGGTGATGTGACTTGCTACTTAACAGGACCAAGTCAAGTCCCAGTCCTCCCTGTCTGAGCCTAGAGCTCCATCTGGGCAGGCCTTGCAGGACTCTAGGAGAGAGGGAGGCCATACAGACTCTGCTCGCCTAGGAAGGGGGCAGGGCTCAATGCCGGCCACAGGCTGCCCAATCCATGGTGAAGATCAGATGTGGAAAGCACTGGCAGAGAAACAGACATGGGAATGGGGGTGGTGCCTTAAGTCGTGTCCGACTCTCACGACCCCATGGGCTGCAGCCCACCAGGCTCCTCTGTCCATGGGATTCTCCAGGCAAGAGTACTGGAGTCGGTTGCCATTTCCTCCTCCAGGGGACCTTCCTGACCCCAGGTCTCCTGCATTGCAGGCAGATGATTTGCCAATTGAGCTATGAGGAAAGCCCGAAAGGGCTCCATAATTGTTTTCTGAGAAGACGGAAAGCTCCATGAGGACAGAGACTTCTACTCTGCCCACCTGGGACCCGAGTGCCTGAGGACACCAGTGAGGAGATGCTCCATAACGACCAGGGGTCCATGTGCCATGGGCCTGCAACAGGCTTTAGCGGACCAACTCCAGACCCAGACACTTTCTGAACTTTTCTTTTTCAACCTCTGGGCTGGGTGAGACAGAAGCTCTGGTGGAGCAGATGGGGATGAGAAGGGAGGAATGAAGGAGGGAAAAGGCAGAACAAGACACAGGCAGCCTACTGCCCGAAAGGCCAGATCCTGCCAGATGCCGCAGAACCCCAGGCCTCCCACCCTTGAGGGCCCAGGGCAGGGCACATAGGTAGCACATAAGGACATATATGCATTCTGGCAGTCCCTGGCGTCAGATCAGCTGCTGCTCAACTCCTAGAGGTCACAACATGGCTGCTCTGCTCATCACTTTATCTCTGGAGACCAGCCCAAGGCCTGGTACATAAATATGTGTTACAGAACGTGACTGCTCAAAGGGACTACTTTGTACCAGGAGCTTCACGTTTCATCACCAGTTTTCCAGACCGTTGGAAGTACTGTTCCAGTGTCCAAAGGTGGCAAACTGAGGCTCAGAGAGAGAGAGAGAGAGCAATGTGCCCAGAGTAACACAGCTAAGCGTTGACAGCAGTGAGTGTTGGCAGAGACTGTGCCCTTTCCACTGCCGCCACGTGTGCCCTTTCCACTGCCGCCATGTGTGCCCTTTCCACTGCCGCCACGTGTGCCCTTTCCACTGCCGCCACGTGGCCTCTAGAAGGAGGAGAGAGGGGGAGAAAGGGCTCTTCTAAAGCAGAAAGCAGCTAATCTCCCCTGAGCAGCCTCCCTGAACTCTGTTCCTACAAGCCCAGGGCAGCCAGGGCAGCAGCTCAAAAACGCCTGTCTTTATATTCACCCCAAGGCAAAGCCAAGTCTCCCCTAATTCTGGTCCCACCCAAGCAGAAGCCTGCCATGCACTGGGCAGACTGTGGCGAGTCAGAAGGGGGCTTTGTACCATCAGTCACCTGAGGAGCTTGGGTCCTTCAGCCCGGCCCCCGATCCATACCACAAGGTCAAGGCCCAGCAGCACAACAGCCTCCTAGGTCCCCACGCCTCACCCTCTCTCTTGGGGATCAAGTTTGTAGAAAGAGGAGGCAGAGCCTTGACTGGGCTGCACCCACAGCTCCACCCCCAGAAGTCGGCTGTGGCTGGCACTGTCCAAGGTCCTTCACTCATAGTGTGTTCTCTCTCATGCAAGGGGCTTGGTATCTCCATTTCCCTGATAACAACTGAGCTCAGAGAGGCAAAATAACTTGCCTAAAGACTAAAGGTGGCTCCGTGGTAAAGAATCCACCTGCAATGCCCAAAACGTGGGTTCGATCACAGAGTCAGGAAGATCCCCTGGGTTAGGAAGATCCCCTGAAGGAGGAAATGGCAACCCACTCCAGTATTCTTGCCTGGATAATCCCATGGATAGAGGAGCCTGGCAGGCTACTTACTGTCCATGGGGTCGCAAAGAATCGGACACAACTTGAGTGACTAAGCACGCATACATGCAAAGATTTCACAGCTGGTGAGCAACACCCAAACCCAGGGACATCAAACACAAAGCCAAAACCACCACATACACTGCCTTGCTATAAGCTCTAATCCTAGCCCCATTCCTCCAGACTCCTGCACTGTCCACACAACTGCAGGTTGGCTCCTTTCCCCCAAAGCCACAGAGACCCGGCAAGAGAGAGCCCAGGAGCCAGGAGCCCCCAGGGGACAGTGCCCTCGCCCCAGCAGGAATCCCCCCACGAGCCCCGTTCCCAGGCCCATGGCTCCCTCCCTCCCGCAGCGAGCTGAGCGGGAGTATAGGCTGCATTTGTGGGAAACCGGGACTCAGCGCGCAGAGAGGGAGTCAATTTATTCTGGAGAAAACATCTTTGTTCTGCAAGTGAAGGGAAGCCATTTCCAACAATTTAATGCTCTGTTCGCGGGCCCGGGTGCTGGGGTTGCAGCGCGAGGCTTGTTCTTCGAGGCAGAGCAGCACATAATGAGGCTTCTCACTGCCGCTCCCTGCCATCCTGCCAAAAACCAGAGCGGTTATTTATCCATTAATCTGACATTACACCCCCTGCATTTTATCTGCTTAAATAAATTTGGTGGTTAAAGTGTGTGCCTGGTGGAGAAACTCCTGCATTCAATCTCCTAGGTGCCAACCTGTGCGTCGCTGCCATTACAAAACCCGCCTTTGACACCCCGGGGCCTCGACGGTCCCAGCGGAAAACTGGAAAGGGCAGCAGGCAGGATCCAGCCTCTCCCAGCTCTCCCAGACTCAGGCCCCTGTTCTCCAGAGGCTGTCTGTCTGGGGTCCCAGCGTGCAGCCACACGCCCCGAAGACACACGCTGGTGGCCTCACACCCAGCAGAATAAGCCACCTCTTTCCACCAGCATCTATGGACCACAGGGGAGAACGGGAAACCCTAGAACCCTGATGCCTGGGCTGGAATCCCGGCTGGGCCACTCGCTAACTGTGTGACCTTGTGATGGTCACTTCACCTCTCTGTGCCTCAGTTTCCCCATCTCATTCCTAGGGTTGTTGTGAGAAGTAAATGAGTTAAAACTCGTGAAATGTTTAGACTGTGCCAAGCACATATCAAGTGCTCAGTAAACATTGGCTTAAAATATATATAATTTTAAAAATCTAAGGCAAGCATTCATAAGCACAGCGGTGGAAACAGGCTCAACCACTGGGTCCTAAACGTGTCCTGTAATGAGAAGAAAGGTGAGCAGAGCCCAGCATCCCCACCCCACCCATTCTACCTCCTTCACTCAGTTAAGGATAGAAAGAGTACTAGAACATTTCACTTGAACCAGTGGTCACACTGCTTGAAATGTTTGAAAGTTTTTTGTTTTTTTTTTTTAAGCCATGCCTTGTTTTTTAAAGAGAAGAATAACTGAAAACCAGAGAGGGCTTGGGACTTGCCCAGGGCTCTCAGCAAGCTCACAGCAGAGCTGGAAGCAGAATCTAGACCTTTGACCCCCAGGTCAAGTTTTTTTAATTGTTTTTAGTACGTGACCTCAGGATGCATTCACCTCGTCTTCAGTAATGTTTCTACCAGCCTCTCTACCTAACAGCCTCTCTAGCAGGGCAGGCTGATCCACAAATGATACCAGCTGGGCATTCTCCTCTACCACCCCAGCAGCTGCAGTGCCAACCACCCTATGGGAGGTGAAACCCTGGGACCCACAGACTTCAATTTCCTCCCACTCGGGAGACTGGCAACCCCATTGCCCATTTGTGCTGCTTCTGTCATCTCCTTTCCTCCTCTGGGTCTTTGCAGCATCTCCTTGGTCTGGAAACTTGCTGAAACTCCCTGCCTCTCCTCCCTATATCTTGTCTGCCCCTGGGAATAACGTGCCCCCACTCTCAGGGCCAGAGTCTGCACCCTGGCCCATCTGCTGGAGGCCAGCCCAGGGTTGGGTGACTCCTGAGCTTTGCTACCCGCCCCCCTCCACCACCACATAGCTTCAGATGCAGGCTCCTTGGATGTATCATTGCCCAGCTCATACCCAGTCTGAACTCACCACACCCCTCTAGGGGCTGTCCCCTTACAAGGCCATTCCCTGAACACCCTCCAGAGGGCTGGTTGCTCTGCCTGGAGAATGAGACTTCCACAATCTTCTCGCCCGGGAGAACCTGGCCGGATGCCCCACGCCGACTGTCGAGGTAGGTGGGGAGCAAAGCGGTGAGTCTGTAACCAGAGAGAAGAGCTGTGTCCCACGCAGGATCCGCTCTGCCCAGGCAGCTGCAAGCCCAGCCCCTGCCTCCTTCAGAGCAACAGAGAGGCAGGCATGCGGGCAGACAGACGCCCAACACAGAGACCCCCATACGCTTGCCCGCCGAGTCACTACTGCCCCTTCCTTCTTGGACCTGCAGACTCAGAAGCCCCTCCAATCTGAACTTGAGTGCACCTGGCCATCCAAAAGCTCCCCAAGGGAGGATGGCTATTTCCTACCCCCATAAAGCCTCCTGAACAATGCTATCTGCCATCAAAGCCAGGCACTTGTCCAATTCCTGGCTTCCAAGGCATATTTAAGCAAGAAAAATGTCATGGGCAGGAAGAAGCCTCCCTGGCCACATAATGGGGATAGGCTGGGGCTTCAGGTGGCCAGTCTGGCCTGAACCTTCACTCTGTCCATCCCCTAGTAGGCTTGAGCTCCTGACACTCCCAGCTTGGACAGTCTCATCTTAAAGAGCTATTCTCACTAGCTTCCTACTCTACTTTACTCACTGTTCCCTCCATTGATCTGTGTCTCACCCTCAATCTCATCCTTACACTTGAGTGTTACTTGGAAAGTGACCTGTGTCCTAGACCGCATCAGCTTCTGATCATTTCAGCAAGACCCAGGCCCACCCTCTAATAACCTGGGCCAGGCACTGTGCTGAGAGATTTAGGGTCTAAGACATAATTAGGTATATCCCTCCCATTCTAGAGATGAGGACACTGAGGTCTGCCCAGGACACAAAGCTTCTAAGTGGCCCAGTCTGGATTTAAGCCCAGATGTGTCCAAACCCAGTGCCCCAAGCCTTATCCCCAGCCCTGCCACGTGGCTGGCAGGCCCACAGACATGTTTTTGCCCCCTGAATGAAATCACACACCAGGTCCTATCCCTGTGTCCTTGGAGGATGGAGGAAGGAGGACTGGACCCCATAGGCCACATTTTCGGTAAGATTCTGATCAGGGGTCTGTCTTCCTTCAGTGCCACTAAGACTTACCTGTCTCTGGCAGAGAGAGAAAATCAACATTTTACAGCAATAAAAGGCTGCTCCTGGTTAGACATCAAACGAATCAATCTTCTCCGACAGTTAATTTTCATTTTGCAACTTTCCCCAGTGACAATGACAAGTAATGACCCTGTGGGTCTGCAAAGTCGTTGAGCAGCAGCCCAGGCTCCTATGCTGCTGGCTCAACCCCTCCCCTTCTGCGCCTGCCCCTCACATCCGCTTGCTCCTCAGATCCAGATGCCTCTCTATCCAGGAAAGCCTGAAGTTGCCCTCCTGGGGTAGACAGACAGAGCTCAGGAGAGGCACTGATGATCCCATGGCCAGTAGTCCCCACCCCATCCTCGCTGAGCCCTGCCCTTCACCACATTGTCAACCATCTTCCCTAAATAGCCATCATCACTTACTCTCCAACACACCTTTGATGCCAGGACCTGCCATCAGCCCCACAATGCACAGCACCAATGACCCAACAGAAAGCTCCTCAAGCACACCCCTCCCACTCCCCCAAACCCCGTCATGGAGAATCTACACACAGCACTCCTGGGCGCCGTCAACAACCCCCAAATCACCATATCTGGCCCCCACGTGCACTTTACAGATTCCCAGCACTTCCACACAGCTGAGGGGCCCCTAGACTTGGTACCTACCCTCGCCTCCCTCCCGTGCTGCCTGAATCTGGCCCAAGGCTTCCTCCACCCACGTGTGAGTGGGTGGCAGGTTTAATACAGTGGGGACAGAAAGATCCTCTCCCAGGGAAGGGCCTTTTGCCCCACTCTCCCACTCCCAAATCAGCTGATGGGGTGTCAGCTCAGCTCAGAGTCTTCCAGCCGAGTTCTCCACAGCCGGCTCTGCGGCCTGCTAAGAGAGATGGGGAAAGACCCACTCGGCCCTGGACCGTGGCTCCACGGTAAGTTCCAAAGCCGACTGCAGCAGCTTTCACTGGCTCAGGAAACCACCCCCACCCTCCCCCCGCTACTTTCTGGGACTCACAGCCAGGACAGAGCTTAAGTCCACAGAATCCTCCCATGAGCCCTACCCCCTCTCCAGCAGGGCGATGACACCATGGAATGGGACTCCCTGATTCCTCTACTTCCCAGAAATACTTTAAACCTGGGAGGACTCCTCTCCTCGCCCCACAGATCTGCTGACCTCAGGAAGAAACACAACTACCATTAGTGAGTGTCCCCATGTGCTGAGGATGGTGCCAGCCAGGCTGTCTGGCCAGCGCAGTCCATGTCAGCCTCACGTCACTGCATGGATTCCTGCCCTGGGAGAGCGCTCGGCACCGCTGACAGCAAGAAGCATTTATTGCATAAATGAACGGAGAGAGGACTTTCCATCTATTCCCTTATGCAATATCTTGGCCACCCTGCAAGCTGGGTATTACTACCTCAAATGGTTTGAGGACAACCATCAACTAACAGAGCCATGTTCAAGCACAAGTTTCTGTCCCACTCCAGAGCCTCTGGTCAGCTCTGACACACAGAGAGCCCCATTCAACAAGGGCGACATGGGGAGAGGCCACTTGTGTGCGGCCCCACCCTACTCAGGACAGGACTCCGGAGCTCTGTGCCCATCTCTTCCTGACACCAAACCACAGCTCCAGGAAGTGCAGGCAGCAGCCCCCTGCATCTCCCTGGCAACCCAGGAGCTTTTGTTCTTGAAGAATGGAGCTGATTCATTCCCCCTGGGGGAACAGCAGAGGCTGCCGGCAGGGGAGCGTGTTGAGACCCACTCTGCAGCCTAGAGCAACCCAGGCTAGGCTACTGCATGTGGGGAGGGGAGCCAGGCCAGGCTTTCTGGACAGGCATTTCAGTGCCCACCACACCCTCCGGCCAGAACTCCAACCGCAGCTCAGCAACAAGACAGCAAAACCGCAGAAGTCTCACTCCTGGCCCGCCCACCTCGCCGCCTTCTTCCCCTTCCCGCCACAGTCCCAGGGGCCCCTGGACTTCATACATACAGGTCACTGGCTTCACCTAGCCCCACGCTCTCTCTATGCTTCACACATCCTGTCCTTCAGAAGGCAGAGCCCCTGTCCTTGACCCTTGCTCTGGATTTCTTATCTTTGAACCAAGGGTTCAGAGGTTGCCCCTCACCTGCAGTTCTCCCTCGGCAGAACACATCACTGCTCCCGTGTACCCCACAGCCCTGTGTACACCTTGTCTGTATCACACACAGTTCCTCTCACTCAGAGGCATCCCTCTCTTGACAGGATTGACTATCCTGCCGCTAGACGATGAGTTCCTGGAGGCAGGGAGCAGGCGCCTTCTCCCCTGAGCATCCCCAGCTCAGGAGAGCATCACAGGGACTCTGTAAGTCAGCCCCGATGAGACAGCACGGAGCACCCACTGCAGACTGCTGCTGTCATCCACGCCCAACCACTCCTCCGTGCCACCGAGCCAGGCCTGGCAGGTGACCTGCTCGGGCCCATGAAATGCAAGCAGTCGTGATATGTGTTCACTCCGGGCAGAAGTTTCAGAGCTGGTCCTTGATTCCCTACCCATATCGCCAACGGTGGCCCAGTGTACTGCTGCCCAAGCTGCTTCCTGGGGTGAGGAAGATGACGACAGGCCAGCCCCTGATGCGCATGTGACCTGAGCAAGAAATAAGCCAAGATCTGCAAGCTGCTTATTACCGTCGCATTCTGGCAAAGCAAGGAGAGAAGGAACAATGCTCCCCATACCTGCCCAGGAAAGTGCAGACGTCAGGACTCGGCCGGACACCCTAACATGGTGTGGTTTTCGATGTCAGCCTACTCTGACTGTGTTTCACACAACTAAATCCAAACACGGAAGAGAAACTGGGGCATGTTAGAAAGACCGAGGTTTCAAGGCAGATAGACTTGCGTTCAAATCCAAGTGAAGACATATCTGTGACCTTGGACAAGTCCCTTCACCTCTGTGAACCTCAGCTTCCTGATCATAAAACAGATGCCACCATACCTACCCAACGAGGGCATTCTTAAAGCATCTAGAGTACAAACACTGCATGTAAAGTGCCGAGTGCTCTGGGAATCCTTCAGTGCTCACGGTTGCCAGCTCCATTGATTAACTTCATCAAAGATATCTGGGGAGTAGGGAGCAGGGTGACCCAGACTGAACCCTAAGTCCTGGCATGGGAAGGCAGGGGCACCAGCCACCCGCCTTAGGACAGGCCATGCCTGCGATAACACCACCTGCCATTCACAAGGTGCAAAGACGCCCAGGTTGCTGGTGAGCTGGGTACTCTGAAGCCACCATGCCAACGCTCCAAGTTATGCTCCCCACACTTCCCCCCTACACACACAGACAAATGGGAGCATTCTGAGAAGTCCCATTTCTGGCTCCTCTGGGGCAGCTGAATCCTGGCCTCCACTGATCCCTCACTGCTTAAGAGCCCTCTTGTCCCCATCCTCAGTCCTTCCTCTCTTCCTCCCTGAGCACAGGTGGCCCCTTCCTCAGGCCCCACCTAGACTGCTTTCTCTGTCCTTCAGTCTCAGTGCTCAAGCAGAAGACACTTTTGAGGCAGGTTGGCAGCAACTTCTTGGAGACGGGGGCACCTCCCATTTGCTTTCTGCTGTTCCTCTAAGCCCTCAGACTTGTCTTATTTAGGAACATAACAGGGGTGTGTACTTAGTCACTCAGCCGTGTCCAGCTCTTTGTGATCCCCGCCAGGCCCCTCTGTCCACGGGGATTCTCCAGGCAAGAATACTAGAGTCGATTGCCATGCCCTCCTCCAGGGGATCTTCCCAACCCAGAGATAGAACCGAGGTCTCCCACATTGCAGGAGGATTCTTTACCATCTGAGCCATGAGGGAAGCCCTGACATAACAGGGGGTTACTCCTAATGAACAAGGGGTCCCATTAGAGCCTGAAACTGCACCTCTCATAATATTGTCCATAAGCCAAAGCCTCCACAGCTCCTTTCTGGGGAAAGTCTGACATGCCTGGGTACTTGGGATTCATGAGGAAATGCCCATCAGAGTCACACTGTGCAAAGATACAAAGCAAGGCTCATTCTGCACAAAGACATGGGAAACACTTTTGCTGATCACCTCCTAGGTGCTAGGCACCATGCTGGGTACGCTACATGTGCACCTCACGAAAACCCTCCAAGATGCCTCCCATTATCTTATTTTACTATGCATGCAGGAGCTAATACTCCCTAAGGCGAGAGGACCCTAGGGGCTCGCATACGAATCTTCTGATACCAAGTCTCAGGCTCCTTCCTACAACCTCTTCACAGAATTAACCATCCTCTTCCCTTAAGGGCTGAACAAACCTTCTCTGATTTGTAATCCTTCCTGGAATAGCATTTAAAATTACTTTCAATAAAAAATGTTTTAAATGAACCTAATCCTTCATAGTTTGGAAACATGAAACACCTGCTTTGTCTCAGCAACTGTGTCTCCTGATTAAAACAACTATAAACCACCTCCTCCACCCCTTCAGATCCTGGGCTTCTAAAAGGCAGGGGCTATAAATTATTCCACCCAATACCCTCAGGAGTGTGGCAAAGAGTATTGATCAAGAACAAGTAAAATAATTAAATCATCCCTTCCCACCTCATTCCAACAATTGTCTCCTCTCCATCATCCCTCACATCTTTATCCATTCCGTTCCCTCAATCACTAAATAAAACCAAATTATCAACATAAAAATAACAGGACTTCCCTAGTGGTCCAGTGGTAAGGAATCCACCTGCCAAGGCCAGGGGTCACGGATTCAATCCCTGGTCTGGGAAGATTCCTCATGCCAAAGAGCAGCTAAGCCCGTAAGCTGCAATTAGTGAGCCTGTGCTCTGGAGCCCCATAAGCCACAACTACCGAGCCCTTGTGCTGCTGCTGCTGCTGCTGCTAAGTCGCTTCAGTCGTGTCCGACTCTGTGCGAGCCCACAGATGGCAGCCCGCCAGACTCCACCATCCCTGGGATTCTCCAGGCAAGAACACTGGAGTGGGTCGCCATTTCCTTCTCCAATGCATGAAAGTGAAAAGTGAAAGTGAAGTCGCTCAGTCGTGTCCGACTCTTAGAGACCCCATGGACTGCAGCCCACCAGGCTCCTCCGTCCATGGGATTTTCCAGGCAAGAGGACTGGGGTGGGTCGCCATCACCTTCTCTGAGCCCTTGTGCAGCAACTACTAAGGCCTGTGCACTCCAGAGCCCAAGCTCCGCAACAAGAGAAGCCCCTACAATGAGAAGACCGCACACGGCAACTAGAGAGCAGCCCCTGCTCACTGCAACTAGAGAAAGAGTGCGTGAAGCAGTGCAGACCCAGGGCAGCCATAAGTGAACAAACAAAATCTTCTTTTAAAAAAACAGTAACATTTGCGCTTCTGTTTCTGACCAAGATGGAGCAACAGGGACCAGATTACCCTGACTCCTGAAACAAAGGGAGGGGGGTAAATATATTTTAAATGGTTTATAAGACACTGGACATGAGACAACAAAGGACAGATCCTGAGATCCTGAGAAAGGAAAGCAAGGCGCCTCTACAGTTGCCTCGTTATCCTGTCCTAAGAGAGTTTCTAGGTGACACAGGGGTTGGGCACACATGGAGGGGACACAGATGACACGCAGGTGTCCTGAGTTAAGGACTGAAAGCTGAAAGTTCAAGGAGACAAAGAGAGCCAGAATTCACAGACCAGAAAAGAGAGAGATGTATACAGACAGAGAAATCAGAATTTTCAGAAGGTCCCACTTAAGTATTTAGCAGAGTAAACCTTTTCCAACACCAGGAAAAGAACCTCAAAAAGATTTGAGGGAATAGTGCCTGACCTTTACACAGGGCTACGAATAGTGCCTATTTCCAACCAGACCAGAAAACCTCATGATTTAAAGACAGTGGGGAAGTTACACACGAAGGTTCTGCCTCAGCAGTAAGAGCTGTGGTCCTCCTGACAAATGTAAAATCAAGACTCCAAAGGATCAAACTGTTTCTAAGTAACTTAACTATACCCCAGAATAAAGTTCAAGGATACTTCTAAAAATATAAAAATACCCATCACAATGCAGGTAATCCCACAAAATTCAGGAGGCATGTTTAAGAAGCAGAAAAATGCAAACCATAAGAAGAGAAAATCAACCAATCAAAACCAAACCAGAACTGGCACAGATGTCCGAATTAGCAGACAAGAATATTAAAACAGTCATTATTACTAAATGCCATGTGTTAAAAAGCTAAGGAGAGACATGAAAGAATTAAAATAAGATGCAAATTAGACTTCTAGAGGGAAAAACTCCAATTTATGAGATTAAAAAATAAGTTAACGTTGGATTAGATATAGTAGAAAAAAAGATAAGTGAACTTAAAGACATAGCAAAAGAAAGTATCCAAAAGGAAATAGAGGTACCATCTTACACTGCTCAGAATGGCCATTGCTGCTGCTGCTGAGTCGCTTCAGTCGTGTCCGACTCAGTGCGACCCCATAGACGGCAGCCCACCAGGCTCCCCCGTCCCTGGGATTCTCCAGGCAAGAACACTGGAGTGGGTTGCCATCAAAAAGTCTACAAATAATAAATTCTAGAGAGGGTGTGGAGAAAAAGGGACCCTCCTACACTGTTGGTGGGAATGTAAATGTAAGCCACTATGGAGAACAGTATGAAGTTTCCTTAAAAAAATAAAAATAAAGTTACCATGTGATTCAGTGATTCCACTCCCAGGTAAATATCTGGAGAAACCTATAATTCAAAATACACATGCACTCCAAAGTTCATAGCAGCATTATTTACAATGGCCAAACCACGGAGACAACCTAAGCATTCACCGACAGAGGAATGGATAGAGAAGATGTGGTGCACATATGCAACGGAACATCACGGTCATTTTAAAAATGAGATAATGCCATCTAGAATGCCATGTAGAAACATGATTGGACCTAGAGACTGCCAAACTGAGTGAAATAAGTCAGACAGAGAGAGACAAATATCACAATATCAATTACACGTGGAGTCTTAAAGATACAGATGAACTTATCTGCAAAGCAGAAAGTTACCGTTCCCACCAGGCTGGTCTCTCCCGAACGCTGTGAGGGAAGGGACTGTTTCAGGCCTCCCTCCTTAGCTGGCATACGGCTGTCTTCTCCTTATGTCTCTTCATATAGTCTTCCTTTATGTATGTCTAGCTCTGTGTTCCAATTTGTTTTTTATCAAAATAGCAGTCATACTGGATTAAGGCCCACCTTAATGATCTCATCTTAACTAATTACATATGCAGTGATCCTACTTCCAAATAAGGTAACATTCTGAGATACTAGGGCTTCCCTGGTGGCTCAGAGGTTAAAGTGTCTGCCTCCAATGTGGGAGACCCGGGTTCAATCCCTGGGTTGGGAAGATCCCCTGGAGAAGGAAATGGTAACCCACTCCAGTATTCTTGCCTGGAGAATCCCATGGACAGAGAAGCCTGGTAGGCTACAGTCCATGGGGTCACAAAGAGTCAGACACGACTGAGCAACTTCACTTTCACCTGAGATACTCTGGGTGAAGCCTTTAATATGAATTTTGAGGGGGTTAAATTCAATCCATGACACTCAGTAAGATTAATGGCCAGTTTCTCATCAGAAAGGAAAGAGGTAAGAAGGCTGTGGGGGGAACAAAGCTTACAACCAAAAATTCTATATCCAGCAAAACTTGCCTTCAAAAGTGAGAGAGAGATTATGTCAAATGAAATCAACTCATCACAAAAGGACAAATATTATATGATTCTACTCATATACAGTGTGTGGAATAGTTACATTCATAGAAGCGGGAAGTATAATGGTGATAACCAGCGGAAGGGGAGTGGGGGAATAAGGAGTTATTGTTCAATGGTTACAGAGACTTCAGTTTGGGAAGATAAAAAAAAGTTCTGCAGATGGAGGGTGTTGATTGCACAACAATGTGAACATACTTAATGTCACTGAAATGCACATTTAAATATGGTTAAATGACAAATTCAATGTTTTATATATATATATATATACACAATAAAAAATGAAAGTGAAATTAAGACATTTCCAGATAAACAAAAGATAAGGGAGACTGTTACCACAAGACCTTCCCTATAAGAAATGCTAAACGGACTCCTTCAGGCTGAAATGAAAGGACGCTAGAGAGCGATTCAAAACTGTGTGAAGACATCATGATCCCCAGTAAAGGCAGCTACAGAAGCTATTGCTACTGTATCACTGGTCTGTAACTCCATTTTTTATTTCCTACATGATTTAAAAGACACATGCTTTTTTCAAATTGTAAATCTCTGTTAATGGACACACGGTGTACAAGACATGCCTTGTGATAATGATGTGAAGGGGATGCAGCTGCTTTAGGAGCCTCATTGTGCTCTTTAGTTGCTGTTGAACTTAAGTTAGAATCAATTCAAACTACATAAGTTTAGGAGATTAAATGTAATCCTCATGGTAACAACAAAGGAAACATCTCAGAAATGTACACAAGAGAAAATGAAAGAGTAATCTGATCTCACTACCAACAAAAAATCAAATATACACCCCCAAAAAGCAGCAATAAAGAAAGGAAGAGGAAAGCTATTAGACATACAGGAAACAAACAGCAAAATAGCAGAATAAGGCAACCCTTATCAATAATTACTTTACATATAAATGAGTTGCATTCTCCAATCAAAGGTAGAGACTAGAAGAATGGATTTTTAAAAACATAATTCAACTATATGCTGTCTATTAAAAACATTTTAAGTCCAAAGACATAAGTAGGTTGGAAGTGAAAGATTGGAAGAAGGTATTTCTTGCACATGATAACCAAAGGAAAACCTGGATGACTATCCTAATATCCGGAAAAAATAACTTTAAGCCAAAACTGTTATGAGAGACAAAGAAGGATATATTTTCATAAAAGAGTGAATTCAATGACCTCAGATTCTATTTAAGAATTTGTTTTAAAAAGAGCAGACTTGCAGTTTCCTGTTCTGCATATAAGGAGCTTAGAACTCATCACTCGGTCAAAAAGTAAAAAAGCATAACAAACTGAAAAATCACCAACTCCTCTTGGATCCATACGAGAGGAGTACACAGGGAAAGTCACTAGCAGGTGAATACAGGTAGCTCCGGTTTACTGGAGCAGAGACTCACCCATGGGAACCAGTGGTGGGCAGGAAAATTGAAATTGTAGTTGATGAATTACTGGAGGCTCACTGCGGACAACTCAGAGTTAAAACTACAGGGGGATCCAGTAACAGAAGGGATCTGTGAGATTTGCTTCCAGGAGCTCAACCAGATTCCCATAGCAAATATCAGAGCAAAATACACTGGAGGTCCTGGAATCCCAGCTCAGACTCTGAGAAAAGGACAGAGTCTCAGTGAGGGGCCTGCAGGTAGATGGCAGAATGGAGCTGGTGGGCACTGTGGTTCAGCAGAAGGAAGGGGACTGTGGTCACTCAGGTCTGGCTCTGCCCCAAGCTGTAGGCTGGCTTGGGACAGCCCTGTCATCCTCAGGCCCCAGTGTCATGACACACAAGAGGGACACAGCAGAGGGCTGGCCAGAGGGTGCGGTGCGGCCATGCCCGTGCCTGCAGCCAGCCCCACGTGGGCTCTGTCCACCCCAACACTCCGTCTGTCAACAGTTTTCCTTCCGTGGTGAGGCCACATCAGGACAGATGAGAAGGGGGCTCTCCTGGCGGTCAGAGACCTTGACCTCTGCCCCTCCCAGGCCAGGTGAGGGTCCAGGGCACTCCTGCAAGCACCACTCCCAGCACCAGCATCGTCAGACTCAGTGGCCTGGTGAGGCTCTGCACCCCCAGAGCCAGGGCACTGGCACCATCAGGACGCCGCGTGGGCCAGACGCCGTCTCTCAGTTGGTCTCAGGCAGCCGGCGAGGGAGTTCCTGGGAGGTGCCTTCAGGACTGCCCTGTACGTGATGCTCTCAGAGAAGCCCCGTGGTGACACGCTCGCCCAAACCAAATGTGACATTCTTAATGACCCGCAAAAGAGATGCAGCCAGGGAGACGTCAGACACAGAAAGAAAGGGAGCCGCTTCTAATAAACAAGCTGCTTAAATGTCCAGGTCCTGAGTCCCTGCCAAACAGATCAGCGAAACAGGAAGCCTGTCCACACAATCAGGTCAGGCCTGGGGGCCATGCAGGGCAAGGAGGAGACAGAGGGCAGCATGGGGTGGGAGAGTAAGGCAGGCATGCTCACAGACCCTCAGAGAGGCCCAGCACTGTGCCCCAGCACTTGGCTTCAGTGAGAATAATCACAGGCCACCTAGCACAGGCACGGCGCTCAGCCTGCCAGCACGGCTCTGAGACAGGTGTGCGTAGCTATTGGTATAAGCGTACATCTAGATTAACATATACATTGTTGTTGCTATTGTTGCTTAGTCACTAAGTCGTGTCCGACTCTTTTGAGACCCTGTGGGCTGTAGGCCACCAGGCTCCTCCTCCCTCCATGGGATTTCCCAGGCAAGAATATGGGAGTGGGTTGCCATTTCCTTCTCCAGGGGATCTTCCTGACCGACCCAGGGATTGAACTAGCGGCTCCAATGGCAGGCAGATTTTTACTGCTGAGCCACCAGGGAAGCCAATACATACGTTATATATTAATACATACAAACGCGGGTCTAGGTCCAGATTAGTCACGTAGGCAGATATAGACACAAATAGAGGCAGAGATATATAGATTAAGCCTCTATCTTAATCCTCACCACAATCCAGGGAATAGATACTTAACCTTCCCACTTTACAGATGAGGAAACAAGGGTAGCACACAGCCTGGACCACCACTAGGAAGTGACCGTGGGAACTTGGCCCTTCATCATGGACCTGGGAAATACGCCTTGGGGAGCAGCCTGTGTACCCCATCTCTGCACAGTCAAAGGACAGAGATGGAGGCAATCGCCAAGATGCTATCACCAGGGGGGAAATGTCTGGTTTTTATGGTTCCCTTTCCTGCCTTTCCACTGGTTTAGAGAAACTAGCACAGGCTCCATGAGGCCCCAGCTCCGTCCCACGAGTGAGGCCACAGGAAGCAGAGCGGGGATTTGCAGCAGGGCTGCCCTCCACAAAGGGCAGGGAGGGAATGCTTCTCAGCAGCTCGGCATATGGTTAAGATCCTGGAATCGGATCAGATGCAGGATGAAATCACTGCCCTGCCAGGCACCAGATACGTGACCAAGAGAGAGTCACCTGACTTATAACCTCTTTTCCTCATCTGTGAAGTAGAGATGACAGCGATACCCACACCACGTGATGGAGTTAATAAAGCTCTCTGCTCGGGGCCTGGCATCACACAAAAGCTCCATCAGTGTTACCTACTCTTTGTGTCCCTGAGATGCCATCAGCACCCACGTGGGGAAGCAGAGGGGAAAACTAGGGCCCTGGGGACCCTGCCCTCTCCCCTCCCAGCAAGGAGCCCACTGGTTTGGGCCACCACTGTCTGGGCACATTCAAGGTCCCAGAGCCTGGGTCAGACACAAACGGCCACATGTGTTTGCTGAGTCAAACCATGTTTCATGGTTACATCATGCTCCCTCCTCTCGGGACAGCCCAGGCTGGTGGGGGAGGCAGACACAGGACGCATGAAACACACTCCTGCTGAACAGTGAGGGATTAGGGAGCGGGAGAGGGGGACCACTCTGTTTGGCAACTGGAAGGCTCCAAGGAGCAGGGCTCTCAAGGAGGAGTGGGTGAGATGCAAAAAGATGCATAAGACAGGCTTGGAGGCACGGACGTAGCCTGGGGCACAAGAGGACCAGTGGGGAAGGAGCTCCAGTGAGGGAGGAGAGGAACCAAGGCTAGACAGAGCAGATATACCACACAAGAAGCTCAGATTTAAAGGTCACCAAAGTCTCCACCATATTCCTGAAGGAATGGGTTAGGCGTTCACAAAGTCACCCTCGCTGAAAATTATGTGCCCCCTTCAAAGCAGGAGATAATGAAGGAAAATCCAAAGCACTGTGTGAGGGCCTCAACTAACTTATCAATTAAAGGCAGCTGCTGCTACTGGTTTATCAAGTGCCTTTTGCAACAGAGAAAAAATGTACATGAATGACTATACTTGTGTTTGGCCCAGCCCCCTGATTCAATGGTCTGTCTGGACTGTGTCAGGACCCAAAAGAGTGGAAGGGCAGCTCATCCTGAGGATGTGATGCTCAGGCAGACCTCTCACCATCAACCGGGCCATCAGAGAGACCTCAGTACACAGCCAGCCATCCCCCTCCACAATGTACACCCCAGCAGGGTGGCCACACCTCCTGGTTTGCCCTACACAGTGGGATGCACTTGTGTTTCGGCATAATTATTAATAGCACCAGCTTTCAGAGGCTTCCCGTGTTGGATGCAATCAACCTAAATTCTGAGTCATGTGTTTTTAGCTCAGAACTCCTGCTGTCCTGGGACTTTCTGAGGCTACTTAGACATCCCAGAAAGTGGCTGGGATCCAGATCAACAGAGGATGTACGTGCAGATTCCAGGAAATTCCTCCTTCCTCGGTATCTCACCTGGGGTGTGCCCAGACTGCCAGGGTGGTGTCCTCAGCTCTGACATGCTCTTCTGGCAGGCTCAGTGCCACCGCCCCAGAGATGCTCCGTCCCTGCTATGTTCTGCCTCCACCAAAGTTGCTGGTTACTGCGTCACACCATTGCCTCTTGGGGAAAAGACCCCCGTGGCAGTGCTCTCGGCCACCCAAAGATGCGCTGACAGATGACAAGCTGTGCATGGCAGAACCTGAGTGTGTGCAAGAGGACAGGACTCTCACTTATCACGGGCTGCCTTCCCTACAGAATCTCGCTGCTGATGCCCCTCCCTGCCATGCCAGAGCTGCGAGCAGCAGCAAACACCATGAGGCCCCCGTGTCTCTTGGACAAGAACCCCCTCAGCTCGAAGGACCAGCACAGCCCACCAAGAACATGCTCAAGGAGACTAAGAGAGCTCGCTGTCTCCAGCCAGGATTCTGTAAGGGCAATAATGGTGCCTGTCATTTGAAGAGTGTGTGTTCATTTACATTATCAACTGGGGAGGTTCCCTGTAGCAATGTTCAGCTCAAGACCTGGGTCAAAAAGCCCAGAAGGAGGCTTTTCTTGGCACTGTGATTCTCAAATGTGATTACCATTCACTCCAGAAACTTGCTCTTGAATTGAGTCAGAGACTGTAAACAAGATAGAACCTCATGAGGACCCAGAAGTCCTACTGAACACCCACACTGGCCCTTCCGGTACATTCTAGGGGAAAAGCATCGGCTTGGTTCAGTTCAGTTCAGTTCAGTCGCTCAGTCGTGTCCAAGTCTTTGCGACCCCATGAGTCGCAGCACGCCAGGCCTCCCCGTCCATCACCAACACCCGGAGTTCACTCAGACTCACGTCCATGGAGTCCGTGATGCCATCCAGCCATCTCATCCTCTGTCGTCCCCTTCTCCTCCTGCCCCCAATCCCTCCCAGCATCAGAGTCTTTTCCAATGAGTCAACTCTTCGCATGAGGTGGCCAAAGGACTGGAGTTTCAGCTTTAGCATCAGTCCTTCCAAGGAAACCCCAGGCAGCCGCCCCAAATGGCACGCGGGGGCTGGCTCTCAGGCTTCACCACGGGGCCAGGTAACGAGGGGCTGGCCCTCAGGCTTCACCACGGGGCCAGGTAACCAGGGGCTGGCCCTCAGGCTTCACCACGGCCATCGCCACTGCAGGCCCCGAGAGCGAGCACTCGAGTGGCCAGGTAACGACCGAGGCCCTTCTCTGAGTCATCACTGCGGCTGACAAGACGTCGTCAGCCTCGTGAATGGCAGGCAGTGTGGGCACCAGGTCACCCCAGGCAAGCTCCAGGGGGATGCCTGCAGGACAGCGGCAGACCCTTCCATCTCCCCACCTCCCCCGACCCCCATTAAGCGTTAGGAAGTGGTCTTACCCACACCGCATGTCACTTATGTCTGCTGCAGCTTAAATGTAAACGAAACTATGTTCTGCCTCACAGCCCTTATCTCACTGAGGCCCAAGAGCCCATGGCCATCAGAACTACGGCCTTGACAGGTGAACTCCTAAGTCCATGGCACTCAAGGTTATCAGACTGATAGACCAGTGGACCCCACCACGCTGACTGAGAAGCACAATCCACAAGGGCCAAAGCATCCATAACCCTCAAACTTTCTAACAAGACCAGTTGTCAGCTCCCAGGAACATCAGCCCCAGTCCCAGTGGGAGCTTTTGCCTGTGATGCAGGGAGTAATTGGAGGTTTTGATTAGAGTGATGTGAAGTTAGTTGTTCATATCGGCATTACTCTGACTGCCACTGAGATCAGGCTGAAGGGGTAAGGGTGGAGGCAGGGAGACCGTTCCAGTAATCTGAGTGTGAGGTGGTGGTAGCTGCGGCCAGAGTAGCAGCTGCTGGGTAAGGACTGGGGCAATAGGGAAGGGTGGGCTGCCGGGGCAAGGGAAAAGGAGGGCAGTGAGCTGACCTCCATGATGTGGGGCCTGAGCACTGGGAGTGATGGGCAGATAGAGAAGACTTGGGGAGCCTGCATGGGCTGAAGAACTGAGCTTGACTGGGGACACGCTCAACTAAGAAGCCATCCAAGTGGACAAGTCAGTCTGGAGTTGAGGACAGTGGCTGGCTATACTTGGGAGGCATTGGTATGTACATGGTATTTTAAAAAGGTTCAAATCACTTGGAAAGGGAGTGTCACAGAAAAGAGAAGAGGCTCAAAGTCCGAGGCTTGGACACTGCAATGTGCAGAGGTCAGGGAGGTGAGACTCAGCAACAGAACCAGGAAGGCTGACCAGACAGCCGGGAGGAAGAATCCCGCTCCCCCTTCTCCCCCTGCTTCCCCTGCTCCCCCGCTCCCCCCGCTCCCCCTGCTCCCCAGCTCCCCCTGCTCCCCCTGCTCCCCAGCTCCCCCTGCTCCCCAGCTCCCCCTGCTCCCCTGTTCCTCCTGCTCCCCCTGCTCCCCAGCCCCGTGGAAAGTGCACAGGAGGGAAAGTGTCCAGTGTTCCAAAGGCTACAGACAGGTCAGGCCAGGAAAGATTAGATGACTGCGTCACTAGAGTGACATGCATCCCGAGGGGGAGTTCTGACAGTCTCGAAGGCTCACTCCTGATTTCAGAGGATTCAGGAGTGATTGGAGGGGAGGCACTGGAGCCCAGAGCAGAGATGGGGCTGCAAAGGGGCAGGGAAGTGGTACAGTAATGAAGAGGAAGTGGGGCCAGACCAGGGCTTTTTTAAGGCAGAAGAAGATAACACAGTTCTTTGCATAAGTTATGGCTTCCCTGGTAGCTCAGATGGTAAAGAATCCACCTGCAATGTGGGAGACCTGGGTTCCATCCCTGGGTTGGGAAGATCCCCTGGAGGAGGACATGGCAACCCACTGCAGTATTCTTGCCTGGAGAATCCCCATGGACAGAGGAGCCTGGCAGGCTATAGTCCATGGGGTCACAAAGAGTCAGACACGACTGAGCAACCAAGCACACAACACATGCCTAAGCTGATAGAGAAGATCAACAGAGAAAGAAACTTGACAACAAAGAAGAGAAGGGAGATCTGCTGGGACAGCGGCGTTGAGTGAACAAGAAGGGACTGAGTGCACAGCTCAAGAGGAGGGGAAAGAACACGGACACATCAGAAGCGACCCAGAGCATCATCTGGAGCGCAGACTGCTGGGCAAGCCAACTTGGTGGAGAGCAAGGGAGAGTTCTCTTCCATTGGCTTCTAGTTATCAATGAAATATAGAGGAAGAGGGTTTTCTGCTAGTGGAGAATGGGCGGCACAGATGAGAGAAGACATTAGAGATCCGCAAAGAGAAGGAAAGGCAAAGGGAATGGAGAAACACAATATGATGGAGCCAGCGCAAGTAAACAGCCCCTCACATCACAGACTAAAGTGAGGCAGGCCAGACAGCCCCATGCTGTTGCCTGTGCTTATGAACTATACACTGATTCAGGGCCTTGTCTTCTAAAGCCCTGTATTTCCATTCCAAGCTTTCACAAGAAAACCAGAATAAAACTATCTTGACACTGGGGAAAAAAATACTAACAATAAAATGCCTCCTGAGAAATCTGTATGCAAGTCAAGAAGCAACAGTTAGAACTGGACATGGAACAACAGACGGGTTCCAGACTGGGAAAGTAATTCCCAATTCCTTTTGTCAAGGCTGTATATTGTCACTCTGTTTATTTAACTTATATGCAGAGTATATCATGTGAAATGCCAGGCTGGATGAAGCACAAGCTAGAATCAAGATTGCCAGGAGAAATACCAATAACCTCAGATATGCAGATGACACCACCCTTCTGGCAAAAATCGAAGAGGAACTGAAGAGCCTCTTGATGAAAGTGAAAGAGGAGAGTGAAAAAGCTGGCTTAAAACTCAACATTCAAAAAACTAAAATCATGGCATCTGGTTCCATAACTTCATTGCAAATAAATGGGGAAACAATGGAAACAGTGACAGACTTTCCTTTCTTGGGCTCCAAAATCACTGCAGATGGTAACTGTAGCCATGAAATTAAAAGATGCTTGCTCCTTGGAAGAAAAGCTATGACAAACCTAGACAGCATATTAAAAACCAGAGACATTACTTTGCCGACAAAGGTCCATATAGTTAAAGCTATGGTTTTTCCGTATGGATGTGAGAGTTGGACCATAAAGAAAGCTGAGCACTGAAGAATTGATGCTTTTGAACTGTGGTGTTGGAGAAGACTCTTGAGAACCCCTTGGACTGCGAGGAGATCCAACCAGTCCATCCTAAAGGAGATCGGTCCTGGGTGTTCATTGGAAGGACTGATGCTGAAGTTGAAGCTCCAATACTTTGGCCACCTGACGCAAAGAACTGACTCATTGGAAAAGACCCTGATGCTGGGAAAGATTGAGGACATTAGGAGAAGGGGATGAGAGAGGATGAGATGGTTGGATAGCATCACTGATTTGATGGACATGAGTTTGAGCAAGCTCAGGAAGTTGGTGATGGACAGAGAAGCCTGACATGCTGCAGTCCAAGTGGTTGCAAAGAGTCGGACACGCCTGAGTGACTGAACTAAACTGAGACTGGTCAGCATGCCTGTTCATTTTCCTCCACCAGAAGCAGCAAGTGGGGGTGATATTGTAGGTCACGTCTGAGCTTGTCTTGTTCATCTGTATCTCTGGCACCTAACAACATTCTCTAGGTACTTGGTAAATGTTAAAGAGGTGAAAAGATGAGGAAGACGTACCAACGAGATGTACACTGTGCCCCCCTGGCACCAAAGCCAGAGATCTGAAAAGTATCCTGTCCCTCTGACTCTCCAGGGCCATTTCCATCAGTTAATTCCAAACCCACCTCCTCATTTCTCCTGAGATCGATGCTTTTGATTCTTTGCTCCTCCTGTTTCCATGAAGGTTCATGCAGCTGGGACTAGCCCAGCCCTGGCAAGCCCTGCTGGGAACAAGGTGGAGCCCCGTACTGCCTGCTCTACCAGCTCCATGCTAATCACAGTATCTTCTGCACCACGGCCAGAGCCATAGCACCTCCCTTGCTCCCATACGCTCCTCAGGATGTCTAAGAACCAACATTCAGTCCCCATGGCTCACCTTTAAAGGGAGTCATTAGCAAAACTCTACAGCAAGAAGGGAAAATGCTTATGATGTAATAAAAGAGAAGCTGCGGGATGCCAAACAGATCATCATTGAGGTTACAGCTATGCACAACACCTGTCTGAGGATAAGCTCTAGAAGGAGCCATGGAAAAATTTAAACTATTTGCTTATTAAAACGGTGACATTGTGGGTTACCCCCTTGTTTCCTTTTTGAATTCTGCAGTTGTTATTACCATCTTGGATATATAATAAATAAAATGCATAATTATTAAAATTGATTATTCTACCACTGTATTCTAGACAGGTATAAATATAAAATAAAGTTAAAAAGGAGATCTCATTCACAGAGTCATCAAAGAGTGTAACTACTTGGGAATAAATTAAACTAGAGATATGCATGACCTACTTAAGAAAACTACCAAACTTTATTGGAGTTATAAAAGAAGACTTGAATAAATAGAGAAATAACTGTTCCCAGATGGGAAGACTTTATGTTATAAAGATGTCAGTTTTCCCCAAAGTTAATTTATAAATTTAATTTGATTCCAATCAAAATCTCAAAAGGATTCCTTAAAGGAATTAAATTATTCTAAAATCATTTTGAAAATAAACAGATGAGAATAGTAAATCTGTAAATGGGAAAAAAAGAGAGGTAATTAGCTATAAAAACATATTATAAAGCAAAATAACTTAAAATATTTGGTAAGATGTTGTGGAAAAACACGAACAAACTTTTTGATCAACCCCATACTATGGAACTGGCACAAATACAAAAATGTACATCTGCATTTAAAAACCCAGACCTAAATGCACTAAGAATTTAATGTATTACAAAGTAGGGAATACTAAATGATGAAGAAAGGAATTCTTGGTTGATAAATTATGCTGTGATAACCAGTAATTTTGAGGAAAAGTAATTAACTCAGAAACACATTTTTACCACACACTCCAAAATACAAATTCTAGAGAGATTAAAGAATCAAGTGAAGAAGTCAAATGAAAACAAACAAACAAACAAAAAATTAGCAAGAAATATTTATCTGTTCTTTGAAGGGAGTGATAACTTCTCAAGTTTCATGCTGGTAAAAGAAAGTACGAATCACACACACACACACACACCCAGATTCAAAAATATAAAAGTACAAAAGCTTTGCAGGAAAGGAACAAGATAACTAAAATAGAAACAGTCTAGGAAAAATATTTGTAGCAAGGTGTCAGGCAGAGTGTTGATAACTCTATAATATAAAGAGTTCACACAAATCGTTCTGAAAACTTGAAGATGCCAACAGACGAATGGGCTAAACAAACAAAATCCCCATACAAAGGGGTGCCTTTAACAAGTACACATGGAGAGAAGCGCTCCGTACACCTCTGTTAATCAAATGGGAAGTCATTTCACATGTATTGAAATAGCAACGAAAAACAAAGGTTTGTCATTGCAACACCAAATGTTTCATGAGTTATAGTCAACTCATCTTCTCACATATTGATGAGAAGTGATCCTTTTTGAAAATAACTTGACATTACCATTACAAGTGCCACAAAAATGCCCACACTCTTTGACTCAATAATCTCACTTTTTTCCCCAAGAAAATAATTCACGAGAAGGAAAAGCCTACTTTAAGAAGATGGTCAGCATTACATGATTTATAACATCCAGAAACTGAAAACAATCTCAACCATCTCAACCTCTAACAAAGGGGAATGTTCAAGCAAATTAAAGAACATCAACTTAATGGCCAATTTATGCAGCCATTGAAATGATAATTATGGAAACTCTGTAGCTACAGTGAAAAATGTTTACAGTATAATGAAGAAAGCTGTAACCAAAACTGTAGTTGTGCTGTGATTAAAAATGTGCCCATGGACCAAGGACTAGAAGGGAATATAGAAAATGAAAATAGAACCAAGGGGCTTGCTTCTATTATTTCCATTCCAAAGTAATAGCATTTTTGTCTACTATATTAAAACTCAGACAAAAGACTCTCTGGCTCTGGGGTCAGCCTCACCTGCCACTTATCCCGGAGCTCCAGAAACCCTGGGCTGGGATTGAGGGGTTCTGGTGGGCCCTGACCATTCTTGGTCAAGGCCTGGGGCACCCCCCAGGATCTGGCCTGCCCAGATTCAGTGGGTGCCCCAGATTTGTGTGGTGCTTCTCCTGGGATGCCTGAAACACCATACTTACCTCCTTGGGAAAACCCCATCCTTCAGGATTTATCCCATGGCTTGCATGCTCCATGAGGCTTTCTCAGCTCCCTCTCAGTACCCAATACTGCAACTCTCCCAGACAGTTTCCAGTGCATCTGTGGTGCTCCTGCTTGGCTTGGGGGTTTTCTTGAGGGCAGTGATTCTGTCCAGTTTACATTTGAAGTCCTAGCTCCAACCAGGTACAGAGCGGACATCAGGAAAGACTGGCTCATTTTTAGGTATTACTGTGCTCCCACTTTCTACCAAACCTTGGTGGGGGGAGGGGTCACATGGAAAAGTACACAGGAGGAAGGAATGGCATCCAGCCTTCTAGAAGCTCACAGATTAGATGAAAAGGAAAGGAAGCTCACGCTTACGAGGAACTGGGGACTGTCTATGCCTTACCCGACTCCATCCTCACCCAGCCCTGTAAGGGGGAACCCTCATCACCCCCACTTTATGGATGCCCTGACAGCTCAGTATGGTAACGTCATGCACAGCCAGGAGGTGAACAAATCTGTTGACCCAAAGGTTGTGCCTTTGCCCTGTAACTTCACTCAGCCTGTCTATTTCACAGGGAAGCTTTGGTACAGGGACTGGCTTGCCAGATGAGCAATAACACTTTGCTAATGCGGATTGTGAGGTCTTAGTAGAGACAGCAGAAATATCCAGGCTTATCCCTTTCCTCGCCCCAAGGCCCACGCACGGAGGCCACCAACCACACTCCCTGCCCTAAAGAGACTACTTCTCACTCACTCTCCTAGCATCAGTGGCCACCCCAACTGGACAATGGGACAGGGCCATGGGCTGGAGAGTCATGAGGGCAAGAAATGCTGGCACCATTAACTCACCTCTGCCTGGGCGATCCAAGCCTCTGCCTGCACCCCCACAGGTGGACTATGTAGTGAGTTCAGCAGTTTCCCCCCCAAAAAAGTGTTTCATCCGCTGGAATCTGAGGATGTAACTTATTAATGGAAATACGGTGACTATAGATGTAATCTTTAGATTGAGGTCCTACTGGATTAGAGTAGGCCCTAAATCCTCACAAGGCCTGGTGTTCTTATGGGAGATGAGAGGACTCCAGAGACCAGACACACAAAGGGAAGAAGCCTCAGGAAGATGGAAACAGAGACTCGAAGGATGCGTCTACAAGCCCTGGAATCCCAACTGCGAGAGGCCACCAGAAGCTAGAAAGAAATAAGGAAGGGTCCTTCTCTAAAGCCTTCAGAGAGAGTTATGGCCCTACTGACACCTTAATTGCAGACTTCTAGCCTCCCAAAAATAAGAATACACTTTGGGTGTTTTAAGCCATGCAACTTGTGGTAACTTAATACAGAAGCCCTAAGAAAGTGGACAAGACACCTCCCAAGTCCACCTGGAAACAGCCCTCCTCAGGTGGAATTCTCTAGAGGCTCCATTCCTTGTCTGGTCCTGCCCTTAGAGTCACACAGATTGACCTCTTCAAGGTCCCAGCAGAACCATCCAATGCTTATGAATGAAAGTCTAGTAACTCTGACATAGGAGAGGCGGAGCCCCTGAAGCCCTGGGACTCCGGGCTGCACCCCAGTAGAGCCAGCCATTCCACACCCCCATCCGGAGAAGGGGCTTAGAGTCCAGTGTGGGGCCCCGGGAGCCTGGGCCAGGACCGAAAGACAGGACAAGACGGACCCACAGCCTCACAAGACAGCAGGAAGAGCAAGGGCTTTGGAAGCAGGAAGACTGAGTTCAGATTCCACCTCTAGCATTTAGCACGGAGAAGGCAATGGCACCCCACTCCAGTGCTCTTGCCTGGAAAATCCCATGGATGGAGGAGCCTGGTGGGCTGCAGTCCATGGGGTCGTGAAGAGTCAGACACGACTGAGCAACTTCACTTTCACTTTTCACTTTCATTCACTGGAGAAGGCAATGGCAACCCACTCCAGTGTTCTTGCCTGGAGAATCCCAGGAATGGGGGAGCCTGGTGGGCTGCCATCTATGGGGTCGCACAGAGTCGGACACGACTGAAGTGACTTAGCAGCAGCAGCAGCAGCATTTAGCAGCTGGGCGATCTTAGAGAAGTCGCTGAAAGTGAGCAATCCTATGAGAGCAGGGAGCATGGCACAGCCCATCCTGCAGAGCTAACACATGGCTGCAGGCCGGGCAGGCCCTGCAAGTTCCTGCTGCCCTCCAAGGAAGGCAAAAAAATCAAAATAAGTCCTTATTTGAAAAGTAAAATAGACCCCTCACAGGAGCAGAAAAGAGACAGCTGGATCAGCTCCCCATGGGGACCCAGCAAGTCACAGATGAGCTCAGGGGCATGCGGGTCCATGACCCATGGCTCCCAGCTTGGCCCTGCTGCCCAGGCCCTGGCCCTGGCCCACTCTGGCTCAGGGCAGCTCGTCGACTTTTTGCTTCAGGTGGCACTGAAGAAAAACCCCAAATCAATCATCCCCGTCTATCTATCTCCGCCACTGACACCCCTCATTTCCGTTCATTTTCCTTCCTGTTGTGCTAATGGTGTGTGGCTAAGCCACAGTATAAAAGAAGATGTAAAATTATACAGCATTATCTTTCCCCTGAGCCTGAGCACATGTGTTTTTCTCTCCGGCTCTGCTGATTCTTTAAAGAAAGGAGTGGGCACAAATCTCCCCCAGGTTAGACCCATTTCTCAAGGGGCTTGCTGGTCCAGTAGACGGACCTTCAGACATGGAGTATCACTCTGACCTTGTAGCCTGAATTGTCTGAGGAAAGGACCAGCAGGGACCCAAAAGGTCTTAGAGGGGGAGAGCTAGCATGAGCTGCTTGCCTTGCCTCTGAGCTGTGTTGGCCTGAACCATTAGCATCACTGGTCCAAGGGATGACAATCATCACTAATAACTGACTCCAGTTAGTATGATCCCCTTCTACCATTGGGCTCTTCCCTCTTCTTAAGGCCTCAGGGCTATTAAAGACAGCAGCTGTTCTCAGCCTTTGCATAACAGCTATTCTGATCCGAGTGAATACATTCTGGAGCCTCGGGTTGTTCTGAACCTGAAGGGGCCTCTTAAGCCATCAGAGCTGTCCTCACACCCCTAACAATGAGCGACTCAGGGCATAGTTCACCACCTCTTTCCTGAGTCGCTCACCCTGCTAGCTCTGACTCCACTTCCCACCATCCTGGCTCTCACCCTGGCAGCTGTTTCTCTGTTTAAGGCCCCATCTCACTCAGCACAGCTCTGTTCCTTTGACCATGTACTCTCTCCCTGCCCTGGCGTCTGGTGGGGACCACTGTTGGCAGGCAGATCACAGACAACAGCAGTGCCTGTGACCAGGTCCTTCCCTGGGACTCGCGCCACAGGGCTAAACACACCTCCCGAGGAGGCTCATCTGCGGCAAGAGGCACTTCTGCGAGTGAGGAGACGGGAACAAAAAGCCATCCACCACGGATGGCTCTGATGTCCTTAAGGGTTTGGAAAGTACTATGGTTGTCTTCTGAGTTAAATTCGCCCATTCCAGTCCATTTCAGTTCGCTGATTCCTAGAATGTCGACATTCACTCTTGCCATCTCTTGTTTGACCACTTCCAATTTGCCTTGATTCATGGACCTGACATTCCAGGTTCCTATGCAATATTGCTCTTTACAGCATCAGACCTTGCTTCTATCACCAGTCACATCCACAGCTGGGTATTGTTTTTGCTTTGGCTCCATCCCTTCATTCTTTCTGGAGTTATTTCTCCACTGATCTCCAGTAGCATATTGGGCACCTACTGACCTGGGGAGTTTCTCTTTCAGTATCCTATCATTTTGCCTTTTCATACTGTTCATGGGGTTCTCAAGGCAAGAATACTTAAGTGGTTTGCCATTCCCTTCTCCAGTGGACCACATTTTGTCAAGTCTCTCCACCATGACCCGCCCGTCTTGGGTTGCCCCACGGGCATGGCTTAGTTTCATTGAGTTAGATAAGGCTGTGGTCCTAGTGTGATTAGATTGACTAGTTTTTGTGAGTATGGTTTCAGTGTGTTTGCGCTCTGATGCCCTCTTGCAACACCTACCGTCTTACTTGGGTTTCTCTTACCTTGGGTGTGGGGTATCTCTTCACGGCTGCATTCAAAAGCAGAGACATTACTTTGCCAACAAAGGTTCGTCTAATCAAGGCTATGGTTTTTCCTGTGGTCATGTATTGATGTGAGAGTTGGACTGTGAAGAAGGCTGAGTGCTGAAGAATTGATGCTTTTGAACTGGGGTGTTGGAGAAGACTCTTGAGAGTCCCTTGGACTGCAAGGAGATCCAACCAGTCCATTCTGAAGGAGATCAACCCTGGGATTTCTTTGGAAGGAATGATGCTGAAGCTGAAACTCCAGTACTTTGGCCACCTCATGCAAAGAGTTGACTCATTGGAAAAGACTCTGATACTGGGAGGGATTGGGGGCAGGAGGAGAAGGGGACGACAGAGGATGAGATGGCTGGATGGCATCACCGACTCGATGGATGTGAGTCTGAGTGAACTCCGGGAGTTGGTGAGGGACAGGGAGGCCTGGCGTGCTGCGATTCATGGGGTGGCAAAGAGTCATACACGACTGAGCGACTGATCTGATCTGATCTGATCTGATGGTTGTCTTTTGTAGTGAAAACTCCTTTGAGAATCCAAAGCAATTAATGAATCCTTTCCCCACCTCCCCAAATGTGTACACTCACACCCAACAACATCCACCACCAATTCCAAGGGGTAAAGGGCCCCTTGACGCCCAGCCATGAATCGCACTGGAAGACATGTTTCCGTGCCTTTGGATGGCATGGAACATGAAGCACACAGACCTGATGATGCGTCTCTCCACAAAGGCCTCACGTGGGCCATGCTCGCCCCCAAACCTAACGTCCAGTTTACAGACAATACGAGGAACAGATGAACAAGTTAAACGACACCATGAAGGAAAGTCAAAGTGTGAGTTACTCAGTCGCATCCGACTCTTTGAGACCCCGTGGACTGCAGCCCGCCAGGTTCCTCTGTCCATGGAATTCTCCAGGCAAGAATATTGGACTGGGGTGCCATGCCCTTCTCCAGGGGATCTTTCCAACCCAGAGATCGAACCTTGGTCTCCTGTACTGCAGGCAGATTTTTTACCATCTGAGCCACCATCTAAATCCAGCAGGGGACACTTTCTTCAGAACAAATGGCTCATGCACCACAAGTCAACGTCATAAGAAAGAAACGGGCAAGGGTGGGGTGTGGCGGGGGGCCCAGGGGGCAGTATGGAGAGAGTACTGTTTTAGACCCTGACTACTCGAGTGTATTCCATGGGCCACCAGCAGCAGCATCACTTAGAGTTTGTTAGAAATGCAGAAGTTCATGCCCCTCTCAAGCCCCTAAATCATAATCTGTATTTAGCAAGAACTCTAGGTGGTTCATAGGCGCACATGAAAATTTGACAAGCACTGGTATAAATAAGAAGAAACTTAGAAGAAATAACAACGGATGGCAACAGTTAGTCTTTGACTGAATCTTGACTTGAACCTATCAGTTATTAAGAGATATTTAGGGGACAACTAGGGAAGTCTGAATATGGATTGTTAGATTACAATAAGGAACATGATTATTATCCTCGGCATGATAATGGTGTTGTGATTGTGTAGGAAAGTTTCCTGAAATTTTTAGGGATAAACACTTAAGTATTTAGGAGTGAAATGTCATGTCTGTAATTTACTTCAAAATATTTCAACAAGAAAAAAATAGTAGGTGAAGCAGATACATAGCAAAATGTTAACAACTGTTAAATCCAAGTGATGGATGTGATGGATATGTGGGTGTCCATTATACCATTCTACTACCTCTCTGTATGTATGAAAAACTTAGGATAAAAATGCGAAATAAAAGGAAAGAATCTTTTACTGCATTAAAGAGATTTTCTGAACAAAAAGGAGAGTGCTCCTCAGGTAGGAGTCAGCTCAAGTTGTTTCCCCATTTGGCTGGGATTAGGCTCTGCAGGAAGGCAGTCAGTGGAGGAGGGGCCAGCCAGGGGAGAACCCCCATTGCTTGAGCACCTACTCCCTACTGGGCACAAGGGTGTTTGTTTTTGGGATTCCCAGGTGGCACAGTGGTAAAGAATCCGCCTGTCAATACAGGAGACACAGGTTCGATCCCTGGGTCAGGAAGATACCCTCAAGGAGGAAATGGAAACCCACTCCAGCATTCTTGCTTGGGAAATCCCATGGACAGAGGAGCCTGGTGGGCTAGAGGTCGTAAAGAGTCGGACATGACTGAGTGGAGGAGGGGCCAGCAAGGGGAGAACACACACTGCTTGAATACCTACTACCTCCTAGGCACAAGGGTAGTTGCTGTTTATTTTCCTCATTTGTCTCTTTTTTTTTAAGATTTTTTTAAATGGCCTATTTTTAAAGTCTTTATTGAATTTGGTATAGTATTGCTTCTGTTTTATGTTTTGATTTTGGGGCAGCAAGGAATGTGGGATCTCAGCTCACCAACCAGGAATCAAGCTGGCACCCCCTGCATTGGAGGGCGAAGTCCTAACCCTGGACCAGCAAAGGAGTCCCTTCCTCATGCATCGCCCATGAGTTAGGTCTTATCTGCTCCATTTTACAGATGAGGAATCTGAGCTGCCTAGTAGGTGGCGTATCACCCCACATCACACAGTGGGTAAGGATGGGGGTCTGGATTTCAGTGACAGCCCCAGTTCTCTCCGACACAGCAGCAGCCCACCTGGTTCCCCAGGGAGCTAGTTGAGGAGCCTCACCTAAACTCTCCTCTGGGCACCCCAAAGCTGGCAGGAGCGGGGATGAGGCTCCCCCTGAGCACTTCCCGCCCACACTGGTGCCTTTCTGGACACCCCTCCTAGACCTGCCTATGCAAGTTATCTCCTGGCTAACTGACCTCACAGCTACTGACCTTTTAAAGACCCAACAAATTTTCCCTTTTCAGTCTCAGATCATTACTTCTCATTACACTGCCCTTTCCCTTCTCCAGTATTTCCTCCCGCTCTGACTGGATGCTCTCATGGTATACCTATTAGCTGTGCCAGAAGAAGATGCTGTGTCAAGTGTTCTCTGCCACTCTTCCTTGGCAGGCTTTTGGGACCCCTGACCCTGGCAGTGACCCTCTCAGCTCTTACCTCACTCAGAAGAGGCATTGAGTGGGTCTCAAGGGTCCAGTCCTCAGCTCACTCCACTGCACTTCTCTGTACGACCTACCTGACCTGCCTCTTCAACAACCAGCTTCAAAATGCACTCTCCCCCTTGTCACACCACATGCTGTCCCTGGGGAACTCAGAAGCTGCTTGTTTAAGATGCACCAAGACAAAGGAGGGCATGAGCAAGGACATGATTAAGAGGAGGGAGGCATCGGCAGAAAGGATTTCTCTGAATAAATGCTCCATGTGTCTCATCCTCCGCGGCCACATTTGGCTCCTTGTGAAGTCTGGTCCTTCCCTACTCCCAGCTCTGCAGCTGGGGTCTCAAAGGGGGTCCCAGCTGCTCATGGACCCCTGATGTGGACCCCAAAAGCATCTGCTGAGCCCCACTGGACTCTGCCTCTGTCTGCTTCTCCCAGCCCAGAAGGCACGGCAGGTGCCAGGGCTGCAGACAGAGGCTCCCAAAGGCAGGAGGAGAAATGGACAGGAAACTAACCCTGTGCTTGGCTCTGCCCTGTCTACGATCTCCACTAATCTCCAGCGATCCTGCAGACTACATGAACTGTGGGCTCCCTTTTACAGATGAGAAAACTAAGGCTAAGAGGACAAAGTGTCCTGTCACTGCCAAGAGCGTGAGAAGCAGAGATCAGAATCCAGCCTGGTACACTCAAAAGTCACACTTTGTCAACGGTCAGGGTGCAGGGTGTTCTCAGCCCTGAAACTCACAGATTTAAATATGGGGAACAGGAGCATTTTAAAGGCACTGAATGGCACTGTCCCCATTTGTGATGATTGATTTTATGTACCAACATGTCTAGGCTACGGCAGCCAGTGTCTACATGTTGCTGTAATTGTATTTTTAAAAATGATTAACATTTAAATCAGTAGACTTTGAATAAAGCCAGTTATCCTCTATAATGCTGGTGGGCCTCATCTAATCAGTTGAAGATCTTAGACAGAAGATCAAGGTCCCCCAGAGAAGAAGGAATTTTGCCTACAGACTGCCTTCAGATCCAAGACTGCAACATTAATTCTCCCCTGGGTCTCCAGCCTGCTGTCCTGCTCTGGAGATCTGGACTTGTCAGCACCCACAATCATGTGAGTCAGTCTTTAAAGGAATAAATAACTATCTGTTGCTCTTGCTTTTGACAGACAGATGGATGGATGCAGGAGGGGAGAGAGACAGAGAGAGAGAAATAAGCATGCCTACTGGTTCTGTTTTTCAGGACAACTCCGATGAATAAAGTATTCCCTGGAGCAAGCCCTCGTCAAGATCCTGTTGCTGGTCAGGAGTATGGGGGTGCTGAGAGGCAAGCAGAGAAGCAGGACCTATGCCCGCCCTGAGATATGTCCCATAAAACTTCCTTTATTTCTCTTAAAGTGACTGGAAGCAACATTGTTAAGGATTGATCTTGGCTTTATGAGGTATAAAACTCAAAAGAAAGAGCTATTAGTTTATAACCATGTGATTCCAAGACCTCATCCCTGCCCCTCATTCCTTCTTGCCCGAGGAAGCAACAGAATATCTAACATCCACAGCGGAGGTCCCAAATGCTGCAGGGGCAGCAGCAGAAGTGCCACCAGAGCTGGGAGCACTTCTGCACAGAGAAACTCTTCAGTTCAGCCTCTCTGTGCAGACAGAAGGGAGTGGAGTCTTTATTAGTCCCAGTATCAGCTCCCAGAAATAGTGGGAATTGGGAATTCCAGTGAGGTCCTCCCCCAAGGCCAGACCACTAAGACTCTCCCAGGACTTCAGAAAGAAGGATCACACAATATCTTGGATCCTTTGAGAAGGAAGACCTGACACTCCCAGTGAGCACTTTCTACACTTTGTCTCTAATCTTCCCAACAATCCAATAAAGTAACACTGTCCGCGTTTACAGTTGAGGAGCCTGAGGCTCAGGAGTTGTTACAGCCCTCTTTCCAAAGGCCTTGCAACAAGGCGGTTGGGAGCCAGGATTACAAATGAGTGTTCTGACTTCAAAAATGCAAGTTCCTGGCTGCAGCCCAAATCCTCCCACTGACCTTGAGAAGGTGATCAGTGCTCCAATTTACCTGACTACACTTAGAAATGCCCCTTTCTCAGATGTCTTCTGGCCATGGAAAATGCTGACTCTATCTGACATGTGAAAGCAGAGAAGAGAAACTGCCTTCAGGGATCATCCCACCAAGACTCTTTAAGCAAATCTTCAGATAAACTGGGCTCCGTGCCTCTTCTCCAAAACAAGAATGGATGAGTCCTCCACCCAGGTTGGTCCAGCTTGGGTCTCCCTCCTGCTGGAGCCCCAGGCCCCGGGTGGCCCCAGCTTTGGCCTTGGCTCCCGTAAGAGCTATGGTGTTAATGGCACAATGGCTTGTCTAGGGCTGTCTTGAGCCAAGCCAATGTAGAAGTCTCTTTCCAAGGGTATCCTTCCCCAATCACTTTCTCTCACTAATTTAAAATTGTTCCTAACCACATTTGGCTCTCTCTTATCTGTTTCAAGGAGACATCCAAGTCCCAGGGAGAAACAGAGATGCTATGTGGAAACTCCCAAATAAAGAGTCGTGGTGACCTGGGATCAGAAACCACAGGGTCTCTAAGATGGTTAAACCCCCCATGTTTGGGGTCAATTTCCTCAGTTCTCTCCCTCCTGCCCTTGCTGCAAGTCTGGCTTCCAGAAGCCAACTGTCAAAGAAGAAGAAGAAGAAAAAAAGCCACCTTCTTTGCATGGTCAGGGTGTGGAGAGTTTTCATCTCTGAGCCTCTTGGGTATAAACATGGGCTAGAGGAGCACTTCTAAGCTGCTGGATGACACCGTCCCCTACTGTGGTGGTCAATGTTCTGTGTCATTTGGGTAGACCACGGTGGCCAGTTACTTGTAGTCTAGATGTATTTCCCAGCCTAGAAAACAAGGGACCTCCTGACACGGAGATCCAGAGTCCTGAGGAAATGTTACATACAATAAAAATAAAAGATCCAGAGAGAGAGCAAGGTACCAGTGACGTCTGAACTGTAGCTCCATCTCAGAATCGCTTAGGGTGACGACGCTGTCCTGGAGCTGTCCAAGGTGCTGGCCTGGCCTTCTGAATTGTATGTGCTGTGATCAAAGCGAAGAGGAGAATCACCATCTTTAACCCACCTTGATGTGAATTCTACCATCCAGGATTCACACACTAATTCTGCCTCACCTCCTGTCACCCCGCCCTTCTTGCCTGCTCTCCCCAGACACTTATCTTTGCAGCTGAACCTGCCCTAGAAGCAACTTATCTTTAGCCTCATGGACCTATAAATGGAGCCCACCTCTAAGGGGTGGGTCCCTCCACTTTCAGACCTGAACAAAAGCCCACCAAACTTTGGGGTGAGGCCTTGACACTTGGCAGAAGCCCCAGAGTCACTTCCAGAAAAGGTGAATATTTGGTTCAAACAGGCTACTGCTCCTGTACACTGTGACAAGTTGGGGAGTCTACGCCCAAACGTACAAGAGGAGTAAGAACAAAGCATCGGTCTCAAAGTGATCCTGTGTCATTCTTCATAAGTCATAAACCCTCCTGTAGGGTGATATTGATTAAAGAGAAATCTGCTGTTGTAGAAAAGGAAAACATACTAGGCTCAACAGTAAGTACATAAAATATACTTAGAGGGTTTCTAAATATATAATTATTTGGTTATTTATTTTTAGAAATAGTATATACTTTATGCTAATAGGAAGATGATACAGTAAATTAGTGGATTTAGGAGAATCTGTCTTAGACTTGGATTTATAAAGTCGTAGGTGAGGTAAAGGGGAAAGTTGCAGAGCATTAATTTCCTTGAGGCCACAGAGTGAGGCAACTCCTAAACACAGCTAGATTTGACAGAGTGAGAAAAGGGTGAGCTGAGACTAATGCCTGCAGACTCTATTCTCAGTCATCCATAAAAGGGATCCCCTCCTCATGCTAATGAATGATAATTAATAAAGTCACAGTAAATGAAGTAGCAGGAACATTTAGCGCTGTAGAAACTACCTGGGTGAGGTACTGGGGTGGAGTTTGGAGGGACCAAGCAAAGGACAAAGAAAGAGGGCGAAGGGAATTCCCTGGTGATCCAATGGTTAGGACTCCACGCTTCCACTGCAGGCTTCAATACCTGCTCTGAGAACTAAGATCTCACAATCTGTGTGCTACAGCCAGCAAAAATGTGGAGCGGGGGGACATAACTGTGAGGGCCAAGGTTTTCCATAAAAGGAACCAATGAGCCTGTGTTCTAGAGAGTTCTGGGAATGGTGCTGCTTGTTGTGTCTCTCAGGGGCAAGGTTTCAAAGCACTGTAAAGAATTAGAGGAGTCTGCACTGCACCATTTCTACCTGGAAAGAACCCTGGACAGGAGAGATAGCACTTGTCTCCCTGGCACTCTTATGAGAGGCTTGAATTACTAGCAACGTGGCCTCTGGCTTCCATGGTTAAGGCCATTCAAGAACCCCACACCCAAGGAAAGACCAATAAGTGAAGTGGAGTCAATATCCTTCGATACCTAAGCACATACATGCAATGTGCACAACAGAGGTCACACTGAAGTTCCTGGTCCTTCAAAGCCCCCTTGCTGGGAGAGCCCATCCTCTCCACTGGACCCTGGAAGCCAATACCTCAATGAGTTCAGCCCCTGGAGCTCTAAACCCTCCCCTCCATCCCTCCCCTGCAAAAAGAACACATCCAGGACCGAGCCAAAGTCACTCTATCTCACACCCATCTCCTCAGAACTCAGAGCCAGATCTGTGCAAGCTTACCATCGTCCCCTCAGGTCCAAACTGGCTGATGTGAGGCCACCTGCCAGGGTCAGCAGCCTCAGCTCCACCATCTGTGTAGCTTCTGATTGCTCCTGTTATCACCTGAGCCAAAAATTCCCCATCCTGCTCTCCACTGCATCTGCCCTGTCCCAGAGCTATTTAGCGACAGCCGTCACACCCTCTTTCCCCAGATCCCCAAGCTCAGATCCTTCTAACCACGCCCACAGTTACTAGTAAATTTAACAGAGAGAGCCCAAAGCCCCAAATCTTCAGTCAACCTCTCAGTAGACTGAACCCCAAGATTCTGTTCAGGACAGAACCACATCGATCTTTATACACTTGGACCTGGTGTCCCCCCAGCACTCCCTCCAGGGCCAGTATTTGTGGTGGGTGCTTCCCAGCTCAGGGGCAGAGTGGTAGGACGCGGACTCCAACAGCTCTCAGCCTGTGTCCCATCAATGAGCTCTGAGTCCCCAGGACCCCAATCACAGTTTAAGGTATCAGTCCACCAATGCTCTTGCAGTGTCTGAGAGTTGGAAAGAAGGGCATATACGGGTCCAGACTCCAGGCATCTCTCTGTCTGGTCTGTGGTTTCTGCAAAGAGGCTGGAAATTCCAAAAGAGGCGTTTGATGCCACTCAGACCCAGCCAGACATAGCTGCTGCCCTTCTGTCATCTTGTCCCAAAGACACATGCACTCCAGTCTGCTGAAGCCTGAAATGTCCCCACATTCATTTTTGGAGCTTCCAAAAAGCCAAAGTCAGAGGAATTTACAACTTGGCTATGTTTGCTAACACTGTGCAGCAGTCTGCACAGTAATAGCCTGCTATCTCTGAGCTCAGATCTCTCCAGCCCAGACAGCAGAGGGTACAGGAAGATGAGCATGATAGATTTCCACCCAACCCATCCTGAAAGAGCCTCACGGGTCCAAATGGAGGAGGGAAGGAAGGAGGTGGGGAAGAGGAAGAAGAGGGGGCAGAGGAGGAGGCAGTTTGGGAAGGACTGCAGAACGTGTTCTGGGCACCTCGCTGGTGCCAGCATGCGAGCCAAGACATCTTCTATTGATATTTTGTTCAGTCCCACAAAAGTCTGTAGGGCAAGTGTCATTCTGTCTTTACAAATGAGGAAACCTGGACTCAGAGAGGTTAAGAAGCATCCTTGAAATCACATAGCCTACAAATGCAAACTCGGAAAGTTGGGTGTGAAAGACACTCCTGTCTCCACTGTATCATGAAGTTTCCAACAGGCAGTAGGGGAAACGCTGGGGCAGTTGGGAGACCTGGTCACAGCAGATAAGTATCATCCACCCTTTCATGCTTGTTCCCGTAACATTCTACCACATCATGCAGAGGGCTTTACCCATAACAAGACTTCCATCCATCAAAGCCTGAGAGTGTTATTGGTGCCCGCATGGACCATGCCCTACCCTCAACCAGGAAGGGCAAATACCTAAACACCTAGACCACACCTTTTTAAAAATATTTATTTATTTGGCTGTATCAGGTCTTAGTAGCACACAGGATCTTCCGTCTTTGCTGCAGCATGCAGGATCTTTGGGCTTCTCCAGAGGCTCAGTGGTAAAGAATTCATCTGCAATGTAGGAGACACAGGAGACATGGGTTCAATTCCTGGGTTAGGAAGATCCCCTGGAGGAGGGCGTGGCAACCCACTCCAGTATTCTCTCCTGGAGAATCCCATGGACAGAGGAGCCTGGAGGGCTACAGTCCACGTGGTCGCAAAGAGTGACATGACTGAAGGACAAAGCATGCACGACAGGATCTTTAGCTGTGGCGTGTGGGATCTAGGAAGTGAACCGGGGCCTCCCTGGGTTGGGAGCAGAGTCTTAGCCACTGGACCACCAGGGAAGTTCCCTAGGCGTGTGGGGTCTAGGAAGTGAACCGGGGCCTCCCTGGGTTGGGAGCAGAGTCTTAGCCACTGGACCACCAGGGAAGTTCCCTAGGCGTGTGGGGTCTAGGAAGTGAACCGGGGCCTCCCTGTGTTGGGAGTAGAGTCTCAGCCACTGGACCATCAGGGAAGTTCCCTAGGCGTGTGGGGTCTAGGAAGTGAACCGGGGCCCCCCTGTGTTGGGAGCATAGAGTCTTAGCCACTGGACCACCAGGGAAGTTCCCTAGATCAGGGGTCCCCAAGCTCTGGGCCATGGGTGGGTACCTCCTATCAGATCAGCAGTAGCATTAGAAATAAAGCGCCCAATCAATGTAATGCACTTGAAGCATCCTCAAACCATCCCTCAGTCTGTGGAAAACCTGTCTTCCATGAAATCAGTCCCTGGTGACAAAAAGATTGAGGACCACTCCCCTAGACCACATCTTTATGACCCAAGAGTAGAGAAGGGTTGGGGCTTCCCGGCTCCTGAGTACACTAAGCCACCAGAGTGAAGAAATGTACCATGATCCTTCCCTCTCACTCTCCCTGCCTCTCCTTCCCTCCAGCCTGACCTCAGGGTTCAGAAGCTAAAGCAAAACCCACTGGCAGAACTACAGTCTGATTTAATTAGCTGGTTTTGAAACCCTTGGGTCCATATTTCCGAGGGTTCCCAGTGACTCAGCCCAGGGTGCCTGCCCCACATGGACAGAAGTGGGGAGCCCAGCTTCTCCCTTGGGGCTGGCTTCCACTTCCCAGCACTTGTAGTCTGAGCAAAGTGCCTCCTGGCTGAATGCTACTGTGCAGGCTCTTTCTGCTGACAGGGGCCCTTTTGTAAAGTTCAGACCGTGGTGGATACTGTTAAGTTACGTGCGGGTGAAAACAAAGAAAGCCATCTCCTGATGTTTCCAGGTGGTTTCGCTCTGTTAAGTCCAGATGACATCAGAGTCATTCCACTTTCAAAACAGAAATTACCCCAACCTGGAAAAATGGCTTTCCATGGTGGTGCTGAGCAGTGCGTGGAGGACATGCACTTTTTGGTCCCCGGCGCCACCCTACTCACTCTGTCCCTTTCTTTGCTGGAGCTAATGACAAGAGTGCCCACTCATCACCTCCCAAGGGGCAGCTCATCCTTCATTAGTCAGCAAAGGGAAAGTGACCGCTTTCCTTTCCTTCCAAGCTACTCCCCCAGAGAGAGATATCTCTCGGTCTGCCCCTGGCAATGGAGGCAGAGGCCTTGGTTCCACCTCGCCACCTTCCATGCTGCCTCAGACCTCCAACCCCAAAGGTCAGGCTGGGCGTGGAGGCAGCAGAATGGGAAGAGGTGATGGCACAGACAGGGTGGCAGGAGGAAGGTTCAAATCTTGGCTCCATCACATATAAGCCCTGCAACTTGGGCAAGATGCTTCACCTTTCTGCCTCCCCTCCCATCTCCTCACCTAGAAGCCACCACTGGTCACATCTTCCAAGGCAACTAAGAAGACTGGGCCATTTATTAACAGTTAAGTGCTGTCAGGGTTTCCATCTACCCCAGCCCCAAAGTGCCATTCACCTAAAATGCACCAAATGGTGCCCAAGCCTGCACTCCTTGTGGGAGGGGGCTGTGGGAAAATCAATGCCAGTAACATCTGCAGTGGTCCACCCACCTTGGCATCCCATTTGGAGGAGCGATGGGACATCAAAGCAGCTCTATAGGATGAGAAACCAGGAAAGAAGATGTCAAACCCAGGGGCTCTTTCCTTGGTACCAAGAGGGACAGGCCATGTCCTATGCAAAGGACCAGGGCTGAGGGTGGGCAATGAGATGAGGGCACCAATTGGCAGGTTCTCTGCAATGGCTCTGCCATTTAAATAATACAGAAGTTAGATAGACAGCTCCCATCACCCAGCACAAACCACATGCCAAGTACTGCACCAAGCTCCTCACACACGTCTTCTCAGGTAATCCTCATGATGACCTTGAAATGTTGACAGATGAGGATACAGAGGTTCTGAGAGGCTCTACAGCTTGCCCAAGTCACTCAACCAGTAGGTGGTGTGGCTGGAATTGGAGCTCAGTCCTTTAAGCCTTACCTATCTCTTGCACACATGAGCCGAGCAAAGGGATGTTGATGTCATGCACAGAGCACTCTCCTGTTCAGGTCCCCTGCCTCCCAATCTCTCATGTGACTCAGGAGCAGGAAGAGCCACCTGGGAGTCTCCCCTCCCAGGTATCCGTAGCAGAGAGGTCTCCCCTCCAGAGCTGCAGTGCAGCATGGCCCAGCAGGCACGCAATGTGGCCCAAGACTGAGTGACATCCTGTGTCTTGACCCCTCCCCCACCCAGTGGCCAAGGCTTTCCCAATTCTGACCCTTACTCCAGTTTCCAGGCTTGGAACCTCAATACCAAAACCCTGGAAATTCACAGGACAGGAAAAGCCTCCTCTGGCTGGGGAGCAGATGAGAGCCAGGCTGTCCCCCAGCTGGGGTGTCACTGTCCCTGCATCCCTGGCCCACAGACGCCCTGGTGGCTGGCTCCCTGGTGGCCAGCCAGACCTGCTTTGTTTCTGTTAAACCCGATGCTATTACAACAAAACTCCTGTATTTCTTGCAAACAGTTTTCCCCTTTGCAATCTCATAAATTAATTCCCTCCTTTCGAGCTGACTGGCTTCCTGCTAATCTAAGCACTAACCTATCACCATCTGTAAACTAAATGATCTGTAAACATTCTCCCTTCCCTAGTCTAATGCACTAAAATTACTTTTCTGTTTTTCCTGCTTTAGCTTTCTTTGCTCAGGCCAGTTCAGAGCCAGCTTCCTCTCTTCTTCCCGTGCTCCACTCCTGAGGCTCCATTCCCTTCCCCACCCCCAGACTCTCTCACCAAGAAGTGGGGCTGGCTGCTTCAACTGGTGCCCAGGGTCTGAACTGATGAGCATTGATTCCCCAGCCTGAAACCCCCAGAAAATAAGCCAAGTTGGTCCTGCCCTGATGTTAGAAGCTCCAGGTAAGTGTTGAGTGGCATGGAGATGGCTCAGATCCCTGAGACCAGGGCTCCTCCCACCCTTTAACCTCCTGTGTCAAACAGCCATGTGTTCTACCCCTCAGCCCTGTATAGAGCCCTAGACTAGGAAGACATCAGAAGAACCCATGATCTGGCCCAGAGGCAGAGGCAAGGAAACTTCAGGAGTTCTGGGGATGTTTCCTGCCAGCCTGGGAAACCATGGCACAAAGCCCTTGAAATGAAAGTGTCAGTGGGCTGCAGGGAGTGCCTGAAGCTCATGAGAGACAGCCCTGAGAAAGTAGCTCTGAAGGTCAGGTCTCCTATGAAGCCACCTTGGGTTTTGGGCAGCCCTTCTCCCAGCACTTGTCACAGGGGTGCCAGTTAGTATATGGGGCTGACATTCCAGAGCCCTGCCCAGTCCCCTAAGACCTAGTTCAGGAGCATCAGAGAGGCCGCATGTCCAACAGAGGAATGGATAAAGAAGATGCGCTGCTTATATAAAACAGAATATTACTCAGCCATAAAAAAGAAAAATCATGCCATATGCAGCAACGTGGATGAACCTAGAGATTGTCATACTGCGTGAAGTCAATCAGACACAGCAAGACAAATATCACATGGTATCATTTACATCTGGAATCTAAAAAAAAGATACAAATGAACTTATTTATAAAACAGAAGTAGAGTCCTGGATGTAGAAAGCAAACTTATGGTTACCAGAGGATAAAAGGGGGTAGGCATAAATTGTGAGATTGGGACTGACATAGTCACACTACTATATATAAAATAGATGACTAATAAGAACCTGCTGTATAGCACAGGGAACTCTACTTAATAGTCTGTAATGGCCTACATGAGAAAATAAATTTTTTAAAAAGAGTGGAGATATATATATATATATATATATATATATTTACAGGTGGCTCAGTTATAAAGAATCTGCCTGCCAATACAGGAGACACGAGTTTCATCCCTGGGTTGGGAAGATCCCTTGGAGAAGGAAATGGCAACCTACTCCAATATTCCTGTCTGGGAAATCTCATGGAAGAGGAGCATGGTGGACTATAGCCCATGGGGTCACAAAAAAGTCAGACACAACTTACTGACTAAACAACAACAGTATATATATATATATATATATATATATATATATATACATATACATATACACATATATATATAATGTGTGTGTGTGTGTGTGTGTGTAACTGACTCACTTCGTTGTACACCTGAAACAAACACATTTTTAAATCAACTAAAGGTCAATCAGTAAAGAATCTGCCTGCAGTACAGAAGACCCAGGTTGGATCCCTGAGTCGGGACGATCCCCTAGAGAAGGAATTGGCAACCAACCCCAATATTCTTGCCTGGAAAAGCCCAGGAACAGAGGAACCCTGTGGGCTACAGTTTATGGGGTCGCAGAAGTCGGACATGACTTAGCGACTAAACCACCGTGTACTCCAATTTAAAAAAATAAAAAAAGAAAGACCACATGGGTGTGATACCCAGAGAGGACTCAGGACCCTGTTCCTGAGTCACCAAGCTCCTTGTGTTCATTAATCCCAAAGGAAATGTTCCCAACACCAGCCCTCTGCTTGGGCCTACCATCAGGATCCTGCATCCAGTCTGTCCTTCCCAGGACTGACCTGCCCCAGATCCCACTGTGACGTCCCCAGTCCAGAGCCCCAGCCTCTGTTGGATCTCCAGTCTCTGTCCCTGTCAAACAGGATGACCCTGAGCCAGTCACCCACCCTTCACTTCACTCTCTTGCCCTGTGAGGCCCGAATCTCCTCAGCTATCATAAGGATGACATGGCATGTTCAGTACAGTGCCTGGTTGGAATTCCATAAAACAGAAGTCTCTCTCTCCCTTCAGCCCTTTTTCGTCCAAGCTCCACATCATGGGCCTCACCTTGCCACCCTGGCCAGGCCCAGCCCCATCCCAGGCAGGACTCTCTAGATTCCACCAGGCAAGGATGACTGGGGCCACAGGGCAGAAAGCACCTCGCAAGGCAGGAAATGGTCTGGTGGCCCAGGATGGGCAGTACGGGGATGCTTTCTTGAATGGGTCTGAGGCTGAGCAGCTCCTCTCAGAACCCCTTCAGCTTCTTCAAGTCCCACAAGGAACCTGGCTATCTGCATATCTGGCTGCAGTTTAATATTATATTATTACTTAGCCTCATCATTCATCTGGTCTGCCTCCCACCCAAAAACCCATCCTTACAACCCCATTATCCCATCCACCTGTAGATTCATCCATCCATTCATCCATCCATCCTTCATCCCTTCATCCTCCTACACACACATATACCCCACCTATCCATCTTTTCCTTCAGACACCCTTATTTATCTCCCTCCAGTCATCCACCCACTATCTACACTCCATCAATCCAACCAGCCATCTCCACCCTCCAATTCATCCACTTGTCTACTTATCCAACTTCAATTCCCATCAATCCACCATCTACACATTCTCCCACTGACTACCCAGTCAGCCATCAGTTCAGTTCAGTTCAGTCGCCCAGTCATGTCCGACTCTTTGCGACCCCATGAATTGCAACACACCAGGCCTCCCTGTCCATCACCAACTCCTGGAGTTCACCAAAACTCATGTCCATCAAGTCGGTGATGCCATCCAGCCATCTCATCCTCTGTCATCCCCTTCTCCTCCTGCCCCCAATCCCTCCAAATATCAAAGTCTTTTCCAATGAGTCAACTATTTGCATGAGGTGGCCAAAGTATTGGAGTTTCAGCTTTAGTATCAGTCCTTCCAAAGAACACCCAGGACTGATCTCCTTTAGGATGGATTGGTTGGATCTCCTTGCAGTCCAAGGGACTCTCAAGAGTCTTCTCCAACACCACAGTTCAAAAGCATCAATTCTTGCAGCACTCAGATTTCTTCACAGTCCAACTTTCACATCAATACATGACCACTGGAAAAACCATAGCCTTGACTAGAAGGACCTTTGTTGGCAAAGTAATGTCTCTGCTTTTGAATATGCTATCTAGGTTGGTCATAACTTTCCTTCCAAGGAGTAAGCATCTTTTAATTTCATGGCTGCAATCACCATCTGCAGTGATTTTGGAACCCAAAAAAATAAAGTCTGACATAAATTCAATCAAACATTTGTCCATACATACATACATATGTATGTCTACCCATCTTTCTAAATCCTATCTAAAAATTCAATCCACTCATCTATCTAGTCCCCATCCATCTATCCATCCAATTACATGTCCACCCATCCACTATTACCCAGCCATCTACACATCCAATCAAACCCCATTCCCCTGCTCTTCTCCTAAGACTAAGCAGAAGTGTCTTGGGACACAACGTGAGGGGCTAGCACAGGCCACAGACCTAGCTCATGGCAACCCTGTCCACTCTGGTCCATACTGGGAACCTCCGTTCAGCCAACACCTCCCAAACCTTTTGGCTTGCATCCTTGGAAGTCTTCCCTGATCCCCTAGCCAGATTCTGTACCTCCAGAATGTTCTAGTAGGATCTCACTTCACTCATTTTCCATTTTCCATCCTCACCATGCATTCCTATAAGCTGGGACTGCCAGCTGTTTCATGCCAGGGACTTTGCCACCTTGACTTTTACAAGAGACTCCAATCATAAGGCACTGCCCTCCAGGGTCTCCAGAGCTCCAGTGGCCCCATACGGCAGGCCCAGCCTGGGCTTCAAGGTTCTGCCCACTCCTGAAACCAAGTGAAAGAGCCTTTCCTCAATGCTGGACCCAGAGGCCCTTCAAAAGTGCCCCCAGCCAAGCTGGGATAGCATAGGCGAACCCTCCAGCCTTGGCAGAGCCAGACCCAGTGGAAGACAGGCAGGTGGGTCCAGCCTAGAAGGACCCAGCAGTGATTCATGAAACCTGAGTGCTCCTGGACCCCGGGCTTCCCAGCTCCCAGGCCATCGTTACAGGCATTGATCACAAATGTAAAAACCTCAAACTAACCCATTTAGCCTCCAGCAAAGGTCCCTGTCTTGGGCTTGTGTAGTTTTGTCTAAGACAGGAACAGGCTGGAACTCGGAACCCCCAATTCCCAACCTTCTCACACTACAGTGTACACAGGAGTCACTAGAACTGTCTATGCTGAAATGCAGATCCCCAGACCTTTCCCCAAGAGACTCAGTGGGGCTGGTGGGAGCAGGAAGCTGGGCAGAAGTCCAGTCTTGGTGATTCTGATATAGGTGGCCCTAGGACCACTCATAAGAAAACACATCTAAATCTCCTGAGAACTGAGTCCCTGCCCCTCACCTCCATGCAAAAAGCAGACCCCTGCCTTCCACCAGCCCATACTAGGCCCTTTCTTAGGGCCTCCAGGCTCAGCCCATGTGAGCATAGCTGCCCCTCTGTTCTGACTGCCTCATTCCCTGATTCTAAACACTGGGCGTGCAGCTCGCTGCTAGGACCAGACACTGCCTCGTCCCGCAGCGCTCAGCCCCCTGAACCCAGAACCTTCCCCACCCGTGCCTGCATACTTCTGCCTGCTGGGCCAACCCGCCCACAAGGCCCTCCTCCCACCCCCACATCCACAGAACAAAACAGACTCCACAGAGGAGAGAAACAGTGGGTGGCTGCTCTTTGGGCCTGCAAATTTCTGCAAGTATTATGAATGACCCAAGGAGAAAGCACTTGTAAAAAGGATGACAAATAGCTTGACAATGTTTTCAATTACCCACAATTACATCTCACCTTCTGAAAATGGACTCTCCACACTGCTGTTTTTCTCAGGAGCACCCACCTGGCATTCTCACAGGCTGCCTCTGCTGGAATGGCAAGGGGAGGCGGGCAGGCTGCATGCAGCAGGCACCCAGTGCCTAGGGAGCTCTGCCCGTGCCCCGGCTGGGCCATGAAGGCAAGTGGGTCCTCTTGTCTGACTCTGATTTAAGGAGCAGGAGGCCAAAGGACACCAACCACGTGGTGTCAGTTTGGCTCATACAGTCTGCAAGCCCAGCCTAGGCTTCCCAAGGGGAAAGAAAAGGCTCTGGGTGTTTGGGGCACCTCACCCCACCACTGGCCTGCTTTTCAGAGGCATAAAAAGGGCCGAGGCCCACCTCAGCACAGGCAAGTACCAGCAATGACTCAGTACTTGAGTGCTGGTGCCAAGTGTGACCACTGTGCCCACCGCTGTGGGCCTTAGTGCCCACGTGCCAAGTGTGACCACTGTGCCCCCACTGCTGTGGGCCTTAGTGCCCACTAGGCAAGGGTGAAGAACCCAAGGGCAGAAGAGCTCTGAACGGACACCCACTGGATGCTTCTGGTGGTCTTAGCCTCCTTCCAGCCTCCCCAGCAGCAAGGTGCCCAGGCCCCTCTCAGACCATGAGGGACACAGCCTTTTACTATTCCTTTCATAGATTCTGACTCCTCTTTTCCAGCTGCTCCCATTGTTATTGAGTAAGTGTAGTGGGCTGGTTCTGTCCAAAGTGCCAGGACCCCTGTTAAGAGTCAGCCCAGTCAAGCATCCATAGGACTCTCAGGGTGAGAGAGGCTGGTGTAGGGGCTTCAGGCCCAAGGAATGCACATGAGTTAGGTAGTCAGCCCCCATGCTGACTGTCAGCCCACCATAGTCCTTCTCAGTAACAGCACAAGGCTGACCCCAGAGACCAAGTCTCACTCTGGCTTTTATTCCACATATTGCATGGAACTCAGACGTGCTCATGGCCACAGCTGCTATGCAAAAGCTGTGCCGGGGCTGGAAAATGCCCCTGCCATCCCCAGTCAATCTCTACTCTGCTCCAGTCCCTACTCCCAGCCCCGGGCCTCCACCTGCCAGGGCCTACCCACAGCCACATCACACAGGCTGACAGGGTGAGCAAATCTCACATGGCTGCCCTCTAACTGGAAAAACCCCACTTCCAGTGTCCTAGGGATATGCTGGGATCAAAAGATGAAAAAGCCCAAACAGGCTAGGCCCAATGTGCTGCCTGCCAACCTCCTGCTGGGACACATCGGAGCCAAGGGGCTGGGCCTGAGGTCATAGGCAGAAGGAGAGGATGTGGGAGGGGAAAGCCCTGCCCTTCCTGAGACCCTGCCATCGGTAGGACATGCTAGACCTTCTCATCCACTCACTCATTCATTCACTCAACTGAGCACCTACTATGTACCAAGTACTAGGGGTTCATCTGAGAACCAAACAGATTTAGGACCTGTCCTCACGGAGTGTGCATTCTAGCAGGAATGGGGAAAAAACAAGTTAGGTACACACAGAACACACGGGGGTTACAGGTGGTGAGTGTTCTACGGAGAAAGCAGGGAAGGGAAGTCGGGATCGGGCTGTGGGCTTTCATTTAAAGGCTTCACCGAGTTGCTGCCATTGTTCAGTTGCTAAGTTGTGTCCAACTCTTTGCGAACCCCATGGACTGCAGCACACCAGGCTTCACTATCCTTCACCATCTCCCAGAGTCTGCTCAAGCTCCTGTCCATTGTCCATGACACAGAGTGGACATATGAACAAATAATCAGAGAAGATGGGAAGTGTCTTAGAAAGAGCATTCCAGGCAGATGGAACAGGGAGGTGTAAAAGCCCTGAGACTGAACCATGCCCGGGGTGCTCAAGGAGCCATGAGGAGACCACTAGGTCTGGACCAGAGGGAGCATGGGAAGAGAGGGAGGAGACAAGGCCCAAGAGGTTCAGGGAACCAGGTCACCAGGGGCCTCACAGGCTCCAGGTCTAAGAGAAATGGAGAAATGTGGCAGGTTATAAGTAGAAGAGTGATGTGATCTGCCTTTGTTGTATAAGGCTTACCCTGACAGCCGGGCCAGGAATAGAGGCACAGATATTAGACTGACGTATCAACCTTACAAAAACTCACCACCCCCCACAGGGTGACACGATAGCAGAAGCCAAGGCTCAGAGAGGTTGAGAAGGTCACCCCAGGTCACTCAGTCAGGACTGCAGAGCTGGGAATCCAAGCCAGGGCTCCAGCTTGATGCCCCAGGACCCTGCAAAGACGCTGCCTACCACCACCTGGCTGGCTTAACCCGCACATTCCCCACAGCAGCCCCTGCCCTGGGCAGGAGGGAAGGAGGTGCCAGACCACGTGGAGTTCTGGGAGAGCCCCAGCGAGTGCAGAGCAGGAGTGCATCATGCCTTCCGCCCTCTCCAGGCTCAGTGGACTTCTGAAAGCCCTCACCTCTGCCCTCGCCCCATGGGTAAGCACCCAACCTGCCACCAGAACAAGCCTGGGCTGTGACCCTGACCAATGAGCCCCCACTTGCCCTCCATAAATGGCCGGAGCAACAGTCCCTCAGAGGCCCCTGAGGGAGTCTGGGAGGTCTGCGTCTGCAGAAGCTGCTGACCCGGGCCATGAGAGTGGCAAAGCTGCTGCCGAGGACCCTCGTGAGGACTTGCTGGGTCTGGTGTCCAGGGTGCCACAGCTGCCGGCCCTCTCCATCCCCCCACTGCCTGTGGACGCTCAAATTCCCTGCTAGGGCCAGATATTAAAGAGTGAACTGCAGTAAGAAGCAGCTGTACCAGAAGCCCCCTCACTCCCTTACTGCACCAGAGATAATCAAATAATAACAATGCAATTCCATGCTTATATTGTCGCCCACCCACCCCACAGGCTCAGAGCATCCTGACACCTTCCCTCGGGCCTGGGCCCCTCAGCCCACTGCTGAAATGCAACTGGTAGAGACAGGAGAAACAGAGCGGGCAGAGCACGGGCGTTCAGTGTATAGATTACTGTAAAGTAAGTTTATGAGCACAAACTTTCAGACCAGCACTGCTGGGAATGAAACGCCATTTCATTTGGCTCTGGCTCTGAGATGAATCACTAAGCGAATGAGGATGGCAGAGTCTCCGGGAAAAGCCCCTCTGCACAGGAATGAAGAGAGAGGAGACCCACCTCCTGCAAGAGCACTGTGGATTCCCAAACCTGGGGGGAGAGAGGCAGGGCAAGGGAAGAGGGGGGACAGAATAGCGTTTTAAAACTGATACATGACTACATGGATGCACCCTGAAAACATTACGCTAAGTGAATAAGCCAGTCACAAAAGGATAAACATTTACATGACTCCACTTACCCGAAGTACCAAGAGTTACTCAACTTCACAGAGATGCAAAGTAGAATGGTGGTTGTGGGGGAGCAGGGGAGGCGGGTTTGGCGGTAGAGGGGTGGGCAATTGTTTATCAAGCAGGGAGTGGTGAGAGGGGATGCCCTGGTGGTCCAGTGGTCAGGACTCTGCAATCTCACTGTCCAGGATGCTGGCCCCTCCCCGGTTCGGGAACTAAGATCCCATAAGCTGCACAACACAGTCAAAACAAAATTAAAAAGATGGTAAGAAAAGTTCTGGAGACGGACGATAGTTGTACAACACTGTGAGTATACTTAATGCCATTGAGCTGTACACTTAAAGCTGGGTAAAATGATAAAACTTGCTAGGTATGTTTTACCACCATAACCAAACACACACACATACACACGCACACACCTTCTTAAGACTCTCTCTTAGGAAAATAATCCCAACAGTAGACAAAGTATAAGAGGTTCACTGCAGCATTTGTTTTTAAATATTTATTTATTTAACTGTGTGGAGCCTTGTGGCACGTGGGATCTTTGATCTTCGTTGCAGCATGTGGGATCTAGGTCCTTGACCAGAGATCAAACCCAGGCCCCTACAGTGGGAGCACGGAGTCTTAGGCACTGGACCACCAGGAAAGTACCAGCATTTTTGGTTGCAGTAAAATGTTGAGAAGAAAAGGGACATGGTTGAGTCAATTAAGGTATACCCACTAGAAGAAATATCATGCAGTCATTAATACAGTGATTATAAGGAACTTTTAATGACCCAGGAAATGATGATCATATCACAATAATTATATGGAAAGGGGTGCAACATTGTAGGTCCCTCTGGAACAAGGTCATCTATAAAAAACGAAAAGAGATTGGATCAAAATATTGGCCTAAGGGCATGCTCCATCTCTCCTTCCCAACACAAAACTCTTAAAATGACATAAAAGGTAAATAATCTTTTCTAAAAATCTTTTTTTTTAATTCAGTGCTAGGAAACAAGAATGGAACCCTTCACAGGGCAGAAATTATGAGGGATCCCTGAACAGCAGAAAGCTAATGGGTTCAGACTGGAAATGGCACCATAGCCCCAAATATACTCAGGTGAAGGCCACCAAGACAGTAGCAGCCTTAAAGTAGGTGGCTGAGGAAGTGCGGACACAGAGAAAGCCCCAGATCAAACGTGAAGGTGACTGATGGGTCCTTGGAAGAGGCGTGCAGGTGCCCCTTCCCCACAACGCCAAGCAGTGACCTGCCCACAGGAGCAAAGAGTAGGAGTACTTGATTCCCAAGGGGCAGGCAGCCCTAAATTGGCACCAACACTCAGAAGAAAGTGGAATACCACACCCCAAACACTAGAGTCTGGTGCTGCCAACAGAGCAGTCAGGGACCTGACCCAACCATTGCCTCCCAGACATGCCAATGGGGAATTTCAAACCCAGAGACGAGTAAGTACACAACCCAGAGTCACTCCCTTATATTTACAAGATCTACACATTGAAAGAGGCACACCAGACTCATCAACAACAAGAACTAACTCCTGAGGATACAGAGCTACTAAGACAAACAGAATGACATCGTAGAGCCTTTAGAGTGATGGGTCTCAGAGGCTGCTGCTTCCATAAAAGAATGAACAGGATCTGGGAACCAAACAGTTCATGCTGAAGTATAAAAAGGGGTTGAAGAACAGCACAGAACTGAAGAAGATCGACGCAGTGACCTGGAGACAGAGAATTCTCCCAGACGGCAGAGGATCTCCCAGAGATCGAACAGATAAAAGTCAAGTAAAGGGAAGTGGAGGATAAACTCCATTTAAACTCCAACCACCATCTAAAAGGAGTTCCAAAGAGAAATCTGAGCGAATACAGGAAATTAGTAAAAGAAATAAATCCAAAAAGACACAAATCCTTGGATTGAAAAAACTCACCAAGTGCAGAGGCTGCTGCTGCTGCTAAGTCACTTCAATTGTGTCCGACTCTGTGTGACCCCATAGACGGCAGTCCACCAGGCTCCCCCGTCCCTGGGATTCTCCAGGCAAGAACACTAGAGTGGGTTGCCATTTCGTTCTCCAATGCATGAAAGTGAAAAGTGAAAGTGAAGTCGCTCAGTCGTGTCTGACTCTTCGCGACCCCATGGACTGTAGCCCACCAGGCTCCTCCATCCATGGGATTTTCCAGGCAAGAGTACAGGAGTGGGGTGCCATTGCCTTCTCCAAAAAGGCAATATTTAGGCATAGAAAGGTGAAATTTAAAAACCCAAAGGAAAAATAAAAAGCGTCAACTTCTTTCAGGGGAAAACTGACACAGATTTTGCCTACAGTGGAACAGAATTCAGAGTGACTTATGGAGACCTGGGAGCCAAGTGGCCTGGGTGGGAGCCTCAACCCCTTTCCTAGCAGTAGGGCCTCTCCTCACTCCACCTCACTCTCGTCATCCTTTGTGTGAGGCACGTTATCTACCTTGCAGGGGTGTGACATCAGAGTTAGGTGAGTTGACATCTGTGAAGCCCTGGCACAAAACACCCATCATGTGAGACTTAGCCCTTATGGTTATGAGATCATCAGATGCACACAAGTCAATGAAACAGTGTCTCAGACATGCTTAGGTGGAAATGGTATACATCTTGAATTCTCTACTCAGTCTTTGGGAAGGGAACAGGCAATTTCAGATGTGTTGAGGACACAGAGAGTTCATCACCTACATACCTTCTCATACCCTCTCAAAAAGAATTACCAAGTAGTGTGTTCCAGCCACCGTAAAAATGAATCTAACAGAGAACAGATGAGTGGTCACCAGTGGCTGGAAGGAGGAGGGAGTGGGGAATGACCATGCATAACGGGAACAGAGTTTCTTTCTGGGGTGATAAAAATGTTTCGGGATTAGAGAGTGGCGATGGTTGTGTCACTGAACTGAACGCTTTAAAATGGTTAAATCATCAATTTGATATTATGTGAATTTTACCACCACAACAAATGAATCCAAGAACAAATCCATGAAATACAAAAACAGCAGTGAGAAAAATGTTAAATCAACTGTTAAAAACCAGCTACTGACTATCATTAAGGACTAAAATTTGGAACTAAAATTCCAGCTGGTCTCACCTTGAGTGGTAACAAGGTTTGGGTGTAGACACAGTGAAGGCATGTGAAAGTTCTTGATTTGCTATGGGAAATAACAGAAATACCAATTGTATGATGAGAGACAAAGTTTGGGGTTTTTGGGGTTTTTTTTTTTTTTGCTTTATGTTTTAGGTGTTTTTTTTAATCTTTATTGAGGTATATTTTATTTACAATATTGTGTTCATCTCAGGTGTATCGCAAAGTGAATCTGTTACACAAATTCATATGCATGGGTGCTAAATCTCTTCAGTCGCGTCTGACTCTTTGCAACCCTATGGACTGTAGCCCGCCAGGCGCCTCTGTCCATGGGGATTCTGCAGGCGAGAATGCTAGCGAGCTTGCACACCTTCCTCCAGGGCATCTTCCCAGCCCGGGACCCAGCCTTTGCCTCTGTGCCCCCAGCATCGGCAGGCACGTTCCTTACCACTAGTGCCATCTGGGAATCCATCCACTCCTTTTAGATTCCTTCCCATATGGGCCATTACAGATTATTGAGCAGAGTTTTCTGTGCTATACAGTAGGCCCTTATTAGTTATCTATGAGAGATAAGTATTAATCCAAATATATCTTTAAAATATAAGTAATCACTAGGAAACCAAAACATGTTATTTGAAACCTTAGTAGATGCTTCTCCACTGGGAACAGAAAGAAGGGTACATTTTTGGTTGTCACCGTGACGGGGAAGGCTCTACGGTAGTATCCAGGGTTGAGAATTCTCAGTGTTCAACAAGGTAGCGAAGAGGACCACATCCCCAGGCACAGTCCTGCCCAAAATGCACCCCCTGTTGAGAGCATTGCTTTAAAGAACAAAAACTGGGACAAAGACAATCCAATCAACACAACAAAAGGCAGGAAATGGGAAAAGCTGTACAAGAAAGCAGAGCGAATGAGAAACAATGAACTAGCAAGAATAACGTCCAAGCATATCAGTAATCTCTTTAAATATAATTAACTTCCTCTAAGAAATACCTCAATAAATGCAGCAGATTTTTTAAATTTTTTACAGAAAGTTACAAAGATAAATACCTAGGAAGGTTAAAAATAATAGGATGAGACAGGCAATACTAAACAAAAGGTAATCCAGAAAAAGAAGGTGCTTATCAGACAAAATGGCATTCAAGGTGCAAAGTGCTCAAAGGAAAAGGCAGGGAAACTTCATATTGATACAAAGACAATAAGCCACACCAAAAATATAACAGTCACAGCAAGTTATGAACTTTACACACAACTTCAAAATAGATGAAGCAAAATTCAACAGTAGTTAAAGAGGAAACCAACCAATTCACAGTAGTAAAGTTAACTCTTTTACTTCAGATTCAGTAGACAAAAAATAATTATATGGAAGATATGATATTTCACCTACAAATTTATCCAATAATACTTATTTCAGTAAATACTTGAATTATGTTCTAGGTTCTGTTTTAAAGTTTTGCATATATATTAACTAATTTAATCCTTGTGTGCGTTTGTGCTCAGTCGCTTCAGTCGTGCCTGACTCTTCGCAATGCTGTGGACTGCAGCCCACCAGGCTCCTCTGTCTATAGGAACCTCCAGGCAAGAATACTGGAGTGGGTTGCCACGCCCTCCTCCAGGGGATCTTCCCAGACCAGGGATCAAACCTGCATCTCCTGCATCTCCTGCACTGCAGGTGGATTCTTTACTGCTGAGCCACCAGGGAAGCCCCAATTTAATCCTTAGACAGCACTAAAATGTAGGTGCTACTATGATGATCATTTTATACATGAGAAAACTGACATCCAGCCACTTGCCACCATTACGCAGCCAGTGGGAGATGGACTGAGACTCAAGACCCAGTGCTCATCCCAGAGTCGGCTCTCAATCCCCACTTCTGAGCCCTTCTCATAACACCTAACAGAAACAGCGCTGTCTTTTCCATGCACACCCAACTCACCACAGTGGAAATTTCAATGAAATCCTAGAGGAGAAAATTAATTAAAAATTTATTGTACCTTAACTGAGTCTAATGTAATCAGATTAGGGATTAACAATACAAAGAAACTGTCCCCAGTCTATCTACTCAGAAAATTTGAAATATCCTTTTATACAATATATATGTTCTGGCTGAAGAGAACATGACGACAGAAACTCCAAACTATTAAAATGAATCTGAACTGGGCACCTGTTGGATTTGAACAAAATAGGACTCTCGGTAAAACCCTTGGAATAGGACTTCCCTGACTGGTTGAGTGCAGTGGTTAAGACTTTGCCTTTTAATGCAGGGGGTGCAGATTCGGTCCCTGGCCAGTGAACTAAGATCCCACATGCCTCGTGGCCAAAAAGAACAAAACATAAAACAGAAGCAATGTTTTGGTTGTAACAAATTCAGTAAAGACTTTAAAAACAGTCCACATTAAAACAATTTAAAAAAAAAAAAAAAAAAACCCTCATAGTCTTAGTAAACTAGGGATTGAGAGGAAGTACCATAACCTGATAAAAGACATCTCCTGAAAACCTACAGCAAAAGTCATATTTGATCAAGAAATTTTAGGATATTCTATCACTATCAATAAATAACATTGCCTTAGACAATGTGATAACGCCCGAAAAAGAAACGTTGAAAAGGAAGAAACAAAATTGGCATGATTTGTAGAAAATATGAGCATCTACCTATATAAGGTCTAAGAGAATCAACAAATCAACTATTAGAACTCATAGGAGAGTTCAGTAAAACTCCTAGATAGAAGATCAATATGCAGAAATCAATAACTTTCGTGTATGCTGGCACTCCCAATTAGAAAATATAATCCAAAAGAAAGCTCATTCATATTAGAAAAAAAGTCTATCAAATCCCTGGGGATAAACCTAATAAGAAATGTGCAAGGAATCTATATGAAGACAAATGTAAAACTTTACTAAAAGCAATAAAAGACTCTGCACAAAGGGAGAGACACAGTATGCCCCTGGATGGTAACTCTCAGTGTAAGAAAATGACAGTTCTCACTTTGTTAATCTATATACTCAGAGCATCCAGCGATGGACACACTTTTTCATTTATAACTGCTAACAGCAGCATGTGACAAGTAGCTAATGACTGTGTGTAAGAATTGCATTCATTTTCTATGCACTCATTTAGTTAATGCAGTGTTTGAAAGTTTGAAGAAGGGTAAAATGGTCTGAATCACATGGACAAACTCTAAGAAATCAAATAAAAATTATAATGAAGTAGTAGAAGACAGTTTAAATAGACCATGACAGGAAAATTAAAACCTAGGGCCACAAAGTAACACAAGGGCATTAAAGAAAGAGACGCATGATTGGAAGAGCAGTGAAGGAGCATTATCAGACCAAGCACTATCGGACACAGTCCTACCTCGCTGGGGTGGGTGGTATTTGCCTGTACTCGGCTCCAGTAATCAGTGAACTGAAAGCCCCATGGATGCACATAATATGGGAGGCGGGGCCATGACTATGGGCACATCTCAGGTTAAATTACAGGCAGGAATGAAGCATGCACCACATTACCCAGCAGAGCGGTAGCCCCAAAATAAGAACGTATTTTTAAAACAATTTAATTTCAGAGTTAGTCATCCTGAGAAAACTAACCTGACTGTTAGACATCCTTATATTTATGTTATAGTTTGGGCTGGTTTTATTGAATTAGATATGGAGGTACGGCAGTCTAAAATCCCAGTGCTCACAGATTCCAAGGGCCTCACTGTAACCCTGGTTACTCTGTCCACTGCCAGAGACCCCGCCCTTTGGCAAAATCATCTTTAAAGTTTACACACGCAGCAAATCCACGTGAGAACAGCCGCACACACACTGGTGGGCACCAATCAATCAGCCACTGACAGGGCTCAGCCCCAGAGCGCCCCGTGCTGCTTTTACAAAGGTTTCATCCCTGGGCTCATCAAGTGTTGGATCAGAGGAGAGTGCCTATACTAAGTGCACTTATAATGAGGTATTTGGATAAATAAATTGAAATGATATTTTTATTAACAATGAAGGTCTGCTAAAATGGCATATGCCATGCAGGTGGTAGGAAAAGACGCATAGCAACTAGGGAAATCAAATTACGGTAACAATGAGGGACTGCCTATTAGTCACCAGACTGGCAAAAATCAAAAGGCTGACAATATCAAGTGTTGACAGAAATGTGAGGAAGTAAGTGCTCTTCTTAAGCTGTTGGGTGGGAGTGCAAATTGATCCAGTCTTTATGAGGGTAATTTTGCAGAAGCTATTTTAAAAATTTTACCATGCCTTCTGTTCAGCCAAGCACACATGCAATCTTGGAATCTACCTATATAAATACTCATAAGCAAGTATAAGAATTTAAATCACAATATGGCTTCAGTTCAGTTCAGTTCAGTCGCTCAGTCGTGTCCGACTCTTTGCGACCCCATGAATTGCAGCACGCCAGGCCTCCCTGTCCATCACCAACTCCTGGAGTTCACCCTATGGCTTACAATTATGAAAAATCAGAAGTACCCAACATATAGCTACTGACAGGGAGACGCATCGTGAGACTTTGTGTAAAATGAGGTAGACTTATGTGACACAGCATGCAGTGCGTTCACCAAGACGTATCGGTTACTGAAAATAAGCAAGGTACAATGTAGTACATGCAGTCAGCAATATTCCAGACAGACAAAGCAAAACTCTATATTCCATTTTGTCTATTCATAAATGTAAACATAGAAAGTTATGGAAGGACAGAGCAATCTGATTCCAGTTTTCCTTCAATGGAGGGAAATGGGACTTTTTTTTTCTTATAATTAGCTCTTAAGTCTTCAATAGTGAGAGGTATTTGTGTGTTATTTGTAACATCTAAAGAAACAGAAGTGTTAGGTTCAAGACAAAACTAAGGAAGCCATATGAGCTCAACCTTGTGAGGAGGCAAGTCTGCAAGACTAGAGGCTGGAAGCTGTGAACAGTGGTTCTCTGCATGGCTGGGTCCCTAGCAACAGTTGTCTACTTTCTTTTGCTTTGGGGGAATGTCCTAATTTTTCTGTGATGTTTTTACAATCAGAAAATTTCAGAAAATCTTTTTGTGTACGGATGTCCAGTGCCCCGCTGCTCCCACTGGGAAAGGTTGTCTGTAATTCTCTCACATTCTGAGAACTGGTTCAGGGACAAGAGAGAGCCCCAAAATCTGTGCAGCTGGCAAGACCCCTGCTGCCCATACCAGCCTTTCAGACTCACCATTCTTGCAAGCTGAGGAATCACTGGATCCGGTGACTCACCCACTGCATGAGGTTTTGCTCTGCTTATGGCTCTCCCCAGGACCCTACCTAACGCTGGGCTCAGAACCTCCCTGTACTGTTAGGAGCTTGTAGGAGAATGAATCAAGGGCCTCAGATTCAGAGGCTGAACTTGGGACCTTCCAGGACACACGGATTGAGTGCCTCTCTTCCAAAGACCTGCCTCCCTGGGGTAGGTGGTTAAAGCATGAAGCCCCAACTGAGGAGAAGAAGCAGGGGTGCAGGTCCTCAGCAAATATCTGCCAGCGTCTTCTTCCATGTGTGTGGATAGATGCCAGGATCCCTTCTCACCTTCTGAATGGAAATGATAAGGTGGCCGCCTGGCTCGCCTGCCCTTGCCAGCCCTGCCAGTCGGCAGCACACACGCCACCCACTGCAGGCTGCACTGGGCTGCCAAGCCTGGCCTGCCTCCACCCCTCTTTAGAGCCCCGCCATGTCCCTGAGCATCCCCAACCATTTCAGGACTTCAGGGACCCTCTGAGGCATGTAAATATACTGTGGTTTCAAAGGATCACTTGCCCCTAGCAAGCCCAAGTGGCTAGAGGACAAGTACCCCCAACACGTCACCATGAAAACCAAGAAAAGGGAAAGACCAGAGCCTGTGGGCCACCTTGCCTGGAAGAGCTTTGGACAAAGGACCTCCTGTCTTTGAGTCAGAGGAGGGGAGCAGGCTGGGGGGAGGAAGCAGTGAATTTCGCCATCTGGCAATGACAGAATGGCCCAGATGACCTTCAGCACCCATATACCACCTTCTGTGCCCACTCCCTACACTACACTGCTGACCCCTGACCAGTCAATTGGCAGAACCAGGAGGTCCGAGCTGCAGAGACCTAGGCGACAGAGCCCCACTGGTGACCCTGCTTCACTCAGCACTCCAGTCTCCTCCCCACCCAAAATTTGGACAACTCAAGATTCAACCACAAAGACCAAGGGCCTTGATCTTCCTGGAGAACTTGGAGGGAGTCTCCCTCAAGGCCAAACGGGCCACATCTTGGCTTAGCAAGTGCATCACCAGCGGATCCCCAATGCCGCAGGACTCAGTCCAACCTCCAAGAGGGAGCCCATAGCCAGACCTCTCCCCATATTTTCACTAGGCATTCTGGGGGCACCTCTAAGTGGGACAGGAAGCACACCCAGAGCCACCCAGACAGGACTCCTACCCAGGTAGGTCACAACACAGTTGAGCCGAAGCAGCTCCATGGACAGCAGGGGTAAGTGACTTCAAAGCTCAGTTGCCACAGGAGTGTCCGCCTGTCCCCTACCTTCAGGGAGGTGGGCAAGGTGCCCACAGCACCATTTGAACCTGCATGGCCAGAGCGGCCCCAGCCCCAGGCAGGACTGGAGGGAAACAGAGACCTCCAATCTCCCCACAGTGTTCCCCAGGACTCTGGAAGCTGGGAGAACAGAAAGAGCCCAGAACTTGGGGTCAGCAGACCTGAGTTCTCAACTCAGCTGTCACTTCTATCCCAGCTTTGAGGCAGGTATGAGAGTCCCTGGGCCTGTTTCCTCATCCACAGACAGGTTATCTTGAAAAATAAACACATTAGTACTTGCAATGTAGTTGGCACAAAAATAGGGAACAAGGCTGCCTCCTCTCCAGAAAAAAAGGATATCAGGCCCACTGTCACTGCTGGGTCTTACTGTGGTGAAAGTGAAAGTCACTCAGTCATGTCCGACTCTTTGCAACCCTGTGGACTATAGAGTCTATGGAATTCTCCAGGCCAGAATACTGGAGTTGGTAGCCTTTCCCTTCTTCAGGGGATCTTCCCAATCCAGGAATCAAACCCAGGTCTTACGCATTGCAGGTGGAGTCTTTACCAGTTGAGCCACAAGGGGAGCCCAAGAATACTGGAGTGGGTAGCCTACCCCTTCTCCAACAGATCTTCCCAACCCAGGAATCAAACCGGAGTCTCCTGCATTACAGGTGAATTCTTTACCAGTTGAGCTATGGTAGGCAGAGTTGCAGAGAAGGCAATGGCACCCCACTCCAGTACTCTTGCCTGGAAAATCCCATGGGTGGAGGAGCCTGGTACTCTGCAGTCCATGGGGTCGCTAAGAGTCGGACACGACTGAGCAACTTCCCTTTCACTTTTCACTTTCATGCATTGGAGAAGGAAATGGCAACCCACTCCAGTGTTCTTGCCTGGAGAATCCCAGGGATGGGGGAGCCTGGTGGGCTGCCGTCTATGGGGTTGCACAGAGTCGGACACGACTGAAGCAACTTAGCAGCAGCAGCAGCAGGCAGAGTTGAATCAGACACAGGTCCACTGTCCAGAACGCTGGCCTTCTTGTCAGACAAGGATGACACAGAGAACAGAAAGTGACTGCAGGGCACAGGCCAGGTGGAGGAGGGGCAGTTCAGGGCAGGCCCTCAACACCAGACCTACCTGCATATGTCAGAACACGCTGAGTCCAGATCATTCACTTCAGAGATGGAAAAATTGGAGCCCAGGGAGAAGGGGACTTCCCTTAGGTCCCACAGCCAGCCAGTGGCAGCCTGGGACACAAAGTTGGCTGCCCCTGGCCTTCCCAGCCCTCACGGCTGATTGGCCCCCTCACAGCCCTCCTCTATTGCTCTGGAATCAAGGTCAACTGTCTGCTCCAGGAGGGGAGGCTGGCGAGGTGAAGGATGGGTAAGAATAGTCTGTGGAGAGGAGAGGAAGGGAGGAGAGGGAGCCATTCTGGAAGAGAAAATGGGGTAAACAGAGACCAGGGAGACACAAGAAGTAGGCATGATGAGGGCCTGGGAAGCTGGGCTGGGGATCCTCTTCTATTCTCCTTCCCCTCTGTGTGTGAAGGACAATGGGATGTGCTCCAACACTCTTTCTGGGAGTGAAGGGTTCCTGGGATGCTGCGTTCAGATGCTCTTCACTGTCAGTCCCCGATGTGGGTCTCCCCAGCAGATGAGAAATCCTGTTCCCAAACTACATCCCACTCCTGGAGCAGCTGTCCCCCCAGGGCTGAGTAGTGTGGGGTGTGTCGGGCCTAGCCCCCCTGACACCATGGCAGAATGCAGGTGAAAGGTCATTGCATCGCATCTACAGAGCCCTAGGATGACCCCACTCCTTGACTTGTTCCCCTACCCAGGCCTGACTGTGACCCCGTCCTTCCCTTCCCAGGCATGGATACCAAGAGCTCCTGCTAATAAGCCTCCTAAAAGTCTAAAAGTCTATATATATTCTGGAAATTGATCCCTGGTCAGATATATGACTGCCAAATAGCTTCCCCCATTCCGCAGGGTGATTTTTTTCACCCTGCTAACTGTTTCCTCTGCTGTGCAGCAGATTCTCTAGTTTGATGTCCTCCCACTTGTCTATGTTTATTCTTGTTGCCTATGCTTTCGATGTCACATCTATAAAATCACTGTCAAAACCTATGTCATGAAACTGCTCCCCTATGTTTTCTCCTAGGAGTTTCACAGTTTGGGGTCTTACATCTAAGTCTTAAGTGCATTTTGAATTGACTTGGTAAATTCTGTGTATTGCATAAGACACTGGTCCACTTTCATTCTCTTGCATGTGGATTCCAGTTTCCTCAGCAACATTTGTTGAAGAGACTATCCTTTCTCCAATCTGTATTCTTGGCACTCTTGTCAAAGATTAATTAATTGTATATGTGTAGATTTATTTCTGGACTCTCTGTTCCATTGGTCTATGTGTCTCAAACATAAACAAACAAAAACTACTAATAATTCACTCAAAAATAGGCTAAGAACTTGAACAGACATTTCTCCAAGGAAGAAAAACAAATGGCTGATAGGTACATGAAAAATGCTCAGCATCATCCATCACAGGTAAATGCAAATCAAAAATACAATGAGGAAGCACAATTGCCAGAATGGCCATTATCAAAAGAAAAAAAAAAAACAGACAAGTATCGGTGGGATATGGAGAAACTGGACCCCGAGTATACTTTTAATGGGAATAAAAATGGTGTAGTTGCTATAGGAAACAGCATAGGGGTTCCTCAAATAATTTAAAATAAAACTGGCATATGATCTAGCAATTCCACTTCTGGGTGTTTATCCAAAAGAAATGAAATCAGAATCTTGAAGAGAAATTAGGAAACCCATGTTCACTGCAGTCTTATTCACCATAGCCAAGATGTAAAAGCAACCTAAATATCCATCAATGGATAGATGAACAGATAGATAAAATGTTGCATGTCTGCATACTGCAATATTATTCAGCCCTAAAAAAGGAAATCCAGCAATATGTGACAACATGGACGAGCCTTGAGGACATGACACTGTGTGATATAAGTCAGTCACTGCAGGACAAATGAGGCATATTTCCACGTGTATGAGTCAAACTCACAGAAACAAAGAACAGAATGTGGTTGCCAGGGGCTGGGAGACAGGGAAAATGAGGAGCTGCCCTTCAGGGGTATCAAGTTTCAGTTATGCAGATGCGTACGCTCCAGAGACCTGCTGTACACCATCGTGCCTATAGCTAACAGCGCTGCGCTGTGCACTTAAGAATCTGTTAAGAGGGTGGATCCCACGTTAAGTGTTCTTACCACAGCAAATAAAGATTTAATTTTTTTTTTTAATTTTTAAAGTTGTTTCCCAAGTGCCTGCTTCATCCCTGCTGGAGCTTCCTCCTCCCTCCTTCCAACACTGACTCCCAAAGTGCGGCCCCCAGCACAGCCGTCTACCCTGGACATCTCACCAGAAGGACCCACAGGCACCCAAACTCTGCGGTCTTGGCTGACCTCACGGCCTTTCCCTGCTCCTCCTTGACTGTCCATCCCAAGTGTGCCCACCCCGAAGGGCTAAGTTCAGACTTAGCCTTCACCCTGACCCTCCCCTTCCCTCACACCAATATCCCGAATCCAACCTCCATGCTCCTGCCTTGGCTTCCAGGAAACCCTCATCACGTCCTCTCTGGCTGCGTTGTCAGCCTCTCCAGCCCACCTCCACAAGGATAATCTCCCAGAAACACAAACCACCTCATCACATCACCCCATCTTCAACCCCTCCCAGCTCCTCTCTGCTAACAGGTGAAGCTCTAGCTCCTTTCCTTGGGAGACCCACTCACCGCTCAAATCAATAGCCTCCTTTCCTACCAGATCTTTCCTCATGCCAGAGATCCAGCAAACCACTAAGCACTCCCTACACATCCCATACAACGTCCTGCCATCCTCTGTTAACATCTCCTATTCTTAACCTTAGACAACCTGGTCAACTCGTATTCACACTTCAAAACCCCAACAAAAGTGTCCTCCAGAAGCCTTCTCTGACATCACTAGAGAACAAAGCTTTCTCCCTACTCTATGCTGTTTCTATGATAACCTCCCACTTATTCCACGAACTATAATTATTTGTTTCCATGTCTATCCTCGCCCTCCCCCCACCACCAAACTGGGAGCGTGTTGAGGGAAGAAATTGTACTGGAGTCATTCTGGAAACCCCTGCATTTAGCACAGAGCCTGCCAGGCAGTGAGCTCTCAATAGATGTTTTCTGAGAGTACAACTGAAGGAATAAATGAGTAAATCCACTCTAACGCTGGATGCCAGCCACCTCCTCCTCCTCTCCCCTCCCCTGCCTTGCCTCCCGCTCCACTCCTCTCTTCTCATGTCATCCTCAGCCCATCCAGGGCAGGACCCTCCCCTCCTGCACCTCTCAGGGCAAAAGCTGCATCCCCCTCCTCTTGGCCTCATGACCCCCTGGCCCCTCCTGGCTCTTCTAGCTGATCCATCTGCTTGACTGATGAACAGAACAACCTGTGCTCCTTTTCCAGGGAATGCGCCTGCCTTAAACTGCTTTGAAGAGCACAGCACCTGCACACGTATCAATTAAAATTATAATTAGGTGGTGAGAATATATAATTAAAATAACATGTTCCCTCTCCCTCATTTATTGCTGCTGCTGGCTGTCAGGCGGAAGTCAACCAGTTCCCCAGCATGGGGTGGAGTGGGGAAGGGATCACTCTTGTCTCTGAACATATCATGCTTCCCTTCCTGGTGTCTCTTCTGGCAGAGGAAGCATATTGCCAAGGCTGCCCTATCCAACTCAGGTGAGAAGGGTTTTCTGTCACTTGCTCAGTCATTACACATTCCCTGAACTTTATCATGTATGGTTCATGTCACAGGTCAGACTTTTTCAGGCTTCCATGTCTTTGTACATGGAGTGCTGTCTGCCTAGAATTCCCTTCTCCTACTACATGTATTTTAAAAAACTCCTATTCATCCTTCAAAACCCAATTCTGATTTTCATCTGTGCTGGGTTATGGGGACACAAGTAGGGAAGGATGCAGTCCCTACTTCAAGACACCCACAGTCCTGAGCATGATGACCCCCATCTTCCAGAGAAATCAACTATTAGAGGCTCTCTGATCTTGAAACACTTCTGGGAGACTCCGGATGTGGCTAGGTCTGCAGAGCCTCCTCACCCTCAGTTCCTCTGCAGGGATGCCTTTTCCAGAACACAGGCCTGCAAGATTCGCTGCCGTCCACAGACCAGCCAGTGGCTTGCCAGGTAAATATGTCAAGTGGTGTGTCCTGCTAACAAGAACAGGAGGAGTGTGGCTTTGCTATTGGATGGTGCTTGCTTGGCAGAGATTTCTGCAGCCAGGAGCAGTGCCCAGCACCCAACACACCCCACTGCAATATTTATGAAGTCCTGTTGTTGGCAGAGCATCGGGAAAATCGCTCCTTACCTTTTTAAGATTAAACTCACTTTGACTTTTGTTGCTGTAACCATTAATACCTGAGTGTGTTAGCTACCGTCAGCTCCAGCAGGCTGATTTGTGGGCAGCTGGGCCTTGCCTGGTTCCTGCGTCTCCTTCAGGACATCGAGGCAGGGACAGACTCAGGTACTAAGCGCCTTGCAGGTGCAGGGTGCTCCATGGGGTACTTTACATATGCTACCTTGGCATTCCCAAAATGGGTTTTCTGAAACAGTAATTACACAGAATGCTATTAGGTGCTCTGCCAAAGAAAGTTCCACGCTCACCTGGGCCTGAAAATGCTGAGCTCACAAAAGCTAATGGACTTCTTGACCGCAGGACTTCTCAGAGCCTTAAATATGCCAATGCATGTGGTGATGTCTCCAAGAGAAGCATCTAGCTGGGTCACGTGTTGTTTCTTCAATAACATTTTGTAGAATCAGTTGTGCAGAACTCAATTTGGAACATGCTGTTACTGTATCTCATTCCTCAACAGCCGAGGAAAGTAGAGCTGCCCCATCTTAGGAATAAAGACGGATTCATGAGGTCTCCTCCATTCACTGCTGTATCCCAGAACCCAGCCTGGAGACCAACACAGGGCAGGCCCGTGACACACAATTAGGAACTGCAGCTCAGGAAACAATGCCAGGAGAAAAGCTCAAGTGGGAGAGCTGGGGCAGCCTTCTGGAAATATCTGACTCCCAACTCCCTGCACTTCCCATGACTGCTTCTCCAAAATGAGAGGAGGGCCCCTCGCCACTTTGACCTACCCAGGGAACCATGAAGATGGGGTGGGAGGTACAGGCACCTGGCCTGGTCCTGGCCCAGGGCAAACCCTTTCGCAGATCCTCCCAAAGTTCTGTTGAGCATGGTTTCCATGGAGCCTCATCAGCCAGTAAAGGGGCAGGAATCCAGTGGCCATGTGAACATCACACATATTGATCACAAAGGTCAACCCTAATTGGAGCCAGGCAGTTGGCAGCGGCTGTTTTACTTTTCTGAAGCCAGTGTTGGTCAGGGACAACTTGAGGCTGCCCTCCTGGGAGTTTGATCACTGGACTTACTAGTCCAGCATTGTGTCTCAGAAGGAGATTTTTTCATTACACACTCACACTAAAAAAACACTAATAGGGCTCAGCATGGCATGTGTAGATACTAATTAGTTTCCACTGTAATCCCTAACCCCTAACCCCTAACCCCAAGCCAAGCAGACATTCAGGTATCAGAAAGGGTTGGTGACTGAATGGAAAAACTGTGACATATCAGAGACAGGAGGGCAGAGTGTGAGAGCCTCCAGGACAGTCAACGTTCCAGAAGCAGAGCCACAGCACACGCAGCCTGACGGTTCAGGGGCTCTTCTAGAGCCCAAACCAGAAGCTGAAGAAGAAATCCAATCATGTGTCCACAGCCTGACCACTCCACTGTGACCCACTGGGGCTGCGTCCCACCCACAACAGCTCCATGCCTTCCCAGACCTGAACTAGCTCCGCGCAGTGTCCCCTGGGGGACAGGAGCCCTGTGGTGCCCCCCGCAATCCAATCCCCAGGCTGCCTTTCATTATAGGCACTAAAGTGCAATGATTAGGTGACAAACCTCATTTGCCAGGAGGCAACATGCAAAGTCATAACCAGGCCTGGCTCCATGGGAACATGGCTATAAATTGTTTCTGACAGTTGTTTTATTTCATGCCTATACACATTCTAGAAAGACCCTGTCACACAGCCCACTTGACTGCCTGGCCCACTCTAGTTGACTGCCTGATCAGTCAACAAATGGACTGACCACAAGCCCAGGCCCAGCTATGAGGAATGCAGCCCAGCCCCTAAAAGAGAGGCCCCCACTGAGTCCACCCACCCCTTCTGAGTGTGGACAGGACAGGACCAGAGGCTGACTCCGGGTGTGGCAGGAGCCAGGAGCCTCTGATCCTTGAGGAGTCTATGGCCAGGGCGCCTACCCTGAGACACTGCCTGTTAAGGGGAAGGCAGCTCCCAACCACAGCTGAGCCCCAGGTACACTACCACACACGTCCGGGTCTGGTGGAGACACTGACCCACCTCTGAAATCCCCCCTGGAGCTGTAAAGGTAACAGGCGCTGTTCAATAGAGGAGGCCTAACCCAGTCCTGAAAACAGCATTATGAGGACAAGAGACCCATGAGGAGTGCTGCCACGGTGGAATTCCTCAGTTCCGAATGACTACCACATTTACTCATTCACTTCACTCGGCTCACAGTCTTTTTCTTTCCCTTTGGGAAGTTTTTCTTCCAATTTAACACAGTCTTGGAAAGATGCGAAGTACACGGCGAGTGAGGACACCCTTATGTCCCGTAACACCAATCGTTCAAGAATAGGCACATGACTCGGGCTGGGCCAATCAGGACGCTTCCACCCCAGCAGCACTGATTGGTTCCTGGATGGACACATGATCCCCACTAGGCCAATCAGAGTCCTCCAAGGTCGTCTTCCTTGGAGTGAATAGAGAAGGGGTTTCTTATCCCCCTACCGTGGAATTTTTGCTAAGCAAGAAGAATGACTGACATATGGAGGAAGCCTGGCAAAAGAATGAAGTCAAGCAGAGTCACAAAGACTTCACTCCAAAGTCCAGGGTCCAGTCTTTCCTGAGTCCCCTTTTGGCAAAGGCCAAAGTGAGCAGGATCCTTCTTCCATACAACTGAAGGCGCCCTGACTGGGATTCACTGGGGAGCTTGCCACCCTCTCTCATTTCAGGAGCCCACTCGCTATCAGATCCCCGTGGTGCCTACTCCCACACCTAGGGGAGCCTCCCCTGCTCTTCTTTTCTAAGCTCAGTCCAACCTTTAATGTCCAGCATGGAGGTCCCCCCACATCAGGGACTCTCCAGGCCCCAGCTGAACTAACCACTCTGCCCTGCTCCTCCGTTACTTTGTCCAGCATGGCTCTCACCTTGCCCTCCCCCTCTCCTCTCCCTCCACCGTGAGTTCCCGGAGCTCTGAGGCCGGGCAAGATTGCCTCTGTGTTCCTCACCACACCCACCACACAGCAGGTGGTTGACTCACGCCTGCTGCTCTGATGTGTGTTGAGGATGAGGATGGGACCGGGTTCAGTGAGCACCTCCTAGCATCATGTGTCCCTTTAAATTCACATAAATACCGTGGGTGCCGTGCTATGTCGATGCCCATTTTACAGATGAGGAAAGTGAAGATCAGGGAGCTAGAGTAAGACTCAAGGTCAAGTTGGTAAGCGGCAGAGCTAGGGTTCAGACCCAGCTGGTCTGCCTCCAAAGTGCTGCCTCTCACTCCTCCTCCATTAGATGGCAAGCTTCATGAACCTGCCATGTCCACCACCAACCCAGCACCCAGCACAGTGCCTGGCTCAGAGAGACCCCAGTGAACATCTGTGGAAGCGAAAAGATGCCCCCACCAGTACCACACCTGGGCATCTCCTAGGAGCCTCCCAGGAGAGCGGCCCTCCAGAGAAAATCCCCATAGAAGGGGAAAGGCACGAGAAGGCGGGAGAGGAAGAAGAGGCAAAGAGTGGGGGGCAGAGAAGCGTGCCAGAGGCTGGGCCACAGCACCTCAGAGCCCCATGCAGGAGGGTGGGCTGAGTGAGGGCTAGGGTAGGCACATGCCTGCCCTTGGGGATGGATTTGCTGATTATCCAGATCCGGTGATTACTTCAGCCACACTAATTAACCTGCTGCTCCCAGGGGTTCCAGAGTTCCCGAGGCACCCTGTGACTGGGCCAGGCAGCCCCGTGCTGCAGGATGCACACGGCGGGAGGGGGTAGGACTTCTCCCACCGAAGAGGCGGGTCCAAGGCTGGCCCTCAGGGAGGGCCACACTGAGCACCCTGGGGACAGGGCAGGCCACACCTAGCCCAGGAAGCCATGAGAATGAAAGAGGGAATGTGTAAAGAAAGAAGAAGGCTGGGAGTCAAGAAAAGAGAGGTGACCTCAGGAGGGAGGTGTGAGGGGTGACCCTTAGGAGATCACAGGGCAGCTTCCTGCACCAGGGTCTGGCAGCCAGCTAGAAGGTATGCAGTCTTTCATGCAACCCACACTGACTGGGTACATTCTGTGTGCCGGGGGTTAGGCCAGAAACTGGGAACCCAAAGGCAGCAATCCCTGCCCTTCAAAAGCTTCCATTCCATATGGGGTGGACATACAATAACAAGGTCAACCATCTAGATTAATGGCACCTTCAAAACAGAGGAGTATCACGGAGTAAAACAGGACACTGAGGGGCGAGCTGGGGGATGGGACAGGGAGCGGAGGGAAATTCTAGAGAGTGTCAAGGAAGAGCTCTCAGAGGTGGTGACGTTCTGAGCAGAGACCAGGGGGGAGCTGAGCATGAACCCCACAGCTATTTTGAAGAAAAGCACCCCCTGAAGCAGACAGAAGGCTTTAGGGCATGTGATCAAGAAGTGGCATGGAAGCCACAACCAACATGAATGAATGAAGGGAACAAGAGGGCATGCACGTGACTGCTAACAGGGTGGGAACGAATGAGGGGGAAATGCAGGGAGGATGAAGCACCAGACAACCAAAACACTGGTCGATAACTCCAGAGCAAACAAAATGGTACAAGAAAGACAAAGGCCGCCCCAGTCAGCTTGGGGCGTTGACGCAGGGCTAAAGTGGTCAACCTTTCCAGGCAGTGCTCATCTGCCGTAATGATGATGCTGGAGAGAGGGGAGACAGGAAAAGCATGGGGGTGGAGCCCCAGAGTCCCCGCCTCCAAAGTGAGAAGTCAAGGGGTGCAATCCAGAGTGTCCCGAGGAACTGTGCAGGTAAACACCCAACATCCGCTAAGACAGGACAGGGGTTGTGCTGAGGGTAAGAAGGCAGGGAGGAGGAGCTGCTGGTCGTCCAACCTGGTAGAAGTCATCAACTCTTTTAACTATGCATAATTTTGTTAAAAAATAAAAATTAGGGAGGGAGAGAGGGAGGAAAGATAGGAAGGAGGGAGGAAGCAAGAAAGAGTGGCAAAGAACTTCCTGCCCCCTGGACCTTCCAGGGAAGCCAGAGCCTGCAGGGGCAGAAGAGCAGAGCTGCTGGGGAGGACTGGAGGCCAGAGGGGCTGCCTGGAGGAGGTGGCCCTGGAGGACTGCATGGAGGATGCCCACGAAGGAAGGGAAAGGCAGAGCTCTCTGTTCATCTAGCTCGGGCCCCTCATAACTGAGAACATAGGTGGGTCCCCTGTTCCCCTCAACTCCAGGCCTCTTTCATCCAGTCCCTATAGCAGACATATCCATGCAGCTCCTCCAATCCTATAAACTCTCAGAGGGCTTCCATGCTCTTGGGCTCCTCAGGCTCTGCAGGCTCCCAATGCCCACCTCACACCCCTGTCCTTCCCCCAAGACACTGCTCCTTTTGCCTCTCAACCTTTGCACAGGCTGTTCCCCATCCCTTCCCTAGCAAAGCCCTCCTTACGCTTCAGGCCTCACTGAAGACACTGCCTCCTGCAGGGACTATCCCTGACCCTCCACGGCCATCTTTCAACATGAGCCCTTCAGACACAAGGCAAAAGGGAGCAAGGTGTTCTGTGGACAGAGAAAATCCTACTGCTGACACAGAGATTCCTATATGACATGCTGGCAGATCCCCCAGGGCCTCCACTGCCCAACTAAACAAGCCAGAAAGACAGTAGAAAACCCTGAGGCCGACGGCCCACGTCAGCCACATCCCCTCCCACCAACGCGTTATCCGTGCTCAGGGTAAAACTGCAGCCAGTGAGGACCTATGGTTCTTCCCTGCAGGGCTCCCAGCCCCCAGCCCTCTCAGTCTGAGCATCCCCTTTCTTACATTTTCCAGAACTATGGGACTTCTCACCAATTGTAAATACCAGGTACGCTGTGAGAGGCCACATGTTGTGAATCGTCAGTCACATCTCACAACACGTGGTCTCTCCCGAGGGCTCAACATTTACATTTGTGGAGTTGGAACCGCCAGCAGTGGGAAAGCACCCCATTTCCCCATCCCTGCCCGCCCAGACAGTGGGGCACTGGGCTGAGGTTCTGAGCTGAGTCTGGCTTCGAAGGTGTGGTTCTGGGGTTCCATAACAGGGGACCTTAGCTTGGAGGGTCTGGGTGGGGTGGCTTCCCCACTGGGTCTCCTGGTCAGAGAGTTCTGAATCTGAAGCTCTTACTCTGAGGCATCCATGTAGAGGTTTGGACCCTGAGGTTTCACCACGGAGATTTTTAATCTGGGATGCTCTACTGGGGTTTGTGAGCCTGGTTAAGGGGTCTAGTTTGCTGCTGCTAAGTCGCTTCAGTCGTGTCCGACTCTGTGTGACCCCATAGACGGCAGCCCACCAGGCTCCCCCGTCCCTGGGATTCTCCAGGCAAGATCACTGAAGTGGGTTGCCATTTCCTTCTCCAATGCATGAAAGTGAAAAGTGAAAGTGAAGTTGCTCAGTCGTGTCCGACTCTTAGCGACCCCATAGTCTGCAGCCTACCAGGCTCCTCCGTCCATGGGATTTTCCAGGCAAGAGTACTGGAGTGGGGTGCCATCGCCTTCTCCTGGAGAGTCACATTACTCCCCTGCTAAGAGCAGCCTGACTCAGACCCCTGTGCACCGCCTCAGCATTCAGCGGTCGGCGGCAGAGAGGGAGCCCTGTGAGCTGTAACCCCTTTCCTGAAGCCCAACACGCAGAAGCGCCGACCACAGTAAAGGTCTTCTTTGACAGTCATGTATATAAATGCTTGCTTCTCTGAAAAGCACCAGCTCTTTAAGGATAAAGATCATGCCTTTCCTTACTGTGTATCCCCAAGTTCAGGGCCAAGTCCACAGTAAGCACTCAGGAAATGAATGCATGAATGAATGACCATTTCCTTTCCAATATCCTGATGGAAGGATCAACAGAGAAATGTATAAGCACAGGAATGTTCTCTCTGCCGCAGTCAGTGACGCTGATGGCTTTGTACACCACTTGTGCTCTGAAAACCGTCTTCCGGAGACAAGGAGATGCTCAGAATTCCATCCAGGAATTTGGGCTGGGTTTTCTGTAGACATTTATTTACTTTTTTCTAATATAACAGAATCTCGCAGTACTCCCCCGAAGCTACCTTATATCTAATTTTCTGAATTTCTAGATATAAAATAAATCATTATACAAAAAAAATCTGTATCTACAGTGTATGGAACAAAAGGAGATTTCAAAGCCCATTAACTCACAGAGATGGTATGTTACTGGGAGAATATGGGCTGTATAATTAAAACAATTTAAATCCGATTATAAGAAGACAGTGGGCTTTACTGCCTGCCACCATCTCACTAACGGAAAGAAAAACAATATCTTGAGGTTCTTTTTAAGTTACTGTAAAATTGTGAATTAGGACATGCACGTACCACCACTCCTCTGCTTTATGTTACTGATGAGATGAAACACTCCTTGCAGAGAAATATTCCTTACAGAGAAGGTAAGCCATCTTCAGCTGAGAGATGCTGGGTAGAGGCCCCAAGTCAGGAAAGGAAGTGGTCCCCGTGTCAGCCAGCGTGAGAGTGGGTTCTCTCTGGAGACACCAACCTCACAGTTAGTGATGGCTGGCTCTCCCTGCCCACTCTCTACTGAACTCCGGAGTCCAGTGTCTGAGGAGGGAAAATACCAGAGGGCCTGGGACAGGGAGATGGACCGCATGACTGTTCACAGCCCAGCCAGGAACAGCTCCTACTGTAGAAGTGTACGTTTCTTTTCGTTTGGTTTTGGCTGTTCTGGGTCTCAGTTGTGGCCAGCGGGATCTTTGATCTCTGTTGCGGCGTGCAGTTCTTCAGCTGCAGTGTGCATGGTCTTTAGCTGTGGGACCTGAGAGCTTTTAGTTGCAGCACGTGGGATCTAGTTCCCTGACCAGGGATTGAACCCGGGCCTCCTGCACTGAGAGCTCAGAATCTTAGCAACTGGACCACCAGCGAAGTCCCAGAAGTGAACATTTCTAAACACAATCTGAACTGGAGAAGCACGCCCAGGGCTGTAATGAAGTAAATCTATGATAATGAGTGCCCCCATTTGCTCATCCACTGGGAAGCAGGATGGGGTCTGGGTGGTTGAGCCCAACTTCCACATTCCTCTCCATCACTAGGGGCTGGAGTTGATGGGCTGGTTCCATTGCACATCGGTGCCATCAGGAAGCTCTTAAAGAACACCCATGCCTGGGCCCTACCCTGGCGTGTGAAATCAAAATCTCTGGGTGGAGCCTAGGCCCTGACCCTTGCCTGAGGTCCCTGAGGACGCAGACGGGTCTGCGGTGTTCACATACGCTTTGCACAATGGCTGGCACAGGGTCAACCATGGCAGAGCTGGAGATGGGGAACAGAGAGTGGTGGGGGAGCTGACGGCCCCTTTGGGTTTCCCCACTCCCATGAGTCTCTCCTCTCTCAGCTCAAGGCCCCGATCTAGGTGTATGGCTCTGGGCCCCGATTTCTCCTCTAAAGTCTACAGTCTGCACCCCATGGTCACCTCAGGGGTTCAGATCCCAGAGCTGGAGTCACTTCTGCCAGAACCACAGAAAAGAAGTTCTAAGAGCCCTGCAGACCTTGTCAGACGGTCAGCACCCTCCTCCTACGCCCAGCAACCCTGGACAAGGATCCTGCCTTTTCACATCCCTAAGCTTTCACTCAAGCTGTTCCACCACCTGGAGTGCCTGCTTCCCTTTCACCACCTAAGTAGCCCTCATCCCTCAGTTAAGACTCTGCTCAGGACTCACTTCTCCCAGGATGTCTCCCATGGCTGCTCCCTGGCCCAGGCTAGGGAACCTAAGAGTGTAATCTCTGCTACAAGACAGCGAAGCCAACCCAGGGCCTGTGGGAGAGCAGATGTAGTACCTAACCTAGCCTGAGCCAGGGAGCAGCCAAGGGAGACATCCTGGGAGAAGTGACTCCTGTTCCTACCACACCCAGCTCTATGGCCACAGCAGACAGGACAGGCAGCCTGCCAGGACTGTCGAGAGAGAGAAAGAGAGCAGTCTTGGGTGGGCTGAAAACCAACCCATCAGCCCTGCCCAGCCTCATGCCCCACACAGAGACTCACACTGCCTCCTCGACCCTCACCACCAGCTTTCTCCAGCCAAAGTTAATTTTAAAGTAATTAAGTCCAGCAAACCATAACAGATTAAGTAAGGACTGCTGGTGGCTGGCAGAGCTAAGCAGCCTCACCTCAGCCTGAGCCCATATGTGGAGGGCAGCTGGGTGGGAACTGGATCCCAGGTCCAGCCTCCAGGGGCCTAACCATCGCGGGGCAGAGATAAAGCTCTCTGAGCAGCCAGCCGCCTAATGAGACTGTCAGGGGACTTCTTAACGAGATTAGGCAGAACCCGGGCTCTGCCCCACGGTGTGTGGAGGATTTCTATTCAATTAGTGGTTCGGGGGCAGGAGGCAGATACTGCCTGGGAGGAGTGGGGAGCCTCTGCTGATAAGGCAGTGCCCCCCAGCACTCCTAGTTCTGGCATGACCAGCCCAGACTCCCAGGATCCACAGTGGCCTGGGACAGTGTTCCCACCAGTCAGAAGGATGAGCAGAGATGGCCCGGAGTGCAGGGCAAAGCCAGGTCTCTGGCTGCCAACCCCTGGACACCTCCTCCTCCCTTGGAACCTAGGTGAGCTCCCAGGGTTGGCCACAAATGGGCCATCTGGAAGAAGGGGACAGAGATCCCTGCACCCCTGCCCACAATAGGTGTGTGGGGATAGGAAAGACCCCCTTCTTTCCTGGGGTGGGAAACACTGATTCTGGGGCCAAGAATCCTGCAGACACCCCTGCACCTGCAGGGGGCCAGAGCAGTGAGTTCCACCTGCTGAGGATCAAGCCCTGCTTCCCTTCTGGACGCGGGAGTACAAAGGAGTTCCGGGTCACACCACACCCACAGGAGCCCTCAGGACCCCCAGGGAGGGCTCAGACCCCAGGTCCCCTCCTCTCTTCCTATCCCCAAGTTCCTGCCCTGTCAGGCTGGCTCCCACTGTTCCCTCACTGCCCCAAATGCCACCGCAGCTCATTCTGCCCCATGCCTGAAATACAACCTTCCCTAACTCAAAGCCTTCCTGCACAGCCAGGCCCACAGCCCATCTCCTTCACTGATGCCCACCCATGGGCACACCACAGAGCTCAAAGTCTGGCTCCTTCCTTCCTAACCCTGCCTGCCCCACAGAGCTTTGAAGTCAGCCAAGTCTGAGGTCTCCTGGAGCTCAATATGTACGAATAGTGGCCCCAGGGTGACCCCAAGGATTCCGGTCCAACCCCAGTCCCGAGTGCCCTGTGGGCAGAGAAGCCCCACACTGAGAGGCTGCTCCCTCTTCTGGAGGGCAGCTCAGAGAAGTCACAGGGCACGTGGTGTTCTGTGGGCCCAGCCTGCTCTCTCTTCCTCAGGTGCCTCTCTTCCCATGCTCTGCCCCTCACCCTCAGCTTGGGGCTGCAACAGCCCCAGGCCTGGCTAATCAGGGCATCCCCTCCACTGGCACCAGGGCTGAATCCTGGAGGAGGTTGTCCCCATGGCCAGCCAAAGAGCACCAAGCCTGGGACCCCTGTGAGACTCTTGTTAAAGAGCCCCCTCTTTCCATGGGCAAGGAGCAGGGTCTGGCTGATCAGACCCCAGCCTGCAACAGTCCAGGGGCCCTGAGTGGATGGAGCTCCCCGGGGAAGGAAGCCCACCCTGGGGAAGGCAGCGACAGGGTGTGGAGAAGGAGGCAGTGTCCTGAGGATTCGACCTGGGCCCCTGGACCCAGCCATGCCTGAAGCTATACCTCCTCAGGCCTTTTCCATTACACGGCCTGAGGAATATCCTTATTTGCTCAGGCCACTACTTGTGTTCCTAACACCCACATGACTAATATGATTAATAGAGAGCATGATTTCAGACCCTTGGCAGAATTCCCTGATGTGAGGCTGCTAGGGGGTGGTATCTTCAGATGGTTCAACCCAGCAGCCCCACAAACACACACGGAGGCAACAAGATTCCCCTAGGGCATGAGAGGCAGAGACGCTCCATACACCCCAGGGCACCGTGGCTCAGCCACCTGGTCACAGCCCCAGCAGGGTCCTCAAAGCACACCCTGGGCAGGCCACCCAACAGGCTCCCCCAGGGAGGGCTCAGTCTGTCTACAGGCGTGTGTCTGTGAGCTCACCAGGACACACAGGCATGCTCTCCTGTGTGCGTCTGCAGACCCACACGTGCACATGCCTTCAGCAGCCACTCAGCCACTCAACAAACACTGCTCTGGCCCAGCGTGCCCTGGGAGACCTGAGAGGCAGAGCTTAAAGGCCTCACAGGTACCCCTGAGACTCAAGGGGAGATGTGAAGGACAGCGTGGCAGCCAGGAGATAGACCCTGTCCTGGCCCAAAGAAAAGTTATGACCAACCTAGATAGCATATTCCAAAGCAGAGACATTACTTTGCCAACAAAGTTTCGTCTAGTCAAAGCTATGGTTTTTCCTGTGGTCATGTATGGATGTGAGAGTTGGACTGTGAAGAAGGCTGAGTGCCGAAGAATTGATGCTTTTGAACTGTGGAGAAGACTCTTGAGAGTCCCTTGGACTGCAAGGAGATCCAACCAGTCCATTCTGAAGGAGATCAGCCCTGGGTGTTCTTTGGAAGGAATGATGCTGAAGCTGAAACTCCAGTACTTTGGCCACCTCATGCGAAGAGTTGACTCATTGGAAGACTCTGATGCTGGGAGGGATTGGGGGCAGGAGGAGAAGGGGACGACAGAGGATGAGATGGCTGGATGGCATCACTGACTCGATGGACATGAGTCTGAGTGAACTCTGGGAATTGGTGATGGACAGGGAGGCCTGGTGTGCTGCGATTCATGGGGTCACAAAGAGTCGGACGCGACTGAGCGACTGAACTGAACTGGCTATGAGGGCAGGGCAGCAAGGGAGGGCCTCCTGAAGAGCATCCCCAAGACAAGACTGGAGCAGAGTGGGCATGGCACCCAGTCGAACAGCACCCTGAGGTGCTAACAGGTGCCACTGAGGCTCCCCTGGAGCCTCCTGCCCTCCCTTCCACGAAGTGCATTTTCTTGGCAGGAGCTAAGTAGCCTGACACAGTCGGTTCCCTGAGCCACGCTCAGGCTGGCTTCTCCTGACGGGGATTCCATCGTGAACAACTGCAGGGCTTCAGAGCCCCTTCAGCCGCCGCTCACCGGGAGGCTAACTCCTGCTTCCTCAGAGGCCAGTGCATCAGGGTGGTGGCTACGTTCTCACAGACGGGCACTGCACACCGGCTCCTGTAGGGGTGCTGGCGGGGGATCGGCAGTGCCCTCCCCTGCACGCTGGCGCCGCCTGCCACGGCCCCTCCGTCTCCCGGCCCCTTCTGCTGCCCAAGTTTGGAAGACAAGTGGCTGGGACGATGCCATCACCGGTACATGCAGGTGGAAACTGAGGCACACGTCAGGGGGCTCCCAGGCCCACCAGAGGATTCCCAGGTGGGAGACAAGAATGGAAACCCCAGTCCTGACTCCCATCTAAGACCCAGCGGCAGTCAGCCCACACAGCCCCAAAGGGTCAGTACCCAGAGCCCAGGGAAGCCTCTCATCCCTCACTACCCACCCCCATCCCCACAAGCACATCTCAGAGGGGATGGACAGGCCAGCGGCCCTGAGCCCCTGCCAGGGCACCTCAGCCCAGGAAAAAGCCTTCCAGAAACGGAGCCTCCAAAATTATTTCCTGCTCCAGCCCACAAGTGTGGAAAAGCCCTCTGTGGTAACTGCATCCCTGTGCTGGGCCTTGGAATCCCCCATGAAAGTGGCCACTGCCAGAGAGAGGCTGTGCCATCGGCCCCTAGCATTTCTTACCAGGAGAAAGACCTTCACATCCAGAGGCTGATCAAGAGGGAGGGGCCAGCATAAGTGGGCCTCAAGTGGCAGGATGGGGCTGCTATAAAGGCAACAAGCCTCCAAGCCCCGCATGCCATGGGACTCCAAGGGGTTCTGAGCATGAAGGCAAGGCCACAAGCTTGAGAAGGGTTTCAGAGAGCAGAGGTCTCATGTGTCCACCTGTTCTGTCATCTGTCTAGGGGCTCTTACTGAGCACCCACAACCAGCTGCACACCAGGCTTGGTTCTGGGAACCTAACAATGAACAAGACACTTTCCTGCCCCCACAGACCCAACTCTTCTCACAAATAAATTAATTAATAACTGCAGGTGAGGAAGCATGCAAAGAAGGAAAAGAAGGCTTTGTTAGAGAATGAAACGGGCTTTCCTTGGAACCAAGGGTAGCCTCTCTGAGGAAGTCAGATCTCAGGAGTAGCTGAGGCTGAGAAAGAGCTTGTCATGTGAAGTGCCTTCCTGATGGAGAGAACAGCATGTGTAAAGGCCCTAGGGTAGGAACATGCTTCACCTGCTGCAGACATGGGAAGAAAGTCAATGTGGCTGGAGCAGGGGGTCAGGAGGAGTGGCCGTAGAGGAGCAAGTGAGCTCAGTCCTCTCCGGGGTACTTAGGGGCCTGCAGGCTCTGGCAAGGGGTTTGGCTTTTATTCTTAGTACTGCAGGGAGCCATTGAAGGATTGCAGCAGAATGGGGGCGGGGCGGGGCGGGGGGGTGACTGGATTGATTTTTCCTTAATTCTAGTTGCTGCACAGACAGAGGCCTGGAAAGGAGGGCAGAACCAGGGAACAGACAGTAAGTGACCACAGGGGCTGAGGCCTGTGAGCTGGTGAGATGGAGAGAACTGGACAAGGGCTGAGACAAAGGGGGGTCGTGTGCATAGTGGGACAGCATGTGAGGAACAGGGGGAATGCTGACTCAGCCACTAATCCTTCACTTTTTTGAAGCATCTCTGCTTCACTCTGCTCTCTGTATAATTCCTTGTGCTCCCCGGGGTGGGCCATAGACGAGGCTCACACGGCCCTGGGCACAGATGTCAGTAGAGGACACCTCTGCCTTTTAACAGGCCATCGCCAGAAGCCTGTGGCAGACCACAGCTGCCAAGCGCATCGCATTCTTCCTTCACTGAGGTTCCTGGGCTGGCTCCCAGCACCACCCAGGTGACTGTCCATGAGGCTTCTGCAATGAAAGGAAGATAAATGGAAAAGTCCAAAGTCTAGGCTCCCAGCAGACTCTGGTGTGCTGGGATTCTGAAAAATTCATATATAAGGAGTGTGCAGGGATAGAAACAGAGCGTATGATGAGTCTGGTGCAGAATGCAGCCATTAGTGAAGTCAGTGCCAGTGATTCCCAGCAGATGAGACCCTGTGTCCTGTGGGTGCTGGTCAGTGAGCCTGCGTGAAATCTGGGAGCAGGCTGAGGAGCCGGGCAGCGGGCTCAGGCTGGGCTCAGGCTGCAGAGTGTGTCTGAGGTGGATAAAAGCAGCACAGGCACCCCTGTGAGTTGGCTCAGGGTAGGAAGGAGAGACAACCCTCTGCAAGGCATAAGTGAGAGTCACAAGCTCGGAGCTCTAAGGAATCAGTGTGAAGTCACACACTGGAATCCAACAGCCAACTGCACAGCTTCAAGAGGGGGTATCTGGTGCATCACCCTTTCTTGGGCAAAAGCCCTGGGCTTGAGGACCAGAGGCTCACCAAGAGCCACGGCGGGAGGACAGGCCAAGAGCCAGCACTCACTAGGGCTTCACTCATCTCAGCAGAGCATCCAGAACAAGCAGTGACCATCCCTCCCTCTGCACTGATCAGACAGCATCATGAAGGCAATACCTGGCTCCCGTTTATGGAGCATCTCTTTGATGCCAGGTGCTGGATACATTCTTTGTTGTCCTTACCTCATTTGGTCAAGACAGCCAGTTAAGGGAGGTGCCTCTGTCCCCATTTTACAGGCAGGAAAGCTGAGATCAGCAAGTTAAGTCTCTTGTTAGGAACGCTGTCTTGTGATGAGCAGGGACAAAGTGAACGTATCCAAAAGAGAATCCAGTGAGAAATATTCAGGCTTCGGGATGTGAAGCCTGAAAGAGGCTGAGGGACAGACATAGTGGCTGTCTTTAAATGTTTAAAGGGCTGGTGGTGGAGAGTTTCGGTTCAGTGTATCCCAATGTAAAGGCCACCTGGGGAAGAGAATAGCTGATCGTTGGCGACGTGGGGATCGCATTCAACACACGTTGGCCCCAAGGCCTTGGGAGGGCCAACTCCCCCAGTAAGTTCACACCACACTGGCTGGGTCCCAGGCCAGCGCTTGCCCACAGCCCACCCTCTCCCACTCTAGTCTGCTGGGGCTGCTACACCGAACACCAGAGATGGAGTGTATTATAAACAACAGACATGTATTTCTCACAGTCTGGAGGCTGGCAAGGGTAGGATCAAGGTGCTGGCTGATCTGAATTCTGGCTGATCTGAGGGCTCTTTTTCTCGTTTGCAGACAGCTGCCTTCTCACTGTGTCTTCACATACTGGAGAGAGAGAGAGGAAAGTCTCTGGTCTTTTTTTTTTTTTTTTGGCTGTTGTACTGCACAGCTTGTGGGATTTTAGTGCCCCAACTAGGTCCCTGGCATTGAGAACGTGGAGTCTGAACCACTGGATGCCACTGAATTCCTACCTGGTCTCTTCTTATATCTAGTCCGGGCAGGAAAACACCACTCTCAAGATCAGATCTCAACCTAAGAATTTCCCAAAGCTCACCTTCCAACTACTATCACACTGTGGTTTGGGGCATCAACATACGAATTGGCAGGGGGACCACTCAGTCCACAGCACTTCCAGGCCCTCCCTGGTCTGGCCTTGGCTCTGCAGGGCTCTCCCTCAGCTCCAAACACCAGAACCCTATGATGTCCGCCTGCCTGTATAGCTGGGGGCACAAAGAGACCACTCCTTGGGGTGTGCAGGGAGGCTAGCTCCTGCCCTCATGCCAACAAAGAAGAAGGGCCCAAGCTGTTGCCCACAGCCTCCTGCTGACCTTGGCCAAGTCAACTGCAACACAGTGACCAGAACCTCATGGGGGTGATCTAGGCCCAGGGATGTCCCCTGGAAGGGAGGGGGAAATTATATTTATTGAGTGGGCCCCAGGAATTGCCCTGTCTCAGAGCTGGGGACACAGCAGGACACAATAAAGGTAGCCCTCCCTTCCTGAAGCCCACAGCCTCCAGGAGGCTCGGCAAACATAGGGTAATAGGAGCACATGGCAGGCCAGCTTCCTTTGGGCACTGTAAGGCTGCCCAAGGATGCCACATGTGGACAGAGACCGGAAGGACAGCCACAGGAGGGGCTTCAAGGGGCTCCACGTGGCAGCTGGCACCGTGGCTCATTCTGCCCAACATGCCTGGGCAGCGCGGACACCTGCAGCACTCTCCCCACGTGTCCATGTGTATGCACGCACACACACCCCCATGCACACACCTCACACCCAAATACTGGGACACACACACATTCACACACTCACATGCAGCCTGGGGTGATATGCTCGGATTCCAGGGAATACCCAAGTACCTGACCCCCACCGCTAGACAGTACCCCCTCCTCAGCACTGCCCAACATACCACCCTCTCCCAGAGGCATGGCCACCCCAGTCTCTTGAGGAACACTGGCCGTAGGTGCCTGGCGCAGCCCAGTTCTGCACTTGGGTCACACAGGGTCATGCCACAGCTCTCGGAAGCCTATATCTGGGATGCAGGCTAAGCCCTGAGCCAGTCCTGAGCTGAGGCCCCAGTCTGGGGCTCCGTGACAGGGAGAGATGCTCCCCCAGAACTCTGGGCTCAGCCAGCAGCCTGCAGGCCTTGGGGGTAGGCCACTGGGCTGTGTGGGCCACCAAAGCCTGAGAGGGAGGGAGAGGTTGAGTGCAGCCAGGCACCCTGGGCAGCACCCAGGGCTGAAGCGGAGCAGCATCGGATATCTGCAGCCAGGACAGGGAAGGGCCCTAAAGCCGAGCCAAGTTAGGGCCCCCTAGGCACCTGGCACTGGCCTGATGAGATGGGCACCACTGAGACAAGCACCAGCCCAGGGCCCAGCTCAGGTCTCAGAGCTTTGGTCCCGAGCCCAGGCCAGGACCCAGAGAGTGGCCTCTCCCTCCCCCCTGGGCCTCTGAGTGCTCAGACAAAAGGACGGAAGAAAGCCCCCAGCCCCAGGCCAGGAGCAGAGCCAGGGCAAGACCTAAAGCCTCTGCCTTTGCACCGAGCAGAAAGAGCTGCATGGGAAGGAGAGAGTGGGGGACAGCCTGCCAGGCCGGGGCTGAGTCTGCAGGGCCTCAGGCCACATCAGGGCCGGCACATGGCTGGGCTGAGCCATGAGCTCCAGCCAAGGGGATAGGGTAGGAATGATGTCCAGCCAATAGGGCCCATGTCTCTGCCCTGACCTGGGATTTGGCAGCACCCAGGCAGAGTGCAAAGACCAAAGGATGTCATGTAGCCCTGGCAGGAGAGCAGGAGAACAGAGCAAACAGAGAGAACCAGTGCCTGTGGAGAAAACCAGTGCCTACAGAGAGAACCAGTGCCTACAGAGAGAACCAATGCCTACCTAGCATACTGTGGGTCTCCACCCACACCCTCAGTGTGACCGCTGGGCCCCAGAGGACTGCGCTTGCCCACAGCCTCCATCTACCAAGTGTAAGTCACCTCTCTAGACTCTTCACCACAACAGTAAGGCAACCTCACTTCACAGATATTAAAACTTAGGCTTGAAGAGGACTAGTGACCTTTCAAGACCACTCAGCTAATTGGTCACAGAGCTCGGATTTGAACCCAGACCTGCCTGACCACTTTACACCATAGTGAGCAAATTATGGGCACTATGGCCAGCTGCTCAGGGCTGGGTTAGGCTGGCTGGCTTCGGGCCACCCTGTGCACTCAAACTCGGAGAAGGCAATAGCACCCCACTCCACTATTCTTGCCTGGAAAATCCCATGGACAGAGGAGCCTGGTAGGCTGCAGTCCATGGGGTCACTAAGAGTCGGGCACAACTGAGCGATTTCACTTTCACTTTTCACTTTCCTGCATTGGAGAAGGAAATGGCAACGCACTCCAGTGTTCTTGCCTGGAGAATCCCAGGGACGGAGGAGCCTGGTGGGCTGCTGTCTATGGGGTCGCACAGAGTTGGACACGACTGACGCAACTTAGCAGCAGCAGCAGCAGCAATGCACTCAAAATAGCTAGGCTGTGGCAAGATTGCAACTTCGTGCAGTGAGGGTCTACAGGCTCCCAGACGCCAGCCCACACTGGGGTCTCCAGGCAGCCTCCACATAAACCAAGTCATCAATCTAACTTGCTTCCCTGCTCTCCTGGGACACCCAGCAAGGCCGGGATCAACTGCAGCCTGCCCCAAATGGGGCAGGGGTTGGGACAGCCTGCCCAGCCCAGGTCAGAAAGTAGGAGACCAAGAGCCCCTTGGAACCACCTGGGCTGGTACTACAGCAACAACCCCAACCTGGCGCTCAGTCCTGGGCTGGCATTGTAGCACACTTCCTCAGCTGACCATCATGGTGTTCTCTGCGTCATTCCCATCTTTCAGTCAAGGAAACTCAGCTAACCCACCCAGAGTCAGGCGGCAGAGCAGGGACAGGAACCCCAGTCTGTGCATGAGATCAACCAGACTCCTGCCCCCAGCCCAGCTTGTGGGCACCCTGTCTGTTCTCATGCAGGGGCGTGGGAGGGCCTGGCTGAGCTGTGGCTGGGAACAGGCACAAGGCAGGCAGAGATGGAGCAGCCATGTCTGGCTGCCTCTGCTGGATCTGGCGAGGAATTAATGTAAGGGAAGCAGACTAGGAGACAGGGCCAGCCAGAGCCACATACCCAGATCTGGCTGGAGGAGGAGGTGCAGCTGGGGATGAGGACAGTCCTGGGTCCCAGCCAGCAGCCCCTGGCTTCACCCACTGGAAGCCTGCTCTGCCCAGATTGGGCCCAGGAACAGAAAGAAAAGGGCCTTCTAACCACCTTCCCAGCCACCCTGCCTGTGCTTCAGGCCTAGAATGGAGAACCCTGGGTCTTCTCTCCCCAACCTGTAGCTATTGGCCAGGAAACTGGCTGTTTATAGGCTAGAAGGAAGGTCTTAAGAGGTCCCAACTGACTGGGTACTGGACATGGACCCAGTTGCCTTCCTGGGCCCCATGCCTGTCAGAGAGGCCAGATCCCAGGGAAGGGTGTGGTCATACCCCAGCCCATGGCAGAGACAAGTCTCCACTCTGGACCAGTGCCGCAGCAAGAGAGAGAGCTGGTGCTGCCTGGGAAGGCAGGGGTGACGACGGCACAGGGAGGAAGCAGGCATCTGTAGCAGAAACGGGGCCACGGGGAGCCCTGCTGAGTCCAGAGAAAGCACAAGCCTGCTTATGACCAGCCGTGGGGCCCACGGCTGCTGGTGCCAAGGACAGTCGGGCCCGGACGCCAGTCTTCACCTCATTCCTCAGGAAGCATCAAGCCCAAGTCTTTTGAGACCTGGGCCTGTCCAGGTAGACAAAGACTGGCTGTCTTCTGAGAGCCGGGCAGGGCTGGGTCCTGGGCTTCCCGACTTTGCCTTACACCAAAAGGCTGCCCGGCACCTTCTGGGGCCGAGGAACAAGTAAGCAAGTGGGCAAAGGGGAACTGATGGAACCCATGGATTTGGTCCAACCAGCATCCAAAACCTAAAATTCCTTTTGGGTTTTGTTTCTGTGTTGTTTTAACAAGTCGCCAAGGAAATAGGAAGGCTGTCTGGACATGAAGTGGCTAGTGGATATTTGTGTCACTCACCATTTCCAGCTCTCTCTCTTCCCAGGCACACAGTAGGTCTGTGCTTCCTGGATCCTTTACAATTGCTTGGAACCATATGACTAGTTTTGGTCAACAAGTTATAAGTAGAAAGACTTGTGTCACATACAGGCAAAGACCCCGTGGGGCTCTTTCTCCCTCTGGCATAGCAACGAGCAATATTCAACCTGAGTGACCATGATGAGCTCAGTTCCAAGCTGACCAATGATGGACACATAACATGAAACAGAGATGAGTCTGTGTTGCATTAAGCCACTAAGGCTTGGAGAGTGTTTGTTACCACAGCATAACTCAGGCTACCCGGATTGATATTGAGGGAACCACAGAACAAAACCAAAGGGCAGGAACAAACAGGCACTTCTCTGGGTCAAGTCTAAAAAGATTCATATCTGGGATCAGTCTGGGTTAGAAACGGTACGGGAACCAACAGTACAGACTCAATGTTCCAGTTTTTAGGCGAAAGCATTTTCCAGGTAGTGAAAAGGCTGAGTAAAGGGAGAAGATGGCTGTTATAGGAGACAAAGCTAGGGGCCTTTAGACCTGGCAACTCCAAGAATCTGGAAAGAGGCTATCTGCCTTTGCAAGATATGGCTTTGAGTGTTCAGGGGCATCCTTAGCTGTCTTCCAAGAAAAGTCTAGAGGAATGACCCCTACATACTGCTCTAGACAGAAAGACTGTCAACCAGGAATGGGAACAGTAGCAGCTTGTAGGCAGCACAAGGAGAAGTGTCTCACTAGAGTCCACAGCCTTTGACCCATACGCATGATATGGGATGCCTATCTGTTCAGTACAAAGAGTAAGTCCATCTTCCCCACTTAGGGGCAAGGCCATGGCATAGTATCCACAGGGCTACTAAAAAGGATGGTGAAGGACAGGAAAGCCTGGCATGCTGCAGTCCATGGGGTCACAAAGAGTAGGATATAACTGAGCAACTGAACAACAACAATCCATTAGATACGAGGCTGTGGGTAAGGCAGGAGTACAGTCTATAAAGAGACTGTGTGTGTGTGTGTGTGTGTGTTTAGATACACAAGAGGAACCCTAGGATGAAAGACAACTCTGAACCTAGCAGTTCAGCTGAATGAAGATGGTAGTTATTCTTTTACACAGATACAGGCTTGTGAGAAATCCGGAGAGGGGACTAGTGAGAGGGGTTTAGTGAGCAGCCATCAGCACCCACAGCCAGCACCTTCTGACCGGAAGCATCGCGGGCAGGAGTAAGCTGAGGGTGTCAGTAAGCGAGACTGACCTTGGCAGGGACCCCACATGTGCTCCAGGTGAGCCGGGTGGAGGGTGGGGGAGGAGGGGTGTTGGAAGAACCTGGCCTGGAAGAAATGGAGGTCATGGGCCTACACGGTGGCACAGCCTTGCAGTCTGGCTACTCACAAAACAGGCTCCTCTAGGAACCTTAGACGTGAGCAGCTTGCAGGGAGGGAAGTTGTTGTCTCACTGGAGAGCACAGGGGGGTCTACAGAGGCCTGCAGGCTTACAGCGTGCCACCTCCAGAGCGAAGATGATAAACAGGGAAACATGGCCATATGCTCCAAGTAGAAAGAGGATGCCACCCAGCATGCAGGCATGCAGCCAGCCATGCAGAAGAGAGGGAAGGGTCACGAAGGGCAATGTCTACGATAGGCACCCCGAAGGTATACCAACATGGTAGCAGAAAAAAAGGGCCCACAAAGACATCCACATCCTAACCCTGGGAACAGTGAATATGCTAGAAAGTGGAAGTGTTAGTCACTCAGTCGTGTCCGACTCTGCACACCCCATGGACTGTAGCCCACCAGGCTCCTCGGTCCATGGAATTTCTCAGGCAAGAATACTGGAGTGGGTTGCCATTTCCTTCTCCAGGGGATCTTTCCCAACCCAGGGACTGAACGCAGGTGTCCTGCATTGCAGGTGGATTCTTCGCCATCTGAGCCATGGTAAAAGAGAATCCAGGTTGCAGTGGAATTAAGGGTGTTAATCAACTGACTTGAAGATAGAGAGATAGGCTTGGATTATCCCTTGGGCCCAATGCCATCACAAGGGTCCTGGGAGGAAGGAGATAGAAGAATCAGAGAGGAGATGCGAGGACAGAAGTGCCTCCCTATGAGAAGGACCGTACCCACCACTGCTGGCTTTGAAGCTGAAGGAAGGCGGCCAGGGGCTGAGGAAGACGAGCAGCCCCGGGAAGCCGAAAAGGCAAGAAAGCGCGTTCTCTCCTGGAGTCTCCAGGAGGAATCAGTGCTGCCAACAGCTTGATGTTGACCCAGTGAGACCCGAGCCAGGCTTCTGATCTGCAGAACTGTAAGATAATATATTTCTGTTTTTAACCAGCAAAGTTATGGTAAAATTTGTTTCTGCACCAAGAGAAAAATTATGCAGCTGAGTGGATGGGAATGATGGCAGTGGGCCTGCAAGCATCTTTAATGAAACAACTTCAAACTCAGGGAGACGCTGACAGTGTCTCCCAGGCAGGGACCAGTAACACCATTCCCAGGGAGAACAGTGGGCCTGCCAGCAGGAGCTGCAGAAATACAGCCTCAGCGGGACCTGAAGGGAAGTCAAGGAAGACAACAGAGGCATCAAACACAGGGAGCCCAGCCTGGCACTCCGTGATGACCTAGAGGGGTGCAAAGGTGGAGAGGGAGGCTCAGGAGGAAGGGGGTACATATCATCATGACTGATGTATGGCAGAGACCACTACAACATTGTAAAGAAATTATCCTCCAATAAAAAATTTTTTTTAATAAATAAAGAAAAACAACAACAAAAGTTCAGTTAGGGAGACCACCTAGCAGCTGTCACAGAGCACCAGGGGCAGAGTGACCACCTAGGAATGACCTGTGTACTATGAGCAAGACCATCAGATGGACACCACAGAGCTCACCGCACTTTACTTCCATTTTACTTCATTGCTTCACTGCTGTATTCTGTGAACACCCAGCTATACTTGGGTGATTTTTACCCTGTCTTCCTAAAACACTTTCGTGCTTATTGTAACTAAAAGGAATATTGCCTCACATATATTCCTTTTTCCTTCCTCTTCCCTAAATTGTTATCTTTCCACTCTATGACAGATATATCTACAGCATAGCCAATAACTCAAGTCTTTTACTTACAGTAAAAGATAATACTGTGAACAGAGAAGACTCATGTTCAGCCAGTTCTTTTATGCATTTATGCATTTATATAATCTTCTCCTTGAGCAGGCACTTTAAAGCAATATGAAATTTTTTAATTTAACAAATTAGTGTCTCCTCTAGTATCTAGAAGACAAATTTTCACACTTATTGTTAATATGGACTTCGCCAACTGAATCTAAGATACCACCTTTTAGGGATTTAAATATCAATTCTGTGTTATCACTTGCTAAATCCTCAACAAATGCATATTTTATTAAAAATGATCCAGTCTTTCACATAAACTGACCAACTGCTTCAAAAGGTAGCTTGTAAGAAGCCTGCACAAAATCAACCTGAAGAAATTGCAGGTATAAACCTTAGTACCCACAAGTCAAAGCAGAGTTCCTTATTTTCTTCAATTAAATACTTAAGCATATCTCCACATAAATGCTTCCATTTTTTAAAAAAATTGGTCATTTTGGATTTTAAATATATGTAGACAGTAAGAGGAATGTTTATAAACAGTTCACATGATTTCAGAAAAAGTCACTGATATGTTAAACAAAAAAACAAACAAAATATACAACTGAACAGAATGGGAGCTCTCAGCACTTACGAAAGTCAGTGGGTGAAAAAAGACTAGAAGGAAAGAACAGTGGTAGGCTTCTGAACGATTTTGTTCTGTCTCTTGATGCTTTCCTGCACCTTCCACACAGTTTATATAATGAGCATGCATTGCCCTTTTCCTTTTTCACATTTTTAAATTAATTCATGCTCATTGTAGCAAGGCATCTCTTTTTTAATCAGGAAAAAGAAAGTTAAGCAAAAAGCTGAAAATGAAAAGGTCAGTTAGGGTCCGCTCTCAAGGAATTCACTAGCTTAAGCAATGATGCAACTGAAAATACCAACAGCCTGAAGAGATGCTAGACGCATTCACAGTTGGTCAAGGAACAGACAGGGAATTCATGTTTACTGAACACCTACTGCAGGTCTTTTGCAGACAATTCATACATGTCTCATCTCATTAATCCTCACAATAAACGCAGGAGGACCCCTCTCAGCAGACATGTGAACAGATTTAGAATAAGGCCAGGCCTCCCCCAATATCACACTGCACACGAGACAAGCAAGATTTGAAGCCAGTTTCTTGGGCCCCAAAAACTAAGCTCTTATCAGACCACAATCACTTCAATCCCAAATCCACCATGGGGATGGGGGGGGTGGGTGGTCATGGGGAGCTCATCCAGTCCATGATGAAGACTGAAACCCAGTCTGCCTTGGCCACTCCCAGCCAACAAGTCTTTTCCTTTCCCATCCAAGCTGTATCTACCACCCATGTCCTGGGACTGTGACTGTCCAAGTCCACAAGAGAGATATCCATCAACCAGGGCCCAGCCATGGGATGGACAACACCCCATAGAGCACAGAAGGAAGGACCCAGTGAGCTGAGCATCTGCCCCACCAAGCCTCAGGCCAGGGAGGAAGAGCCTCTGTACCCTGCTCGGGCACTCCTGAGGCTGTTGAGGGGCTCAATCCTCCCATCCCTGATAGCATCCCAGGGCTTCAAAAGGTCAGGGATAACTATGTGAATTTCTGCCCCTGCTGCTTATCAGTAGAAAGTATGCCAGTTTTAACCAGCACATGCCCTCTGGGCAGAGGGTGGTCGGTCCAATACCACCTTGTCAGTATTCCTCTACCTGGACAACTGTCTGGCATCAGTATCTAATTCTCTGGTTCTGGATGTGCACACACCCTCACTCACACCCTTCCGAGACCGTGTCAGAGCCTGAGACATTTTTCCAGTTATAAAAACAGAGAAACTAAGACCCAGAAAAGGCCCCTGGGTGGAGCCCTGTGTCTCCAGAACAAAGCTGCATTAAGGCTTGAAGGCTGAACGGCCCAGAGTTGTGTGATCTGACTTGCACTGTGTTACTCAAATTGTTTGGTTAGTTGACAAGAGTTAGAAATCAGATTTTACATTAAAGTACTGATTTGAAGCTCCTCTTTAAAAACAAATAAATAAATCAGCACATTTATAACACTGGGATTTTCATTCCCAAATGGTAAAATCAGGTGAAGTTGTAGAACAACTTCCTTTTGATAGAGATGACCTCTCCAGACCCCACGCTCCAGGTCCCTCTGGGCCCAGCGCCAGTGCACCCATGTGTTACCTGTCAGAGTCAGTAACCCTGGGCAAGAGCATTATCTTCAGTCTTTGGGGACCTGCTGCTGGAGTGGGGAGGGCGGCCAATGGGCATCATTTGGAGCAAAATGAATGAACCTGGAATACTCAGTACAGTAGAGGGCAAGTCAACAGAAACGAGATACGTCAACAGAGAAGGTGGCAGAGCCAAACTGCCATGAAAACGTAAGTAGCATCCCCATTACACTGTGAGTTCCCTGGGGCAGGTGTCTCCCAGCTGTGTCCTCAGCTCCCAAGCACAAAGGATGAATGTCCACAAAGACAAGAGCATGGGGAATGTGCAAAGGAAGCATGAGGCACTGTGAAAATCACGGCAAGTAACTGGAAAAGCCTCTGTCACCAGAGATCCTTACCCAAGTTAGGGTCATTCCTGCCTACAGAGGTCCCACCTTCCCCCGGCTAGAGCCCACCACAAGAAGATGCAACCGTTGCAATGAGAGTGCAAAGAAGTCTAAGGGCAGGACATGCAGGGGCAGCTCCTGCGGGTAGAGCATGATCAGACAGCAAAGAAGGATGGGTTCCACTTCCTGTACCTCAGTGGACACCAGACACCTGCCAGGGCTGGGAAAACCAGCTCTTGTGATAGACAACCAGCCTCACCCCAACTCAACCACCACCTCCAAAACACATTCAGACCTGCAGGCTTTTACAACTACCCAAAGACATCCTTGGACCTTCAGGTCCCAGAGCTGGGCCTTCTCCCTCCTCTGCAAGAACAGGAGACTCCCCAAAACCTCTTTCCATCACAACGTTCTGAACCCAGAACACAGCCTTCAGAGTTACCCTATCCTTGGAGAAGACTAGCAGCCAACATACAGCCTAAAGCAGGAAGAGGTCTCTGGGTCTAAGGGGTTGGGGGTAGGGAGATGGGGACAGGAAAAACTTCCCTGAAGCCTCCGGCCAGCCTACCTCCTCCCTACGCCCACTGTATACCTCCTCCCTACGCCCACTGTAACCTTCGTTCCTCCTGGGAGGAACCCCACACCCTGTGCCACCAGCTGTTCCCTATGTCTTCAGTATGGGCAAGGGCCTCAGAGCCAAACCCATGGCTATAAGGAACTAGGAGAACCCATGGATATGGGGGCAGATGAGAGGAAAGGGGCCCGAGGACAGGCAGATATCGGGGCAGAGAAAGCCTTAGTCCCTCATGAGGAAGCAGGCATCACGGGAGAGAAACCCGAGTCCCCGAAGCCAGGCTCAAGCCAGGTGGGAGAGGGGCGAAAGAGGGAGGAAGGAAACGCAGCCCTCTCGCCTCGCTTAGTCGCGCACTTGTTGCCCCCGCCTGCGGGCAGAGTCTGCGGACCAAGGTGGCCCAGGCGCCGGCTAGGATTTCCCCGCAGCCTGGCCCAGCCCAACTCCGCTCCTTTCCTGGTCAAACAGCGCCCACCTCCGGCCCAGGCGGCTATGCCTCCGCCCACGGCGGGACCGCAAGAGAGAGCGGCTGCTCCAAACCAGGAGCAGGAGAGTGCCCGAGAAACGCGAGCCGAAGCACTGAGGGGAGCGAGATGCTGCGCGTCCCGGGATGCGCTCGGGAGAGGGGAGAGCACTGGCTTGGGCGCTAGACGCTCCTCCTTCTCGGCAGCTAAGAAGACACAGGCCCATCCAGGTCAGGGGAGGTGCACCAACACAGGTACCCTGCTCGCAGACACGCCCACCCACAGTCTTACAACAAAGACGGCCCCCAGCCACACACGCCTGCGCGGCCAGCACCGGGCGCACACACGCGCCCACCCAGCTGGAAAGGAGCCGCACACGCCCGCGACACGCCCCGCAAGGAGCCCAGCTCGCCGTTCACACGCTCTCGGCTCCAGCCCCGCGGCGCAGGGCACTCCCCGATGCACAGCTTTGGTGGGCCGGGGAGGGAGCGCACACCGTGCTTGTGGCCCAACCCTTGGCAACCCAGCAGGTCTCCAGTACTGCGCCCGAGGCAGGCCCGGCCCTGTTAGCCCTGGGTACCGCGGCCGGCCACTCACCTTCCTGCACGGCCTGGAACGGATTGTTGGCCTCGATGACCTTGATGGAGTAAGTGATCTTCTCGCTCTGCAGGATGTCATCGTTGAGGCTTAGGTCCGATACAGCCAGCTGGAACACCCTGTCGTCCTTGGCCGCGTTCTCCTCGAAGATGGCACCTGGAGGAGAAGAGGGGTCAACACCAGGCCTAGAGATGGGCTCTCCTTTTCCACCCCCTCCCATCACCGCGCTGGCAGGACTGCACGCTGCCCGGTGGTGGGAGTTCTGGGGTTTCAGCCTGATAGGATAGTTTAGAGGTGGGCCTCCGCCCCCCGACACAAAAATACACCACCCCAAATATGCCAACATAGCCCACATGAGTTACAAGTGCACGTGGTCCATGCAGCCACCAGGTCACACGAGTGTCTCACAACCAAGCTACCTCATATACCAACCATGCGCCACATAATGTGCTGAGCCAAGCTGGTGTGACCTCGGGCACCTAAATGCCCTGCCTAAATGGTCCCACGAGTCCTATCCCAGGAGCCAGAAAGTCCCCTTGCAACCCCAATCCCAAAATGGAAAGATGACTTCCTTCTGCCCTACGCAACCCCCTTCCGTAGGGGCTAAGCAAACAGGTCCCCAAATGGTTTTCCTGTGCTGGGGGCTTCTTTCTGCAGGAGCCTTTGATGACCGGTGGCAGGCAAAGGGACTACTCAGTCCCGCCTGACTCCCTGGGCTCTGACTCCTGCTTTCCATCCCTCTCCTGATAGGAGAATGTCCCTAGACCCTTTGCCTTCTAACCCAGAAGCTGAGGAGCCCAGAAGGAGCCGCTCTTGAACGGGCCTTCTAGAACCATGAACAGCTCCTCCAGAGCAGCCTCCCGCTGGCCTTTGCGCTCTTCGCACTGCCTTGGCGGACTCTCCGCGCTTGACACCGAGATCGATCGGACTCGCCTGAGCCTGGCCCTGCAGCCTGGAAAAGTCAGAGTCCAACCCCCTTGCCAAGCCCTAAGAGTCACCACAGTCCCAGAGCTGGGCCCAGTGATCCCCGAACTGGGGGCTGGGCAGGAGGAGGGAGGTCCCGTTCCATGCTACACCCAGAGCCGCAATGCTGACCGCAAGACCCAAGCCCCACCACCACCTCCACCCACAACTGGGAAGCAGGTCTTGTCCCGGCGCCTGCCAGGGATTGCAGCGTTCCAAGGCCAGGCCTAGTCCCTGATCACCCATCACCGTCCCATCACCCCTGCCTTCTCACACCTCCCAACCCCCCAGCCTCTCTCGGCTCGCTGGTCTTCCCCAACTTCCGGAAAGACGACTGCCGACGGGCTCCCCAAAAACAACCGCTGCCAGTGCCCCAATCCGGCCCAACTTCCTGGGATTTCACCCCTGCTGCTACCAACTCCCACACACTCCCCGCCGGCGCGCCTTGTCCTCCTCTCCATCTCGTCTTCTCTCCTCTCCGGGTTCTCTCCCTCCATCGGTCTCTTCCCGCTCAGCGCGCACGCACACACACTCCGCACACACACACCGCGGCCCAGGCTTCTTCCCTGACTCCCACTGCCCAGACCATCTGCCGGCCCCCAAGACTTGGGCCGTAAGAAACTCTAAGACTGTCCAGCTTTGGGCTGCCGTCACCACAACCATACACACACACACACACACACACACACACACTGAGAAATACACAGACACACACCAGGGAAACAAACACTGTGTCCACTCTAACAGGCTGATAAATCGTGCACGCATCAACATAGGCTCCGATGGCCCCACACACCCCGACGCCCCCTCGCAGTGACACCAACACGGTGCCACGGGCGCACACACAGAAACACACGCTGACAACAGCCACCCACCCACCCACATTCACGCACGGTTCCGGTCGGGCCTCTTCGATCCTGCGCTACCAACTTGGCGAGACCCCGGGCCCTGCCCGCCCCCTGCCCTCGCTGCTCTGAGCTGCACCTAAGGGCTGGCCCTACCCCGCCAACCGCCCCGCCGGGGACGCGGGGCTGAACCTGCGTCCAGCCCTGGGTTCCCCGCAGCCGCGGCCCTAAGTGTCGGCAGAGGCCGCGGGGCCCCGCGGGGGATCGGAGCCCCGGGAGTAGCAGGAGCCCGCGGGAGTGCGGCGCGGCCCGTGCACAGCTCCTCCGCGGGGCGGCGCGGCCCTTTGGGGGAGCACCGCCCGCCGAGCCCCTCGGCCCAGGGAACAGCCAAGTTTGGACGCCGCGCACCCCCCGCGCCGCTAGGGCCCCCGCCCAACCTCGGCCCCGAACCCGCCGCGCTCACCGATGTGGATGATGGAGTCGGCCCGCACCGACACGCACTGGCATATCCAGGGGAGAAGCCACAGCGTCAACGCTTCCATGTCCCCCGGGCGCGCGGCTCATCCGCCCGGGCCCGGGGCGAGGCCGAGGGCAGCGCGGAGCGGGGAGGCGCCGGTCGGGGTGCAGTCCCGGGCCGCTCCCCGGGAAAGCCGAGCCCGCCCGTGCGTCTTCCCCCGCGCGCCCGCCCCTGCGCCCTGAGCCCGCCCCAGCCCAGCCCAGCCCAGCCCGGCGCGGTCGGGCTCCCGCTCCGGCTCCGGTGGTGGCTGCGGCGGCGCTGGCAACCCGAGCCCAGGCCGGCGCGGCGGGGGCGGCCCGCGGCGGCGGCGGCGCTCCCCGCGGCTCGGGAGGATTCGGAGGCGGCGGAGGCGGCGGCGGCAGCAGCCGGGCCGGCGCGGCGGCTCCGGGATCGCTGTGTGTCTGAGCCCCGGCGAGGAGCGAACTGCGGAGGACGCCCCCTCCCCTCCCCCTCCCCCTCGACTCTGCTCCCCCTCCCCTCCCTCCCCGCCTCTCTCCCCTCCGCCCTCCTCTGGACCACGTGACTGCGGAGCCTCTGCCTCGCCGCGCGGCGCTCTCCAGCTCGCGGCTCGGAGGGGGCGCCGGGTGCTCCGCGCTCCCAGTCGGAGGGACGCTCGGAGGCCAGCAGGACGGTGGGACCGGCCGAGGCTGCGGCGCGCAGAGACTTGGTGGCTCTGGGCCTCATGATCCCCCCGTTCGCCAGGGACCAGAGAATGGAGAAGGGTCGGCCTCCGACTGCCCTCGGGGATCCCTGGAGCCCCCTGGCCTCGGCTGACCTCAGCCGCCGAGCGTCTTGGGCCATGATCCACGGCCTGGGCAGAGAGCCCCTCGTGGAGCCGGGCCGGGATAGCCCGGAGAGAGATCGGGCGAGGCGCTGAGCCAGCCACCGAGAGGCAAGGGGAGCCAAAGGGGACTTGCCGCAGCCGTGGGCTCGAACCTTAGCTGGCCCCACGGACCTTGGCGGGCGCCCATCCCCCGCCCTGCGGCCCGAGGCTCAGCCGGGAGTCGGGCAGGAGGCTCGGACTCTGAAGCCCAATTCATGGCCGGAAACCGGCGCATCCGTGACCGCGGCGCCTGGACGTGAGGAGCCTTTCAAGCGGCCGGCGTACTCAGACTCCGACTCTGCACGGAGCCTTTACGCGCGAGCCCGGGCGAAGAGCCCGCTCCTCGCGGCCAGCGCAGAGCCGGATAGCTCCACCGCTCGCGGAATGCCTCCGGCTACCACCAGATAGAGCGTTATGCCGCTTGGGCTCCAGCCTGGGAGGGGGTGGCAAGCCTGACGCTGGCCACCCTCCCCCCCGCCTCCGCCCCCAAACAAGTTCCAGACAGACTGAGCTCCACGTGGCACACCCAAGATTTCAGGGAGACAGCTGAGCCTTCACGGACCCGGCTTCGGGAGGAAGCTCGGTCTGGGCGCGCCTGGCAGAGCCTAGTGCACGGGGCCACTTCTGCGGGCCCGGGAGCGCCCATTGGCCCTGTCGTTGGCCCAACCCCAAGGTCCCTGCCTTGCAGGGCCATGCGCAGGGCGTGAGGAATTCAGAGACTCAGCAACAGACCTTCCTGGAACTCCCCGCTCAAAGGAGAGACAGACACCTAAATAAATCATTATAAGATGCGGCAAGGACCCTGAATAAGCTATGTATGCAAAGGCGCATTCTGGGCTGTGACCCAGCCTGAGAGGAAAAGCCAGGGGATGGCTTCCTGGAGGAGGTGACAGTTTTAAAGGTTGAGTGGGGTTACCAAGGGAGAAGGAAGGGAGGCTTCCAGGCATTGAATGCTGGTTAGCGAGCCAAGTTAAAAGAAAAAGAATTTAGTGTGTGTGTGTGTGTGTGTGTGTGTCCCAAGCTGCCTGCCACAGAAGTCATTGGCAGAAGTCATTTAGTTCAGAAAGGTGGGGCGAGGTGGAGGGAGAGGCTGTGCAGAGGGGAAAGCCAAGACAGGCTTGGAGACAGTGAGGCAGCCCTGACAGGGGTTGGTGGGGCTGCAGGGGCAGCCTCTAGAGAGAAGAAGCTGGGTTGAAGAAACAGCAAGGAACCACAGAGGCTGGCAGGGTGACTTCCAAGATGAGGAGACCATGGGCAAGAGGGAAGCAATGGCCATGTCTGCAGGACGCTGGGCTGTCCAGCTGGGTGGGGTGCCCACAAGGCACTTCCTCAAGAAATCCATCTTGGGCTGGGGGGGTGGGGGGCGGCGGCGGGCGGGGCTTGAATTGTAAAACACACCCCTCCCAGGCTCTACAAACCCCCATGCCTCCATTCTCATTCCCTGGCTGAAAAGTTAGAGGGAGAAGGGAAATAAAGAATGGGTTTTATTATTTGACAGTTTGGTTCCTATGGAGACTGTCACAACTTCAGAAGGATGGTGGTATGTTCACCCTGTTGGGGCTCAAACCTGAGGTTAAGAGCCACAGGGTCAGGGATCCCCAAATACACTTGTTTGTTAGTATGTTAGTAAAGCAGGCCCCAGTTGGAAGTTTTTCTTGATATTTGTTATGTTAAGTAGAGGTAGCATGCTTACAGTGAGACAGGTCTCAAGACCCCCTTCCAACCTATAAACACACTCAATTTGGGGGAGATTTCATCAGCTTCTAATTTTGATGATGAGGCCCCTCTAGTTTGGAGCCTGAGGGCTGTGACTCAGGTTGGCCTTGCCCTGGAAGCGCTTCTCCTGGGCACTGCCTTCCCTCCATTTCCCATAATGTGGGCTCCTTCACCATCCCACAAAGCTTATTTCCTATGCTCATCCTCTTATACTCCCAAGCTAAGCCAGTTTTCTGTACCAGACTGGAATGGCCTGGATATCCTTTGGCCAGGAAGGGTAGTCTGCACAGGTCCCATTTCCACCAGAACTAGGGGGGCGGGGGGTGCAGGCCCAGAGATTACAGGGGCCCCATGCCTGGAGGAGGGCATGGCAACCCACTCCAGTATTCTTGCCTGGAGAACCCCCATGGACAGAGAAGCCTGGCGGGTTACAGTCTATGAGGTCGCAGAGTCGGACATGACTGAGCAGTTAAGCACAGCACAGCACACGCTTGTTTACCTCTAGGCAAGACTATTTTAATCCTCTCAGCCACCTGAAGTTGGGATTACCAAATTCCAGGGACGTTTGCTTATTGGGGCTTTATCAGGTTCATCAAAACCTTAATTACTTATTGATTCTGGCCAGTCCAGTCCCTTTAAACCCTGTTAACCTCTGGGATTGCAAAAACTGCCTCCCCTAAGTCACGCTCCTAGGGAAGCAACTCCACCTGAGGAACAAGTACACTCCAACTCGAATCATCTTGCTGGAGAAGAGAGATTAGCAATCTCTGGGACATGATACAAACCCATTTCACAGAGGGGAAAACTGAGGCTTGGCAAAAGGAGTAACTTGCTCAAAGCACCAGTTTTTTCTGGACCCAGGACTAGTCCTCTTGGTTTCTTTCTCGCTAAACAAAGACATATTTACAGAAATTAAAACTGGGTCAATAAATCCTTCATTTGCACAGAGTTCAGCCAACACAGGTAATTGCTTTTTCTAAAGAGATCTTCAGCTTTACTAATTCTAACTATACGTATTTCCTGGAGAAGGGCATGGCAACCTACTCCAGTATTCTTGCCTGAAGAATCCCTATGGACTGAAGAGCCTGGTGGGCTACAGTCCATGGAGTTGCAAAGAGTCAGACCTGACTGAAGCGACTGAGCACAACTATACTTATTTAGCCTTTACCATTTGCAGGCACTGTGCTCAGAACCCTACATCTTACTAGGAGATGATAGTCTCAGTGTACAGTTGGGAAAGGAAGATGCAAAGAGGTAAACTGGGCCCACCAGGAATCCCAACTGGAAGCGAGTTTGTTTGCCAACAAACCTGCAGATGAAATGGCAAGACAAAGAGAATATGGTGACCTGCTAGGAAGTCTAATCATCGTTACTTAAGGCTTTGTCATTCCAGAAAGTGGAGCTCCGTCGTCTGGTTTCTCACTGTACTCAACAACTGGCTTAAGGAAGCACCAGCGGGAGCTCTGGCCCCACAGGAGTCTATTGCTCGGGCTCATTGCGTGGGCGCTGTCTGCTCCATGTAGAACCTCCACTGCTCGACCCCTGCAGAGCTGCCCACTCCCCAGGCATGTTCCTTCAAGCAAGCCTCCAGGTTAGACAAGATACTGTACCATGAAAGACTGCCTTCCCTCCTTCACCAGCATGGGGCTCACGGGGATTTCCAAGATAATTCAGCCCAGACCCGCATAAAGGTTACTACTGGCAGGAGAGACCAAGGCCCAGCCTCGGGGGTTCTCTGCAGGCTTTGGCCCAGAAGACCAGCTCTCTTGGGAACACAAGGAACAGGGAAACCCAAGTCCTGGGGTCGATTCCCCGCAAGGAGGGGTCAGCCGGCATCTAAGGAGGAACCAGGCTTAATGCGCTGCAGTTTCAGTTCTAGGTGGGGCCCTCCCTACCCACAGGCTCCAAGGAGTCCACAGTCAGTCAGGATCCAAGCTCCAAAAATCCCACTACTGCTCTCCTCTATTAACCCACCGGGTTAATCTTCACACACACACACACACACACACACACTTTGTTACTTATTTTATACTTTCCCTCAGTTGCTGCCTCTGCTCTGCTGTCGTATGTTAATTGTCCATCTCTACTTTGTCTTCCATACTTTTTCTTGCCAACCTCTTCGATCTCATTTTTACTGTTTCTCAGCTTGTATTTATTTTATTTGATCTTCTTCTATATCATTGTATTTTTATTTTCTTTATACTCTGGTTGGCCTCCTGGGTGTTTTACTTTTCAATTTCAGAGGCCAGCATCTTTTGCATCTGCTCTTTCCATTATTCAAGGCATTCTATTCGTTTAGCCTTAGGTTTTTTCCCACAGCGGGGGTTGGGCAAGTGAGAAGACGTGCCCTCCCTGCCCGTGCCTTTCAGGAGCCTCTAGGGTAGGACCCACTAGTATGCCCCAGCCCCCTGCGCATACCCAGCCCTCACACTCTTTCCAGGTACCCTTTCCAGGACACTGCCAATGGCACATGCAGCTACCCACGCCTGGCAACCCCCCTGGGAAGTCTTTTCTTAGCCGTACCCTCCAGGCTAACGTGGAGGAAGGAAGTCACGCACAACGTGTCCACCCTGGATAGGAGCAGCTCATTTTTGCAGGGCAGAGGCCCTTCTTTTTTTCCCATTATATGTTCAATTAACAGGGCCCAGTTTGGAATGTGCAGTCCGCTTAGAACAAGATAGTCCAAAAAGTTAGCTATGTGAAAATCTGCCTCCCTCACAAAAGCAAGCTGGAACCTCATAGGTCTGGTCCCTGGACCCAGGCTGTCCAGACAGGATGGGTGGCAGGACCAAGCGCCAGCCTAAGCCCATCTAAGGCTCTCCTGTTGTTGTCTACCACTCCCCTTGGCCCCTGGAGTCTAGCCAGGTCCCTGCTTCCCATAGGTCCCTCTGAAAGCAGAAGTCGGTGACAGTTTGCACAAAGGCACCACCAAATGTCAAAGGACAGCAAGAGTGTGACCTCAAGTTGACGCTCACTCTGCTTACCGCACAGTAGGCCAGTTAACCAAGAGACAGTGTTGAGGCAAGAAATATAACTGTATTCGGACAGACAGCAGACCAGAAAGATGGCAGAATAACCATCTCAAAATAATCATCTTCTTGGGGTCTGGTTGCCAAGTTCTTTTATAGAATGGAGGTAGGGGGAGGTAAGGAGATAAAGTTAAAAAAAAAAAAAATCTATTAATCCTGCAAGTTTCTCCTGGACCAGCTAGCCTCAGGAAAGGGATGAGCTGATTTCTTCCTTCCAGGAGCCATTCACAGGTGGACAGAGTCCTGAACAAAGGCATTTGGCTTAACATTCAGGCAGAGGGGCAGAATTCCTGAGGCAGGCCATTATGTATGGACAGTATCTTTCAGTGAACAAAAGCAACAGGAAGCAAAGGTTAAAGTAGAAGAAACAGATCCGACATGGAGTTAGTTCTTCCCTGTAACAAGAGGAGGGGAGGCTTGGTTCCCTGGAAGCCTCCTGAGTGGTCATCTCAGTCCCAGCCCTCCCAGGGCAGCCTGTGTCCCAGCCTCCTGCTAAAGCATTGATCCTCCAGGTATGAGTTCCACAGCCTGGATCCAGGGTGTTCTTCAGAGGGGGTTCTGGCTTCCAGGGCTCAAGACCAACCTCATTCCCTTCAAGCTTGAACTTGGGTGCTCCGAGTCCATTGTGTGCAAGGAAAGGGTTCTGCTGCTAAGAGTCTAAAGTTTGAAAATCTCAGCTTTGACATCTCCCCTGAGCCCAAGGGCTGGGCCAGACCCTTCCTTCCCAAGTTGCATGCTGGGATCCCTGCTCCCCCACAATGAGGCCTGAGGAGGCTTCTCCATTCCGTCCCTGGGCCTTGCAACTCTGCACTTGTGGGGCTCCCAATTCCCCAGAAAGGATCAAGAAGCAGGGAACCAAAGCCTACTCTGTCTTCTTCCAAAGCAAAACTCAGGCCTCCACACCCTCATCAGCCACTGCAAAGGCTCCAGGACCAGCACATGGAGCATCACAGAGGCCCCCTCTGCTCCTGCCACTGCCCATGGCTCCTTCTGCCCCTGCCATCTGCTGCAGTGGGTCCCTGCAGTGGGCTCCACACAGGCTGAGTTGAGCCCGTGAGGTAAGGAAGACAGTGCATGTTCCAGGGAGAGAGACTAGCAAAAGGAAAGGTATGGAGGCAGGAGCATGTAAAGGAGCACAGAGAGAAGAGCAGCAAGATGTGAAGGAGAAGTTGGTGGAGGGGCCAGGATGGAAGTTGCTAAAATGATCCTGGTGGGAGGTGCTGAGGCTAGGCTCACTACTTTTCAGACACGTCTCAACAGAGCAGGGGCCCAAGGTGGCCCCGGGCAGTCAGAGACACATCAACCATCATGTCCTCAGTGGGCATCTTAGGGAAGCCCAAGAGTCACTGATCTGCAGAGGAGTGAAGCCCTTGTCCCCCTGGCCACCAGGGAGCTCACAGGAGGCTGACCCACCCTAACTCTGCACACAACACTCTGTGACCGTCCTGTGTCCTCTTCCTTCATGAGCAGACACCTGCGGGTGTTCATAGATGAAGTAGGGCCCTAGGCTCACTGGACCTCAGACCCGGCCTACTCCCTGTCTGTGATGGGGTACCCAAGTGTCGCCCCTCCCACTGGGCTGGGAGCTGCACCATGGACACCCCAGACACTCTGTGAAGTGAATGTGAGGGGCTCGACCCATCCTACCTCCTCCCATGCCAAGTCAGGTACAGCCCTGCTCTTCCCATCAGCCTGGGCCTCCAGCCTCTCAGAGCCAAGCCCCAACTTTCCCACGGGGCAGGGACTGGGGAAACTGCATCTGCCTGGAGCCCTGGCCCATCTGACAGATAACCCCCTCTCTAGACCCAGGCCCCCAGCTCGATCCAACCTCTAACAAATCAGATCACCCTGGTCATGGACACACTCATTTCCATGAGCAATTTTTCTTGCCTATAAACCTCTTCTTTTATGCGGCAATGAAATGATATTGTGATTGATTTTCTCTGTCTGGGTGTCACGGCACATTTAGCACCCTGTAAACCCAACAGACGAAGGTGCTGTCTCCCAGGGATGCTTCTAAGGACTCGGCTTGGAGTAGGGACTGCCCGGTGCTCCTTCAGATAAGACAGGGAGATGGCACAGGTCCTGGGTCCATCGCTGATACACTGGGCCCCTAAATTCCTAGACACTCATTTGAAAAATAGAGGGGAAGACCCAGGAGTTTGGTGTGGGGAAACACAATAGGAAGTAGAACAGAGAGCAGAAGACCCAAGAAGAGACCCCCCCAGAGAGGAAGAGAACTTGTATGCTCTAAACTTGCCAAGTGCCAGGCCTGGACACAGCAGTATCGCACACACCTCACTGCAAAGGGGCAGCGATGCCAGAAAAAGGATCAGTTGTGGACGGAGATAAGGGTCTGCTTGCCTCCCCGCTTCACTTTAACTGTCTCCAGAATCAGGGCAGGTTAATGATAAAGGGGATGGAGGGAGAAGCTGCCCTAGGAGATAGAAACAGCCCTCAGAGGTCAGAGGAGAGAGGCAGAGTTCAATCACAGAGAGACCCAGTCCTCACATCACCTGCTCTATAGCTGGTGATCAGTACAAGACCCTCTGAGAATAGGGCTGTCATCCCCAATCTACAAGTGAGATCACCGAGGCTCCGCACAGCAAAATCCCTGCACAGTTAATCGATGTGATAGGTTGAAAGGTGGTCCCCAAAAGATATTCAGGCCCTAATCCTCAGAATATGTAAATGTGACCTTGTTTTATAAAAGTGTATTTTCAGATGTGATTAAATTCAGGACAATTTGGGACAAGGTGATAGTCCTGGATTATCTAAAAGTGAAAGTGTTCGTCATTCGGTCGTGTCTGACTTTTTGCGACCCCATGGACTGTAGCCCACCAAGCTCCTCAGTCCATGGAATTCTCCAGGAAGGAATACTGGAGTGGGTTGCCATTCCCTTCTCCAGGGAATCATCCCAACCCAGGGATCAAACCTGGGTCTCCTGCATTGCAGGCAAATTCTTTACTGTCTGAGCCACGAGGGAAGCCCCCTACCTCCATCACGCGTCCTTATGAGAGAGAAGCAGAGATAGACACAGAGACAGAAAGCAATGGGTCCATGGAGACATGGACTCTACTGATGCAGCCACAAGCCAAGGAATGCCAGCAGCCACCAGAAGCTGAAAGAGGCAAGGACAGATCCTCCCTGGAGGGAACATAGCCCCACCAGATTTCAGACTTCTGGCTTCTAGAATTGTGGCAAAAAATATCTGTGGTGTTAAGACACCCCGCCTGGGTGGTAATTTGATAGCAGCCACAGGGGATGACCAAATGTTGGCTGAAGCTTTGCTCTTGGCTAGTAAAAAGGTAAGCACCTCAGAAGGAGAAAGACTTTGTTCTTCCTAGTCCCCTCTCCTCCTTCGGACCTGGAATGCGGACCGCAGATCCAAAAGAGAGCTATCATCTTGTGACCTTGAAAAGCCAAGCAAGAGACTGACAGCCTTGTCCCGGGATGGCAGAGCCGCCAGACAGTGGTGGGCGTTTTCAGCCCTGGACACACAGGACTGTTCAGCAAGCCCTCAACTAGTTAAACTGCTGCTGTCAATTTTTCAGTTGTTAGCAACACAAATCGTAACTGATAACCACCAACCTGAAATAACAACTGTTGACATGATGGTGTTTTTATTTCTGTCCACTTTTCTAATCAGGTATAATTTTTAGATACAAGCAGACAAAAGTATCATACCTGAAATTATTTTATTAACTTGTTAATTGTCTGTCTCTCCTATAGAAGAAAAGCCTCAGAAGAAGGATAGTGTATCTCATTATGATTTTATGCCCTGTACCCAGAACAATATCTGGCATGTCTAGATGTTCAATAAATGTTAGCCAAATCAATGAATTAATTAGTGAGTGAATGAACATTTTAATGTGAACCCTTCCCCTGGTGGTGAAATTATTTTCCGAAACCTGGTTTTTTTATTATTTCAGTTCTCTCCCATGCACTTATCATACATACTTTATTTAACTAGTCACTTGCTGGTGGACATTTTTTAATACTATTGTAAAAAATACTGTTACATGGATTCCAGGCTTTATGCAATTATTTTTACAATAAATGCCTAAAAAGGCTATGCATAATTTAAATATCTTAATATGTATTTCCAAAATTGCCTTCAAAAGCAGTTTTTAAAACCAATTAATATTTTCACAGGAAATTTATGACTGTTTTTCTCTCCACCTTCACCAACATTAGGCATTATTAATTTCTAATGTTCTTTCATTTTGGTACATCAACAGTTATGTCTCAAAGTTGTTTTAATGAGTATTTTCTGGTCACTGGGGCCACAGAGTGTTCTTCTGCCAGCTTGTAGCTCTCTGGCAGGTCTTTTAAGGCCCAGGCTCCTGTGGGGGTTTGGGAGGCTGAACCTGGCATCATCTATTGAACAAAGATGGCAAATATGGGTCCCATGAGCCAGTGCTCAAACTTCTTCAGGAACTGTGGGGGAGAAAAGTCAAGGGCTAGACCCCTGGAGTCCCTGAGAGTTCAGGACTAGAATTGCTGAGCTGGGGCCTTCCTTTACTGGAAGCTGGGCCATTTCCTTGGTTCCCTGCTAAGGACCATGGTGGGAAAGACATGTATTCTGGTGTGAGATCCAGATCCTGGTGGCAGGAACTTGGGAAGCCACGTCTAGGGACAGGACTGCTCTTGGGGTCTGGCAAGGACCAAGGAAAGTTAATGCCAGGCCTGAAGAGACTTAGGAGACTCTTAAGGATTTCTGAGAAGCCTAAGAGGGATTAGAGGAAGGAGAAAGGGGAGGCATTCCAAGAAGCAGAAGCAAAGGCACTGGGCAGGCTCAGGAATCAAGACAGGCATACGCCCCATCTGCAGGCCCACAAAGCCAGCCACAGCTGGGGCCTCGTAGCCATACTCTCCCTCAGTGGGTCACAAACCCAGAAAACCACCAGGCCACCACCCGGCCCAGCCCACCCCTAGCGAAGGCCCTCACGGAGTTTTAAAGCATCTGCCCCTTACCCTGCAACCCTGCAGCACAGCACAGCTTCCTCATTTCACAGCTGTTGGGACTGTGCGTCAAATGAAGAGCATTGTCTCGTGCCACCAGGTTGCACAAGGGGCAGAGAAAGGGTCACAAACACCCCAAGGGCTGGGAGCCTCCTGAAGGCGGCCAGGAACCTGGGAGGTCCACAGAGGAGCCCCGGGCCAGACAGAGAGAGGAGGTGCAGCCAGGAACTCAGCGCCAGGCGTCCCAGGCTGGACGTACAGGCCTGAGCAGAGGCAGCTGTGGTGCAATGCTGCCCCCTGCTGGCAGCCAGTACCAGGCCTGGCTGCAACTGTGATGAGGCTTCCAGGAGTACATAGCACCTAGCTGTGGGCTATACAGACACCTTGACCAGGGGGGGATTCTTAGGGAAGCTATGCTGGGTGGTAGCTAGGTCAGAAGCCAGAGAAGTCCTGATTGCAATTCAAGTCACAATAAAAGTGAAAGTTGCTCAGTCCTGTTTGACTCTTTGTGACCTCATGTACTACACAGTCCACGTAATTCTCTAGGCTAGAATACTGGAGTGGGTAGCCTTTCCCTTCTCCAGGGGATCTTCCCAACCCAGGGATTGAACCCAGGTCTCCCGCATTACAGGTGAATTCTTTACCAGCTGAGCCACAAGGAAAGCCCAAGAATACTGGAGTGGGTAGCATATCCCTTCTCCAGCAGATCTTTCCAACTCAGGAATTGAACCAGTGTCTCCTGCATTACAGGCAGATTCTTTACCAACTGAGCTATCAGGAAAGCCCCAAATCACAATAATTCCCATCATTTACTATGAGCCAGGTACTGCACTAATGTTCTACATACATTGAAGTGAAAATCCCTCAGCTGTTTCCCACTCTTTTCGACCCCATGGACTTTACACTCCATGGAATTCTCCAGGCCAGAATACTGGAGTGGGTAGCCTTTCCCTTCTCCAGGGGATCTTCCCAACCCAAGGATCAAACCCAGGTCTCCCGCATTGCAGGCGGATTCTTTACCAACTGAGCCACAAGGGAAGCCCTTTACATACATTATTAAACTCTTTTATTCCTAACCCAGTTCTTAACAGGGAAGGCACACTAATTATCCCCATTTTACAGAGGAGGAAACTGAGGTACTAGAACATTGTGTAACTTGCTCAACTAGGAAGTGACAGAGTATCGCACCGTAGTTCCACTTTATGCAGTTTCTAGAGCCCAACCCCTGCGTTCCAGACACCGCGGCAGAAGAGCAGACACGTGTAGCCCTGATTATAAACCAGTCTCTGCCTGAGCGACATGGAAGGACCGAGGCCCCCTGGATTTCACATAGGCCTAGGAATTCCTTGCGCTTTCCCAGGGAGTTTAAATGGCTAGAATCTCAGAATACTCCAGAGTTTAAAGGAATGACCTGGGTCATCCTTGTCTTAGACAACTCAAGATCCAGAGACAGAGAGCCCAGTGGGCCTTTGTAAAGAGCACCTGTGTCCAGTGTCCACAGGCAGCCCTTGCCCTCCTATTCTTACCCTGATGCCTGCAAAAATTTCAAGCTCAGTTCTCCCCAAACCACAGGTCACACCATGACATCCTGCTTGAGATCCGTCACTACAACTCGGCAGCAACAACAAAGCAGACAACTGGATTCTAAAATAGGCAAAGGATTGAAACACTCCTTCAGAGAAAACGTGCAAATGGCCAATAATGCAAATAGATGCCCAACATCTTTAGTTATTAGGGAGACGCTAATCAAAATCATAATGAGATACCACTTCACACCCATTGGGATCAAAATATTACCAAAAAAATAACAACTGTTGGTGAAGAGGTGAAGAAGTTTGAAGCTTTATGTATCATTGGTGGGAATGTAAAATGATACAGCCACTATGGAAAACAGTATGGCATTTCCCGAAAAAAATTAAAAATAGCATTGCCACACATGCAAAAATTCATTATGTATGGTGATGAGTGTTAACTAGACTCCGTGCTGTGATCATCTCAAAATATATACAAATATCAGATCAGGATGTTGCACACCTGAAACTAATGGAATATTGCATGTCAGTTTTATCCCAATTTACAAAAAATCTAGCAGTATATGGGCTGAAAAATTACACGTGGTCCAGCAATTCCGCTTCTGGTATACACACAAAATAACTGAAAGCAGGCTCTCAAAGCGATATTAGTACAGACACGTTCACAGCATTCGCAATAGCCAGTGTGGAAGCTGCCCAAATGCCCATCAAAGATGAACAGATAAACAAAATGTGGTGTACACATACAAAGGAATATCATTCAGCCTTATAAAGGAAGCAAATCCTCACACATCTAGAACGCGGATGACTCCTGAGGACCTAGCACCCCGTGAATAAACCAGTCACAAAAAGACAAGCACTCTGTGACTCCACTCATTTGAGGTTCCCAGAGCAGCCAGATTCATAGGAATGGAAGGTAGCATGGTGGCTACCAGGACCTGGGGGCCGGAGGATGGGGAGTCGTTGCTTAAAGGGTACGGAGTTTCAGTTAGGGTAGATTTAAGTTCTGGGTAACTGTACAATTCTGTGATATCTATTTTACTCAAAATTTATTCACAAATTACTTTTGTTCAACTTTTTCCATTTAATCATGTAAAATGCTGTTTGATGTAGGGAAATAGGAAACACGTAACAGAATTACCTATAAAGTATTTCAGTCTCATATATTTAGGTAACATGGCAGTTATAAACTAAAAATCATGCTAAGTTTTATTTCTTACCACTAATAAACGTAATAACAACATGTTTTTTATTTATTTATTTTATTGACGTATATAGTTGATTTAGAATGTTGTGTTAGTTTCGAGTGTAGAGCAAAGTGATTCAGTTATACATGCATGTATATGCTCTTTCCCATTCTTTCCCAGTGTAGGTTATTACAAGACACTGAGTATAGCTCCCTGTGCTATACAGTAGGTCTTTGTTTATCTATTTTATATATAGTAGTGTGTATAAGTTAATCCCAAACTCCAAATGTATCCCTCTGACCTCCCGCCCATCCCCTTTGATAACCATCAGTTTGTTTTCTATCTCTGTGAGTAATAGCAAATTGTTTTCAAAGCCCTGGAGATAGATGGTTGAACAACAGCATGAGTATACTTCTTGTTGTTCAGTGGCTAAGTTGTGTCTGACTCTTTGTGATCTCATGGACTGCAGCACACCAGGCTTCCCTGTCCTTCACTGTCTCCCAGAGTTTGCTCATGTCCATTGAGCTGGTGATGCTATCCAACCATCGTATCCTCTGTTGCCCCCTTCTCCTCCTGCCCTCAGTCTTCCCCAGCATCAGGGTCTTTTCCAATGAGTCTTCATATTATATAGTCAAAATATTGGAGCTTCAGTTTCAGCATCTGTCCGTTGATTTCCTTTAGAATTGACTGGTTTGATCTCCTTGCTGTCCAAGGAACTCTCAAGAGTTTTCATTAGCACCAAAGTTCAAAAGCATCAGTTCTTCAGTACTCAGTCTTCTTGATGGTCCAACTCTTACATCTATACATGACTACTGAAAAAATCATAGCTTGGACTATATGGATCTTTGTTGGCAAAATGATCTTTCTGGTTTTTAATACACTGTCTAGGTTTGTCAAAGCTTTTCTTCCAAGGAGCAAGAGTCTTTTAATTTCATGGCTGCAGTCACCATCTGCAATGATTTTTGGAGCCCAAGAAAATAAAATCTGTGCCATTAAATTGGATACTTCAAAATGGTTAAGATGATCACTTTAGTTATGTGTGTTGTATCATAATCAGAGTTAACATAAAATAAGTTAAATGAATACTTTTCTGATCCCTCTGCCTGCTAAGCAAAGGTGAGACTCTTCAGGCTGCATTGAACATTGGCAGGACTGGCACCCGTAACGCCTCCTCCCCCGGGAGCTGCGCCACCCCTCAGGCCGCAGCACTGACAGGGCCAGTGGGAGGCAGTAGGTAAGTTTCTGACAGTATTGACTTTAGGGGGAGCCTCGGGCAGGCACTGGTGGGCTTTCTCCTTCTCTAAATTCCACTTGGAAAGCCAGCAGGGTAGGCCTATGGGAGCTCTGAGGCCCTCTTCTCCCAGAGTTGCCAGGGGGCAGCAGAGACCTCTGGGCTCACCTGTAAGCTGGTGGTGGGAGGAGTTGCAGGGGTAACATCTGCAGTTGCCTAGGGTCCCAGCCACGTGCCACTGCAGACTGACAACTCCCAGAACCATGGAAAAAGCCCTGGGGGAGGAACGGAGGGCTCAGGGAGAAGCAACTTCCAGAATCTGGGATAAACTCTGAAGGAGGAGTCATCCAGGTAAAGAGCTAAATGGGGTCCCAGCCTGGGGCTTTTGAAGGCCAGGGAAGGGAGTTTCTTGGCAGAAAAGACAGAGGCCAGAGTGGCTGGACTGAGGGGAGCAGGCAACATGGGCTGCTGGCAGGAGGAGGGGCTTAAAATCTGGCTGAGAATTGGGGCTTTTCCCCAAAAAGAAATGAGAGATTTCCTGTTTGTTAGCAGAGTCACAAGGACAGATTTCTCTCTTAAACCTCCCACTCTAGGATCAGGGAATGATAAATAAAAGCGAAGAACAGAAATGGGGACAGTGGCAGTCTGGACTAGGAGGGGGGAGGGAAATACAGGGAGAGGATGATGCATTTTGGATTCGGGATCCAGGGACAGGGGATGAGCTGATTGCCTGCGGAGATGAGGAGGAAAGAGAGGGCAGACAGAGACCCAGGGTTCTGATTTGAGCAGGTGCCGCTGCTGCATGGACATGGTGGGCAGGGGTGGAAGAGAGCTCCAGAAGGCAGTCTGGGGCCAACTGACACGTAGACCCTTATGAGATTAGATCATCTCTGATCCACTTTCCTGATGAAGTCACTGGGAGAAGCTGTTACTCAAAGGATTTTGAGTAAGGCTGAGGGTCTTCTTACCCTAGCTGACAAAATCCTCTTGCTCCTGGTGAAGCTCACTCTGTTTTCACTGGGGTTGGGCTAGGAGAAAACATTCCAGCCGGCCTCAGTCTTGGGGAGAGGCATTCAAGGACAGGAATGTAAAGGGAGCAGCAAATGAAATTGTCAAGTCTCTCTGGTGATGGCAGCCTGTCCTCTGCCAGCCTGTCCCTGGGCCACTGTGTGTCCAGCAGCCAGAGGAGCCAAGCCTGCCAGGCCGTGTGCCCCATGAAGGCTGCCGTCTCTCTGCAGCCAGCGCTGTGGTTATGAGTGTGGACACTGGAGCCAGGCTGTCTGTCTGGGTCTGTCATCCCAGCTCCAGCTCCTATTCCCTGTATGGCCTTGGGTCACCAGGTTCTCACCTCCTAGGCCAAGGCTGGAACCCCTCTCCTCGAGTTTACTCTGCAAATTAGAAACCCTAAAATCCTAGGACGCTCTTGCCCATCCCTCTCTAGGCGGGAGTTTTCTTCCGGCCTCCAGAGGGCGAGCACTGGTGCAAACACACACATGCACACACATAGATGTGCACAGTGACACTGAACAAGGCTTATGCGATGTGATCAGGTGAGGGACAGACAAAGGGGAGGGAAGAAGAAGAAAAGGGGTGGACGTACAACCTACATGTGACATCGCTCCCACGTGTTTTGAGTTCTTATCGCACCTATCCTGGAGAAGGGAATGACTACCCACACTAGTATCCTTGCCTGGAGAATCCCACGGACAGAGAGGCCTGGCAGGCTACAGTCCATGGGGTCGCAGAGAGTCAGACACGGCTGAGTGACTAACACAACCCAAGTCTACCTGAGGACATCCCTAGAACATGCTGGAATCATTACCCCAGTGCAGGTGGGAGACAGACAGGCCTTGAGAGACACAATGCCTTCTCCAGGGTGGAGATGAGGTACTAACAAGGAGATGAGCCTGGGCCCCAGGTCTGTCTCCTCGAAGTCGCACACAGACCCTCTCTGGGGACTGTGGAGAGGGCTGCGGGTGTAACTATGCGAGATGTGGGTTTGCACGGAGAAGGGGCTGAGACATCTGACCTTCCTGACAACAGATTCCAACCGAACTCGGAACCCCTATAACCAGGCACCCACATTCTAGTGGCAGCCCCGTAGCCAGCTCACTTGGCTGAAGGCAGTTCATAGAGAAAGATGTTCTCCTGCTGTGTTCTGACTCCCAAGGTGTTCTGCTTCAGGAAACCCTGGAGTGAGAGACTTTTCAGATTCTCTGGGGAAAAAAATTAATAAATGAAAAGAAAGAAGCATCGAACCTAACTTTCCCCTCTGAACTGTTCCGCCAGGTGACCAAACAGTAGATGAAGGGAAGTGTCTCTCTATAAAATTAATCCAGCTGATAAATGAAAGAGAAATAATGTTGTTAGAATATCATTTTCACCCACAAATGGATCAATGACCGTCAGCACTGACCATCATCTCTGCTAACATCTTAAAAAAAGACAAACAGGATACACAGCCCTTGATGAAAGAGCACATCAATTCCTAGAGTCTCATCAAAAATCTCCATCCTGAGCCTGATCAAGCCTCTGAATACACTTGAAAATCTGCAGGAAATGTAGAGAACAGAGGGATGTGCTGAACTTCATCCTGAGAACACAGTCTGCAAAATCCTGACTGGAAAGTTCTGTAGGGGGCAAAGGCTCAGGTTCTTCCACGGCTACATTGTAAGAAAGGGATGGAGAAGGAATTTACAGACTAAAAGAGATTTAAAAGACATCAATAAAATGAGCAAGTCTCATCCACAGGGTGGAGAGCACACTGGGTGACAAAGTATAAAGAAACTCAAGGAGATGAATGAGCATAAAAGTCAGGACAGTGCGTCATTCTGGAAGTAGGGAGGTGGTTGAGATTGGGAGGGGACAGAGGGAGGGTGTTCTGGGGTTGATGAAAAAGTACAATTTCTTGGCCTGCATGGTGGGTTACAAGTGTGTTCTTTTTTATGGAAGTATAGTCTATTTATAATATTATACTGGTCTCAGTACTCAACATAGTGATTCAAAAATTAAGAGATTATACTCCATTTAAAGTTATTTAAAATATTAGCTATATTTCCTGTGTTGTAGCTTATTTTTTTTTGTAGCTTATTTTTATATCTCAAAATATTTATGCTAAATGAAAGCAGCCAGATACAGTAAGATGTCATTTATCTAAAATACAGTGTTATCCTAGTGGAAGAAAGCAGATTAGTGATTGCCTGGGGATGGGAGGGAGGGAGGTGTGGATTACAAAGGGGCATGAGACACTTTTGGGGGTGATAGGTATGTTTTTTAAGTTAATTAGGCTGATGCTCCAATCCCAAAGAAAGGCAATGCCAAAGAATGCTCAAACTACCACACAATTGCACTCATCTCACACGCTAGTAAAGTAATGCTCAAAATTCTCCAAGCCAGGCTTCAGCAGTATGTGAACCGTGAACTTCCAGATGTTCAAGCTGGTTTTAGAAAAGGCAAAGGAATCAAATTGCCAACATCTGCTGGATCACTGAAAGAGAAAGAGAATTCCAGAAAAACATCTATTTCTTCTTTATTGACTATGCCAAAGCCTTTGACTGTGTGGATCACAATAAACTATGGAAAATTCTGAAAGAGATGGGAATACCAGACCAGCTGACCTGCCTCTTAAGAATCCTGTATGCAGGTCAGGAAGCAACAGTTAAAACTGGACATGGAACAACAGACTGGTTCCAAATAGGAAAAGGAATACATCAAGGCTGTATATTGTCACTCTGCTGATTTAACTTATATGCAGAGTACATCATGAGAAACGCTGGGCTGGATGAAGCACAAGCTGGAATCAAGATTGCCAAGAGAAATATCAATAACCTCAGATATGCAGATGACACCACCCTTATGGCAGAAAGTGAAGAAGAACTAAAGAGCCTCTTGATGAAAGTGAAAGAGAAGAGTGAAAAAGTTGGCTTAAAGCTCCACATTCAGAAAACTAAGATCATGGCATCTGGTCCCATCACTTCATGGCAAATAGATGGGGAAACAGTGGAAACAGTGGCTGACTTTATATTTGGGGTCTCCAAAATTACTGCAGATGGTGACTGCAGCCATGAAATTAAAAGACGCTTACTCCTTGGAAGGAAAGTTATGACCAACCTAGAAAGTATATTAAAAAGCAGAGACATTGTTTTGTCAACAAAGGTCTGTCTAGTCAAGGCTATGGTTTTTTCAGTGGTCGTGTATGGATGTGAGAGTTGGACTATAAAGAAAGCTGAGAGCTGAAGAATTGATGCTTTTGAACTGTGGTGTTGGAGAAGACTCTTGAGAGTCCCTTGGACTGCAAGGAGATCCAACCAGTCCATCCTAAAGGAGATCAGTCCTGGGTGTTCATTGGAAGGGCTGATGTTGAAGCTGAAACTCCAATACTTTGGCTGCCTGATGTGAAGAGCTGACTCATTGGAAAAGACCCTGAGGCTTGGAAAGATTGAGGGCAGGAGGAGAAGGGGACGACAGAGGATGAGATGGCTGGATGGCATCACCAACTCAATGGATATGGGTTTGGGTAAACTCCAGGAGTTGGTGATGGACAGGGAGGCCTGCCATGCTGCAGTCCATGGGGTTGCAAAGACTCGGACACGACTGAGCAACTGAACTGAACTGCTGCTGCTAAGTCGCTTCAGTCGTGTCCGACTCTGTGCAACCCCATAGACGGCAGCCCACCAGGCTCCCCCATCCCTGGGATTCTCCAGGCAAGAACACTGGAGTGGATTGCCATTTCCTTCTCCAATGCATGAAAGTGAAAAGTGAAAGTGAAGTCGCTCAGTCGTGTCCGACTCCTAGCGACCCGATGGACTGCAGCCCACCAGGCCCCTCCGTCCATGGGATTTTCCAGGCAAGAGTACTGGAGTTGGGTGCCATTGCCTTCTCCAGAACTGAAGTGAATATATGTCAAACTTCATTGAATTTCACACTTTAAATATGTGCCATTTTTCGTACCTCATTTATACATCCATGAAACTGTGAATGAAGAAGCACAGAATGAATGATTACAAGCAGTGTTTCCCAGTCTTAACTGGGAGCAGGAAGCCCCTGGTGCCCTGGAATCCTCCTGGTTCTGCTGCTGAGCCTGCCATAAAGCACCAGGTGAATTGCGCTGCTCATGATCAGAGAAGTAGGGAAACACTGGTATGAGGCGAGTGGCAGCGGAGAAGGAGCCTTCCCTCCTCATGACCAAACCATCATCAGGTGAAGCCAGCTGAAACTACGACCATCAACAAACAGCCAAGGGAAAATGAATCTTTGATTTCCTAGGGTTTCACACAAGTATATGATGCATATCTACCATATAACAAGGATTTGTCCCCAGTGTCTCCTCAAAGGAGCTTTCTCAGCCCCCCAGCATCTTATATCATTGGATTAATTGAAGAAAGCTAAGCTTTCTTAGCTTAGCTAAGGCATAAAATGGCGCCTCCCTTAGAACCCATGTGATTGTAATTATCCAATCAAGATCCTGTCTCCTATAGGAAAAACACAAAGAGCTGTGCTCAGCGTTTCATGTTGAAGAGTATGCTGTAATAGTTTCTGTTGTGAAAGAGGTGCATTTAATGCCAGGTAAAATGTGCTATAATTTTTAGGTATTTATATAAAAGTGCATGACTGGAAACCACTAAATGCTGTTTTTATTATGACTTGCTAAGATGTCTTTTGAGGCCAGAGCATAGCAGTTCCTCAGATTTTTCTGTTCTGCTTTTCATCGGTTTTCCTATGTGTTTTTCTAAATTTGTGGAATTCTTTGTATTTAATTGATTTTAACTGTTTTATCTGTGTTGAAAATATATTCTTCCATTTATCACTTACTATAATCTCATTCCTGGTGTCTTTTTTGCTTCATGTTAGCTGTTCTTCATTTTTTTTTTTTTTCCGGTAAAAACCTGAACTTTTTTTTTAGCAAGATTGAGATTATACAAAACATGCATTCAAGCTAAGCGTTGAAAGCAAACTTTTAAAGACTGGCAATGATTGAGGAATATAATTTGGAAAATCTAAAATAACCAATTAAAAAGCAAATACTATGCTTGAAGGATACAACTAAGTCCTAGTTTCTGGAAAAGCAAAGTATTGGCTTTCTATTCGGAAATAGATGAACCCTGTCAAGCCAATAAAAATTAGTTTACTTTGAATAAAACAAGACATACTGTACCAAAAAAAGAATTATTAAAAAAGGCAATGAACAATTTCCTGCCTATATACTTGACATGTTAGGCTACATGAATAACTTTCTGAAAAACAAAAGTAACAAAACTTCAATCGAGAAAGGACAGAAACTCTGAACAGAACACTTTCTTGAAACATGACATACTCACCGAGGAACGGCCCAAGGAGATGTTCCCTTGAGCTCTTAGAAAGCTGTGCAATTATTTGACAATGGTAGCTGTACTCTAGCCCTGGAATCCAGAAAAAGCCCCGTAATACAGGACCTTGTTTGAATTTAAAACATACGTATAAAGTTCCTAACAACACACAGCTTATTTATTTTCCACACAGTGGTTTGTGGCTTTTAATCCTTTACCCCGATCAAGTCCCTCCCCTGCCCTCTCTCAACTAGTAACAGCTAGTTTGTTCTCTATATCTGAGTCTGTTTCCATTTTATTATATACAATTGGTTGTCTTATTTTTTAGATTCCACATATAAGTGATAACGTACAATGCCGTATTTCTCTCTCTGGCTTATTTCACTAAGGATAATATCTTCCAGGTCCATCCATGTGGTTACACATAGCAAAATTTCATTTTTCATAGCTGAGTAGTATTCTCTTCTATATAAACATATCTATTTTACTCATTCGTCTGTTGCTGGACACTTAGATTGCTTCTGTATCTTAGCTATTGTAAAGAATGCTGCTATGAAGATTGGGGCGCATATAGCTTTTCAAATTGGCTCTTTGTTTTCTTTAAATATATATTCAGGAGTGAAATTGCTTGATCCTATAGTAGTTTTATGTAATTTTTTGAGGTGCCACCATACTGGAGAGGTTTCTCAGATGCTGTGGACAGTGGTTCAACTCTCAGCCCCGATGCCTCGGGTCGTTTACCAGGAGGTCGCCTAAGGTGACACAAGGTGGCCGCGAGCAGGCCAGCCCAGGCCTGGCCAGCTCTGGGAGCCCTCTCTGGGCAGCTCCACACCCCCTCACCTCCCGTGGGGGAGGGGGCTTTCCCCTCTGGACGGGGACGGGTTGCTGAGGACGGGGTAACAGGCGGTGCTGTCGTGGTCGCACCCCAGGACAGAGCTGGCAGGGGGAAAAGCGGATTCCTGAGGTGCCTGTGATCTGTGCCAGTGTGCATCCAAAGCCCCCAGGTCGTCAACTGTTTTCCGTCCTTGAGGAGGTCTGTGCAGAGGCGGTGTGTGTGTGCAGAGTGGAGATGTCTGGTGGGTCTGAGAACCAGCGCAGACAGCCGGACAGGGCTCTGGCCGCTGGGCGCTGTGTCCACAGGGCTCCACACAGGAGAACGCACAGGAGCCCGTGCGTGGAGCCCCCTGCTCCCTCTCCCTGCAGGAGGTGCCCCCCGCCAGCAGCGGAGCCAGGGCGGGCTCAGGGTGAGTGCCAGGGAGGAGCCTCTGCACCCAGGAAGGCCTGGACCCCAGAGCCTGGCCTCCTCTGGGCTCCCTCCTAGAGTTCTGCTCCCAAAGGACCCTGGGCCCCGCTCCTCTCCCCGTCTTCACGGCCCAGCCCTGCCTTGTCCAGATGCAGTCACTGTCCACATGGTTGACAGGATTCACTTCATATGAAGTCAAGGGTGTTTCTGCATTTTTCTACAGATTTTCCTATTTTAACTCCATCCTCAGGTGTCCTTGTTGGCCCGACAATCCTGATCCCTCCCACCCTGGGATCAGCCTCTGTGTTCTTGCCCTGGAATGACATATTTTGATAACAATCACAGGGATGATGCCGTTAATACAGGAAGGAGCTCTCAGTATTGTGCCACAAATTACCCTGAGAGCCTAATACACTGAATTGGCCTACCGCCAATTCCACTGCTGATGCCAGGAGAATTCTGCTGAAGGCACTCCTGTCCCATCTCTTGCCACAAGTCCCTGAGGCTTTAGGGACTTGCCCCAAGCCTCCTGGTGTCCATGGTGCTGCCTCTGACTCTTCTCAGAGGAGGAGAGTCCACCCCAGGGGGGAGATGTATCCACAGTGAACAGGCAGGAGCCCTGCGTGGTGTGGCATGTCCAGGGAGGCAGGCTGGAGAAGCTGGCAGGCAGCCTGGAGCCTGCCTCCCTGGGCAGCCACCCCTTCTCCCGCCCCCTATTTCTGAGCACCTACAGAGCCTTGCAACCACCCAGCAAGCACTGGGCCTTCTGTTCACGAGGTGAGCACTCTGCCCCTCCTGGAACATTGGCGACTCAGCCACCTACTAGCTGTGAGAGGTGGGAATGTCAGTCCACCTGTCCGAGCCTCAGCCTGCCCCTCTGCACACTGGGGTGAAGAAAGGGCCAGCCCCCTAGGGTGACTGTAGGAACTAAGTGGGTCCTTCGTGGAAAGTGCTTCTGGAGACCTGGCCACACGGAAAGGTCGCTGGAGGAGCTGCAGTGATGCTAAGTTGTCGTTTTCCTGCCCCCCATGAGGGAGCCTCTGCCTCTTGTGTCACTGAACTATTGACTGAACTATTTTCCCATTTGAGAGCTGAATCCCATTCGGGGTTCCCCGTCCCAAGTGAGTGACAGCAGGGATCCTGGGGGCAGGTAGGATAGCCCAGGCCACTGAGATATGTGTGACGGGGGCAGCAGGGCTCGCTCATTCTTCAAAGAACTAGGAAGGCCTACAGGTGAGGCATTTGTCTAGGAATGACCGTCACTAAGGCATCGAGCAGACAGCAGTCCTAGCCTCCAGGGCTTCCATCCCCCGAGGGTCACGTCGTCACACTGGCCATCACATCCAGATGTGCCCTCAGCATGGTCCATATGACACCTTCCTGGCCTCCTCTAGGTATGGGTACACCCTGCCTTACTCTGATGAGGACGGGGGACCCCTGCACCAGCTGAAAACCTAAATGGGCTTTGATTGAAGAAAGAGCTGCATAGAGATGGGGGCGGTTATGGATGGCTGGGGGCAGGCAGAGCCCTGGACTGCACACATCACAGTGGGGGAAGGATAGGCCAGGCCTCTGACTCTCTTTCCCACCTGCCTCCCCCGCAGGGCCACATCCTCCACCCTGGGTACCTAACTGCACTATGACCCTGAGGATTTCCATCAGTCCCTGGAATTTCCCTGCATGAAGAAGCTATTAGCTTCCCTAAGGCAATGGCACCCCAACTCCAGTACTCTTGCCTGGAAAATCCCATACATGGAGGAGCCTGGTGGGCTACAGTCCATGGGGTCGCTAGGAGTCAGGCACGACTGAGCGACTTCACTCTACTTTTCACTTTCATGCATTGGAGAAGGAAATGGCAACCCGCTCCAGTGTTCTTGCCTGGAGAATCTCAGGGATGGGGGAGCCTGGTGGGCTGCCGTCTATGGGGTCACACAGAGTCAGACACGACTGAAGTGACTTAGCAGCAGCAGCAGCAGAGCTCAGCATGCCTGGCTCAGACCTAGAGCACCAAGCCCACCTTCTCCAGGAGCACCTGGAGTCTACTGAAGCAGAGGGTGATGGTGAGGAGGACTCTGGATGGTGATGGAAGTCAGTGGGTAGTGGAAGGCAGGCACTGGGCCACACAGAGCAGAGCCTCCTGAGGCTGGAATGGGCCAGGAGCAACGAGGAGGCTCAGATCACTATTGCCCTGGACTGCAATCAGGAAGACTTTCTGGCATCTTGGACTGAGACTTCATCGATTGGCACTGAGAAATTTCCTGTCTCTGGAAGGCACGTGGAAAAGCAGTCCTGTTGATATTTTCTCTTCTTGGAACTATCACGCCAGCTGCAGAACAAACTCTGGGAGCCCCTCGAGACTGGGAGCCCCCTGCACCTCTACTGCCCGCAGCAGCTGCAGAGCCAGAGCAGGCTCAAGCCACAGCCCTCATTCAAGGTCAGGGGCCAGATCAAGAAAATACGCCAGTTCCAATTCCAGAGTGAGAGAGCTTGCTCCTGCCTTTGTTCTCAGTTACGCTGAAGGCTAGGAAAGCACCTACACAGGCTCCCATTCTAGATCCAGACGAGATGCCCGCAGCAGCGCTCAGGCCGTCTTCAGGGCGTGAATCATCAGGGAAGCCTGACCTCGCGCCTCCTGTACAACCTCAGCCGGTGTCCTCAGCAGCCTCGGTTCAGAGCTTAAGTCACCCCAGCTCCAGAGCATCGTGGCCTCGGCATCAGCGCTTGGCCCCAAAGGGTCGTCCAGCTCGTTTCTGACTCTAGAGACCACGGCAGAGCCGGTTCTGTTTACTCAGGTGCCACAGCCAGTTCCTCCCCCAGCATCCCTGAGCTGCTCGCAGATCAGCCAGGAGCATCGCACGTGCAGGCTTCCGGCCCCTGCCCCCAAACCAGCAGCGGCCCTGGAGGCTTCCTCCCCTTCCCCTGTTATTCCATTTTTTAATATTTTTAAATTGCATATACTACAGGGGTTATTTTATGATATAAAGTACACTTACAATTTAATTCTTCGATCATTTTATATTGTATAAGTAAGTGGTATTAAGTACATTCACAAGGTTATGTAACTCCTTTTCTGTCTATTCCAGAACATTTGTATCCATGGGAAACTCTGTATGTATTGGTCACTCCTCATTCCTCTCACCTTCAGCACTGGGATACCCCCAATAATCCTTAATTGTCTATGGATTTATCGATTCCTGATTTTTCATATCAATGGTGACATATAACTTGTGACTTGTTGTGTCTGGCCAAGTATGTATGAGGAGACTGATGAACATTTGATTTTTTTTTTTTGGTTAAATAAAAACATTAAAATTTTTTTAAATTTATTTAGCTAAAGTTTAAAAATTCTAAATTTGGTTGAATAAAAAGTCAGAGCCATGGCCTTGGATGTATTCCATTCAAGGGAAGTTCTGAGTGGAATTTGTGTAAGCAGAAAGGGGTTTTTTTTTAATTGGAGGATAATTACTTTACAATATTGTGATGGTTTTTGCCATACATCAAAATGAATTGGCCATAAGTATACACGTGTCCCCACCCTCTTGAACCTCCCACCTCCATTCCCACCCCATCCCTCCACGTTAGTAGCAGATCCTATGATTCTAGGAGCAGAAAGGGTTTTATCAAAACATAGCAGGCGCTCAGGGAAGCTTCAGAAAAGTCAGAGCCTCAGGTCAGCAAGCTCTGGACTGAGCACAGGCCTCACCACCCCTTAGGCTCCTGTAGCAATGATCCACTGCCCACCCCTGGTCTAGCCCCCAGAGCTGAAGGAAATTCCGAGCTCTCCCTTGAGGAGGGAACACTGAAGCTTTCAGTTAAGCTTGGAGCAGCTGAAGCAGATGAGGGGACCAAGGGAAATGGCTGCTTGCACTGAGGACCACCATAATGGTTTAGAAGCACAGGCTCTATGTTGGTCTGTAGGAAGTGGCCAGGAATCATCTCATCAAAATCTCTGCTGCTGCTGCTGCTGCTAAGTCGCTTCAGTCGTGTCCGACTCTGTGTGACCCCATAGACGGCAGCCCACCAGGCTCCCCCGTCCCTGGGATTCTTCAGGCAAGAACACTGGAGTGGGTTGCCATTTCCTTCTCTAATTCATGAAAGTGAAAAGTGAAAGTGAAGTTGCTCAGTCGTGTCCAACTCTTAGTGACGTCATGGACTGCAGCCCACCAGGCTCCTCCGTCCATGGGATTTTCCAGGAAAGAGTACTGGAGTGGGGTGCCATTGCCTTCTCCCATCAAAGTCTCTATACAAAACCAAATTCACCTTTAGAGAGTACCTTCGCTGCAGAACCCCCAAACATCCCTTAGTCACTGGAGTCTGTGGAAGCTTGAGATGCTGTCTAGTTAGTGAGCATACTGAAGGGTTGTGGATGGGATGTCCCGCAGAGTTCAAGGTGGTCTGCCTTGCCGAGGAGTGACCACTGTCATCTCACGCCCATATTTCCCGATTATAGCAGAAAACCCAGAATACCACAGGCACGGCAAGAGGGAAATGTCTTCCTTCCTTATGAATGTAAGCTGTTCATAGCAATGTTAGTTGCTCAGTCATGTCTGACTCTTTGCGACCCCACGGACTGTAGCCTGCCAGGGTTCTATGTCCATGGGATTCTCCAGTCAAGGATACTGGAGTGGGCTGCCATTCCCTTCTCCAGAGGATCTTCCCAACCGAGGAATCAAACCTGGGTATCCTGCGTTGCATGCAGATTCTTTACTGTCTGAGCGACAGGGAAGTTCACCGGCCCTCAACTGCACACCACACCAGTCAGCCCACAACCGTTCTTCTGCCCCAGCATTTTTAGACAGTGTCCAACCTCACGGCTATCTGTCTCTTTGGCACAAATGGCTGCTGGAGGACCAACCTTGACCAGGCACCATGTCTTCATTTCTGAGGCAGATGAAAGGAAAAATGAAGGGCAAAAAGGCCCATTCAGCTGTGTCTGCTCTAAACAGCCTCCCCAAAGTCCACACAATTGTTTTGCTCACTTCCAATCAGACTATAAAGAAAGCAGAATGCAGAAGAATTGATGCTTTTGAACTGTGGTGTTGGAGAAGACTCCTGAGAGTCCCTTGGACTGCAAGGAGATGGAGATCAGTCCTGAGTGTTCATTGGAAGGACTGATGTTGAAGCTGAAACTCCAATACTTTGGCCACCTGATGTGAAGAGCTGACTCATTTGAAAAGACCCTGATGCTGGGTAAGATTGAGGGCAGGAAGACAGGGAATGACAGAGGATGAGATGGTTGGATGGCATCACCGACTCAATGAACATGAGTTTGGGTAAACTCCAGGAGTTGGTGATGGACAGGGAGGCCTGGCATGCTGCAGTCCATGGGGTCACAAAGAGTTGGACACGACTGAGCAACTGAACGACTGAACTGAACTGAAGTACAAGAAATAGTAAGGAATATTATGCAGCCATTAAATTCATAAATTCTAAAACTTTAAATGGATGGAATAATTACTCCTATTAAGTGACTGGTAATATAAAGTAATCCCATTTTTTAACTCTATATAATTTTGGATGATTTTACACAGATATGTTGAGTTACAATTTTCTAATTTTCTAAATTCTCTTATTGTTAATAAAACCAGAAAAGTGTCATCAACCTCTTTGTGTGGATACACTAGTTTCTCCTCACCAGACACACAGAGCTGGGATGCAGACAAGAGAACCCAGCACATCCCCACCCTCCCACTGCAGGGCCCCTGAGACAGCAGGCTCCTGTCTGTCTCTGCTGTGGACCCAGGGTCTGGTACTCAATCAACACTCCCTGAAACTATGCACTTGGGAAGTGGCCTGTTGTGTCATGGTCAAGACAATAACTTCCACTAGAAAGCACTTCCAAAACTTTGAGTCTTACAGAATTTGGTTTGCTCTAACAGCAGGACTAGGAAAGTCTGTTAAGCTTGCAAGTTGGCTTCTTTGGCAGCCAAAAAAGGTGGATCCCTGAAGCACTCGTGCCTTATCTCACAAGGCCACCAGAGGGCAGTGTGTAGCTGCTTATGACAAACACACCAATCCAATCCAAAGGGGGTCCTTTCCAAGTTAGCCTTCCTCAGAACATGTTTTATAAACTTACAATACTTTTTTCAGATATATCCATTTTCTTCTTCAAACTCATTTTGAAGTTAATGAAAAGCCACTATAATAACAAATGTAAAGTTAATTAACTTCAGTTCAGTTCAGTCGCTCAGTCGTGTCCGACTCTTCGCAACCCCATGAATCACAGCACGCCAGGCCTCCCTGTCCATCACCAACTCCTGGAGTCCACCCAAACCCATGTCCATTGAGTCGGTAATGCCATCCAACCATCTCATCCTCTGTGGTCCCCTTCTCCTCCCGCCCTCAATCTTTCCCAGCATCAGAGTCTTTTCAAATGAGTAAGCTCTCCGTATCAGGTGGCCAAAATATTGGAGTTTCAGCTTTAACATCAGTCCTTCCAATGAATATTCAGGACTGATTTCCTTTAGGACGGACTGGCTGGATTTCCTTGTAATCCAAGGGACTCTCAGGAGTCTTCTCCAACACCACAGTTCAAAAGCATCAATTCTTCAGCGCTCAGCTTTCTTTATAGTCCAACTCTCACATCCATACACGACCACTGAAAAAACCATAGCCTTGACTAGACAGACCTTTGTTGACAAAACAAAGTCTCTGCTTTTTAATATACTTTCTAGGTTGGTCATAACTTTTTTCCCAAGGAGTAAGCGTCTTTTAATTTCATGGCTGCAGTCACCATCTGCAGTGATTTTGGAGCCCCCAAAAATAAAATCTGCCACTGTTTCCCCATCTATTTGCCATGAAGTGATGGGACCGGATGCCATGATCTTTGTTTTCTGAATGTTGAGATTTAAGCCAACTTTTCACTCTCTTTCACTTTCATCAAGAGGCTCTTTAGTTCTTCTTCACTTTCTGCCATAAGGGTGGTGTCATCTGCATATCTGAGGTTATTGATAGTTCTCCCGGCAGCCTTGATTCCAGCTTGTGCTTCCTCCAGCCCAGCGTTTCTCATGATGTACTCTGCATATAAGTTAAATAAGCAGGGTGACAATATACAGCCTTGACGTACTCCTTTTCCTATCTGGAACCAGTCTGTTGTTCCATGTCCAGTTAGTGAAAATCCACTATAAATAACAAATGTAAGGTGATGCGCCGACCGGGACTTCTCCCATGTGCCGCGTACAGACAGTAAATGCGTGCCTCCAACCTCCTATCTCTGTCCGCCTTTGTTTCTTCTTCTCTTCCTCCATCCATCCATAAGAATCCATCTGTGTAAAACATCTTTGACAATCTATGCATCGTATGAGATATTTTTCAACCATGTTGTCGCATCTGTGTGAACTGAATTCTTGGGTGGCAAGGGGTCTGCTCGTAAGACAGTAGAAATGACCTGACTCCCGAGGACACAAAACGGAGGTGGGCCGTAGGTGTCCGTGGGAGTTGGTAGAGTGGGAGATCTGTTCGGACAGGTGAGGCCCTCACTGTCTCCCGGCCCTGACTGCTGCGGCCAGGACCACCAGTGCTGCGTTGCATAGGAGTGCGAAGGCCTAGCATTCTTACATAGTTTCTGATTCTCAAAGGAAAACTTGTCAGCTTTTAACCACTGAGTGTGACAGCCGTGGGGTTTACATATATGGCACTGATTACGTCAAGGTAATGGCCTTCAAACGTGTTGAGTGTTTTTTTATCACGAAAGGCTGTTGTATTTTTTCTGTTGCTTTTTCTGAATTTTTTCCGTTGCTTTTTCTGCACTAATTGAAATGGTGGTGTTTTTTCCCTTCATTCTGTTAATGTGGTGTTTACACCAAAGTGGTTTCCTAGGTTGAAGCATGCTTGCATTCCAGGAATAAACTCCACTTTTTCATGGTATATAATTCTTTATTATATGAATAGATATGAATAATTATTATATAAATAGCTGTAATGCACTCCCAGCCTCAGCTCAGGCTTTATGAACCCTGGTAGGTCGGCAGGTGATATTCAGGATACAACACTGAAATACAGAGGTTTATGTCTTCTGATAAGTCATGATTTTTTTTTTTTTTTTTTTTTTAATTTTATTTTATTTTTAAACTTTACATAACTGTATTAGATTGGCCAAATATCAAAATGAATCCGCCACAGGTATACATGTGTTCCCCATCCTGAACCCTCCTCCCTCCTCCCTCCCCATTCCATCCCTCTGGGTCGTCCCAGTGCACCAGCCCCAAGCATCCAGTATCGTGCATCGAACCTGGACTGGCAACTCATTTCATACATGATATTTTACAAGTTTCAATGCCATTCTCCCAAATCTTCCCACCCTCTCCCTCTCCCACTGAGTCCATAAGACTGTTCTATACATCAGTGTCTCTTTTGCTGTCTCGTACACAGGGTTATTGTTACCATCTTTCTAAATTCCATATATATGCGTTAGTATACTGTATTGGTGTTTTTCTTTCTGGCTTACTTCACTCTGTATAATAGGCTCCAGTTTCATCCACCTCATTAGAACTGATTCAAATGTATTCTTTTTAATGGCTGAATAATACTCCATTGTGTATATGTACCACAGCTTTCTTATCCATTCATCTGCTGATGGACATCTAGGTTGCTTCCATGTCCTGGCTATTATAAACAGTGCTGCGATGAACATTGGGGTACTCGTGTCTCTTTCCCTTCTGGTTTTCTCAGTGTGTATGCCCAGCAGTGGGATTGCTGGATCATAAGGCATGTCTATTTCCAGTTTTTTAAGGAATCTCCACACTGTTCTCCATAGTGGCTGTACTAGTTTGCATTCCCACCAACAGTGTAAGAGGGTTCCCTTTTCTCCACACCCTCTCCAGCATTTATTACTTGTAGACTTTTGGTTTTGTAGACTCATAGTGGTTTTGATTTGCATTTCTCTGATAATGAGTGATGTTGAGCATCTTTTCATGTGTTTGTTAGCCATCTGTATGTCTTCTTTGGAGAAATGTCTATTTAGTTCTTTGGCCCATTTTTTGATTGGGTCATTTATTTTTCTGGAGTTGAGCTGTAGGAGTTGCTTGTATATTCTCGAGATTAGGTGTTTGTCAGTTGCTTCATTTGCTATTATCTTCTCCCATTCTGAAGGCTGTCTTTTCACCTTGCTAATAGTTTCCTTTGATGTGCAGAAGCTTTTAAGTTTAATTAGGTAAGTCATGATTATTATTAATAATCCCTGATTATTTTACACAGTCAATGACTGTCTAACTTAGACCTGCCCTTACTCCTTTCCTGCCTCCATGTCTCTATTCTCCACTCCTTCCTTCTGGGATTCATATACTTCTTTAAATACATCCTTCCTCATTCTCAGTGAGAGCATGAGAGAAGCAAACACTCTTACTCTTTTTTATCTGAAAAGATTCTTATTTTGCTTTTATTTCTGAGTGGTTGTTTAGAATGAAAAGCATCTGTTTCCCTTGGAATCTGATGATGTCATTCCCTGCATCCTGCCCTGAACTGTGGCTGCTGACTGGTCTGCTGTTCGCTCTCCCAATCGTCAGACTTCCCTCCTCTGTGATACAGTCCTCGACAGTCTTTAATATTCTACAGACCATTGCTGTAGGGCAAGGTTCAAGTCTGTTCTTATTTTTTCTGCTCAGGACCGGAATCTGCAGATCCCTGGTTTTCAAACATTCTAAAAACTTCAAATTCTGTCCTTTCACCGCTCCGCCCATTTCTCATCCCAAAATCCCATGCACATTAGACTTTATGTGGATTTCATGTGTCTGATTGCTCTTGCCCTCTTTTCATTTTCCATCACTGTACCTTTCTGCAATGTTCTAAGTCACTAGTTCTATCTTCAACCTTGTTTAATCTGCTATCTAATCCATCCAATAGAGTTCCAATTTCCATGGCACTGGTTTTCAGTTCTAGAAATTTTTTTTATCTTACTTTGTTTTTCTAATTTTCCTGTTTTTTTTTTTTATTGTATCCTATTCACTTATGGTTCTAACACGATTTTTAGGCCTTTAACCAATTCCTAGGAATTTCTTTGATATCTTTATCAGATTATTGTAGTTCATGATGGTCTTGGGGTTCTTATCCTCCCATTTGTGGTAACTGCTGACTCTTTTCCATGGTGAGATTAAGGCACATTTTGGCGATAGTGGACCCTTGCTGGCTTTGCAGTCAGTCATTTCAGTTGTGTCTTCCTCTAATCGACCCTATGGACTGTAACTCACCAGGCTCCTCTGTTCATGGGGATTCTCCAGACAAGAATACTGGAGTGGGTTGCATGCCCTCCTCCAGGGGATCTTCCCAACCCAGGGATTGAACTCGTGTCTCCTGCGTCTCATCTCCAGCATTATAGACGGTTCTTTACCCACTGAGTCACCTGGGAAGCCAGGTTTATATACATACATATATACATACATACATACATACACATACATATATACATACATACATATATACATACACATATATATATATATGAAAGTGTTAGTTGCTCAGTTGTGTCTGAGTCTTTGTGATCCCGTGGACTGCGGCCCACCAGGCTCCTCTGTCCATGGGATTCTCCAGGCAAGACTACTGGAGTGGGTAGCCATTCCCTCCTCCAGAGGGTCTTCCCAACCCAGGGATCAAACCTGGGTCTCGTGCATTACAGGCAGATTCTTTACTGTCTAAACCGTGAGGGAAACCCATATATATATATATATATATATGCTGTTAAGGACATTTCGACTTATGACCATTTTTTAAAGTGCTGTTTTGGCTTTTAATCAGAAAAGGACATTGAATTTTCTCCAGTGCATTTTCAGTCCCTTTGGAAATGAACATATAGAATTCTCTGTAAATAATATTTCATTCCTGTTCCTCCCAATATAAAGACTTCACCTATCACCCCAGTTACAGTGGCCCCCCTCCCCGCCTCCATCCCCTTCCTCTGTTTACTAATGTTGATAGCCCTTAGAATCAGACACTGGCGGCCTGAATCACAGGCTGTCTTATTCCATTTGGGCAGTTGTAACAAATACCACAGACTGGGTGGCATATAAACAACAGAAATTTATTTCTCACAGTTGTAGATGCTGGGAAGTCCAAGATCAGGTGCCGGCAGATCCCCTGTCTGGTGAGGCCCACTTTCTGGTTCACGGGTTCATACTTCTGCTGTGTCCTCCCCTGTCAGAAGGGACAAGAGGGCGCTCTCAGGCCTCTTTTACAAGGACACTCATCCCTTCATGACGCCTCTGCCTTCTGACCCAATTGCCTCCCAAAGGCCCCACCTCCTAATACCATCACCTCCAGGGTTAAGATGTCAGTGTAGGAATTTGGGGCACATAAATATCCAGTCCACAGCACAGGCCTATGATTATCCCCTCAGAGGAGTCTCTTCCTCCTCACCCAGAACCTAGATGACAGTTTCCTCCATGAGTGGAATGTTTTCTACTCAACCTTCTATTAGGGGCACAATTCACCAGTAGACTTGGCTTTATGTGTGTGTGTGTGTGTGTGTGTTGGGGGGGTCTCCATCCCTGATCCCTACCTCCTCTCCCATCAAAGGCAGGGAAACTCAGTCACTCACTGGCTCCATGGACAAACGGCAGGACCCCACCCTGGCAGCTGAAACCCCGATCACAAACTTGCACCTGGTTTTCCCTTCCCCTCTTCACTCACAGGCCTTTTCCATTCTCTCCTCTGAGCTTGGCCAGGTGATCACACATCTGGGTGTTTATAAAACAAAGGTGTTTAGACTGCCTGGTCTACATCCTGCCTGGACCAGGAGCTGCAACATCCCAGCAGTTACAATCTCCCTTGTCAGCAGTGAGAGTATGCCTGCTGCTGCTGCTGCTAAGTCGCTTCAGTCGTGTCCGACTATGTGCGACCCCATATACAGCAGCCCACCAGGCTCCTCTGTCCCTGGGATTCTCCAGGCAAGAATACTGAAGTGAGTTGCCATTTCCTTCTCCAGAGCATGCCTAGGCCTTGAGCAAATAGTACTCTTTTGTTGTTTTTTTTTTTTTTAATGTATTTTTTAAATGTTTTCTGTACATAAAAAACAATACTGGTTCCCCATTTTTTCTTTTAAAATATCCTTTTTAAAACAAAATAAATTTAAGAATTCTGAAAAGATAGCAGTGTTCATGGAAGTATAATTTTTTTGACCAGAATCCCCATATAAACATTGTTGTTGTTCAGTCACTCAGTCGTGTCTGACTCTTTGCAACCCCTTGGACTGCAGCATGCCAGGCTTCCCTGTCCTTCACCATCTCCTGGAGCTTGCTCAAACTTATATCCATCGAGTCAGTGATGCCATCCAACCATCTCAACCTCTGTCGTCCCCTTCTCTTCCTGCCTTCAATCTTTCCCATAATCAGGGTCTTTTCCAATGAGACAGTTCTTCACATCAGGTGGCCAAAGCATTGGAGCTTCAGCTTCAACATCAGTCCTTCCAATGAACACCCAGGACTGATCTCCTTTAGGATGGACTGGTTGGATCTCCTTGCAGTCCAAGGGACTCTCAAGAGTCTTTTCCAACACCACAGTTCAAAAGCATCGATTCTTCAGTGCTCAGCCTTCTTTGTGGTCCAACTCTTACATGCATACATGACTACTGGAAAAACCATAGCTTTGATTAGACGGACTTTTGTTGGCAAATAATGTCTCTGCTTTTTAATATGCTGTCTAGGTTTGTCATAGCTTTTCTTCCAAGGAGCAAAAACACAGATGGAGCAATGAGATATTTAAACCAAAATCCAGCGGCAGTATTCACAACAAGACTTGATGACAGAGTATCCCCCTGATTCCACAAAATACAAGTGGGGGCACAACAGCCATGACCCTCCCCAGCATCACCGTGAGTGCGGGGAAAGTTGCAGGGAGCAGCAGTGTACCTGGACAGCTGAGGCCCTGTGCATGCTCAGTACAGGAGGAGCGCGAGCCCGCACCGCCCCTTTCCCAGCAGAGTCCCACGCATGCGTAGTACAGGAGCCAATGACCTACTGCAGAGCCTAGAGCTTGTGCTGTGCAGGATCCTGGCCAGGACTTGCAAGTGAGCCTGGAGGGACTTTGCAAACTCCACACTGAATGAGGCAGAGTCTAAGGTGAGCCATGAAAACCTCTGAATTCTCACTGAGCCCTGAGGGCTTTATTGGGACTGAACCCCACAGTAGACATGAACTATACGGAGTGGGATCAAAATTAAGTAGGATGGGAGCAGTAACGACTAAGGACAGCAGAAGCTCCTACTCCGGGTTAGAAGCTGGCGAGGCAGGAAAGGTGCTGGGCTGCCGCACGAAATTTCATGGGCACCAAACCACTCAGTTATCGAGATAAATGAGATTTTAATGGAATAATTTTTCAAAAAGCAAAATTAGTGCCAAAAACCTTGATGAGCGAAATATCAAATTTTTAGATAAAGGTAGAATTAATAACAGTTTGATGCTAAACCAACCTGGAGCCTTGAGGCAAAAGGGAAAAAAAATAGTGATTCCATCTTTATTACTGTGTTTTGGTAGAGTGTTCCAGAGCCCTTGAATCTACTGAAGAACCAGCTTCATAAACCAAAGTAACTAAAGAGACATTGCAGTAAGGATTAGTGTGTGCTGTAAATGTATAGTTATTCATAGAACTAAGATTAAATGAGGGTTAAAAAGAGATTATACTATGTAATTGAGAGTGTTTTGGGTCCTTGAACTCATCAATCAACAGAAATTGGTAAGACACCACAGAAGGAATTCAGGCAAGGCTTTCCTGGGACTTGTGCTATAGGACGAAGGAGCAAAAGCAAGTAGCAGGTGATCTTGTTTGCTCGTTGAGGAGGGCAGACTGATTCTTCACATGGGGTAAGGCTGGGGTGCATCGGCGGGTCAGGCCGGAAGGCTGGCTCGGGGAGTCTGCCCACCACCTCGCTGTTGCCACGTACAGGGACCATACGCGGTTCCCAGCTTTTGCTCCTGACGCCGCAGAAGTGGCAGTGGGCTTGCAGCCTTTGTGTATCTTCCTGTTCATAATTGCGCATGCATGCAGTTATTTTTGTCCCTTAAAGGTTTTTTGTGTTCTGTCGCTCCAGGAGATGTTTGTTAAGGTGCAAATGCTCAAGTAGTGGGACCCAGGTCCCAGCCTCTCCTAATGTTCTGAGAATGTAGATAACTGTGCAAACAAAAAATTGGAAAGGGAGAAGAGAATTGAAATGCCACACAGAAAAAGTTTTGCCTGTTTTCAGAAGTCACAACTAGTTCTGATATTATATTTTTCCTAGGATATCATAGGGTTGGTTTTTTTTCTTGTTGTTTTTGAGGTATCGTGACAGATAACATTGTTAGTTTCAGATGTACAAACATAAGGAAGGATCCAATATTTGTATATATTGTGAAATAATCACCAAAATAAGTCTCGGTAATATTGTCACCATACATAGGTATGAAAACTTTTGTGATAACTTTTAAGGTCAGAAAATCAATTTTCACCCCAGAATGAATTAACATTGAACATTATCCCCGGTAACATCTCAAAAAAAAAAAAAAAAAAAACCACACTTGACATTATGTTCACCTCAATGAAAGTGCACATCAATACCTAAAATTTCTAAGATACCTAAAATACCAAAAATTTCTTCAAAATTTTTGACCCTGAATCTGATGAAGCCTCTGAATAGAGTTGAAAATCTGCAGGAACTGTAGAATCTTAATCTACAGAGTCTCAGGGGCACACTTGGGGGACAGAAACAATGAAGAAACTCAAGGAGCGTAAGGAATATAATAATCAGGACAGTGAGTGCTTTTGGGAGTAGAGAGGTGGGTGAGGTTTGGAAGAGGCACAGGGAGGGTGTTCTGGTGTGGATGGAAAAGTACAATTTCTTGGCCCGGATGGTAGTTACGAGGGTATTCTTTTTTTTTTTTTTTTTTAAGTATAGGTGATTTACAACTCATTTCTGATATAAAACATAGTGATTCGAAATTTTATATGTAAAGCAATTATCCTCTAATTAAAAATAAATTATTTAAAATGTTATAGATTATACTCCATTTAAAGTTATTTAAAATATTGTCTATATTCTCTGGCTTGTAAAATGTATCCTTGTTGTTTATTTATTATTTCAATTTCAAAATATGTATACTGAGTGAAAGCAGCCAGATATAGAAATGTTATTCGTGTGAAATGTATACACTGCTATACTGAAAATGGATAACCAACAACGACCTACTGTATAGATCATGGAAAAATGAATACAGTTTAACATTAGGACAAAAAAAATTTTTTTTAATGCAGTGTTATTTTCAGTGGAAGGAAGCAGGTTAGTGGTTGCCTGGGGAGGGGAGGGGAGGAGGGAAGCATGGACTACAAAGGGGCATGAAGAAATTTTCAGGGGTGATGGATATGTTTACCTTAATTAGGCTGATGCTTTTCTGGGTATATACATATGTCAAACCTCACTGAATTGTACACTTTCAGCATGTGCAGGGTTTTGTACCTCATTTGTATATCCATGAATCTGAATTAGGAAGCACAGAGTGAACAATTATAATCAGTATTTTCCAGTCTGGTAGTAAGACACCCTGGGATGCTATGGAAAGTCTATCCTCCTGGCCTGCTGCTGAGTCCTCTGTGAAGCACTAGGTGAGTTGTGCTCAGGAATGTAGGGAAACCCCGGTGTGAAGTGAGTGGTGGCTGACAAAGAGCCTTCCCTCCTCTTAACCAAACCATCAGCAGCTGAAGCCAAATGAAACTCCTTGCAACAACAACCAGGGGAACACAAGTCTGTGATATCCTGGTTTCATACAAGGACGTGATGGTTAACTAATATATAACAAGGTTTTGTCATCAATCTCTCCGGGAAGAAGCTTTCTCAGCTCCCCAGCATTTTATATCATCGGATTAATTGTGAGAAAGCTAAGCGGGTGAGTGAAATGACTCTCCATAGCATCCATCTGATTCCATTTATCCAATCAAGATTCTGTCTCCTATTAAACACAAAGGATCTGTGCTTAGCATTTCATCTTGAAGGGTATTTGCTGGTTCCTGTTGTGGAAGAGATATTTACTGCCAGGTAAAGCATGCTGACATTTTCAGATATTTGTATAAAAGTAGTGGTGTGACTGGAGAAGGCAATGGCACCCCACTCCAGTACTCTTGCCTGGAAAAGCCCATGGATGGAGGAGCCTGGTGGGCTGCAGTCCATGGGGTCGCTACGAGTCGGACACTGTGCGACTTCACTTTCACTTTTCACTTTCATGCATTGGAGAAGGAAATGGCAACCCACTCCAGTGTTCTTGCCTGGAGAACCCCAGGGACGGGGGAGCCTGGTGGGCTGTCGTCTCTGGGGTCGCACAGAGTCGGACACGACTGAAGCGACGCAGCAGCAGCAGCAGCAGCAGCAGTGGTGTGACGGGCACTCACTAAAACGCTCTTGTTATTATGACTAATGTCAGGGATGTCTTTTGAGATTCGCTGAGCATGGCAGTCCCTCAGATTGAGTTTTCTGTCATGCCCTGTGTTGGGTTTTCTGTTTTTCTTAATTTGTGGCATTCTTTATATGTTATTGATTTGAACTCTTACTGTGTTATCTATGTCAAAACTATATCCTTCCACTTATCGCGCACTATAACCTGGGTTAGAGTGTCTTTTTTGGTGTCATTTCTGGTGCCTTTTTCCCTTTACGGTGGCTGTGCTTCCCATTTTACAGTAAAAACTTGAACTTCGTTTCTTTATTTAGCAAGACTGAAACTGGACAAAGAATTGAAAATAAAGTTTTAAACACTAGAAATGGAGGAGGAATTTAATATGGAAAACCTAAATAGCTAAATGGAAGGCAAATGCTGTGCTTAATAGATTCAACTAATAGCTAGTGTTTGGAAACGGAAAGTATTATCTTTCCATTTGGAAATAGACGAACTCTGTCAAGCAATAAGAAATTAGTTTTTGAGTAAGACAAGAAATACTGTACCAAAAATGTATTATAAACACAAGGAACAGCTTCCTGCCCATTTATTTGACATGTTAGGCTACATGAATAATTTTCTGGCCAACAAAGGTAAACAAAATTGAGTCTATCAATAGAAAGAACAGAAACTCCAAACAGACCACTTTCTAAAAAGAATTTTTAAAGTTGGTCACGCGTTCACCTAGGCATGGCCTGAGACGCTGATTCCTTGGAGCTCTCAGGTTTGTAATTATTTGACAAAGGCAACCTTACCCTAGCCCCAGCATCCATAAGCATCCCCACAACAATACAAGGGCCTTGAGTCTAAAGCATACACATGAAATTCCTAACACATACTTCCTTTATACATAGTAGCCTGTGTCTCTTCATCCTTTACCCCACCCTGCCCCCATACCCCTCTCCCCACTACCAACAACCAGTTTATTCTCTGTATCTGTGAGTCTGTTTCTGTTTTGTCATATACTTTCGTTTATTTTTTAGATTCCACACATAAATGATAACATACAGTATTTGTCTTTCTCTGAGTTCACTAAGCATAATATCCTTCAGGGTCATCCATGTTGTTCCAAGTGGCAAAATTTAATTCTTTTTATGGCTGAATAGTATTCCCCTATATATATAAATCTATCTATTTTATCAATTCATCATTGCTGGACACTTAGGTTGCTGCCATATTTTGGCTGTTGTAAATAATGTGGCTGTGAGCACTGGGGTGCATGTATCTTTTCGAATTTGTGTTTTCTTTGAATATATATCCAGGACTTTAGTTTATGCGAATGAACAAACAACTCCCCGGATTTCAGCAGCACGCCGCACCATATTCCCCACATGGTAGTGCTGCCTGGGTGCTCACACTGGGAAGACTGCACTTCTTCATGTGATCGTTCAGGAACCCAGAGTCTCCCATCCTGGGTCTCTTCTGTCCCTAGGACCTCATGCCCATCTGCGTCCATCAGCAGAAGGGGCCAGAATGTGAAGAAATGCTTGTGGGAGGTGATAATGGGCCCAGTCTAGAAGGACACACATCAGCTCCTCGCCTGCTGCATTGGCAGCAACGTGGCCCTACGGCCGCAAAAGAAGCTGGGAAGTCTTTCAGCTATGCTCCAAGAAGGGGGGCGGATTTTCATGGACAATTAACAGTATCATAATATCTCCTAGGAAAAATAAAAATGAGAGAAATCCCCTAAGGAAAGTACATTAAAAATGGACCTGGTGTGGCTAACAGAGACCAAAAATAAAGTGGAACCAAGCCGTGATGACAGACCTGGGGTTAAGTGCTGTGCTCTGAGATTTTAGAAAACCACAAACAAAAACTCTGACTCCCGATTCTGCTAGGGGTCCCACCTGGAAAAGCCCCAGAGGTGAAGCTCCAATGACAGCCGATCATCACAAACTGCAGTCCAGCTTCGAGGACTTGTGGTCAGGCTGCAGGGGCCATGCAGCCCTCTTACAAGTCTCCCAACTGTGCATTCTATGGGGTTTGCTTTTTAAAATTCCTCACTCCCATCACCTTCTGGGAAACTACATTCAGTTACAGTCAAAAGATTGCAAACCTGCCAACAATAAACCAGTCTTTTGCCTCCAGATAACCTTGATGTTTTCTGATTTATTTCTCATTTTAGGACGACATCAGCAATAGTGAGTAGCTCATTTAGATCTCTTTGTGTTTTCAAATATTTACTGACTGACTGCCATACGCCACTCACTGTGTGGAGAAGAAACTGAGGACTGCCTGAGCAGCATCTTGGGCTGGGAGAAGCGCTGAGGGGCCATTCTCCAGTGGTGGTGCCAGGCTCCTCGTTGCAGGGACGTCTCTTGTTGTGGAGCCACACAGCTGGGATGCAGACAAGGGAACCCAGCACGTCCCCACCCTCCCACTGCAGGGCCCCTGACAGCAGCCTCCTGTCCTCTGCTGAGGACCCGGGGTCTGACTCGGGGGCTCAGTGAACACTCCCCGAAACAGTGCACTTGGGAAGTGGCCTACTGTGTTATGGTAAAGACAGTGAGTTTCACCAGAAGGCACCCCAAACACTGAGTCTTGCAGAATTTGCTTTGCTCTAACAACAGAACTGTGGAAATGTGTCAGTTTGAAAGTTGGTTTCTTTGGGGGACAAGGCAGCGCAGCCCTGAAGCACTCATGCCATACCTCACATGGCCATCAGAGGGCGGTGTGTAGCGGCTTATGACCAACACGGCTCCATTCCAAACGGGATCCTTTTCAAGCGAGCCTTCCTCGGAACACGTTTTAGAAACTTACAGGATTTCTTACATTTACTTGCTTTTCTTCTCCAGTCTCCTTTGGAAACTAGTGAAAATCCACTACAAGTAATAAATGTAAGTAGAGCCAGTGGACGTTGTCCCTCGTGATAACATTGTAAGCATTTAAAATTGTGTGTCCAAACCGCACCCCCATCTGTGTGTGTAAAACATCTCGACGTAAGTGATGTGTTAGAGACATTTTTCAATCGTGTTGCTCCTTCTTTGTGATATGAATCTTTGGGTGGCAAGTGGTCTGCTCGTAAGACAGTGGGAATGTCCCTGATGCCCTAGGAGACAAAATGGGAGTCGTTTCGTCAGTAGGTCTCAGTGGGAGCTGGTAAAGGGGGCAGATCTCCTGCTCAGCACAGCCAAGGTCGGGTCCGCACTGTCTCCTGTCCCCAAAACGCTGAGTCTGCTTCCCACCGCAGGAACTTTGCTAAAATCCTGTGTATTCTGAAGGAGCATCATGGTCAGAAGACTGAACAATGGTTATAATGATTGGGGGGGAGAGATAAGATTATGTATTTTCAGTTCTTTATTTTGAGTTAACGTTTGTAAACAGTGTTTGCAGGGGTCGAGCCTCATTCCTTTCAACATGGATGTTACATTCCCCCAGCACATTTTGTGGACTGTTCTGTCTCTCCCCCATTGAATTATCTGCCACTCTTGTCAAAAATCATTGACCACATATGTGAAGGCTTGTTTCTGGGTTCTGAATGCTATTCCGCTGAGCGATAATGCTGTCTTTATGCCAGTACCAAACTATTTTGGTTATTGTATTTGTGCGATGTTTTGAAACTGGGAAGTGTGTGTCCTCTCAACATGGTTTTTCTTCCTTAACATTACTTGACTATTTGGGGGTCTGTTAGGAGTAAAGTATTTTAGGATAGGCTTTTTGATTTAGGATGGAGTTTTGAAGGGATTGCATCAAATTATCAATTACAATGGGTAGTATTGAGATCTTAGCAGTAAATTGTCCAAACGGTGAAAATGCGGTTTGTCTCATATAATCTCTTAACAAGTTAGGCAAGCTTGCCTTGCAGTCTTCACCTCCTTGGTTAAGTTAATTACTAAGTAGTTTATTCTTTCTGACATATTTGTAAATAAAAGTGTCTTAATTTCCTTTCCAAGTCTATCATATTTGCATATAGAAATGCAAATGATATCCAGTGTTGACTTTCATATTATTTGCTGAATTATTATTTATAACATTATTTTTGTGACTTCCTTAGGATTTCTAAATAGATCATGTCATGTGTGAACAGAGATAATTCTACTACTTTTAAAATTTGAATGTAAGTGATTTATTCATTGATTCTGTTATTGATGTGTTTCCTAAGTGCAGTGGCTAAAACTGCCACTTTTACATTGCTTAAAAGTGGTAAAACAGCATGCTTACATGTTTCCTGATCTCAGAAGAAAAGTTTTCAGTCTCTCACCACTGACTGTGAGGTCGGCTGCATGTATTCTATACATGGCATTGATTACGTTGATTACCTTCAAAACTAGTGTGTTGAGTGTTCTTTTTTTAATCATGAAAGTATTCTTGAACTTCTTCAATTGCTTTCTAAGCATTAATTGTGGTGATCCTGATTTTTTTTCCTTCATTCTGTTAATGTGATGTATCACACCAATGCATTTTCCTAGGTTGGTGCGTCCTCTCAATCCAGAAATAAATTTCACTTGTTCATGATTCTAATTCTTATTATATAAATAGATTCAAGTGATTAATATGTCAATAAATACATGTGCACTCCCAGCCTCAGCTCAGGCTGTCTGAACCCTGGTATGCTGGCAGGCAGTGCCAGGATTCCATGCTGAATCCCAGAGCTGTATGTCTAGCTCCTGATCGCTGTTTTACAGTCAATGACTGACACAGGCCAGCATTCCCCCATTCTTGCCTCCGTGTCTCACTCCATTCCTTCCTTCTGGAATTCGTCCACTTCTTCCTTTAATACATCCTTCCTCACTCTTAATGAGAGCCTGAGAGGTACAAACTCTCATGATCTTTTTTATCTGAAAAAGTTCGTATTTTATTCTTGAGTAAGAGTTCAGAGTGAAATCTCTACGGGCATTTTTGTGATGTTTCCCTCGCCATGTGAAGGTGCACCTCATTGTCCTGCCCTGAGCTGTGATTGCCCCCCGGTCTGCTATTTGCTCTCACTGTCGTCTGACTTCCTTCCTCTGTGATAAAGTCCTCAATTGTCTTTAACTGATTTAATTGACTGTCTTCAATTAAATCAGGAAAGGAGTACATCAAGGCTGTACATTGTCACTCTGCTTATTTAAATTATATGCAGAGTACATCATGCAAAATGCCAGGCTGGATGAAGCACAAGCTGGAATCAAGATTGCCAGGAGAAATATCAATAACCTCAGACATGCAGACGACACCACCCTTATGGCAGAAAGTGAACAAGAACTAAAGAGCCTCTTGATGAAAGTGAGAGAGAGTGAAAAAGTTGGCTTAAAGCTCCACATTCAGAAAACTAAGATCATGGCATCTGGTCCCATCATTTCATGGCAAATAGATGGGGAAGCAGTGGAAACAGTGGCTGACTTTATTTTGGGGGGCTCCAAAATCACTGTAGATGGTGACTGCAGCCATGAAATTAAAAGACCCTTACTCCTTGGAAGGAAAGGTATGACCAACCTAGATAGCATATTAAAAAGCAGAGACATTACTTTGCCAGCAAAGGTCTGTCTACTCAAGGCTGTGGTTTTTCCAGTGGTCATGTATGGATGTGAGAGTTGGACTATAAAGAAAGCTGAGTGCCAAAGAGTTGATGCTTTTGAACTGTGGTGTTGGAGAAGACTCTTGAGAGTCCCTTGGACTGCAAGGAGATCCAACCAGTCCATCCTAAAGGAAATCAGTCCTGAGTATTCATTGGAAGGACTGATGCTGAAGCTGAAACTCCAATACTTTGGCTACCCGATGCAAAGAAATGATTCATTTGAAAAGACCCTGATGCTGGATAAGATTAAGGGCGGAAGGAGAAGGGGACGACAGCAGATGAGATGGTTGGATGGCATCACCAACTCCATGGACATGAGTTTGAGTAAGCTCTGGGAGTTGGTGATGGACAGGGAAGCCTTGCATGCTGCAGCCCATGGAGTAGCAAAGAGTCGGACACAACTGAGCAACTGAACTGAACGGAACTGTCTTCTGCAGTCCCTTACTGTAGGGCAAAGCTCGAATTTATTTTTATGTTTCCTGCATAAGACTTGGATCTGTAGACCCATGTTTCCAAAAATTCTGAAAATATCGAATCTATTCCTTCACCAGTCCTCCCATTTCTCATCCTTAAGTCCCACTTGCATTAGACTCTTTCTCTCTGTATGTATGTGTGTGTGTGTGTGTGTGTGTGTGTGTGTGTTGTCATGTTCAGGACATTTCTACTTATTGGCACTTTTGTAAAGTGTTATCTTGGTTTTTAATCAGAAAAGGATATTGAATTTTCTCCAATGCATTTTCAGACCCTATGGAGATGAACATATAGAATTCTTCTTAAATATCATTTCCTTCAATTTCCTCCCAAAACAGACACTTCACTTATCACCCTGGTTAAAACAAAGCATCCCTCACTCTCCACCTCAACCCCCTTCCTCTGTTTACTAATATCTATAGCACTTAGAGGCTAGTAAAGTAATGCTCAAAATTCTCCAAGCCAGGCTTCAGCAATACGTGAACCATAAACTTCCAGGTGTTCAAGCTGGTTTTAGAAAAGGCAGAGGAACCAGACATCAAATTGCAAACATCCGCTGGATCATCAAAAAAGCAAGAGAGTTCCAGAATAACATCTATTTCTGCTTTATTGACTATGCCAAAGACTTTGACTGCGTGGATCACAATAAACTATGGAAAATTCTGAAAGAGATGGGAATACCAGACCACCTGACCTGCCTCTTGAGAAACCTATATGCAGGTCAGGAAGCAACAGCTAGAACTGGACATGGAACAACAGACTAGTTCCAAATAGGAAAAGGAGTACATCAAGGCTGTATATTGTCACCTGCTTATTTAACTTATATGCAGAGTACATCATGAGAAATGCCGGGCTGGATGAAGCACAAGCTGGAATCAAGATTGCCAGGAGAAATATCAATCACCTCAGATATGCAGATGACACCACCCTTATGGCAGAAAGTGAAGAGGAACTAAAAAGCCTCTTGATGAATGTGAAAAAGGAGAGTGAAAAAGTTGGCTTAAAGCTCAACATTCAGAAGACTAAGATCATGGCATCTGGTCCCATCACTTTATGGTAAATAGATGAGGAAACAGTGGAAACAGTGTCGGGCTTTATTTTTGGGGCTCCAAAATCACTGCAGATGGTGACTGCAGCCATGAAATTAAAAGACGCTTACTCCTTGGAAGGAAAGTTATAACCAACCTAGATAGCATATTAAAAAGCAGAGATATTACTTTGCCAACAAAGGTTCGTCTAGTCGGGCTATGGTTTTTCCAGTGGTCAAGTATGGATGTGAGAGTTGGACTGTGAAGAAAGCTGAGTGCCAAAGAATTGATGCTTTTGAACTGTGGCGCTGGGGAAGGCTCTTGAGAGTCCCTTGGACTGCAAAGAGATCCAACCAGTCCATCCTAAAGGAGACCAGTCCTGAGTATTCATTGGAAGGACTGATGCTGAAGCTGAAACTCCAGTACTTTGGCCACCTCATGTGAAGAGTTGACTCATTGGAAAAGACTCTGATGCTGGGAGGGATTGGGGGCAGGAGGAGAAGGGGACGACAGAGGATGAGATGGCTGGATGGCATCACTGACTCGATGGACATGAGTTTGGGTGAACTCCAGGAGTTGGTGATGGACAGGGAGGCCTGGTGTGCTGCGATTCATGGAGTCGCAAAGAGTCAGACATGACTGCGAAACTGAACTGAACTGAACTGATAGCACTTAGAATCAGACACTGGCGGCCTGAATCACAGGCTGTCTTATTCCGTTTGGGCAACTGTAACAAATGCCACAGACTGGGTGTCATATAAACAACAGAAATTTATTTCTCACAGTTGTAGATGCTGGGAAGTCCGATCCCCCGTCTGGTGAGGCCCACTTTCTGGTTCATGGGTTCATACTTCTGCTGTGTCCTCCCATCTCAGAAGGGACAAGAGGGCTCTCCCAGGCCTCTTTTACAAGGACACTCATCCCTTCATGACGCCTCTGCCTTCTGACCCAATTGCCACCCAAAGGCCCCACCTCCTAATACCATCACCTCCGGGGTTAAGATGTCAGCGTAGGAATTTGGGGCACATAAATATTCAGTCCACAGCACAGGCCTAGTGATTATCCCCTCAGAGGAGTCTCTTTCCTCCTCACCCAGAACCTAGATGACAGTTTCCTCCATGAGTGGAATGTTTCCTACTCAACGTTCTATGAGGGGCACAATCCACCAGTAGACTCGGCTTTATATGTGTAGGTTGGGGAGGGGGTGTCTCTCCCCGCCCCTTCCTGATCTTTGCCTCCTCTTCCATCAAAAAGCTGGAGAAGGAAATAGCAACCCACTCCAGTACTCTTGCCTGGAAAATCCCATGGACAGAGAAGCCTGGTAGACTATGGTCTACCATAGTCCATGGGATCACAAAGAGTCGGACACAACCGAGTGACTTCACTTTCACTTTTCACTTTCCATCAAAAAGCAGTAAAGTTCGGTCACTCACTTCGTTCTGTGGACCAGGGGCAGGACCCCACCCTGGCAGCTGGGTCACAAACTTGCACCTGTTTTCCCTTCCCCGCTTCACTCCCAGGGCCTTTTCCGTTCTCTCCTCTGAGCTTGGCCAGGCCATCACACGGCTGGGGGTTTGTAGCACAAGGGTGTTTAGGCTGCGGGGTCTACATCCTGCAGGGACCAGGAGCTGTCAGCTCCCAGCAGTTACAATCTCCTTTGCTAGCAATGACCGCAGTAGACCTTGAGCAAACAGGACTCTTTTGTGGTTTTTAATGTATTTTTGAAATGCTTTCTGTACACACACACACACACAGAATTCTGGTTTTCCATTGTTTTCTTTTAAAATATTCTTTTTAAAACAAAATAAATTCTGGAAAGATGGCAGTGTTTATGGAAGTATAGCTTTTGTCGTCCAGAATCCCCACATAAACACAGATGGATCCATAAGATATTAAAACCAAAACCCATAGGCAGTATTCACAAGACTAGATGACAAGGTATTCCCCTGTGACCACAAAATACAAGTGGGTGGACAATAGCCATGACCCTGCCCAGCATCACCTTGAGTGCGGGGCAAGTAGAAGAAAGCGTGAGCTGACGCCTGAGAGCGGCGCATGCTCAGTGCAGGAGTGGCGGGAGCCCGCGCTGCGTTCTTCCTCGGACAGCCCGAGGCATGCGCGGTGCAGGAACTAAATGACCCACAGCACAGCCTAGAACTTGTGCAGTGCGGGAGCCTGGCCAGGACCTGCTGCTGAGCGGGAGAAGGACTCGGCCAACTCCACGCTGAATGAAACAGAGTCTAAGGTAAGGCATGAAAGTCTTTGAATTTTCACATTGCATGCTAAGTTGCTTCAGTCGTGTCCAACTCTTTGGAACCCCTTGGACCATAGCCTTCCAGGGTTCTCTGTCCTTGGGATTCTCCGGGCAAGAATACTGGAGTGGGTTGCCTTGCGCTTCTCCAGGGGATCTTCCCAACACAGGGATCAAACCCGTGTCTCTTAGTCTCCTTTTTTCTTCTTCTTTTTTTTTTCTCTTAGTCTCCGGCATTGGCAGGCGGGCTCTTTACCACTAGTACTACCTGGGGAAGCCCCGTGCCAGAAATCCCTTGGGACTGGGTTCCCACAAGGGACATCAGCTATAAGAAGTGGAATCAAAATTAAGTAGGATAGCAGCAGTAAAGATAAAGGACAGCAAAGCTCCTACTCAAGGGCTAGAAGCAGGAGAGACAGGAAAGGCACTGGCAGCCTGCACAGAATTTTAGGGACTCCAGACAACTCAGATATCAAGATAAATGAGATTTTAATGTAACAACTTTTCCAAAAAAAAAAAAAAAAAAAAATTTAAATTCTCAAAATCCTTGATAAGTAACATATCAAACTTTTAGATAAAGGCAGAGTTAGTAACAGTCTGAGGCTGAACCATCCTGGAGCCTTGAGGCAAAAAGAGAAATCTGTGATATCGATCCCTGTCTTTATTACAGAAGAGTGTTCCAGAGCCCTCCTTGAGGAATCTAGGAAAGAACCTGCTTCAGAAACCAAGTAACTAAAGAGACATTGCAATAAGGATTAGTGTGTGCAATAAACATATAGGTATTGTAAAATTAAGATTAAATGAGAGTAAAGAGATTATACTATGTAACGGATAAGATTCAGGTCCTTGGACTTGTTCATCAACAGAAATTGATAAGGTGCCACATTTGTATGCAGGTCAGGAAGCAACAGTTAGAACTGGACATGGAACAACAGACTGGTTCCAAATAGGAAAAGGAGTTCGTCAAGGCTGTATATTGTCACCCTGTTTATTTAACTTATATGCAGAGTACATCATGAGAAACGCTGGACTGGAAGAAACACAAACTGGAATCAAGATTGCTGGGAGAAATATCAATAACCTCAGATATGCAGATGACACCACCCTTATGGCAGAAAGTGAAGAATTTAAAAGCCTCTTGATGAAAGTGAAAGTGGAGAGTGAAAAAGTTGGCTTAAAGCTCAACATTCAGAAAACAAAGATCATGGCATCCGGTCCCACCACTTCATGGGAAATAGATGGAGAAACAGTGGAAACAGTGTCAGACTTTATTTTTCTGGGCTCCAAAATCACTGCAGATGGTGACTGCAGCCATGAAATTAAAAGACGCTTACTCCTTGGAAGGAAAGTTATGACCACTCTAGATAGCATATTCAAAGGCAGAGACATTACTTTGCCAACAAAGGTTCGTCTAGTCAAGGCTATGGTTTTTCCTGTGGTCATGTATGGATGTGACAGTTGGACTGTGAAGAAGGCTGAGCACCGAAGAATTGATGCTTTTGAACTGTGGTGTTGGAGAAGACTCTTGAGAGTCCCTTGGACTGCAAGGAGATCCAACCAGTCCATTCTGAAGGAGATCAGCCCTGGGTGTTCTTTGGAAGGAATGATGCTAAAGCTGAAACTCCAGTACTTTGGCCACCTCATGCGAAGAGTTGACTCATTGGAAAAGACTCTGATGCTGGGAGGGACTGGGGGCAGGAGAAGGGGACGACAGAGGATGAGATGGCTGGATGGCATCACTGACTCGATGGACGTGAGTCTGAGTGAACTCCGGGAGTTGGTGATGGACAGGGAGGCCTGGCGTGCTGCGATTCATGGGATCGCAAAGAGTCAGACACCACTGAGCGACTGATCTGATCTGATCACAGTAGGAATGCAGAGGAGGCTTTATTGGGATTTTAGTTTGCTGCAGCACTAGGGAGTGAATACAAGGAACAGGCGCCCTTGCTCACTCTCACAGGAGGGCGGGCCAGCTCTTTAAATGGGATAAGGGTGGGGTGGATCCTTGGCTCAGGCTCAGGTCTGGCTCAGGGAGTCTGCTGCACCGCCTTGGTGGTGCTGTGCGCAGGGATCATGTGCTGTTCCCTGCTTCTGCTTCTGACACCTCAGAAGTGGCAGTTGGTCTGGGGCCTTTTGTATCTTATTGTTCCTAATTGCATGTGAATGCAGCTATTTTCAGTCCCTTAGACTTTTGTTTGGTGTTGTGTTGCTCCAGAAGATGTTTGTCCAGATGCAAGTGCTTAGGTTGAGGGTCCAGGTAACAGCATTTCATAATGGCTTCATGTTCAGAGAATGTAGACATGGCACAAAGGAAAAATGAGGGAGAGGGAGGAAAGAATTGCAATAGCATGCAGAAAGTGTTCACTGTTTTCAGAAGCCACAACTAGTTCTGCTATATTTTCCCTAGGATATCACAATGGGTTTTTTCAGGTAAGTTGACTTCTAACATGATTAGTTTCAGATATACAACATAATATTTTGTTACTTGCATATATTGTGAAATAATCACCACAGTAAGTCTAGATGAGATCTGTCACCATGCATGGGTATAAAACTTTTCTCTTATGAGAACTTTTAAGGTCTCTTAGCAACTTTCAAATATGCAAGATAGTATTACTGACTGGGGGCTTCCCTGGTGGCTCAGAGGGTAAAGCGTCTGCCTGCAATGCGAGAGACCCGGGTTCGATCCCTGGGTCGGGAAGATCCCCTGGAGACGGAAATGGCACCCCACTCCAGCACTCTTGCCTGGAAAATCCCATGGACGGAGGAGCCTGATAGGCTACAGTCCATGGGGACACAAAGAGTCGGACACGACTGAGCGACTTCACTATTACTGACTATTGTCATCATACTGCGTCTTATATCTCCATGATTTATTTATATTAAAACTATGTTAGTACCTTTTTACCTTCACTCATTTTGCCATTTCACCTCCTGCCTCTGGCAACACCAATCTGTTCTCTGTATCTGTGAGCTTGGTTTTTGTTGTTGGGGTTTTTTATTTTTTTTTTGGAGGGGGAGGGATGTTATTTTGTTTTTAAGATTTCACATATGAGTGAGATCATGCAGTATTTACCTTTCTCTGAGTTATTTCACTTAGCGTAATGTCCTCAAGGTCCCTCCACATTGTCACATGCTGTGATTTCATTCTTTCATTTGGCTGAGTAATAGTTGATTGTATACCTATATCAAAATTTCTTTATCCATTCATCTCTCATTGGACACTTTGGATTGGTTCCATAGCTTGGCTATTGTAAATAATGCTGCAATGAGCATAGGTGTGCATATATCTTTTCTAAGTTACTGTTTTCCTTTTCTTCAGATAAATACCAGAAGTAGAATTGCTATGTCTTGTGGTAGTTCTATTTTTAATTTTCTGGGTAAACTCCATACTGTGTTCCATACTGACTGCACCAATTTACATCCCCACAAACAGTGCACAGGGGTTCCTTTGTCTCAACATTCTTCCCAGCAGTTGTTACTTGTTGTCCTTTTTGATAATAACCTTTCTGATAGGTGTGAACTGGTATCTCATTATGGTTTTGATTAGCATTTCCCAGATGATTAGTGATGTTGAGCATGCTTTCAGGTACCTATTGACCATATGGATATCTTCATAAAAATGTTTATTCAGACCCTCTGCCCATTTTTTTCTTTTTTTGGTTTATTTTTATTTTATTTTATTTTACTTTATTTTTATTTATTTTTTTAATTTTATTTTATTTTTAAACTTTACATAATTGTATTAGTTTTGCCAAACATCAAAATGAAAAATATGGAATGCTTCACGAATTTGCATGTCATCCTTGTGCAGGGGCCATGCTAATCTTCTCTGTATCGTTCCAATTTTAGTATATGTGCTGCCGAAGCAAGCACGCCTCTACCCATTTTTTAATCAGAGTGTTCATTTGTTTGTATGCCATTGAGTTGTATGAGTTCTTTATATATTTTGTATATTAACCACTTATCAGATACATGATTTGCAAATATTTTTTCCCATTCCAGGGGGACCTTTTCGTATTATTGATTATTTCCTTTGCTATGCAGAAGCTTTTTAGTTTGATATAGTCACACTTGTTTATTTTTGCCTTTGTTTCCTTTTCATTTTGGAGTAAGACCCAAAAAATCATCACCAAGACTGAGGTCAAGGGGCTTACTATCTGTTTTTTTCCTAGGAGTTTTATAGTTTTAGGTCTTACATCCAAGACTTTAGTCCATTTTGAGTTAACTCTTGTGGTATGGTGTGAGACAGTGGTCCAGCTTCATTCTTGCACATGTGGATGTCCACTTACCATTACCATTTACTGAAGAGACTGTCCTTTCCCCATTCTGTATTCTTCTCTGTTTGTCATAGATTAACTGACCATATATGCATGAATTTATTTATAGGCTCCCTGTTCTGTTCCATTCACCAGTGTGTGTGTTTATGACAATATCATACTGTTTTGATATTTGCAGTTTTGTAATATAGTTTGAAATTAGGAAGTGCCTCCCTATTTATCCTTCTTGCTCAAGATTGCTTTGGCTATTGAGTGTCTTTTATGTTTCCATACCAACTTTAGGATTGTTTGTTCTATTTCTGTGAAAAATGCCATTGGAATTTTGATAAGGATTGCATTCAGTCTGTCGGAGAAGGCAATGGCACCCCACTCCAGTACTCCTGCCTGGAAAATCCCATGGACGGAGGAGCCTGGTAGGCTGCAGTCCATGGGGTCTTGAAGAGTCGGACACAGCTGAGCGACTTCACTTTCACTTTTCACTTTCATGCATTGGAGAAGGAAATGGCAACTCACTCCAGTGTTCTCATCTGGAGAATCCCAGGGACGGGGGAGCCTGGTGGGCTGCCGTCTATGGAGTCGCGCAGAGTTGGACATGACTGAAGTGACTTAGCAGCAGCAGCAGCATTCAGTCTGTAAATTGCTTTGGGTAGCTTGGATGTTTCACCTAATTCTTCCAATTCATGAGGATGGCATATCTTCCCATTTAGTCCTGTCTTCAATTTCTTTCATCAGTGTTGGCTTTATTTATTTATTTTTGGTTGTATAGTTTTACTTATTTATTTTTTAATTGAAGGATAATTGCTTTACAGAATTTTGTTGTTTTCTATCAAACCTCAACATGAATCAGCTATAGGTATACATATATCCCCTCCCTTTTGAACCTCCCTCCCATCTCGCCCCTCTAGTTTGATACAGAGCCCCTGTTTGAGTTTCCTGAGACACAGAGGAAATCATTAGTGTTTTTAATGCTATTATAGATATTGTTAATCTGAACTTACGTGTGCATCAGTTGAGATGAAAAAAATGACTGATTGGGTATTCTAACTCAGTTATCCCCTGTGTCCTTGAGAACACAGTGTGGGAGAAAGGAGATACAGATGTCACAGAAGAGAGAAAGTAAAAATCTTACAGTTCTCAATTTGAATTGGATGTACCTTTATAAACTATTAGAGTAGTTTATTCTATATGTTGGAGAAGGCAATGGCACCCCACTCCAGTACTCTTGCCTGGAAAACCCCATGGATGGAGGAGCCTGGCTGGCTGCAGTCCATGGGGTCGCTAAGAGTCGGACACAGCTGAGCAACTTCACTTTCACTTTTCACTTTCATGCACTGGAGAAGGACATGGCAACCCACTCCAGTGTTCTTGCCTGGAGAATCCCAGGGATGGCAGAGCCTGGTGGGCTGCCGTCTCTGGGGTCACGCAGAGTCAGACACGACTGAAGTGACTTAGCAGCAGCAGCAGCAGCATTCTATATGTAATATCTAGCTCTTCCCACTGAAAAGACCTAGAAACAATGGCCAAACTAGAAGCAAGGAGCATCCCTAACATTTCAGTGTTCAGTATTTAATATTCAGGATTATTTCCTACTAAAAGAAACCAAGGCTTCTTGGAAAAATGACTGATTCTAGTCCTGGGTGGAAATACACAAGATGAACTTAAAACATCTTGCTAAACCAGATATCAGAAAGCATTCAGATTATTAGGGTCAGTTCAAAATAACTTAAGAGTAACATGAAGAGGTTCCAACTGGTGAAAGATGGGACAGTTTGAATATCAATATATGTAATAACTGTAAAGTATTAAAAGCCATCAAATTGGTTTTAATCCTTGACTTTATCATTTTTAATTAATTTATCGTCTTTGAAGGATGACAGGGTAGCAATTCATTCTCTTGATAATGGATAAAGGAAAAGTAGGAAACATCTATCCTGCCTTCCTCTATAAGCTGTTCTACCAGGTGACCAAATAGTAGATGAAGAGAAGAATGTCTTTATAAAATTAATCCAGGTGATAAATGAAAAAAAAATGATGTAATTAGACTATCATCATTTTTCACCCCAAGTGGATTAATGAATGTAAGTGTTGGATATCATCTCTGGTAGTATCTCAAAAAAAAACAACAGATACCTTGAATTATGTGCCCCTCGATAAAAGAGCACATCAGTACCTAGAGTGTCATCAAAAATCTTGATTCTGAGCTTGATCAAGCCTCTGAATACACTTGAAAAGTTGCAGGAAATGTAGAGAACAGAGGGATGTGTTGAACTGCATCCTAGAATACAGTCTGTAAAATCACACTGAAAAGTTCCGTAGGGAGAAAGGCTCAGGTTTTTCCAATGGATACAGTGTGAAGAAAGAGAAAGGGTTGGAGAAGGAACCTGCAGACTAAAAGAGATTTAAAAGACATCAACAAAATGGGCAAGTCTAAGCTACAGGTCTGGAGAGCATGATTTGGTGATAAAAACTGTAAACTCAAGCAAAGTAATGAGTATAAAAATCAGGATAGAGAATACTTTTGGGAAGAGGGAGGTGGTTGAGATTGTGACGAGGTACAAGGAGGGTGTTCTGGGGCGGGTGGAAAAGTACAATTTCTTGGTCTGGGTGATAGTTACAAGGGTGTTCTTTTTTATTGAGATATGTGCTCAGGATTTCATCTTGAAGGTTTGCTGGTTTCTATTGTGAAAGAGATGCATTTAATGCCAGGTAAAGCATGCTACAAATTTTTCATATTTATACAGAAGTACTGGTGTGATTGGAACTCACTAAAATGCTCCTTTTCTTACGAGTTGGTAAGGTCAAGGATATCTTTTGAGATTTAGTAAGCGTTGCAGTTCGTCAGGTGTGAGTTTTTGTTATCCCTTTGTCAGTTTTTCTATTTTTTCCCCTTAATTTGTGGTATTATTTGTATGTTATTGATTTTAGCTCTGTTTTATTTATGTTGAAAATATATTCTTCCACCTGTCACTCACTATTGCCTTGTTTCTGGTGTCTTTTTTCTTTTAGGGCAGCTATGCTTCATTTTTTTTTTTTTTAGTAAAAACTTGCACTTTTTCTTTATTTAGCAAGATTGAAATTACATAAAGCATGCATTTAACCTAGGAGTTGAAGACAAAAATTTAAACACTTAGGGAGGAGGAATTTAATATGGAAAACCTAAAACAACCTTGCTCCTTGGAAGAAAAGTTATAACCAATTTAGACAGCATATTAAAAAGCAGAGACATTACTTTGCCAACAAAGGTCCATCTAGTCAAAGCTATGGTTTTTCCAGTAGTCACGTATGGGTGTGAGAGTTGGACTATAAAAAAAGCTGAGCACTGAAGAATTGATGCTTTTGAACTGTGGTGTTGGAGATGACTCTTGAGAGTCCCTTGGACAGCAAGGAGTCCAACCAGTCCATCCTAAAGGAAATCAGTCCTGAATATTCATTGGAAGGACTGCTGCTGAAGCTGAAGTACTTTGGCCACCTGATGTGAAGAACTAACTCATTTGAAAAGACCCTGATGCTGGGAAAGATTGAAGGCGGGAGGCAAAGGGGATGACAGAGGATGAGATGGTTGGATGGCATCACCAACTCAATGGATATGAGTTTGAGTAAACTCCCAGAGTTGGCAATGGACGGGGAGGCCTGGCGTGCTGCAGTCCATGGGATTGCAAAGAGTCGGACACAACTGAGCGACTGAACTGAAAACAACCTTTCCAACTGAAAACAGTTGGAAAGCACACATTATGCTTGATGGATACAACTATATCCTGGTTTTTGGAAAACGAAAGTAATGTTTCTATTTGGAAATAGATGAACCCTGTCAAGTCAATAAAAAAAAGTTTATTAGGAGTAAGACAAATACTGTATAAAAAAAAACAATCATAAGATAATGAACAACTTGATACCTATGTCATTGACATGACACATTAGGCTTCATAAATGAAAGTGAAAATTGCTCAGTCATGTCTGACTCTTTGTGACCCCATGGACTTATACAGTCCATTATTTTCTCCAGGGCAGAATACTAGAATGGGTAGCCTTTCCCTTCTCCAGGGGATCTTCCCAACCCAGGGATTGAACCCAGGTCTCTGGCATTGCAGGCAGATTCTTTACCAGCTGATCCACAAGGGAAGCCCAGGCTTCATGAGTAATTTTCTGGAAAACAAAAGTTACTAAAATTGAAAAAGAACCGAAACTTTGAACAGACCGCTTTCTTGAAAGAATTTTAAAAGTTGGCCTTAGATTCACTTAGAGATGACCTGAAAACCAATTTCTTTAAGCTGTTGGAAAGTTTGCAGTTATTTTACAAAGGTAGCTTTACCCTAGCCCCAGCATTCATTAAAAAGCCCCATGACAAAACTGGGGTCCTGATTAAGTGTAAAACATATTTGTAATAATTCCCGACAACACATAGTTTATTTTATACATACATAGCAGTTTGTGTCTCTCAACCTTTTTTTCCCACCTTCTCCCTCCATCCTCTCCCTACTGGTAACAACTAGTTTGTTCTCTACATCTGTGAGTCTGTTTCTCTTTATTATATAAATTCCTTTGTTTCATTTTTTAGATTCCACATACAGTATTTGTCTTGCTCTGACTTATTTTACTAAGCATGCCTCCCAAATCTATCCATCTTCTTGCAAATGGCAAAATTTCATTCTTTTTCATGGTTGAGTAGTGCTGTGTGTGTGTGTTGGTGTGTGTACGTATAAGGCTTTTCTGGTGGCTCAGACAGTAAAGAATCTGTCTGCAATGCAGGAAATATGGATTCAATCCCTGGGTGGGAAATAGCTCCTGGAGAAAGTATGGCTACCTATTCCAGTATTCTTGCCTAGAGAATCCCATGGACAGAGGAGCCTGGCGGGCTACTGTCCATGAGGTCGCAGAAAGTCAGACATGACTGAGCAACTAACACACACACACACACACACACATATGTATATATACACACATATGTAGTTTACATATATTTTTTATTTATTTATCTGTTGCTGGACACTTAAATTGCTTCCATAGCTTGGCTATTGTAAATAATGCTGCTTTGAACATTGGAGTGCATGTATCTTTTCAAGTTGATATTTTTGTATTTTACAAGAGTTTCTTTTTCCCCATATCCTCGAGAGCATTTGACTATTCTTGCAGGTGGGAGGTAATATCTCATTGTGGTTTTGATTTCCATTTCTTTGATATATTGTTGAGCATCTTTTCAGGTGCCTATTGGCCATCTGTGTGTCTCTTTGGGAAGATATCTATTCATGTCTTACGCATATTCTTAATCAGGTTGTTTGGGTTCTTAATACTAACCCCTTATCAATCATATTGTTTGCAAATATTTTCTCCAGTTCAGTAGTTTGTCTTTTTGTTCTGTAGATGGTTTCCTTGGCTGTGCAAAAGCTTTTAAGTTTAAGTAGCTCCCATTTATTTTTTGTTGTACTTCCCTGGTCTTAGGAGATAAATTATTTTAAAATTGCTACAATTTATGTCAAAGATTGTTCTGTTTGCTTTCTTCTAGAAGTTTTATGGTTTCTGGTCTTACAATTAGGTCTTTGATTCACTTTGAGTTTATTTTTTTATATAGTGTGAGAAAGTGTTCTAATCATTCTTTTACATGTAGCTGTCCAGTTTTTCCCAGCACATTTACGGAGAGCCCTGTCTTTTCCCCATTGTATATCCTTGCCTCTTTTGTTGTAGACTAACTGAGCGTTTATTTATGGGTTTATTTCTGAGGACACTCTGTTCTGCTCCACTGATCTATTTGTCTGTTTCTGTGCCAGCGTCACAGTGGTTTGATTACTGTAGTTTTGTTGTATAAAGTTCAGGAGCATGACACCTCCATATCTGTTCTTTTCTCTCAAGGTTGCTTTGGCTAGTTGGAGTCTTCATTTCCATACAAATTTTAGAAATATTTGCTCTAGTTCTCTGAAAAATGCTGTTGGTGTTTTGACGTGGATTGGATAGAACCTGTAGTTTGCCTTGGTAGTATGGTCATTGTAACAATATTAATCTTTCCAATCCATGAACACAGTATATCTCTCCATCTTTTGATATGATCTTCAGTTTCTTTCATCAGTGTCTTATTCTTTCTGATGTGATAGCACCTGGGATTGTTTTCTTAATTTCTCTTTCTGAGAATTCTTAGTGTATAGAATGCGACAGATTTGTGTATGTTAATTTTGTATCTTGCAACTTTACTGAATTGATTGATGAGCTGTAGTAGTTTTTTGATGATGGCTTTATGATTTTCTATGTATGGTATCATACCATCTGTGAACAGTAACAGATTTACTTCTTCCTTTCCATTTTGTAGTCCTTTTATTTTTTTGTTTTTTGTCTGACTGTTGTGGCTAGGATTTCCAATTCTGTGTTGAATAATAGTGGCAAGAGTGGGCATCCTTGTCTTGTTCCTGATCTTAGAGGAAATGCTTTCAGCTTTTATCTGTTGAATACAATATTAGCTTGGGCTTATCATATGTGGTCTTTATGGTGTTTAGGTATGTTCCCTTCATACTTACTTTCTGGAGAATTTTTATCATAAATGTATGTTGAATTTTGCCACAAGTTTTTTCTGCATCTATTGAGTTGAACATATGATTTTAATTCTTCAGTTTGTTTATGTGGTATATCACATTGACTTGAAGATACTGAACCATACAAGGTTATTCTTTTTGTAATAATTCACTAAGCTTCACATTTGGTTTTGTGTCATTTTCTATATACTGGGTATTTGACACAGACTAAGAACTTCTAACTCCATCACCCGAGGATACGCCCACAGAAGCCTAGTCTGTCAGGTAGGAAAAAAGGAGGGCTCCAGGGACCTCTAGTCCAGGCAAGGTTGGGAAGTGACTACCCTGCTGCAAGCTCACTGCGGGGGGTGCTGTAATCAAGGAAAGGACTGTATTTCTTGGACCTGACCCCTGCGGAGCCCAGAGGCCTCTCCAGTCCAACCCAGAACCGGAAAGCAGACAGCGAGGAGGGCCTTGGGGATCTGAGCCCCGCAGTTGGTTGGCGAGCCTGGGGGTCAGACCGGCAGGCCTTGGCGCCTGGCCCTGAGCAGTTGTTGAACCAACCGGCCCGGCCTGCCACCCGACGCAAGAGGGTAGAGGCCTGCAGTCCGCTGAGCCCCAGGCAACAATCCGGACCTGGGAGGAGGCGGCCCATTCCGCGCGGCTTGTCCCGGGGCTCCTTATGGCCGACTCCCGTTTCTCTCCGGGCGTCCCCTTGCAGTTGCCCACATTGCAGACTTCCCCAGTGCCCCGCTCAAGCGGACCCCAGCCTGACTTGGGCTCTGGAGCTGTTTGCACTGGTTTGGGGTCAGCCTCGCCACCCACCAAGTCACACCTCCAGGCCCAGAAGGAGTTGGTCCAGGGCAGTCAATCCAGAGACAATGGGCTTCCCTAGGGACTTCAGGGAGTGAGCGAGACGGATTGGCCCTCCATCCCTTCTCCGAAGGCTGGGAGCGGGCTTGAATGGAGGCACCAGGTGCCAACACCTCCTAAGGAGCGCCTCCGTGGTGGCCAGGGGAAGGGAGAGGTCCCTGGAGGCGAGGCCTATGCCAGGACGTGTCACTCCGCCCACCTACTTACCCAAGTGGTGACACCCGCAAATCCTGGCTCTGCACCCGCTGGGCCCGGCATGCTGGCGAGAGCCCAGGGAGAGGTCAGACAAGGACAGGCAGCCTAAGGCCGCCCTTAGAACCCGCCAGTATCAGATTCCTCTCCAGGTAGTCTTTGGGCGGCATACTCCTCTGGGGGCCTCCAATTCCTGTGCTGGGTGATGGGAGCTAAGTGGAGAGACCATCTACCTGATTGGGCTCAGGGATGAGGTTTCCTCCACCATCCATTCAGAGGGGCAGGCAGGGACTGGAGCCCTGGATTTGGAGTCCACCGAGGGCAATCTCCCACCCTCCTTACTGCTTTTTGTCAGCGTAGAGCCAGTCTTGGGGGCAGAAGGTTGAGTCAGCCTGCTTGGCAGCCCTCAGAAGAAGTACTGGGCCTGCAGATGAGAGGGGAGGACACAGCAGTATCTGAAGTGAGAACAGAGGACGCAAGGGATGGAGCGGGTGATGAAAACAAACCATGGGGGTGCTTGAACGCCATGGGGAGATGTTCAGACTCCAGAGGGAATGGGCAGCCGTGGCCAGTTGGTGGGCGGGAGCAGGGCACGTTTCAGAGCTAGGTTGCACACTGATGTGTCTGGAAGCTGGGGAAGATAGGTCGCCCAAGGGTGAACCTAGAGAGTGGCCTGGCACCAGTGCAAGAGCCCTGGGGGGACACAGATTTCTAAACAAAACCACATTAGGGTCCTATGAGCAACTTGACAGGCAGATTGTGAAATTTATCTGGAAAAGCAAAGGCCTAAGAAGAGGAAGTAGCCAAGACATAGGGAGGAGGAGGATGCTTTACCAGGATAAATAGTTATAAAGCTACTGTAATTAATAGGTGGTGCTAGTGGTAAAGAACCCGCTTGCCAATGCAGGAGATGTAAGGGATGGGGGTTTAATCCCTGGGTCAGGATGATCCCCTGGAGGAGGGCACGGCAATCCACTCCAGTATTCTTGCCTGGAGAATCCCATGGACGGAGGAGCCTGGTAGGCTGCAGTCCACAGGGTCGGACATGACTGAGCTACTTCACTTTCACTTTCAGTGGAGCAGAATAGAGAGCCTAGAAAGCCTCAGAATAATATGAAACCTTGATATATGACAAAGGTGATGATAGAGACTATATTAATTCCCGTTGGCTGCTGCAACAAATTAGCAAAGGCTATGTGGCTTAAAGCAACACAAATTGATTATCACATAGTTCTGGAGGCCAGAGTCCTAAAGTGCGTCCATGGGATTTGTTCCTTTTAGAAGTTCTAGATAAGAATGTGCTGTTAGCCCTTTTCCAGTTTCTAAAGACTGCCTACAGACCTCTGCATCTGTCCTTGTATTCCTCTGACTGTAAGTCTATTCCTCCCTCTTATGAAGAGCCCTCTGATTGCATTGGATTCACCCACGTAATCCAAGGTAATCGCTCCTTCTTAAGATCCTTAGTCAACACCTGCAAGGTCCCTTATGCCATAAAAGGTAACACATTCTCAGGTTCCAAGAATTAGGAAGTAGACATCTTTGAGGAAGCGTTATTCAGCCTACCACAAAGACCCGATAGAGAAGGAAGGGCTGCCAAGCTAGGACAATTGGTTATTCATATGGAAAAAAAATGAAATTGATATTTGAAGGACGAAGCCAATTCCAAATCAAACACTTAAAATACGAAAGCAAAGTTTAATACTTTTAGAAGGTAATACAGATGAATGTCTTTATCAATTTGAGTAGAGAACTGTTTACTAAATAATATTTTAAAATTCTGGGAGCTCCCTGGCTGTCCAGGGGTTAGGACTCTGTGCTTTCGCTGCTGCAGCCCCTCGTTCTGTCCCTCGTTGGGAAACTAAGATCCTGCAAGCACGTGGTACAGCCACAAGAAAAAAATTCTAATCATGAAAAAGACTCATAAAGCAACTGCATTAAAATCAAGAATTTCCTTTTGTTAAAAGACAGTGAAGAAAGTGAAGAGTCAGTCTACAAGCTGCAAGAACATATTCATAACATATCTAACCAACAAAGGAACACTATTGAGAATAAATAATTACAACAAGAAATAAGGAAAAGAAAACCCAATAGAAAAATGGACAAAAGACCAGTGGTCCATAAATATGCTCCAGCTCATTAGTAATGAAGAAAATGGAAGTTAAGAGGACAGGACAATGAGATATCATTTTATACCCATTAAATTAGAAAAAAAATTTAATACTTCAGTGTTAGGGGAAATGTGGAGCAATGGGAGTACCTTTAATGCAGGTGGGAGTATAAATTGGTACAACCACTTTGGAAAACAATTTGACAGTGTTTTGCAAAACTGAATACGACCACATCCTATGAGCTGTATATTCCACTCCTTTGTATGCACCCCATGGGGTCCCACAGAGTCGGACACGACTAAAGCGACTTAGCAGCAGCAGCAGAGAGACCCTTGAACAGGTGCACAAGAAGATATTTGCAAGATGGACCCTAACAGCATTCTTTGAAATAAACAAGTACTGAGAACAACCTGAATTTCCATGGGTGGGATAATGCATAAATAGTGAAAAAAGATCACGTAGCAGAATGTTGTCCAGCTGTGAAAATGGATGACCTACAACTTCAGGCAGAAATAGAGGTGAATCTTGGAAACGTAAAGTGAGTAGGAAGAAAGAGAAAGCCTAAGAAGACACACAGTATGACACTGTTTATAAATCTCAAAAGCACGAGTGGAGCAACATGTTGTTTAGAGATATGTCCATATTAGGTAACGTTATTCTTAAAACTATGAGCATGATAAACACAGAATTCAAGGTAGGAATTACCTCTGAGGGAGAGGCAGGGAGGGAGTACTTGACTTCAAGGGTAAGCTGCTCCAAAGTAGGAATCATGTTCTAGACCTGAAATTTGGGGTGGGTTTGCAGGTATCCCTTTTATTACTATTGTAATTTATGTATACATCATATTTTTAAAAAATAACTCTTGGATGATTAAATATTAATGTCAAGCAAAAGATTTCATTAAGAGGCAAGCCAGAAACTAGGAAAATACATTTGTAACACATCGATCTGACAAAAGAACACCTACATAAGAAAAGTACAAACAACTCAACTAAAAAATGGGCAAAAAACTTGAACAGGCACTTTGTAGGGCTGCCCTGGTGGTCCAGTGGTTAAGAATCTGCCTTGCAATGCAGGGGATACCAGCTCTACCCTGGTTTGGGAGGACCCCCGCATGCCTCGGGGCAACTGAGCCCGTGCGCTGGAGCGCGAGCCACGGCTACTGAAGCTTGCGTGCCCTGGAGCCTATACTCCACAACAAGAGAAGCCACGGCAATGAGAAGCCCACGCACCCCAACCAGAGAGTGGTGCCTGCTCGCCGCAGCTGGGAAACCCTGAGCACAGCAGCGAAGACCCAGTGCAGCCAAAAATAATTTTTTTGAAAAAAAAAAGGTCTAAAACAGGCACATCACAAAGAGCCATCCAAATGGTAAATAAGCATTGAAAAAGTGCTTAACCTCATCACTCATGTGGGAAATGCAAATTAAAACCTCAGTGAGATACCAACACGTACCAGACAAGACAGCTGAAACATAGAAGTCTGACAATATTAGTGCTGAAAAGGATAGAGAGCTTTCATTTTCAGAGTGAGAGTAGATCATCTTATCCTCTTCTGAAAACTGTTGGACTTTATCTACTAAAGCTAAACATATGCTCAACCCTATCATTCAGTAATTTCATTACCAGGTATTCACCCAAGAGAAATGAATGCATATGTCTACAAAAGACATGGATGAAAATGTTCATGGCAGCCTTATTTGTAATAGCCCTAAACTGGAAATGACCTACATGTTCATCAGCAATGTATGTAAGTGCTGATATATTTGCATAATAAAAAGAACAAATTACTGATACAACATGGACAAATCTTTGACATTATGTGGAGAAAAAGTCAAATACACACATGCTGTATATTTCCATATGTATGAAGTTCAAGAGCAGGTTAGTTAATTTATGATGATAGAAGTCAGTAGTGGTTGCCTCATGGTACCTAGGGAAATACACGAGGGAATTTGGGATGATAAAAATGTTCTGGATATTGATCTGAGTGGTGACTGTATGGTGTATACATGTGCATGTCATTATATACACATTTTATATTGTTGAGCAATTAAGATTTGTGTATTTACCATTGCTATTGCTAAGTCACTTCAGTCGTGTCCGACTCTGTGTGACCCCAGAGACGGCAGTCCACCAGGCTTCCTGTCCCTGGGATTCTCCAGGCAAGAACACTGGAGTGGGTTGCCATTTCCTTCTCCAATGCATGAAAGTGAAAAGTGAAAGTGAAGTCACTCAGTCATGTCCAACCCTCAGTGACCCCATGGACTGCAGCCTTCCAGGCTCCTCCATCCATGGGATTTTCCAGGCAAGAGTACTGGAGTGGGGTGCCATTGCCTTCTCCGGTATTTACCATATGTAGGTGATAACAATTTAAAAAAATTCTTCGTGTCCCCTTTTAACCCAGTTTCTCCTCCCCAGAATGCGCTGTATAAGAATTCTGGAACCCTTGACATTTTGCCTGAGGAAAGCTGCTTGAATCGTAGTGAGCAAACACAGCAAATAAATTGAGTATTATTAGGGACACAGTATGGCTTATAGATAAACAAGAAACCAGCTGAACATTCCTCTCAACCAGCTGAGAGGAATGTATTTTTCTGATGGATAGAGATAAGTAGAACAGGAAAGCTGACTGCCTCATGAATTCACTTGTTTATTCAACAAATACTTTCTGAACTTCTGCCATGTGCAGACACAGTAGGAAGTTCTCTAAGGATCAGGCCATCTTATTTATCCCTCAGCAGCAGAACTAGCTTCATCCTACCCTAGTTTGTTCCCTCTGTACTTGCCTCATTCCTTCACCTTTTCACCCTCTTCTCTGTGGATCTTTTATGTCTCTTGAGTTTAGGTTGCTTGGATTCAACCTTGGCCTATGAATCTTTGCAACTTAGGCTCTTCCTAAGTTCTGTCTCAGTCAGCTATAGCTGTGTAACAAAGTATACTAAAACTTAGTAGCTTAAAACAACAGCCTTTGTCAGTTATAATTCTGTGGGTCAGAAATTTGAGCAGGGCTCAGTAGGCATGGCTTCTTCTCCATGTTACCAGTATCATCTATGAGTGAAAGTCACTCAGTCATGTCCAACTCTTTGCGACCCCATGGACTATACACTCCATAGAATTCTCCAGGCCAGAATACTGGAGTGGGTAGCCTTTCCCTTCTCCAGGGGATCTTCCCAACCCAGGGATCGAACCCAGGTCTCCTGCATTGCGGGTGGATTCTTTACCATCTGAGCCACAAGGGAAGCCCAAGAATACTGGAGTGGGGAGCCTATCCCTTCTCCAGAGGATCTTCCCAATCCAGGAATCGAACTGGGGTGTCCTGCATTGAAGGCAGATTCTTTACCAACTGAGCTGTAAGAGAAGCCCGGTATCACCTGGGGCAGCTCAAATCAGGGCTTCCCTCTTCTTAACATGCCTGCAGGCATTACTTTAACACATCATTTCGTTTCCCATTGAGCGCTTGTGAAAGTTTCAGATGATGGCTGCCACTGTCCCTAAAACAAACATAGAAGCTTGTTAAACCACAGCCTGGGCTTTGCAGCAGTATGAGGTATCCTCTGTGTGTCTAAGAAGACTTGCTTAAGGAAATACACAGAGGTATCATCCATTCCATCATTGGGAGATTAAGATTTTTTATTTCTTTTACAAAAGAAAACTTTATCTGGGGGTAAACCCATATCTGGACAATTAAGTCAGTCCTCTCTCTTGAAACTGTTCCCCGCTACACCTAGCTTTTTCCTGGATATCTCATTCCAGCTACATCTTCAAAAAACCAAAGTATCATAAAAAATATAGATGGAGCAAAACAGAAATAAATGTGAAAGGCTGCAGATAAAATACGTCAATCAGCCTTCTAAACCAGAAAACACCCATGGAGCTCAAGCAGGGCATAACTGCCCTTCAGAGTTTGCAGACTCAGGGAGCATCGCTTATACAGGACAGGCTTAGAGAATTGGGTTACAGTACTGACTTAGTCATTATCTGCTAACTGTGATCCTGGCCCTCTCCAGGCCGCAGTTCCTCCTAGTGTGATGATTAATGAGGCAGCGCATGAAGCCCCTAGCACCATACAGAGCACCTTGTAGATAACACAATAGCTGATCGGCTTCTACTGGGACTACTGGAGCAGCGCAGCTCTGAAGACAGCTGGCTGTGCCCAGCCACTTTATCAGCTGTCACGTAACCATTCCCTAGCAGGCTGTCCCCACTTGGCACTGCCTCTTCCAAAAGAACTGTTCATTTTTCTACTACATGAGGCTGTACACTCTTGTGGTCCAGCACTGGTGGGTCATTTGACCACATAGAAGATTTGGTGAAAACATCATTATATATTAACTTGATGCATAGAAGAGGGCGACATACTGTTAAATACATCATAAATAATTCATTAACTTCCAAGCAAGGCTGACAGCCTCCAATAGCGTTTCACCTTCACACTGCCTTAAAATTTAGTTACAAATCAGCTTGTTCACACTTTGTAAAGTCTTCAAGGATAGATTTAGGACCCCAGAACCGAAACATCAGCCCTTGTGGAAGTATCTAAACACTGGACACTGTGCCAGGCACAGCCTAGATGCCCAGGAGAGGTCAGCAGTTTACATTAAAACCTCACTCAAAATGCCATCCTAGGTTGGAGAGGCAAGATGAGGTAGTCTGTGGAAAATTAACAGGTGCTTCAAAAAGATGGTTTGCTTGATTCCATTTTCATTTCTCTTGTATGATTATGCCCAGTCACTTACTCCTAAAACCCTAAAAGTAAATGCTGTATTTAATACGAGCCCACTTAAGCTATTTCTGGCTGGTCGCGGTAGCTTGTGCAGTCATTCATGCTTACCATTTCAGAAACTGTTCAGCGATCCAAAGGTTAAAGGCAGGAAGTGGTTTATTCAGGGTCTGGCACAGATACAGTGAGTGTTCAGTATAGGTGAGTTCTTTATATGAAAACTGTGCTTACGTTTTCATCTTGAATGACAGCAACAGAAAACAGGAAAAGTAGAAATAGCAGTATGTGCTTAAGTAATATTTGATTTGTGTTATTTTCCATGATGTGCTGTATGGCGAGAGTACTAATAACCTCAGCACTGAAACCCCAAATACTTATTTTTGTTTCAGTTTAGTCACCAAAAATTATTTGATGCTCCACATGGCTAATCATGTAGGAATTCATGCTCAAGTACTTCAGAAACTGTTCCATGGTCTAAAGGTTCAACTCAGGATGTGGGTTACACCCTGCAGACAGCGGCAGCTACCACTCACTTTATAATTGAAGTTTTATCTCTATCAAAGTAATATATGTACGTACCTTAAAGTCAGAAGCTTTGCAATGGAAAAGCTGACAGTGAAATATAGCAGTTCCTTTGGCTCTCCTCCAACGCACCCCACCAGTTCCCCAGAAGCACCCACTTCCTGTTCTTTCAGCTATTTCTTCTGCCCGTTACCTCCTTATTTCTAAACAATATGCTTGTACTGCTATTTCTGATTTTTTCCATCAACTGGCCACCCTGGAAGACTGGGATTTCCTCTCCTATGGCTCCCACCCCACACTTATCCTTCCAACCTACCTATTATCACAAGTTTTGGTGAAATCAATATTCAGCATTCAATATTCATAATAACTATTATGTAAATATTATTCCCAGATGAGTTGTATATAATATACCTTGATTTCAATTCTTTAGTCAAGTTCCTGCATAAGAACTTTGGTAACCAAGCTAATAATTTGCTTGGTTTTCTAAATACCTATCTCTAACTTATCCCAAGTTGCCAATTGAAATGTAAATTGCTTCTCAGTACATTCAAACTAATGAGATATCCAGCAGCCTAATTTTTTTTCTTAACTGTGTCCCTCCTAGAGTCCTACTGCTTCTAATTACTGCCTTCCTTAGAACTTTAAATGGTTTCTTCTTTGCTCTAAGAAATCAGAATTATTTTAGAAATTGGTTGAGATATAGTTATTTTAAGCTAGTTTCATTGGGACCTTGAGCATTCAAGCTTCGTGCTCTCAATAAACTCAGTCTGAATGAGGAAACCCATGAAACAAAGATGCAGAGACACTTGCAGGGAATAGAAACAAGAGGTCATCCCAGGTGGAACTGGGTGGGTGCTTTCCTTTGGGGTCAGGCAGATGTGGGTTTGAATCCTGATTCTGCCCCTTGTGGGACCTCTGGTAACCAACTTAACCTCCCAGAGCCTCAATTTATTTCTCAATGAAATACAGATACCACTCACCTTTCCAGAATGTTGGAGAGATTATATCAGAGAAGAGGCATGGGAAAGCACCTACTACTACTTTGGACCATAAGAGTCACAGGAAAACTCTCCAAATAAAACACAAGGTTCACATACCTTAGGATTTGTGCCAACATTAATTTCATATTGCAATCATTCTCCCCCAAGCCACCATACAAACTTTGGGCTTTTACAGTTTTGTAGCTAGCAGAATGAAAAGCTCAGTTAAAAAAATTTTTTTTGGCCTATTCCTCGAGGCATGTAGGATCTTAGTTCCCTGACCAGGTATCAAACCTGCACCCCCTGCATTGGAAGCATGGAATTTTAACCACTGGACTGCCAAGGAAGTCCCAAATGCTCAGTTTTACTGGAAGTTAAAGCCTTTGTTGCAACTCCTCCTCGTTTCAGAGCTCAACTCAAGTTTTGCATGTCAGAAATTCCTTGCAGTGGTTATGAGAAAAATTGCCCCAGTAAAAATTCTGATCTTTCATATTTTTTAAGAATTCTTGCCTGGAGAATTCCGTGGACAGAGAAGCCTAGCAGGCTACAGCCCATGGGGTTGCAAAGAGTCAAACATGACTGAGCAACTAAAAAAATCATCAGGTTTCAAATTAGTCATCGGGTAGTATTTGTTGTTTGGCCACTCAGTCATGTCCAACTCTTTGTGACCCCATGGACTGTAGCATGCTGGCCTTCCCTGTCCATCACTATCTCCCGGATTTTGCTCAGATTCATGTCCATTGAGTTGATGATGCCATCCAGATCACCATTAAGTCTCTCAGCATCCTCTGCAGACGGCGACTAGGTAGCATTGGCAAAAATACCAGCTTTGTGTCTGTTCATTGGATTTTTCTGGCCTTTCAAATCTATTTTTTTTAATTTATATGAAATGAATGTTATTTTTAATAAAACCCAAATGAATACCGATTAAACTCACCTTGACATCTCCCTTCATCTCATCTCCCCACAGAAAAATCACTGTTATGTGTTTGATTAGTAGCCTTCTAGAGTTTTTCTGTCTATGCATTCTTAAGCATGATTGGGCTTCCCTGATGGCTCAGATGGTAAGGACTCCACCTGAAATGCAGGAGCCCTGGGTTCAATACATATATTGACATATTATACATATATATTCCTGGATTCAATTTACTTACATGTTTTAAAGGAATTTAGTGTCAATGGTTTTCAATGGGGTAATCCTGCAATTTTCCTTTTCCTTGTTGTCCTTGTCTTATTTTGTTACCAATGTTTCATGTACTTCATCCGGTATTTATAGGGGTCTTCCCTCTTTTTCAGTGCTCCAGAAGAATCTGTGTAAAATTAGAGTTCTTGAAAACTTAGTAGAAATAACTTCCAAAATCATGAACTTTTGTGTTATATATGTTATGGAATTTTAAAATGTTTTTTTAGTAGTTATAAAGCTCCTTTGCTTTCCATGTTGTTTTATTCACTTCATTTTTCTAATTTGATAATTTCATTTACATTATCAATTTCATTAACATATCTATTCAGAGTATTCAATTAATGTCTTTTAAATTTCTATCTCTGTACTTTTGTATTTTTATAGTTAATTTTAAATATGTATTTTTCCTTCTTGGTCAGTGTCCCCAAAGTTAATTCCCCTTTTCAAAGTCTATTTTGGGCTAATTTTAAAGGTTTTTTTCTATTACCTTGTTTCTCCTTATCAAAGGTTTATTGTATTGCTCTTGTTTTATCTTTAAAATGGAGACTTGTCTTTTAGAATTTTCAGCCACTGTTTTTCGTATACTAACATTTAAAGTCAAACATTTATCCTTAGTATGGTTTTGATACATCTTAAGACTTTTGTTGTTAGCCCTAATTTTTAAACATTTTCCACCATAACTTCTCTAACCCATAAGTTGTCAGGTTAGCTTTTAATTTTCTAAACATAAAAGAATTTTTCATTTTTGTTATTGTCTTCTAAGTGAACTATTGTGAATGTTTTCACCTTAGTTTTCTTTTGCCAGTCCTATAAATTTGTGTCAGTTGATTCATGCTATATGTAAGCTTATTTGGCTTCTTCCACTTAGCATTAAATATGAGATTTATCCACATTTCTGATTGAATTAGTAGGTCATTCCCCTTTATTGCTAAATTCTGGTGCATAAATAAATACAGTTTATCCATTGCCTACTGATGGACAAACATTTGTGTTTCCAGTGTTTGGCTACTATTAATAAAATGGCTATGAACATTTTTTCACAAATTTGTTGTGAAAATTGTTTCACAACCATCTGTTGAAGGCTTTAATTTTTCCTACACAAAAAGCAAATGTTGAGTTGAAAGAGAAATGTATCTTTACTTTTACAAGCAACTGCCAAAACTTTGTTCCAAAGTGGTGGTATGATTTTACATTCTCACCAGCAACATTGACAAAGTTCCAACTGCTCATTTTTGCAACATTTAGTGTTATTGGTTAAATTTTAGCTGTTTTGCTGAATAGGTAGTATCTGTAATTTAAAAGTGCACTTCCATGATCACTAGTGATGCGGAGTGTTTCTTAAATGTGTTTATTAGTTACTCATGTATCATCCTTTGTTAAGGATCTATTCAAATCCATTTAAAAACTGAGCTGTTCTTTATTGAGTTCTGTGTTCTGGATAAAGTCCTTTGTCAGGCAAATGATTTGTGAGCATTTTCTCCCAGAATGCTTTTTCACTTTCTTATATCTTCATATGAACATGCATTTTTTTTATATTTAATTGGTTTTCATTGATTTCTGCATCTTGTCAAAAAAATTGCCACTCCCCAAATGATGTTCTTTGATGCTTTTAAAAGCTTTGTAGTTTCAGCCTTTACATTTAGATCTATGATCCATCTGGAATTTTTGTGTTTGGTAAGAGGTAGGGGCAAGTTTTTTAAAAATGATTATCTAATTGTTTCAGAACGATTTGTTAAAAAGTACTTGAACATTAAAAGTCGCTTTGGTGCCTCTGCCAAAAATAATTTGGTGATGTGATGTATGTGCATCTGTTTTTGACTCTGTTGTACTCATCTATTTGCCCTAATGCTAATATCACATGGTTTTTAGTTTTGTAGCAAAACTTGAAGTTCAGAAGTGTATGTGAAAGTCGCTCACCGACTCTGTGTGACCCCATGGACCGTAACTGGCTAGGCTCCTCTTGTTCCTAGTGTACACCCTTCTTCAGGATTATCTTGCTCTTTAGGTCCTTTGCAGTGCCATGTGAACTGCAGGTCATTTTGTCTCCTTAAAAATGTTTGCTATTGTAGGGAGTAAGGTATTGTGGACTTAGGCAGCACCTCAGATAGCTCTGAAAAACTGCTCCAGAGGTTGAGTGGGGAAAGGACAGTGTATATGTGATTTTGGTGAAGGGTGAGTACATGCAGTCAGGCACACATTTTTCCAGGTTTCTGCTACTCTCATGAAGCTTTCTGCTAGTCAAGACGAAAAGTTTTCACTGTGAAGGATTTTAGTGCTTTTCTCCATATGAGGAGATACTACTGGGCTAATAAAATCAGCTCCTGAAGTATCTGAAGACCTGTTCTGCCAGTGCCCCCCGTACCCCCCACACCAGCATAGAGCACCTCATTTCTGTGCACCCTGAACTTTTAGTGGTGCTGAAAATCAGCAGCTCCAACAGCACATGACTTAGTCCTTGTATGTAGAGACAGATGGCAAGTACCAATTTGTAGTTGACATTCTATTTACCATACCCTCTGTTATACAACTCTGGATAGCAGACAGGTCCCTTTAATCTAGGTGGTATACAGGTATGGTTTTCCATTTTTGTTCCTTAAGCCAGTGCATGAGCTTTGGAGTATTCAAACTGCAGACATATAAGCAAAGAAAACAGAGGTTTGATCAAAACATTCAACAGTATTCAATTTTTTCTTCAGTTTCAAGACTTTGTATATCAAATTACTTATCTATGCATCCTGTATGAGATCATTAACTGACAGTGAACTGTGCAAACCTCTTCTGGTTCTTCTTTCTAGTGTATAAAAACTTGTTTGGAACTTTTTAATGATCACTTGTTTTCCCCCTGCTTTATTAGTTACTACCAAGATATTAATTAGAGATTTGCTGTTAAGGTAATTCAAACCCGATGCCCTCAGTGACATGACAAGGTATTAATCTCAAGTGTTTAAAATTATCACACTATTCTCCTCTGTTCTTTACATTTTAACTTCCTGATGGAGTGAAAATGGTTTGATAAAAGCTACTATTTACCAAGCCCTGTCTGAAACACTGCTAATACTTTATGTGTACCATCTTGATCTTCATGGCACTGAGGTTAAGTACTGGGTTGGCAAAAAAACCCCATAAAAACCAGAACAAACTTTCTGGCCAACCCAGTACTACCCCTATTTCTGGTTGAATAAACAGAAAAAAAGTTCAGGAATTTGCTCAAAGTCCATAAACATCAGCAGTAATATTCAAAATTTATGCATGTGATTTAAGATCTTTCTATCTCCTTAGCCTGCACTTTTAAACATGGTTATATACTTGCCTCTATGTGTATAAGAGGGAAAAGCAGACAGAAGCTCCCAGGACAGATCGTTTCATCCAGGTTTATAGTTAAAAGCATTCAGTAGAGGTTGAGGAACCCACTTGAATAAATACAGGAAACTTAAAGGCTGACAACTGAAGAAACTGAAAAACTAAAAAGCAGTTCTCAGAACTCAAATGCAAAGGTCGTCTTCAGAGGTGCAAAAGGACTAAAGCAACTTAATAAACATAACAAGGGCACAACTACTCAACCAGAAAACCACCATCCCTCTTTTGTGAGTTGCCGAGTTGACATTACATTTAGATGAGTATTATTAAAAACACAGGGATATACATAGTGTTTAACAAAAACTGGTTAAATTTTTATGTGCATTTTCAAAGTGTGAAATTCACTGAAGTGACACATTGTGTTTCCCATTAGTCAGCTGTATCAAGTTTGTGAGTCTTCTTCCTCCAAAAAGGTTCAATAGATTTATGTTAAAGACAACATGTGTATTGAAAGTAGCAATTTTATTTGAGTTAAAATTATTTACAAAAACCCAAAGACATACTTCATGAAACTGGTACAAACTATTTTTTTCCTGCCGTTGGCTTTTGCTCCAAAGATCACAGCTGAGAAATACTGTATAAAATAAAAATAGGATTGGATTCAGAAAAGTACTCTACCTTCTAGTTTCCAATTGGTAGTATTTACAGAAATATTTACAATGGAAAAAAAGGTTACTTTAAAACTTTAGTTAATTTGCAAGTCAGCCTCAAGTACCCTAAAATGCAGAGTTCTCTGAGGGTTAAAAACACACAAATGCACTGCGTTTGGTGAGGTGATTTCTCCCCCACCACTCCCCACCAAAATCTGCATCTCTATCAGTGCTTGACAATTAGTTATTATTTAAAAAACAAAACAAAACAAAAAACTGTTAAACACTGAGGTAAATCAATTCTCAAATGATTACCAGTGTAACAGAAAAATGTAGTTCGCCCTGATTGTTCTTATCCAAATGTCTTATAATATCCCTTACCATTCAGCCACAAGTCAGTTTTACTAAAAATCTCCTCCTTTTCCTAAATCCAATGATTAATAAATATCAATGTATTTTAAAATAGTTTAACTAATTCAATTTTATGGATATCATTTCCCAATAAGCATTTAAAATAGTTTGCTAAGCTAGCTTGTATACTCAGGGCAAATACAACCTCAATCTTTTCGCAAGTTACACTGGCATACTATGCTCTTAAAAGGTGACGGGTGGGGGGCTGGGGGGGGAGGAGGAAGAAGAAAACAATTTGACTGGAATCAGTTACTTCCTTATAGATTTCCCAACAATCTGCATTATCAAAAATAGGAAGACAATAAAAGGCAGCCACTGCATTAAAAAACATTACAGCTGGCACTGATCCAAGAGCCCCGATTTGTCACTTTATACAAGGAAATAACAAAGTCTAAGTGGGTAAAAATTAGACTTTTAGCTATTTTCCCCAATACACACCAAACTAATATTTTTATGGCTTCAAGTTTTACAAATCCAATGAAGAAACATGATATAACTACCTGAAAGGTATTTTAAAGTATTAAATGAAAATCTCTGGAAAGCCTGTATTCAGGCCCAATCAGTAAAAAAGAAAAAATGTATAACCAGTGGTCTGAACAATAATTAATACAATAAAAATTTGCAATGTTGTAAAATTAAATATATAAAATATGTTACTGTGTGCTCCAAACCACACACTCTTCTATGAACTAAAAGAATCTGGATGAAGAAAAGGATCTTCTCTAAACCAACAATTTAAGGCTTTGCGTTTATGCATTTGATCCTGTCACTCCTATAGAAGAATATACATGGTATCTGGGAACATGAATTCCACATTGGTGTTTTAGCTTCCTTATATTTACTGTATTGAACATTAGAAAATATATCTAGAGAGTTCTCCCTCAAAACTTAATCATGTTTCAAGAGTCTCCCCTAACTTTAAGGGTAAACTACCCTGGGTTTGTCTGTTTTGCTTCATCCTTGAACAGGGCACATCATCTTATATTCCCTCAAACTGTTATTTGTTTTCTTGCGTCTATAGCTATGACTTACTATGGTATGATAATGAATATGGTCATGGTCTCAAAGGTGAAAAATACTTCAACAACCCAAACCAAATCAAGAATAAAAAAATATACTAATCCCTTGTGTCTTTGGATTCCATCTAATTTTAAATATAGACAGTAGTTCAGGGAACAACAACAAAAAAAAATTCACAAAATTATTAAAAGCTTTATTTACGATTGGAATCATTCAACAAAAAAGCAAAAGCAAATGAGCCTGAAAAAGGAACTAAGCTGTTGTCTAGAATGTCCTCAAAACATTCAATACCTCAGTAGCTAAGCTGCCTCTGCACCTGGCTGGCATGACAACAGTGGCTCAACATACACAGCAGTCGCACTGACAGCAGCACAAGTTTCCCCTTAAAACCCGCCCAGGACAAAGCACGAGAGCAAGGGCGAGTACAAATCCTGCCAAAGTGTGTTTAAATACTGCGTGGAACTGTTAACAGCCTGAACCTTTTCCCTCATTTTTGATAGTTGCAGATTGATGTAGTAACTGTCACTTAGCAAATGCAGAATGCATGACGAAGAAGAAATCAGGTGGCCTTAAAAATCCAAATATGAATGATACTGATGAATGTTCTTGGTATATCTTCAAAGACTTCTTCCGTGACTTTTCTTTGTCTAAGTATAGCTCCAGCATTACCGAGCACCTGAAGCAAAGGTCAAGCAGCTAGCAGTGTTCCAAGTACTCAATCACTCTAGAGATGGACTTCTGGCCCGTGGTTCCCACAGCACACTGCGAAGGGGAGGGGTGGAGGTGGGGGCGAGCGGGTGGGAGTGGAGAGGAAGCCAGTTAATTTTCCAAAGCACTGAATCAGAGCTTAAACTATTTAGCTTTATTAAACCAAACATTATGAATCAAAACAAGGTGAGATCAAACTATGGCTTTCATAATACAGTATCAATATATTTGGCCCTAATAATTCAGTTACCTTAAAGAAACCACACAATTATTAAAAGAAAATCATTTTTTTGCTTCTATTCATGATGGCCATAATACTTGTATTTCTACCGTCATTTCTTAAAAAGTATTTATTGATTTTTTTTTTTTTAATTACAGTATTGTTTAGGTTTTGGTTTTTTGGTTGCGAATCATGTGGGATCTTAGTTCCCTGACCAGGGACTGAACGTGCACACCCTACACTGAAGGTGCCGTCTTAACCACTGGAGCCAGAGAAGTCCTGTATTTCTACTGTCATTAATGTATCACATGTAAAACCACAGAAGCTGCAATAGAAGTTACTTACGGTAAGATTCATGAAGCTCAGGAATTTTTTGAGCATCTCTGTCATTATTGAAAAGTCCCCTTCTGGCAGATACTCCCGCACAGTGGTCACATTGATCTAAGGAAACAAATCAAAGGAACCCTGGTCAGGTGGCAGAAAGCATGAGTGTGAACCTTGTACTGTGTAGTTGGTTTTGGCACACATCCTATTTCAAACTTCTACAAGGTCCTTAAACTCCTTGGTTAATATGCAATTTCCTTTTCCACACTCGAACTTTTGTGAGCCTGTGAGTCCATTCCCTACCCCACCCTATCCCATCCTCAGAAAGTAAGGAAAAAGATAAAGCTGCCAAAGACTACAAAGAAACATTTATGTGCGTATTTACTTTTGTAAATGCACAGAAAAATACCTGAAATAACAAAATGCACTGTTGGGAGGTGGGGGTGGGGGGGGCAGGACGGGCAGGGATAAGAAGAGCAAGGAAATGCAGACTGAGAATGTAGGCAAAAAGCTGATTAGGAATATAAAGAAAAAGATAAAGGAAAAATCTTCATGTAGGCTAGGAATTAACTGTATCTTTCCAAAGGAAATCTAGTATCATCTATGGAAAAAAAATGTAGGCAATGTCAGGACAGAAGATTAGCAAGAAGCAGCCAAACTGTATATAAACCAGTTTATTGTAAGAAAAATACACGGCCTGCTTAAAATGTTGTTTTATTTCAATATGTATTTTAAATGCTTTAAAGATTCATAAAGAATAAAAGGAAAAGCTCTTCTAAGGAGGCTCACCTATAATAAAAAGCACATACAAAAAGAAAAAAAAAGATGGGAAGAGGGATGCTTTTGATTTCATATTTGTTGAGGAAGACATGGAAGAGTACATATTACCCTCTTAGGAAATTTGCAACCAATCCCCTCACTCCCACTTTTACAGCTACTCAGTAAAACCTTGCACCTAAAATCCTGAGAGATTTTACAATCTTTAATACTTGTATTTTAAAAATACACTGAGAATATATTGAAGAATATATCGCAAGGGCAACAGCTATGGTAACTAACTGCAGAGGTGAAGGAATGCTGGATTTAAAAACATCTTTAACCAACAGCAAGGAAAGGGACATGACCGCACAGTGGTGGGAAGAATAGGATGTTGATTATGAAGATGGCTCAATAGAAAAGTGTACTTCTCTCATTCAGAATAAATAATTAGATCCTAGGTTTAAAGTGAAAGCTTCTCAACAACCCAAATCAAATCCTTTGCTATCAACAAATTACTGAGTACAACACAATAAGTAGCCAAGGCATGGGAAGGAGAGTCAGGGCATTTATTTTAAAACAGTGTGCAATAAATGGTAGTGTACAGGAGGTAAGAAAAGGTGTGAAGCGGCATGGCCTATTTCAGAAATTTAAAAACGTAACCGAGGGGTATGACAGATTTTAATACCGGATCAACTATACTTCAATAAAACAAAATACTGGAGAAGCATTTAAGTTTGGAGTCTTATAGCAGTAAACAAAGCTATCATTTCCTAAATGATAGTCAAGAAAGACTGGCGAGAGTGAGATTGAAGAGAGTTAACATGATCAGATGTGCTCTTAAGGAAGTTAGCTATGGTGGTGGTATGCAGGATTTCAGGAATGGAGAGTCAAAAGCAGCAAGAACAGAAAGACCACAGAGAAGACTGACCATTAAAATGCACCAGATGTATACTGGGTAATGGAAAATAACACCAGAGTCTCCTGGGCTTCCTAAGCATGCTGCACTTTACCTTAAAATAGCCCTTACTGCATATAACCACCTGCTTTCTTGTCTTTCCTCCACTTAAACACTGGGCAAACCAATTTCTTTTACATTTTGTGGAATCAGCTAGCTTTTTAAGGTTAATCATAATGATCCCTAAGGTAAGAAAGACATCCTGGGCTCTATGAATTCACAATATTGTCTACAACCTAACCTCTCTTTAGACACGAGAGAGAAATAATTTCAAACTCAAAAAATTGAGTTTGAAATTTTTAAGATTCATTATTTAAGAACATAACTGAAACCAGGGTGGTATGCAAAATATGTAAAAATCTTTAAATAGCAAGCATACCCACTCTTTATTTGGGGGTGGGGGGTGTGCTTTCCTCCTCCTTTTTGCTTGGTATGTGCTTCCCATTTGCCCTTAAAATCTCTGAATTTTAAGGAAATAAGGACAAGGGCTGAGCTTGAAGAGAGTCCAGGAAAGCAAATAAAGATTTGCAGGGCCTCTAGCGCCATGGTAAGAACTCTGGTCTTGATCCTGAAAGCAATTGTGCCAGCAAGGGCCAACAACGAAGTGGGCCAGTGTGCACTTAGCTCAGGGCCTTTCTACAATATGGAATAAATGAACAAGAAAGATCCAGAAAAACACACTGGACTTAAGACAAATAAGGTACACAGGAAGAACAAAAATGACAATGCAGAAAACTTGATGGCAAAAATGAGGAAATGTGGGTGGGTTGATAGAAGCCCTTCATATCATGATTATGTTCTTTTCTTCTAGCCCTCTAGTCTTAAGAAAAGACAAACTAGCCATCCCACTATACAACAGATCTCCATTCTTTCTTGCAACCCATACGCCCTTGCTTGTAAGGGAAAAAAACCCACCTCTCTTTTATTTTAAAATTTGGCTCTTCTACTGGGCCTCTCTGTTAAAAAAATAAATAAAAAAAACCCACATGTCCTCCATTTTAAAGCAGACTGTTCAAACAGCCAGAAATGTCCACTTCTGTGCTGATTCAGCCCCACTGTGTACACATTCACATCCTTTTCGTAGTTAAAGTGAAGTCACTCAGTCGTGTCCGACTCTTTGCGACCCCGTGGACTGTAGCCCACCAGGCTCCTCTGTCCCTGGGATTCTCCAGGCAAGGATACTGGAGTGGGTTGCCATTTCCTTCTCCAGGGGATCTTCCCGACCCAGGGATCGAACCCGGGTCTCCTGCATTGCAGGCAGACGCTTTACCCTCTGAGCCACCAGGGATAGCCATGATTTTTCATAGTTAAAATCATGATCTAAATCTCACATAGTAATCCCATTTTCCCAGCCAATGAGTAGATCAAACAAAAGCATGTGAGCCAATGTTGGCCAAGGTAAAGGAAGTCTACTTTTTGCGTTGGGTATGGAAAAGTCCTAGGGAAAAGAAATCATTGCTCTTCTAACAAAGAGAAACAAAGAGGCCACATTCATCTGCTGGGCATTATTTAACTAGGAGGGACACAGAGTCAGCACAGATGCATGAAGAAAGCTAGCAAGAGACAACACGCAGAGGACAGCAGAGTTTAAAAGTAGAAATTACGAGTCCTTGATATCACTGAGGCTAAACTTTTCCACCTTAAGCCAGCTGAGCACAGGCCTTATATGAGGCTCTTTTACTTCAACCAAAGACATGTGAATTGATCCTCTATCAATCTGGAACTTTCTCATCAAAACCAATATACTCTTACTTTGAAATGTACCTTTCTAAAGTTCACCAAATATTTAAAAGTTTTTAACAGGAGGGAAAAATAAAGTAACAAGTTAATTAAGTAACGATGTGAAGTGGCTGCAATGAAATTCTTTTAGGATAACAGAAAACAACAAACACAGAACTCTTACTTACTGGACTCTCCTGGCAGAGACACCCAAGAAGCAGTGCTGTGTATGAGGCCACAATGCAATCCTCCATGTGCTTGCCAGCATGCTGAAGGGCTGGAAGTATTAAACAGAAAACTAACAGTGTGCATGTGCATATATAGAAACCAAAAACCACAACAAACAAAGGCACCTAGGGAACCAGCAACTGTGCCATCTTTCCTTCAAAACTGCTAAACACTGATAATGGTGCTAGGAAGATGTAATACCCACACAAATTAACCAAATTAAAAAAAAAAGACAACCCACAAATGGTAGAGGGACCTTAATATAAAAGCTAAAACCATAAAACCCTTAGAAGAAAACACAGGACTAAATATTTGTGACCTTGGGTTAGGAGATGGTTTCTTAGATACAACAGCAGGACCACAAAAGACAATATAAAAAATAGGTAAGTTAGACTTTATCAAATTTAAAGCTTCACCATCAAGAAGACAACTCATAGAATTTATCTCCAAACCAGGTACTTGGTAAGAATCGAGGCTCTAAAAATTCTTACTCAATAACAACAAAAGACAACCCAATTTAAAATGTGGGCAAAATATCAAAACTGTAAAAACCCTTAGATGTCATATTATTTGGCTGCTTCTCTTTACAGATGAGTAAAGAAAGGCCCAGGGAGGAAAAGCAGATCTTTCCAACAATGCACATACACCATTCTCTCTGCTAGAAGAACTGCTACGAAATAGCAAAGCTTGTGTGCACTGAACTAGAGAGCCCATAAAATAGCAAGATTATGACAACATGAATTAAAAAAATGTTTCACTGGGGGGAAAAAAAAACAAAACAACACATCTTTTAAAAAATAAACCAGTCAAAATAAATATACCTTTATTGAGGTCAAGTTCTTCATCGTCCTCCTCCTTCTTATTTTTCTCTTCTGTACCATCAGCCTTCTCAGTTGATACCCACTGTATTTCTCCACTCGTCTCCTGCCACTCCCCACTCTTGTCATGCTGAGTGGTGGGAGCGTCTTTGATCAATTCATCTGTTTTACTTTCTGCCAGCTGTGCTGCTCGCTCTCGCTCAAGGAACAGCTGATAAACATTTTTGAAGATCATTAAAAAGGGATCACCTACCAACATCAATGTACCCAAATATAAGGCTCTATTTGCTTTTAAACATCATTAACCCTAAGAAGCATACTGTCTGGTAAAAAGGCTAAGTATCAGTAAAAGCCCTAGCTCTACATCCAACTGAAAGACAAAAACAAAACTATAAATGCTGCTGGGATTCAATTAAGTAAATTATCTACCAATGATGTACGCATTCTATTATTAAGAATGAAAATCTCAACACTTTCCTTTAATTTGGATAATAACGGGCAGGAAGTTCAAGTAAAAAAATACAAATTAAAAGTTAAAACAGTTAAAAATTCTTTAAATCCAAGCAGCCTGGATAAATTAACCGGAAGGAAGAGAGGACAGTGAATAAAGTTTCATAATATTGGGGCAAATCAAATGGCTTCTTTAAAAGAAATTTAAAGAAATAAAAACCAAAGAAAGTAGAAAACAAGTTTTCAGAGAAAGACTGAGAACTAAACCTCAACTGCTATATTAACAATAAAAGTACAGTGCGTGCTTCAGCAACACATATAATAGAGAATATTAGCATGGTCCCTGCACAAAGATGAAACCAAATTCATGAAGTGTTCCGTATTTTTTTTTTTACAACCAGAGATTATCACACTAAATGAAGTCAGTCACAAAGAGAAAGACAAACACCATATGATGTTATTTATATGTGAAATCTAAAACATGACACAGATGAACCTATCTACAAAGCATAAACAGACTCGCAGATACAACAGACTTGCTGCCCACAGGGAGGGGGATGGGAGAGGGAAGGACTAGGAGTTTGGGGTTAACAGATGCAAACTATTACAGAATGGATGGACGCAAGGTCCTACTCCATAGCACAGGGAACTATATTGACTGATGGGATAAGCCATAGGGAGAAGAATATGAAAAAGAATGCATATGTATAACTGAGTCACTTTGCTGTGCAGCAGAAATTAACACTGTAAATCAACTACACGTCAATTAAAAAAAATGCAAGTACAACTGTCAATGGAAGTATACACCAAAAAACTCTAAAAAGGGAACATACTAAAAAAACTCTTGCCTTCACTTATTTCCCTGTGCTGGCACAATGTTGAATGTACAGAAAGCATTTCATATATTTGCTGATATGATCTGGAGAAACCCAAAATTACTGATGACAGCTACCAGAAAACTAAATGCCAAGTAGATCTCAAAAACTTGCTGAAATATACAGAAGAATGGTATGTAAACTTTAATACCCTTAAGAAAGTAAAATGTAACTTGTATATAAAGCAGTATTTCTTAAAATTAGGTTCAAGGGGAACCCAAGATCCTTTCAGGGAGTACGTGAAGTCAAAACTGCATTCATAAGAATATTAAAAGGTCAACTGACTTCTTTCATTCTCTCATGACTGAATGGTGGAGTTTTCCTGAATCTACACACTATGTAATTATGCTATTGTTTCAATGGCTAATAGAATGTATGCCTGTACTTTATAGTTTTTTCAGTTTTGACTTCTAATTTAGTAAATATCAACAGATAAAGCACATGTAAACAAAGCTCTTTGGAGTCCCCAATAACTGTTAAGAGTATAAAGAAGTCCTGAGATCAAAATGTTTGAAAAGAGAATGACAGGCATCTAGTTGCAGATTATTTCCTGAAAATACACTTCAAGCACTTCTAGTTTCAAAAAGACCAAAAGGATTAAAGGTTAGCAAAGACTTCAGAAAAAAATGAAAAGGATGGTTCATTATTACTGTCACTTAAGGAAATGACAAAAGTAGCTTGCATAAAGACAAAAACTGTAATGCCAGCATTGTAAAAAAAAAACCCAAAAACTCACATATAGTTTTGCGAGGAAGTATAAACGAGAGGAAAGGGAGTGTTTGGGGGGTGGGGTGAGTTAGGGACATCAGTTTTAACATATTAGTATATATTCTAACAATTTCTAAGTTAGGAAATTACTACAAAGATACACATACTTTGAAAAGTATGTCCCAGTATTCAGATGCACACAGTCCTGGGCACAGGTCAGACCAGTAAATGCTCGAAGACTTGAGCCAGATGGGCTAAGTCCTCTATCCCATCTATCCCATCTGGGATAGAGGACTAAGGCTAGAAGTTAATTCCTAATTTGCTGTTAATAATCTGTCTTTGATTCATAAACAAATGGGCCTTATTTCTGCTTTTTGCTAACAGTGTCTAATGAGTGACAGTCATAGCTGAAAACAGCAGAGTAAATGAAGGAATGGTATACATTCTAACCTCTCACTCAACTGGTAAAAATATCAGAGAGAGAGGAGGTTGAAGGGAGACAGAAGATGCAAGTGATCAAGAATTTGGACAGATGCAACAAACAAAGGGTTATGGTTTTAAGTTGCTGCTTACCTGCACTAAAGCCTGAACTGCATGAACTTGTCCAGCTATCCTTAAACTATCATCTCCTTCTCCACTACAGAAGGAAGAATCAAAAGAACATGATGTTTCCATGTTGACAAGACAGTGCCGATTTCGAGCACTATATTCCACTAGATTTATCAGTAGACCTAAACCCTACAAAAATGAAAACATGCATGTTACCACAGGTGAGGATTAAAAGCAAATGAACACAATATACGTCTCTCACAGGCAGCCAGAAAGCTAGCCAGTGCTCTACCATCTACATGGTTAAAAACCAGTATATAAAATGATGATCTTCCCAAAGATGTTGTTTGCATCATCTTACTAGATCAAGTACGCATTTATGAAACAAGTCACTCAAACTCACCAGCACTCGAATATCGAATCTCTGCTCCTGAGGTAGGTACTTTGGAACCTGAAGCACACAGTTCATGGCTGTGCCAATCAAGCCATCCTGCTCTCCTGTTTTGGTGCTGCCCCATTCTGAAGTGGGGAATGGGGAAAGGATGAAATTATGGCAAACTATTAACACGGATATTAAAGGTTAAAAACATATAGCTTAAAAAATAGTTATTTCTTTATTAAAATATATTGTTGACTGTAATTTTTCTAAGCCAAGCCACAAAGCAGATTTTAAAAATATCAGCTCTTAAAAGCAGTTAAATCTATACATGAATAAGTGAGTTACATGACAGCAATTTAAAAACCACTACATTGAGAGAATAAACAAGGGAATTAACTTATTTTTACATGTAATATTGTATAATCTATAAATGAGAATATATTCAGGAAATATGACTTACCATTATCATTAGTTAAGTTGAGCAGCACCCCAATGATGGCCCTCATGCAGTCCTCCACTGCTTTGCCCACGTGGTTAGTTACATTCTGCTGAGGCAGAGGCTTACTGTCAGGTAAGCATATACTGTTCTCGGCACGGTTATACTGCTTAATCAGCTCTTCACAATGTTGTAATGCTCTTAAGAGAAGACAAAATACAGACTATTATGCTCAACAAAAATAGTTATATTAAGAACTTCTACTGACTTGGACCTTAATGCTTTAAATCTGTCATAAAGGCTGCCAAATTAATCTTTTCCTACTCCAGATGTTATGTGAACTATTTAATCATGTATCAAACATGTCTGATATCACACTAGGTGTTAAATTTTATTTTGGGAAAATGATAATATAAATTTTTCTAAGCAAAGTGAAAATTATAAACTTGATGCAAAAGTTTATACTACCAACAGCTGTCCCCAATTTTCACAATCTCTCCAACATAACAAACCTACTACCCCACCTCACCCAAGGTAAAACACATTAAAAGCCAACACTGAACACTTCTGAATTTCATTTAGATGTTTGTCCTTTAGAATGTAAACTCTCAGCAGGTAGAGAATATTACTTATATTAATATTGCATAATAACCTTGTATAAACAGATACTAAATACTTCATAAACATTAGAACATTTTTAAAAGCATGAGGTCATTTAACTGACATGTTTGTCTCCTGGCAGTCATGCAAGGGTATCAGCTACATCTAAGGATTCACAAGATACTACCCAAAGTAACAAGGAAATGTAATCTTTAAGTGGTTCTAGTATTTCTGAGACTCTCTTTAAATCACTGAGTCCATTAACTTAATATCTACGAGATAATGATGAAATCCACGAACTGTGAGTTGATTCTTCATGTATTATATACCATGCAAAACCCTTAAAACTACTATGTCTAATTCCCCTCTAGCTGCTTCTTAAAAAACACTCTCTAATTAGGAAGGTATTCGTGTCTAACCTAAAACAATGTGTTCAGATGTTTGGGGATGTTCGCCAGGATTACAACATGCTGTTACTGTTAACTGCCTAAGTAGCACTGAAATAAATCTGTTGGGAGGTGAGAAGAGACAGTAATTGTTTAATTATTCAATATACTATCCTTGCATTTATCAGCGTTCTACTGAAAGTTTCAGAAAGTCTGAGGAGTGGTCTTTCACAAACATCCAATTCTAATGTCTATTGACACAAGTTCCTAATCACAAAGGTTCCTGATGTTGTTTTAGAAGGCATTTGTCAGGAGTCATTAAGTATACAGGAGACATTTTAAAAATAAGATACAAATTTAACTTGCACAAATACTCTGGTGAGACAGTAAAACAAAGTAATAGAACAACTAGAACACATACCTTAAGGGTATTAAGTATGACACAGAATTCACAAATACAGGATGGAGGGAAAACCTACAGACTAAAAACAAGAATATTGGGAACTAGAGACTATTAGAAATTTGGGATTATGGGAAAACTGAATACTGACTGGACTTATAATATTAAGCAATTACTAATTTTTAAGAGATGAAAATGCTATTGTGGTTATATTTTTTAAAGAGTCTTCTTTTACAGATTATATACTCAAGTATTTATGAATGAAACTATATGAAATCTGTAATCTGCTCCAAAATAACATAGAAGGCAGAATGGATAAGGTTATATATACATGGTAACATGACTGGCCAATGTTTGATGATCACATTCAAGCTGCATGTACATTGGGGCTTATCATATTATTGTCTACTCTTATCTCTGTTTAAAATTCTCCAAAACAAGAAGTTAAAAAAAAGATAAACTTGAGTCGGGCTGTAGTGGGCCTTTGATACTAAGGACTTTGGACATACATCTAAAGACAAGAAATCACACAGATTTGGGAGTTTGGGATTATTTTTACATAACAAAAATCTGAAGAAGGTTAACCCACTGTGGTATAACATTAGACAGGCTAGAGGCCAGAGTACTAGGGCAGAGATAGCAACAACTAAACAGACTTATTAGTAAGAAGCTGCTGTTAATAAGCTAGTACCAAGACTGGAGACATACTTGGAAACTTTATACACACTGAGGTGATATCATTAGCCCAGTGTCAAGAAAGCTGGCAGAGAGTGTGAAATGAAGGAAGCTACATATAGATCTGGGAAAACAGATATAAATAAACAGCAGAAAGCAGCTAGTAAAATTCATTTACAATAAAAATAAGGACTAATGCTTACTACTATATGCCAAGCATTGTTTTAGGCTTTACGTATGTATATTAACTCATATATATTGTACATAATCTATATTATATACAATATACAAATGATATTTTAAAATCTTTTTTAGAATTAAAATATTATTTAAAATCTGTATCATATGTAACTTAAAATATATTAACATATATACTAATTCTTTTACTGCAACAACCTTGGGTAGGTAGACACAATTATTACCCCCTTTGTGTAAGAACCTATAAGTTCAGAGCTATTATAGGGCTGATGTTCTCAAGATCCAAACTCAAGTCATTCTGGCTTCAGAATCTGTACTCCTAACTTTTGTACCTTACTGCACTGCTTCTTGTTCACAAAACTCGACAGACGGCAGTCCTTTATGGAGCAAGGTGACAACGGCACTTCCTTTAGAGTCAATCCAAACGCTTTAAATAAACAGCATGACATTTCAGAAAAACTTACTTAGCTGACGAAACAATGAGTTGTGAATCTTTATAGGCAATCAAGTAGCTTTGATTCTCTGGATTATGCACGGTTACCTAAAAGGGAAAATTTTGAAATTTTGTTCACACACAACACAAAGCACTCTAAAAGACATAAAGATGAGGAAGAATTAGTCCTTGTCGTCTAAAGGGAGTAACAACCCACATGTTCTAAATTTAAAATAACAGAGCTACTGCTTTATTACAAAATCAAAACACCACTGTTATAACTGCTCCCTCACCATTAATATATTCTGTGCTATACTTTCATTGTAATGAACTACCAAGCACTTTAAATGTCAGAAAAGTGTTGTCACTGACTTAATAAACTAATATTTTAAAGTTCTTAAGTAGATTCATTTAGACTTAAAAAATTTAGATGTTTATTTAATGTACTTGACACTCCAGAAGAAAAAAGGAACAATGTGAATTTCATCTGTGCCAAGAACTTTTCATTCACACTAGATTATTTTCCCATAGATGTTTCATAAAGTACTCAGCTAATCCAATCTGGTCAACATAGTCTATGCATCCTGAAATTCACTGGCAGCATAAATTCTAATCTACATTGAACTAAGTCATTCATAAAAGTCAAAAAACAGACAGACTGCATTACAATCTCAATTTGGATCAACAAAAGTGGAACTCTAGAGATATATAAATTATGACAGTCTCACACAGAGAGCACATTTAAGATTAGATCATTTTCTTCAAATAGCTGTCCATACTTACGCTTTCTAAAACTCGTAAACATCTCTCTGCTCCCCATAATGAGGCTACTAGTTTCTCTTCATCCTCATCTTTACTTAAATGATCCACACATTCTTTCACTAGGAGAAAGGAAATGGACATAGATTAACATGTCTCGTCACTTCAATACTTACCCCCTTTACTAACATTAAAAGTCATCTGTATACATGCTATCAATGTGTTGGAACCTCTCTGAACACTTATTCTAAGTTTTATACAGTGAGATGTTGAAATGTATGAGACTCTAATTTATAATAACTTTCCAATATCAAATTATTAATGGCCTTTTCTTTAAAAGTTAAAAGATTTTGAAGATGCTACTAAAAGGAAGAGATCTTTTCAAACTGATGCAATTATTCTTTGAAATATATGAACAGAATATTCGGGTTTTAAATAAAAAAATGTTGTATGTGTAATATATCATACCTTTATCTACAATATGATCCAGACCACCCAAAAGCCGTAGTTCTTCTTTAAACCAGTCTCCTGCTCGTTTAGAAGTAAGGGACAGTAAAGTCTCCATAGCTAAATGCCCAGTCTGAAAATCAGAAGCACCATTAATGAATATTGACTCTGAGTAGTAATTCTGAGGCAATACTTCTAGAGATTGCTTTTTTAAAAAAGGAAATTGCATGCTACCAGCCCACAGTATTTTTTAATATAGTAAATGCTTTTTAAAAGTAAAACTAGTTTAAAACTGGTATCAGAATAGTCTTAAGCTAAAGAAGTGTTTTTATCCATTGGCTTGTTTTCAGAGAAAATCCATTATTTAGTCTATCACTTGCCAGTTCGATAAAATATATACTGGTACCATCATATAGGCTCAAGGGCGAATCAAAGGGTATATTTAACTGTGGATCAATACACTGGATTAATTTACCACAAAGGTTGTAAGAAGAAATACTCCAGAAACAAGGTGTGGGTGCGTCAAAATTTTTATCTGTTGGTAAAAACTGGTATCTTACTGCTTTGCTTTATGTTTTCTAACTACAGCAAATGAGCTTATTTTCACATATTTATCAGTTACCTGTAATTCTTTTAGTGTAAGTCCCCTGTCAAATATTCTTCCCTTTATATTCATGTAAAGTAGCTTGTCTTTTACTTACTGTTCTATATATTTTCTTATCTATTCTGAACAAAATTACTTTGTTTTTTTTTTAGGGTTTCATATTCACCAATTTCAAACTTTATACTACAGGGTTAGCAGCTTGGATACTTTGGCCTCTGTGACAAAATTATATATAAACAATGATTTAGGACTACTACTGGAGGAAGCAAAGAACACTCAGAGCCATATTTATAAACCAGGCTAGGTTTTTTCCCATCCCTTCATTTGCCTTCAATTATTAATTTTACTTTTTAATTGAATTTCTTTTAAAAGGGCAACTTGGTTCCTGTGACAATAAAGGAACTTTAATATAACAAAAGAAATGCTTTTAATGTAACAAAGCTGAAAAGACCTGGTTATCTTCCCAAAGCTTACTGCTTTGAAAGATGCAAGTTTACAGTAAGTCTTACTGGCCCATTTTGAACTGAATATAAATCAGATATTTAGAAATGCAAAAAACAGATCTTATCAGCAAAAAATCTTAATATTACTTATTTAGAAGAGATTTTATTTTATACCTTACAGATTTTATTCTGTACTTTAAAAGAACAAGGCTGATGATGTCCAAGGTGATAAATACAGATCTAGAATTCAACACCACAAAAATAGATATAATTTTGCTCAATTCTCATTCTAAGTCCTTGAAAGAGTAATGTAATAAGATCAGTTCGGGCAGGGTTAGCTCATGAGTCACAGCAGTGAAAATGAAGACTAATGAGGCTTTCTTTGCTTAAGAAGAAAAGGGCATAGTAATTTGATATTAATACAACAAACATTCGTAAGATCTGATGCAAAAAAGCAACTTTATTGTTTGTTTCTATAGGCATTAAAAAGGACTGTTTGGTATTTTAGGCTATATTCAGTATATAGTATGCTAGTATTTTAAAATAGCCTACAATTCAAACATTTTATTTGAAACTGGAATACTGGTCAAAGAGTTAAAAACACAACCAAATCACTAATCAGAATACTATTCAGCAATTTGTGAGCTCTGTTATTTGAATTATATTTTAATATTATAATATTAATATTTAAAAATATCTTTCCATGGTACGTCAGGAATAGCAACATATGTCAAGGAACAGGTTGAGTAATGAATAAAACAATGTGTAGGAGACAGTCACTGTACAAAACAATGTCTATTGTTAAAATTTAAAATGAACACAATACCCAAGATTAGCTGAAGGGGGCGGGGGGGCATGCCACATCCTAATATTAGCAACTGTGTGTTCTCGTTTTAATCATGTGAGTTAACTACTTAACATAGCACAGTTATTATACTGGTATTTACCATCCTAGTAAATTCAATAAATGATGGGAAAAAATTCAACAAGCAAGTTTATCATCTTTATTTAAGAGCAAATGCCTGGAAGAATCTAAATGTTGGGAGAGAAAATTATAATGATGATAGTAACAATAATTTTTAAAAGCTGCATTTATTCAATTATGCAGCAAATAAAAATTATAGGCTCAAACATTCCTTTATAGCATTAAAAAACAGTATATGTTCTAAAAATGTTAAAAAGTATGAATGTATTTTAAAAATAGGATACAAATAGTTTGGTGAGGTGGAATGATTGTTTATCCACACTTGAGCATAATAGCTATTTTCTAATCTTAATAAGTTAAAGTACTAAATACATGTCAATTTTGTATCCTATCTTTTAATGTTAACTTCCTTTCCCCCTCAACTCCCACTCTACCTGAATCTATTCCCTATTCTACCTTAACTAAGAAGAGCAATAATCATAAGTCATTATATGGCTAGCACAAAGCATTCTGTAATTTTTGAAAGCAAATATTGCAGTCTTCAGTTTAGTGGACAGTAGAAAAACCAGTAATTATATAATGTTGGAGCTGTCTGTAAGTCAAGTATATATAAATAAATAATCTTATTTTTTCAAAATGACAAGGCCAGTTATCTTCCACTGGCCTACTAATCTGTGGGGATATTCTTGATTCTACGAGTTTTTTAAAAAGCCAGAGGAAAGTAAAACTAAAATCAACCAAAAGCAACATAATCATCTTAAACTTGGGGAGTTGAACTAAGCATAAGCATAGCCATGGCCATGACCCTGAGTATGAGGGACATTGCTCTACGGAGGGGTTCATGCCTAGGAATCCCCCTTTTCAGTCTTGGTCCCTTGCAGCAGTTAATCAGACATCCTGAGATACTCTGAAATAAATGAATGCTCACTGAATATGGCTCTTTCTTAAGATCCTTTAAATCTTTATTCCTAAAACCCATAGCAGCCTAAATGTAGTTCCTACATTTTAAAAAAACTGACATTTTCATTTTACAACCAAAGGAAGGAACTCACCGTTATATTTTCTAGATCAAGGTGCTTATTGTGTACAGTTTCACAGAGCCTTCGAATTTTTTCTTTGATTTTGTTCATGTCTTTCTCATTCAGCAGCTTAGCTGAAGAAGCATCTTGTTCCAGTTCTAGGAGTCGAATCATCAGATCTAGGCTAGCTCTATCAAGATCCATGTTTAAACGATCTCTACTCAGTATGTACATGAGGGCAGCTGTACAAAGGGACAGATTCTTCAACAGGCCCAAAAAGGGGAAAAAAAGTTAATGTAAGCAATTAGTGACAATTTCAAGCAACAAAAGACTATTTTGACATTTGTTTACATTTAGAAACCTTGAAAATGTTTTATTCAGTGAAAATCTCCCTCTTAAAATATTCTAGGGAAATGTGATTTCAATAAATACATAAAGCACCACAGCTTAAAATTTTCCTTTCTACAGACTTTCTCTATACGAATGTCTCAGTAGTGTTTAAGTGGAATTATATTTTTTCTGGCCATTCTGTGCTAAATGAAGAGTTTACAAGACCTTTTTTTCAGCTATATAATCCTACTTTATAATATACTTCACTCTTTGTTCTTTATAATATAGTGAAGTCAAATTTCCATTTAAAATCAATAATGTAAATGTGTTTTAAAAAATAAACACAGCTGAGTTTGTGTTAATACATAAACTCAGGATGCTCGAAGAAACATATTAGACTCATTTCTTTAAAATAAACCTATCAGGTCTGGTTGAACCAAGTAGTTTTTTTAAAACATCATTAATATCATGTGCTCTCAAAAATCATTCAGATCAGGTAGTTAGTACATTCAGCTTATAAAATCTACATGTACTGAAGGTGATATAGATAAGCATTAACAGAACAAAGAGGTCTATGTTAGAATATTCCCAACACCTGGGATATTCTGTACTTAAACATTTTTTCTATACATCTAATTGAAGTGTACTTGATCTTACATGAATTTCAATGCACAGAAACACAATTAACTATCTAAAATTTAAACTTTAAATCTCCAAAGTTCAAACTAGGTTTCTAATTAACTGCTTACAGAGCAAAATATGTTTGGAAATAAAGCTTTGGAGATCCACTGCTGCTAAGAATATATATTAATGCTTTGGTCCTCTCATAACTTCGTAAGAAGGCACATTAATTCTTATTTCTCTCCTTCCTCATTGTTTTGAACCTGCTACAACTTGGTAACTGACTTATCTTCATTTGGGCTTAAGTGTATTGCTTTCAGTTTCAGAAGACTCAGTATTAGATTCTGTCACCTAATCTAGACTTCGAATATAATTTTCCTGAATAAAAATATAATAAAGCCATTTCAAATTACCACCACTTATGATTAGTAATGATTTTTTCTAACTTTGAAAATGTTAAACCTAACTTTTATATGTAAATATCCTATTTTTTAAGAGAAAGTATCAAGTCATAATGAAGATGAGGATGTGATTCCTTTTCACAATGGGATTCAACATCCAAGCAAAACATTTAAAATGTTAATATCTAAAGTTTTTATTCATGCTATTAATATTACAAAGTAGTAAAAGTTGTCCACCCTCCCCCCCAAGTACTTTCTGATCCGAGGTAATCAACGCTTACAGAACTAAGTGTTCAGTATGGTAGGTATGTCATGTCAGACAATGGTTAACAGTATAAACTGACAAGGAGGAAAAAATGTTGAGCAAATAGTCTGAAATGATTTATTAAGCAAAAAATCCTGGCATTAAGTTTTTCTAAATATTTAGCAAATATGGAGCTTCACTGGTGGAGGTGAAGAATCTGCCTGGCCAATGCAGGAGATACAGGTTCAATTCCTGCGTGGGGAAGATCGCCTGGAGAAGGAAATGGCAATCCAGTATTTTTGCCTGGGAAATCCTATGGACAGAAGGCTGGCAGGCTACAGTCCTTGGGGTTGCAAAAAGAGTTGGGACACAACTTAGCTACTGAACAACAAAAACAAATTTAGTAAATATAAACTAGAATTCTAAAATAATGCTTCTCAACCCCAGAAACTTAAATACCTGATGATGCTGGGAATCATCCAAGGTTTTAAAGACCATTGCTACCATTCCATGTGCTCTCAGGTGCATTCGAAAACTGGGCATGGCACATTTAGTAGCCAAGCTAATAACACTGGAAGAAAAGAGACTAGGTGAAGGGGACTGAAAATAGCTAGTGTGTTTTGTTTTAATTTGCATAATACCTAAATAAACAACGGAGTGCTCGGGGGTTGGGGGTTATGTGTATCAAAGCATTGCCCATGCACATCACATGGGCAAACCAAATTTATTAAATACTCACTGATGCACAGTATGTGATTAGGTACGCTATATTAAAAAAACACAAATAATACACGATTGTCTTCAGTGTATCCTTTATATTACTGCTACCATTAAAAGTAAAAACATCTCAGGTATCTTCCATGTTTCTGATCCATAAAAAGTATAAGTATATAATTGGACATATTCCAAATGACTGGATAATTCAATCAAACCAAGATTTTCAAACCATTATAATATGCCAAAGATGATCCAAATCAAAGCATGCTTAAATCATTTATCACTTGCTTATATAAAATCTGACGCTAAAAAAGAAAAGATTCTTTGGCATAACACTTTTAAACATCTGGAAACTGAAGCCTATGCTATGCTAAAATGCTGTACCATCCAACTTTCTTTAGTCCATGTAGGATCAAGTCCCTTAAAAGAAATCAATCACATTTTAACATCACTGGCTATAACCTACACCTATGATAACAAAAATTGCAAATGTTTGGCTCCACTGAGCTAAAAAACTTTAATGAGGAGCATGCATACAATTTTCAAATATAAAAATAAGATCTTACCTAAGGCAACGTGTGTTTAGAGGCTGTGTGCTCTTTAAGCCACTTAACAAGTACTCAATGTCATCAGTGAACTCTTGGTTTTCACCAAATTCCACCACATCATTGAAGTGCTTCACGTGCTGAACAACAGTATACAACTGCCAAGAAAAAATAAGTCCACCTCTTTTGTAACTATGAAGTAGCATATTTAAATCTATGAACTTGCTCTGCTTTATTTAAAAGTGTATAAAGTAAGTTTATTAGATGGCAACCAACAAGTGTTTTAAAAACATTGGTAGCAGTAGGACAAAGTAAGTTTGTGGTTCAAAACTCAGTCTCAGTTACTGATACGTGCTCAACATTGAAAGGCTAAATTACATACAAAATCCTATCCACATGCAGCAAAACTGTATATGGATGCTTACTTCTTTGTCTTCTTTTCTGCATTTCAGTGCAGTAACTATATCCTGGTAGGGCTGAGTAGGTATTGTCACAGTTTTTATCACTTTGGGTGGTGGTGCAGGAGCCTTAAAAACTCCATCATCTTTTTGATTTTGCTCCTTTGAAGACAGCCTCACCTATTAATAAAGGTATTAAATTAGTTGTTCTAAATAAATATATAAAAATAGTAACATCTCATCTACTTGGTAAATTTAGCTTTAGAGTAATAAAACCCCAATTCTCCCCCTCAAAGGTAGGGGGAGGCCTCTGGGGATACTTCAAAAATTCCATGCACTATAAGGTAAGACTTATATGTTTTACTCACAGAAGAACCACTCAGGAACTTATTCTGGTCTTTTCAACCTAACATTTCATACAATTAGTTATCCATCTCCAGAATCATTAGAAGGAATAAAGAACCAAAATGACATACAAAAATAGCACTGACAAACAACTCAAGAGACAGGAAGAGGAAAACGACAACAGACAGACAAAAGAACTTGTAAAGTATAGGAGTCCACAGTTCACAGTAGAAAAAAATCAGCCATAAGAGCATGCACAGTAATGGTTTAATACTAGTAAAAGGAGCTTAATATATCAAGAAGACAGAGAACTGTACATTTTAGGATGATCTCTATCCCTATTTTTTATTGTCTACAAAGAACTCATTCTTTGATAGCTCCATATGACTGAGGTGTCACTATTAGTCTGTAAGTATTAATGCATGATCCTACCAGTTATTCTGGAGCAAATAATTTGCTACAAATCTTTTTCAAATGTGTTTTAAATTGAAAGGTATTACTATAATGCAAGAAAAAAGTTCTGCTCTAAAAAACAAATTAATCACTCAAAGCCACTTTAAGATCAGTGTAGGATATACTGATATAGCTCTCCATCATTTAAAAATTCCATAATATGGGGATCAAGAATTGTCCAGTATTTTTGAGGCCTTCATTCATAACCTAGTAACACCAGAATTTCTGTTGTCCTGCCCACAATCCTTACTTTTCCAGTAAATTAAACTAAAATCACTAAATTTTAGTGAAGAAGTTGAAAATAAACTATTAAACAGAAAAGCTAGAGACTTTCAAATTATGCTTAATTTAATATTCCTCATACAAACATGAAATTGCAGAGTACAGTTCACTTACTGTGACACTCTGAGGTTTTACTATTGGTGGTGCAGGTAGTTCTTCCGAGTCTGGATGATTCCAATGTCTAGCATTATATACGGCTTTTGTAGGAGACTAGAGGAAAGAGAAAAATATCAACTATTTCCATCTTACTCTGCATCCTTATAAGACTATCACATTTTAAAACTAAAAATCACAAAGAATAATTTATATAAATTGGATTCTTTACCATTAGCACCAACTGGGAAGCCAAGATACACAATATCTGATTTATATTACCATTATGCTCCTACCACGCCAATGGCAGATATGGAGCCACTGTCCTATTTTGACACAAAATCAACAATCAGTGTTCTGGGCAACTATTACCAACCAAGAAAAGAAATTTAAACCTCCTGTTTGGCTCATATTAACTTACTAATCAATACAGTTAATTCAACCTGTTCTTTATTCCTCATGCTACTGATTCATGCCCTACATTCTTCCAACAATGAAAATCAGCCAGCTTACAAGAAGGGATAAAAGTCCTTATTCATTTAAGTGAAACTGGTGTGTTTCCAGATGAGTGTCATTATTAAAGTTTTCAGGGTTTTTTTTTTTCAGGTTTTATATAAAGGTAAATATGGTATGTATACCAAATATTACCTAACACAGTGGAATCTAATTCAGTACTACATACTAAAATACATGCAAAATGTATAAAAATGCATACGGGGTAGGATAAAGATGTAAATCACCCCACCCTACTACAAGTTAGTTTACTGCCAAATCAATATACAATAAACTTTATGAAAAAGACCTTTCAGCTTTAACACTTTGAATTTTAAAACTGAGTATAAATAACTATGAGCCTGCATAATCAAATCCACAGAATTAAATCTGTATTAAAAGGAACATATCTTCATTTTCAAAAGGAAACTGATTAAACAGACTGATAACATTTTCTCCATCATTTACAAAATGATGTTAAATTATGTCCTTTAAACTTCAAATAATCTCATTAGAGATTTTTAGTTTGTAAGAGTATAATTAATAATCTTTGTATTTTCAGTATTACATATAAAAAACAAAGGAGTACAAGAAAAGAAACATACTTCACGGCTGGCCAAAAATCTACATAAAAAATTAACCATCTTCCCTTACTAGCCTCAATGAAGTAACATTATTAGAATTGAGCATCATACAAAGTGATCTTTTTATATAAATATTTTCTTCAAAATAACCATGCTGTGACAAAAACAACTGTGTAAGCACCAGAAGAACTGATTTTTCAAAAGACAGAGTTTAAACTAATTCACATACTAATTTTGTTAGAAAATCTTAATGTGAAAAGGAATCTACTGTGAAACTTACATAAAGCAGAAAGCCTCACTTGTACTGTGTATACAAACACATTAGTATTCTTACATATTAGCATAAAGTAATGCAGTATTAGTAAACTAAAGCAGTTTATGCAATAACTTATCAGGCCTTGTGAGGTAGAGCAGACTCAACATAAATTTTTAAACCTCTATTCCTTACTATTTTTTTCTCAATATCTACATAATTTACATGCCTGCTAGTTGTTAGATCCCTCATTTCACCTCAAATACCCAAAGCACAGCCGTAAGCCCAGGAAGATAACAGACTTTTTAAAAGAATAGGTGCCTCAAACCTGAAGCACTTATTTTTAAAAAGCATTGCTTTCAAGTAAGAATATTTTGGATAATATAAAGGTTATCTGCTTCCACCAGTAACAAAACAGCAGAAGTCAATGTTCTAAATTAAACAGACCCTGGAGACTGGGACTACTACATATAAAACATACACGTCGCTACACATAAAAGAAATAAGAGCTTACTGTGTAGCACCGGGAAGTCTACTCGATACTCTGCAATGGCCTACATGGGCAAAGAATCTAAAAAAGAGTGCATAAATGTATATGGATAACTGATTCACTTTGCTCTACACCTGAAACTAACACAATGCTGTAAGTCAACTACACTCCAATAAAATCTTTTTAATTAATAGCAGAATATAGATATATATTAAACAGACCCCCTTTTAGTTAACTGCAAGTGGCAATACACCTAACAGTTACAAAGGAGAGACAGCAACCACATGGTGTGGGTTAAAATCCAGGTAAATAGTAAGTTCTACTGCTACTTGTTACTAAATATTTTTCTCATCTATATAGCATTCATAACAGTATCTACTGCAAAAGGGTTGTTGTGAGGATTAAATGAATATATGTAAAACACATATTAGAATGCCTGAAACAGTATGTACTATACAAGTATTATCACTGATAGTACTAATTATAATAACTATTATGTGATGATGTGCAAGTCTGAGTTCAGAAAATTGGAGTGTACACACACACACACAATCTACTCACATAACAGAGGACTGAAATAAAAGGGATAACTGACATAAACATACTCTGTTAACAAATATTATTATAAAAAGCAGACTGGGATATACTGTTCTAATTCATCTCAAAATTCAACAATATCCCTGATAAATACAGAGGCAAAAATCCTCAACAAAATACTAGAAAATTAAATTCAACAGCACATTAAAAGGATCATACATCCTAACTATATATAGGATTTATTCCTGGGATGCAAGGTTGGTTCAACCATGAAAACCAATCAATGTAATACACCACCTTTATGGTGAAGGACATATATCACATAATAATCTCAATTGGTGCAGAAAAACCACTAAACAAAATCCAACTCTCTTTAATGAAAAATATTCAACAACAGAAACTGAAGGAAATTATCTCAACAGAGGTCATATTTTAAAAGGCCCACAGCTAACATCATACTCAACAGTGAAAAAAATGAAAGCTTTTCCTCTGAGAAATCAGTAACAAGGTAAGGATGTCCACTCTCACTAATTAAACACAATACTGAACATGTAACAAAAGTAATTAGGCAAGAAAAAGAAATAAAAGGCATCCAAATAAAAAAAAAATTTTCTCTGTTCACAAATGACATAATCTTGTATATAGAAAACCACAAAGATCTCACCAAAATAAAAAACCCATTAGAACAAATAAAAATGTATTCAATAAAGCTGTATTTGAGCAAACTCTGAGAGATAGTGGAGGACAAAGAGAGGAGCCTGGCATGCTGCAGTCCATGGAGTCACAGAGCCAGACACGACTCGGTGACTGAACAGCAACATGATACAAGGCTGCACTACACACACCAACAGAGGACATCAGAAGAGGAGATGAAGGAAATTTCATTCACAACATCAAAAAGAATACAATGCTCAGGAATAAATTTAACCAAAGAGGCAAAAGATTTGTGTGCACCGAGGACTACAAAACGCTGAAATTAAAAGACAGAAAGAAATGGAAAAACACCCTTTGTTCATGGATTAGATGACTTCGTAGTTAAAATGGCCATACTACTCAAAGTGATCTACAACTTCAATGGAATGCCTGTCAAAATCCTAGCGGTAATTTCTATAGAAACAGACCAAACTTAAAGCTTATATGGACTCTCTAAAGACCAGGAATAGCCAAACAATCTTGAGAAATAACAAAAAACCCAGAGGCCCCACATTTCCTGATTTCAAAACATTACAAAGCTACAGTAATCAAGAGTAGGGTACTGATGCAAAGACAAATATATGGACCAAGTGTACAGAATGTAACACCCAGGAATAAATCCACATATATATGGTCAAATTATCTTCACCCGTGGAGGTAGTCTCTCCAACAAGCGATACTGGAAAAACTAGATATCCACATGCAAAACAATGAAACTTGACCTTCATCTTACACCATACACAAAAATATTTTTAAAACTTAAAAGTAAGACCTGAAGCTAAAACTCCCAGAAAACATGGGGGGGGAGGGTACTTAACGGTGGTTACAGCACTGACTTCTTGCCATGAAGCATAAGCACAAAAGCACAAGGAACAGAAGCAAGCATAAACAGCTAGGACTACACCATGAAAAGCTGCGGCACAGCAAGGAAAGCAATCAAGAGTGAGAAATGCAACCTACGGAATAGAAGAAAAATCTTCAAACCATTTGTCTGATAAGAGATTACTATCCAAAATATACAGGGAACTCCTATAAGTCAATAGCAAAAAAAGAAAAAGAAAAACAGGCAACAGACTTGAATAGAAGAACACTGAGCACTGAAGAATCGATCCTTTCAAATTGTGGTGCTGGAGAAGACTCTTGTGAGTCCCTTGGACAGCAAGGAGATCAAAACAGTCAAGCCTAAAGGAAATCAACCCTGAATAGTCATTGAAACGACTGAAGCTGAAGCTCCAATACTTTGGCCACCTGATGCGCAGAGATGACTCATTAAAAGAACCCTGATTCTGGGAAAGACTGAGGGCAAGAGGAGAAGGGGACAGAGGATGAGGTGGCTGGAGGGCATCACTGACTCAAAGGACATGAATTTGAGCAAACTCTGGGAGATGATGAAAGACAGGGAGGCCTGGCATGCTGCAGTCCATGGGGTCACAAAGAGCCAGACACGACTGAGCAACTGAACAACAAATATGATCCTGCAATCCCACTTTGAAGTATTTATTCAAAAGAATTAAGAACAGGATTTCGAAGACATATTTGTACTTCCATGTTCAATGCAGTATTTTTCAAAATGGGCAAAAGGTAGAAATAACCTAATTATCCATCAACAGAGAATAAAGAAACTGTTACACACACAACAGAACATTATTCAGCCATTAAAAAAAAAAACAAACAAACAGGAAATCCTATCATATGCTATAATATGAACCTTCAGGATGTTACCCTAAATGAAATAAGCCAGTCACAGAAGGACTTAATACTGCATGATTCCACTTGTAAGAATTCTAGTCAAACTCATAAAAATAGAAATGGTGGTTGCCAGTGGCTGGACAGGGGCCAAAATGGGGAGTTGCTATTCAATGGGTATAAAGTTTCAGTCAGGCAAGATGAAAAAATTCTAGAGAACCACGGTACAATACCGTGCTTACAGTTAACATACACTTAACAGTTACTATACACTTAACAATCTCCTATGAGGTAGACCTCATGTTGTAGTTTTTATCACAATAAAAAAAAGAACTTTGAAAAGCATTTGAAGCTTAACAGTACACAGAATAAATATACAAGTTATATTCAAAAGATACACTCATGAACATTTTGTTTACTTTGTTGAATTAAGGTGGCTTAGTAAACACTATTATTTTAAAAGTTTTGACAAGGTTTTGCCATTTTAATGCTAAAGACTAATCTAAAAGAGTGAATCCAATGAGAACTGTTGTTCCCTACTGTTAATAGTTTCAAAGTTTTACCAAGTTAATATAGGGTTTATTATAGGGAGCAGGAGGATTTGAGGATACACCCTACTATTTAAAAGTTAAAATAAAAAAACATGCATGTGGTTAATACAGACACACTGGGGCATGGGTCAGAGGTAAGATATGACCAACACGGACTCTGAGCTCTTGACATCATTCCAAATAGTCTAGCAACTTCACACGCACCTAAGTGCACGTCACACATGATACTGTGTACAGTATCTACAAAAACACCAGACAGCAATCAACTTTTCATGGAAAACAAAACCCCTCTTACCACTCAGCAACCCAGCTAAATTGTAACTGAGTCCTTTCAACTGCACTACCAGGCTTACTTAAATCTTGTTCATTTTTATTCTGGTTTAAAAACTAGATGTATCATATTAACTAGATTCCTTAACTTTTTAGTGTTAAACTTATTTGTGGATTCCATTTCTTCTGAAATCTACTCCAAAGAATACTTAAAAACAAAAAAGTAAAAAAGCTCTTAAGACTATTCTAACATCCTAAAGATTTGGAATCATTTTAGCATATTTCAATCCTAGTAATCTTAAACATACTAACATACTATTCCTTTGTTTCAGTTCTCCAGGGGCATGACAAATAAGAACCTCAAATGTAACACTGTGTTACAGCTAAGGAAAAAATATGCCAGTGACAGATGCATGGCGCATGACGCATTTATCTATGAGAGAGAATTCAACTTCTACAAAAACAATGGACCAATTTTTATAATTATAATGCAAGGCTATGGTTAACAAATTGGCTTGTTGAATCACAATTAGAAAAAAGAGGTAAGAAGAGTTCTTTCATGAAAAGCTAAGAAGAAATGACAATATTATGGTATTCTTTATTGAGCTGGCTCTCAAAGGGGGAAAAAAAATTGGAATAACTGCTTTTAAGCCATGTGAACTTTTTAGCAGTACCAAACTTATTTCTGAGTTTTAAAGAGCACTGTGTACTAAATGAGGACAAATACAGTAAGCTGATTTGAATCCATCCAGCCTTACCCACCGGAGAAGGCAATGGCACCCCACTCCAGTACTCTTGCCTGGAAAATCCCATGGATGGAGAAGCCTGGTAGGCTGCAGTCCATGGGGTCGCGAAGAGTCGGATACGACTGAGCAACTTCACTTTCACTTTTCACTTTCATGCATTGGAGAAGGAAATGGCAACTCACTCCAGTGTTCTTGCCTGGAGAACCCCAGGGACGGGGGAGCCTGGTGGGCTGCCGTCTATGGGGTCGCACAGAGTCGGATATGACTGAAGCGACTTAGCAGCAGCAGCAGCAGCAGCATTACCCACACAAGGATATCATAACACAACTGCACTCTCACCAGTCATTCTGTCAGCGTGCGCTACAACTGAATGACTTCTGAAAAAGCAGAGTGCCACAGTGCACAACAGTGAGTGTGTCACACTTCCGTGACAATTAAGAAGGGAGAAAATTAATCTGGATTTGACTTTTTTTTTAATTCTTAAGGTTTCTTTTTGTTTAAGATGGGCAGGAGAGGCAGAGAGTATTTGAGGAAGAAAGTTTCACAAAGATTAGGGTACCTTTTGGCTCTTTAGAACTTTCTTTTAAGCATAATGATATAATCTCAGACTGTCTTAAACTATGATCAAAACAGCCTTAAAGTAAAATTTCCTAGTTTGTTTAAATATTCAGGGCATAATTTGACGAAAAACTGCACCTATCCCTAAACTAAAACCAAGAATGTCTCTACTGCTAACAACTAGACATTCAGAAGTGTGAAGACAGAGCACTAAGCAAAGGTATAATCCACACGTACATGGGATGAGTAGAGCTGAAAATTTTTCCTGATTCAATTAAACCCTACAGATTACTTTCAAGAGACAGTTATTTTTATGAATAAATTGTCAACTCCTATCCACGAGAACAATTTATCTGCTACTCAGCTGTTTTACCTTCAAAAGAATTTGTAACAATTTTATAAAATTTTATAACAGGTATTGCCACATCAAAATATCATCTTAAAATAGCATAATTTGAGCATAAGCTCTAAAAATTTTAGTAAAACTTTATAAAACAGGTACTTGCACATCAGAATATCACCCTGAAACAGCATAAGCTCTAAAAACTCCAAATAACAAAGCATAAAATAAAATACTTGACACTCTGAAAACTACTACTAAGCAGGCTACAGCTCAACAATTATTAAAATAAAAAGATACTAGGATGAACCAGGATTCAAAAAAAAAAGAAAAATCAGCTGAAATAAGCATCAGTTTTACAAGTAAAACTATCACTAAATATAATAAATATAGAATGAACCAGTTGTATTAGGGAGATGACTTATCCAATTTAGAAACACAAAAAGAGAAGCTGAAAGTATCTTGAAATATGGCTAGAGAGAGAATATTCAATCTCCCCTCCATTTAGCTGGACACATGCTTGCCCTGACTTTCCAACATCTCTTGCTACATGTGTGGGCATATGACCAGGTTCTAGACAATGATACATGTACAGAAGTGCAGTACACCTTCTAGAGCCTGGCCTTCTAGGGATGTTGACTGCCTCCCCTCCCCATTCTTACTATTCGTATTCGTCAATACTCCATAGAGATGGTAGAATACCACAACAGGAAGATGGGTCCCTGACAATATAGCAATTTGAAAACAGTCCAGAGGGAAACAGCCAAGGACCGATAAGCCAAAGAAAATAAGCTAGCTACTGAAAACTAATTTGAGATTTCTTATACATTAGCTGAGTCAAATGCTACTGAAATTAGTTAGGAATGAATAATGATAGGAATCTGATAAACACATAAAATTTCGCCAACACCAGACTTGTGTATATGTATCCTACACACATATAATCTTAAAAAGAAACAATCTGAAGGATATAAAGAACATCTGCAAGAATAGAGCAAGGAAAAAACACAATCTAAAGTCAACTTTTCTTTTAAAAAACCTGTTAATAATATATATATACTCTTAGGAAGATCTCTAAATGAACTTCCATGGTGCAATTTCTAAGAATTACTACTAAACAAAAATTTTAAAAGAAAACTAAGTGCAAAAGTATACATATAGATGCTACCTTTTACTATATAAGAAAGGGGAGAAATAAGAAAAGTTTATGCTTGTTTTTATACAAAGAAATAGAGAAAGGATAAAGCAGAGAACCCCTGACCAGGGGTGAGTGATGGGATAGAACATTGCTCAACAAAGTGACCCTTCATTGAATTTACCTCTGTATAGTACTGACTTTTGGAAGCATGTTAATGTTGTGCATAATCAGTCAAATAAATTAAATAAATACAAATGAAAGGGAGAAAAAAACCTAAAAGTGAAAGCAAACCAGAACAAACAAACCTACTCACCATTCAAATGAACAGCAAATACAATGAAGGGAAGACAGAAAGCCCAAGAGACGGGCAGACAGAACTAATCTCAGTAACTTATGAGCACAGTATTTATCTTTACACCTCAAGACAGAGAATGTAGGGTAGGACAAGTGCAGGATTACAAATAAATCCTAAACACATCAGTAGAGTTATTTATTGCAGTGGAATGGACAAAGCAACTCTGTAACTATTTTAGACCTATTACAGGTTTGAGTAAAAGTGTTGATACTGTTGGGAGTAAAGACAGAAGGCAAGAGAGAACCCTGTAGGGACGGGCTAATATTGTAGTGTGAACTCATGATTTCTAGAACAGATATGTGCGGAAATCTATATGCATATGCATACATATGCTAGAATCTATATGTGTTTAGATGCGCATTTCCTATCTCCATCTCCAAAAAGGGCCAAGAAGTGAAGACCATGTCTACTGTCCCAATCTTGGTCTCTGCTCCTTACTAAAGGGAACAGAACTCAGAGAATGGGCCTGATTCCAGGGCTGGAGCAGAGCACATATGAGATGAATCTCAAACACTGTGTTACGCCAAAAAGTAAGAAAGTGCTCACAGGATGATGGGGGTATGTCACAGTGACAGAAGAGCCACACTAGCCACATAATGACAAATGTACTTATAAAATAAATAATGAATTATGAACCATTTTTTTAAAAAGGTAGTGACTCATGAGTCCATAATGACAGAAATAAAACAACCAAATGAATAAAAATAAGTAAATAAAACAAATGGGGAAAGGGGTGGGTTGATGCTTACAGCAGTGTTGAGAACTGACTAAATGATTATTTTGCAAGCAGCACAGTTAAACATTGAATCAGAAAGGCATCATCATGCATATTAAATCGAAGAGTATGAAGAACAAAGTAGTTGAACAGTCTCTTCAAAGACTGCATTTTAGTTACAAGAGGAAGAAAATAATTATACAGCAATTATATAAGGGCCTACCCCTTTAACTGGGTGATTATAATTAACATCCATCCAGAGGTGGCACACTGAACAGAATATATCATCACTTACACAGTATTTCAGCCTAGAATGAATAACCTGACCCTAATCATGAGGAAACTTCAGATTAAACCAAAATGAGAAGCTATTTTTTAAAGGGAGGATCGGGGGAAGGTCAAAGCCATAAAAAACAGACTATAGAAATGTTCCTAGTTAAAAGAGACTAAAGACACAGCTAAACAGCTAAATAAAATACCTCACCCTAGACTGCATCCTGTACCAGGGAGGGGAAAATGCTACAAAGCACATTATTGTGTCAAATGACAAAACTGAAGCAACAGATTAGGTAAAAATACTGAAACAATAAGATGATGTGGACATGAACTAGAAAATACACACTGTATTTAGGAGTAAAGGGCTAATGATACATAGGTACATACACAAACTCACCCTTAACTATTCAGAACAAATGAAAAAGCAAATATTAAGATAATCAGGGTAAGGAATGTTCATTGTACTATATTATTTTTGTGACTCTTCTGTAATTTTTAAATTATTTCCAAATATAAACTATTTTAAAAATTATTTCCAAATAAAAATATTAAAAAAATTTTTAAATTCCCTCAGAAAACTTGTAAAATAGAAAAGGTATAAATCATTCTATCAGTTAATATTTTAATTTCCATGAAACAACTAAATCAAATTCAGACAAGAGTAAAAGAAAGAAATCAAAGAGTAATAAAAAGAATAATTCAACTTTAATATAGGCAATCGCTACAAAATGGGAAGGAATAAAGATATCCTTTATGTTCTTAAATAAAATATTAAACAGTCAATCATAACAAATGAAAGTTCAACAGCAATACTTCTCAGTTGAAGCACAGAAAAAGATGAGAACATAACCTATGCCTTGCCCAAAGTTAGTAAGAATCTTCTATTTTTAATGATTTTTCCCTAAAAAGCCAATGGGCCACTGACAATCTTCTTTGCCCTGGCTTCTAAGAAGCTCATAGTTGTATTTGTGGTAGGTCCCTAGGAAATCCATAAAGACCAAAGGGCTTGAATTTTGGCTTCAACTCATCCAATCTTTAGGGCTTCTCTGGTGGCTCAGACAGTAAAGAATCCGCCTGCAATACAGGAGACTTGGTTCGATCCCTGGGTCGGGAAGATCCCTGGAGAAGGGAATGGCTACCCACACTCCAGTATTCTTGCCTGGAACATCCCATGGACAGAGGAGCCTGGAGGGTGCAGTCCATGGGGTCACAAAGAGTCGGAACACAACTGAGTGACTAACACATCTATACTTTTTCTTAGCACAATTTCCTCCTGGTTATTTTTCAACCTGGTTCTACCAAATTCACCTCTGTACACTATAAAAACAGATCTATAAACAATACAGATGACAGAATTAGGTGACAAAAGATATTGAAAATAACTGTAACCATATCCCACATAGGTAAAAAGGTAAGGGAAACAATTATGTTAAGTAGAAAAGGAAGATATAAAATAGATCCAAACTAAACTTTCAGCAAAGAAAATTACCAATAATTGGGATTAATAGCTGACTAGGCAGCGGGTAGCTCAAACGGTAAAGAATCTGCCCGTAATGAGGGAGACCTGGGTTCAATCCCTGGGTTGGGAGCATCCCTTGGAGAAGGGCATGGCAACCCACTCCAGTATTCTTGCCTGGAGAATTCCATGGACAAAGGAGCCTGGTGGGCTACAGTGCATGGATTCACAAAGAGTCGGACACGACTTAGCGACTAATACACACAGATACAGTTGAAGAACCTGAAAATGGTAAACAGAAAACTATCTAAACTATCTAACCAAATGAAACCAAGACTGAAAAAATTTTAAAAAGATGGATAGAATGGCAGCACACACTGGGCAAAGTTTCATCAAGGCCAATAAATAAACGAGAAGGCAAAAATTCCCTTCACAGACAGCACCACTTTGCCCTGAACTTCTCAAATACTATTTCATTTAAATTTCACCTAAACTCCCCAGTTCCCCCAAAAATCCTATAAAAACTTTTCTTTGGTAAGATGCCCCGTGAGTGTCTCTGCTGTGCAGTATCCTTTACTGCAATAAGTCAATAAGCCTGATTCTGTTAAGACTACAGGCAATCTCTGCTGATTTTAGGCTGATTCAAAGTAAGACCAGTCCCCAGAGGGGGGAAAAGCACCAAAAACTATTAGAAGAATATTGGCTAAAATTTCCCCAAATTTGATGTTGACCAATTGTCAAACATAAAAATCAAATATTTAGTACTATACACATTCTTTGGCTTCCCTGAGAGCTCAGTTGGTAAAGAATCCGCCTGCAATGCAGGAGACCCCGGTTCGATTCCTGGGTCAGGAAGATCCCCTGGAGAAGGGATAGGCTACCCACTCCAGTGTTCTTGGGCTTCCCTGGTGGCTCAGCTGGTAAAGAAACCACATGCAATGCAGGAGACCTGGGTTCGATTCCTGGGTTGGAAAGATTCCCTGAAGAAGGGATAGGCTACCCACTCCAGTGTTCTGGCCTGGAGAGTTTGGACTGTATAGATCATGGGGTAGCAAAGAGTCAGGCACGACTAAACAACTTTCACTTCACTTCACTATACACATTCTTTACAGAAAGATACTTTCAAAAATTTTAGAAATAAACATATATGAACACTTTCTGTAGCTCAGACACTAGGAACTTAATGCTGGGGGAAAAAAATATATGGTCACCATCCTCAAAAAACTCCCAGTATTATACATCTGATGCTAATTTATGGTCATCATTAGTATGAAGTCATAGGAGTATCAATAAGTTCAGCAAAAAGTATTCTAGATGCCAGAAGCCCAGTGAACTCTAAATAAAATGTACTACAAATTGGAAAACCAAATTCCAAACTATAAACACCCTAAAACACGTTCTCTCTCTCTGTGTATGTTTAAGTGTCACATGTATGTCAGAATTCCCATGCTCTTGATTAACTCATGGCTACATTTTCTCAATTTGAACTTCATTTTCTGGGAAATAAGCCATAGTGAAATATTTTGAATTTTCCAATTTTAAAGGAACTTGAACTAAAGAAAACAAAAAGATTAATGGTACTTTTATGCCTTATTAAAATCCTCCCAGAATATTAAATGAAAAAAAACCACCAGAATTAGATCACATAGAGTAAATAACTTACATTTTCCTACATCTTTATAGAATGTAGATCAATGATTTAAGTACCTGGGTTAATGTTTAAGTTAAACACTACCTATATAAAAGGAAGACAGATATGCTTGCTTTGGAATAAATATGAAATACTAAGACTACTCAAAAGTTTCTATGGGGAAAAACATTCTATTAATACCTCACTAGGACATTTATCTTTCTCCTTTTCATACCCCCAATACCTAGCACTGTGAAATGCATGTAGTTATGTGCTGAGTTAAAACAATGACAAAAGCAAACTAAAACTGACCCTCTTCCATACCCAGGTTCAACCAGAACACACTCAGCTTCAACAACTCTTTGACTCACCAACCTGGGAACAGTGGCTTTTTTATGTTTATGCTCTGGCCAACAACCCTCTCACCAGCAGACCAGTGGCTAGCATCTCTTTCTCAGGCTTCACATTCATCTGTGTCTCAGGTTTCTAGTCCATGAGAATACAGTAAATCTCATACTGTTTTGATGACTGAATCCCGGGATGGTCAATGAATCCCCAGACACAGAACAAAGGTAACCAACAATGTGAAGAAAAATAAGCTGCTTCATCAGAGTTCTGTTAGAAAAGGATACTATAAATGAACATCTGTTCTTGAGTGAGAGGTGTCCTTTAAAATCACTTCAACTTTAAGATTCTGGGTTTAAACTGATTGACAACCTATATAAACTAATTTTATAAAACAAAACAAAAAAAAATGAGTTTACAAAATTATAAAAACTACACTTTAAAACCACAGCTTTACACAATTTTAACTTTCAAATACAGCTAAGTTTATTACCAAGCTGATAATCAAGTTTTAATTTACTTACCCAAAAACCTACTATCCTGTGTCATATTGAAAAACAGAAGGGAAGAAAAATAAAAGTCCAAAATGTTCCTTTGAGAGTCAAACAAAAGACACTACCAGATGGGCCCAGCATAAAACCACAGGGAAATGATGAAAGTGAAGGTATAAATATTTGAGAACTGAAACTGAGACTGACATTATGGTTAGTTTCATCAATGACCCAGCAATAATCTTAACTGGCAAAATAAGACAGCCAAAGCCTAAGGTAAAATGTAAGCACAGAAGGTTAGTTGGGATGATTATATGGATAATCCCTTAGGAAGAGAGCAAACTGGCAACAGCTGAATGGAAAGGTATCAAAATCAAACAAAGAGCAGATCAGGCAAAAGAAATGATCTAAGTTTCTCAGAACATATATGGCAATAACAAAATAATGGAATTCAGGGAGACTGGCTACAGCCAGTGATCAGAAACAAGGTAGCACTGAAAAACAAAAATTTAAATTACCAGATGTTCAAATAAAACCACACACAGAAAGAACGGGTACTTAAAACCAGGTTTATTTCAACCTAATCCCTCAAACCATGAATACTTTTTCTGCCTTCCAAGTGACAACTTTTCTGAATAATCATTTTAAATATGTTCTTACCAGAACTTTTCTTTACCTTCCTCATCTTTCTGACACATTTTTCACCCAGCCAGCCTTCAATTCTGTTATAAACAACCCTTCTTTATATTCCTGGTGAAGTTGGGGGAAATTCTCACTGCCAGCAAGCTTACAGAAAGTTAATGTTTTCTAACATGGGAAGACAGGTAGAGGAAAGTGGGACCTCTCAGCTAGTGGCACTGAAGTTGAGGAGCTGGCCTGTGTGGCCAGGAAACTGGCTATATACAAAAGGATGGTATTAAGGATACTCAATACCGGAAAAGAGAAGTAAAATGCGGAAAGCGGGAAAGCTAGAATAAAACATGGTGTTGAACTAGAAATGCAGGTATCTAGTGTGAACTGATGGAGAAAGCAATGGCACCCCACTCCAGTCCTCTTGCCTGGAAAATCCAATGGACAAGGAGCCTGGTGGGCCGCAGTCCATGGGGTCGCTAGGAGTCGGACACGACTGAGCGACTTCACTTTCACTTTTCACTTTGATGCATTGGAGAAGGAAATGGCAGCCCACTCCAGTGTTCTTGCCTGGAGAATCCCAGGGACGGGGGAGCCTGGTGGGCTGCTGTCTATGGGGTCGCACAGAGTTGGACACGACTAAAGCGACTTAGCAGCAGCAGCAGCAGTGTGAAGTGATGTTTCTAAAACTACACAGATATGAAATAAATATGTGTCTGGGTGGTGGGTGCTAGGGGTGAGAGAGAGGAAGAAAATGCATATATTCACATGTTTCCTTGCTCTGCTGACTCAAAGTAGGCCTAGAAGCAATGACACCCCAGAAGAAATGACCAAACCTTGGGACCAGATTGTATTTTTAAAGATCATTCTCCACTAAGAAAACAGGGGTCCCTGGAGACATAGCTGACTCCAGGCCTGGGAATGTGTATCACAAGCCCTGAACATCTTAGTGTGTCATCAGTAAGGAAATGAAAAATAGTGGGTCATGGTAAAAGCCCGTCTGAAAAAACACCCACAGGCCAAATCTAAGAAAACCTGAGTACTGAAATAATGATAGTACTACTATTTAAATAAATAGCAGTAACAAATGACTGAATAAAACAGAAATCCATGTTCATACTGACATAAAGAAATTAATATATAAATGGACATGTAATAATGAATACATAATGTACGTATAAGAATATATAAATATACATATTCTTTATATACATGAGTGAGAGGGGAAAAAAAAATCTACCTTACAGTAGAAGGCCAACTAGTAACAACTATGCAAGGAACAACTCAATTAACACAAAAAAAAACACTCAACAACAATCAGAGTAAAGACTGATTCATGAAAAACTCAATGCTAAAGCTAGTAGGTAGGGTTTCCCTGATGGCTCAGTGGTAAAGAATCCACATGCTGTAGAGCAACTAAGCCCAGGAGCCTCAACTCCTGAGCCCACATGCTGCAGCTACTGAAGCCCACGTGCCCTGGAGAAACCATGGCAACGGGAAGCCTATGCACTGCAACGAAGCGCACCCCTGCTCACCCCAACTAGAGAAGAGCTCACACAGAAATGACCCAGCACAACCAAAAATAAATTAAACTTTTTAAAAAAACTAGTGGGTAAAAGCTTGATATGGAGCTGAAGAACCTGATAGACTTCAGGGGATAGTTAACATATATAGTTATGATACAGACTGACATTGTGTGCTACCTGGTATGATGCAGTTAAAACACAGCATCTTTTCTGGGTATTTCCACCAAATACACATAACCTAAGAAGACTCTTGCAAGTCCCTTGGACTGACAGGAGATTCAACCAGTCCATCCTAGAGGAGACCAGTCCTGGGTGTTCTTTGGAAGGACTGATGCTGAGGCTGAAACTCCAATACTTTGGCCACCTCATGCGAAGAGGTGACTCATTGGAAAAGACCCTGATGCTGGGAGGGATTGGGGGCAGGAGGAGAAGGGCGCAACAGAGGATGAGATGGCTGGATGGCATCACCAACTCGATGCACATGAGTTTGGGTGAACTCCAGGAGTTGGTGATGGACAGGGAAGCCTGGCGTGCTGCAATTCATGGGGTCACAAAGAGTCGGACATGGCTGAGCAACTGGACTGAACTGAACTGAACTGAACCACAAGAAAACATCAGATAAGCACAAATTGAGGGACATTCAACAAATAACTGGTCTTAACTCTTCAAAAATGTCAAAGCCATGGGAAGACTAGGAAAGACGCAGATATTCAGACTGAAGAAGGATGGAGATTTGTGACAAATAAATACAACATGTGATGCAGGATTGGATCACGGGAGATTGGGGAGGGGTGGGATTTGTTCTGCTATGAAGGCCATTATTCAGACAATTGGGAAAACTGAACAGGATATGTGGATTACACTGAATTACTCTATCAGTGTTATTAACTACATGGTTTTGATGGGTATACTATAGCTATGGGGCTTCCCTGGTAGCTCAAACGGTAAAGCATCTGCCTACAATGCGGAGTAAAGTACTCTCATTTCTATAAACTAAGGTATTGTGTTGGCCAACTCAATACCTGATGCTGGGGAAAAATCGAAGGCAGGAGAAGGGGACTACAGAGGATGAGATGGTTGGATGGCATCACCAACTCAATGGACATGAGTTTGAGCAAGCTCTGGGAGTTGGTGATGGACAGGGAAGCCTGGCATGCTGCAGTCCATGGGGTCGCAAAGAGTCAGACATAACTGAGTGACTGAACTGAACTGAACCCAATATTTGTGAGTAATCAGCATTAAGTCTGCAACTTATTCTCAAGCCATACATGACAGGGGGGCCCATTTAGAACCCCATAGGATATTTAGTAGTATCCAAGACATTTTTGGTTGAAAACAGGGGCATGGGGGTAGGGGAGGAATGGGACCAGCCATTTGTTGGACAGAGGCCAGAAATGTTGCTAAATATTCTCCAATGTACAGGGCTACCCTCCATAACAAAGATTTACTCAATGCAAAACTGCCAAGAAAGCCTGATAGGTAAGGAGAAAAATTTGCCACTGCAAGACGTGGGCCACCTTTCCACCACTCAGAAATGAGGTCATTAGTGCCTTTAATCAGATTAGAGAAGACCCAGATACTCTCACTGACCTATTAGTCCTACCAGTGAATACCAGGGGGTATTCCTCTTATAATGGAGAAATGGAGCAACTGCTGAGAACACTTTCTACACCCACTACCTAGTGACCCCCTCCTTTCCTTTTTTTCTGGAGATCTGGGGGGTAACCTACATAAAAACTCCTTGAAGAACTGAGCTTGTCTTTTTTAACATCAAAAACATGAATCATAATTTCTTATATATGAAACAAATCTATTCTTTTCACTGAATTTATAAATGCTTAGAACTTTGATCCCATTTATTTGCTCTATTCCTTTATACTCATCGAAACTCAATAGGTTAAATTTCAGTTTTGTGTTTCTCAATGGTTCTCTCCTTTTAAACAATTCAAGTAGTTCTTTAGCTGTCTTGAAGACAAATGGATGACCTATTTCTTATTAAGACCTAAGGATTTTATACTGCTTAGCTTCTCTTGCTGATGTAGGCTTCTAAATTCTTTGGATATTTTCATAAGGATACGTAATTTCCATGGGATCTAAAGCATTATTATTACTTTTCATTAAAGTACTATAACACTCAGGATCAAAGTCTCATTTTTGAAGCTTACTGACCCACCTAAACAGTAGTAATATCTAAGTGAAAAAAATTCTGACACAATTCCACTTAAAAAGGGTTTGGGGTAAACCTTTCAATAGGAGGTTAAAAATGAAATTAAAAGTTTACTGAAGCCTCTTTGGGGATTAAATCAGCACTACTGTTTTAAGGCAAGGCTTTACCTATATTACATCTTTCAAATGAGTTCAAACTCATAGCTCTTTTGGTTTCATAAACTAATAATGATTTTCTTAATTTTCTTCTGACATTATCCATCAACAGTTAATAGGTCTTCTGCCTACTTGCTTGCATGACCTGATTTACTTTAGGCCAGAGAGATTCCTTCATAATCGGGTCAAGTACATGTACACTGCTGCCTCCTAAGTCATGCTAGTAGCAAAGAAATGAATCCAATATAAAGTTTAAAACTAAGTTAAAGAAATGAAGTTAAGTACAAATGAACTCGAATACTAAATTAAAATACACAAGATAAAAATTACTTCAAAACTTTCAAACACTACAGCAGAAACACAACACTATAAAACAATTATACTCCAGTAAAAATTAATTTAAGAAAAAAAAACCTTTTGAACACATTACTATCACTTCATCCTTAGAGAAATAATTTAAAGACAAAAGGAGCTAGAAAGAAATCGTAAACTTCTTTCAGTGTATTTACTGTTCATAGTAATACTGGTACTATAATTTAAAAAGTAATGTGTGCTATAGAATAAACCAAGAAAACGAAGTACAAAATTCTGAAATGTTAAATCTGAAATGAAACTATCAATATTAACTCAGTTTATATTCAATATATTTCATAGCTCTATCCAATGAACAAGTCTAGAAGCAATGAATACACACAGCACTTAGTTCTGGGTTTCTAAGTACTAATCCCCACAGAAAGAACTGATCTTTAGATGAATGAATGATTCCATGACTGAAAGTAAACTCTGGGTCATCATCTGTGCAGAAAGCGAAAAAAGTGCTCAAAGATGATGGGGCTGTATCAAAAGGAGACAAGAAATAGCTTGAAATGGTTGTGCTGGCCAAACCTAATGGGGAATAGAATATTCACATGGCGCCAAAGTAACACCCAGAAGCTTACTAACTAAATTATAAAAGGAAAAATATACTTTTATTTTTGAGGATCCAGTGATCACAACTGGACAGATGTGGAGGCAGCCATCTATCCAGCAGTTCAGCAGGTAGTCAGTACTAAGTAGAATAATCAGGTGTTACACAGCTTCCAATGTGATACAACATACACAATATTACTTTTGAGGTATTCTTGCCAAAACACGTTTAACCTCAGCCTAGTCAAACATACAAACTTAATTCCAGTGTTCTATGACACTATACTGTTTTAATACAGTGGGGTAATGACTTATATCATCAGGAAACAATCAATTAAATTCTGAATGTGAAAACACTCTACAAGACAGATATCCTGGGCTCTTAAAAAAAAAAAAACACTGTCATGGGGTATTTTAAAAGATGAAGAGACTGCTGAAGATTAAAGAGACATAACAAGTAAATCAGTTCAGTCTAGGGAAAAAAATATATGTCTCATTTTAGAGACAGTTGAGAAAAACTGAATATGGACTGAACATCAGTTTATATAAAAGAATTACTAATCATATAACCACAGTTAGGTATGAAGACTGTCCCTTTTTCTTGAGAAATGCATGTGATCTATAACTCCACAACTTACTTTCAAATAGGGTAAAATGTTATGTAATACACATGTGCACATGCACGCACACACACACACACACACACACACATGAAGAGAGGGAAGAGGAAGGTGCCTTGGTGTGTCATTACAACAACTGGAGAGGTCAATCTAGCTAGAGGAATATGGTATTCATCACATTGCTTTTTTCACATCTTGTGTAAATTTTAACTTTTCATAATAAAAAGTTGAGGGAGGGGGAAATAAGGTAGAATATTATAAATCAGAAGTTTTCAAACTATGGTCTATGGAAACTTTCAGAGCGTCTACAAAGAAAAATCCATTTTCAGAAAAATAATATGTTGTCTGCCCTTTTCACTGTGTTGATATTTGTAGGGATGGTGCAAAAGCAATGCTGGGTAAAGCTGTTGATGTCTTAGCATGAATCAAGGTAGGGGCTCTGAACTGTATATAAGTAATTATATTCTTCAATGCTACATACTCCAGTTATAAAATAAAATGCCAGCTTCAAACTAACATACATTGTAAAGCACCTACACCCCAAAGAAAAATAAACAATCAAAATAAAATGCCACTGTCACATAAGAAAAAAGCCCTTGATGAATTAGGTAAAATTACTGATTAAATTGTAACCCTTAAGTGCACTAATGATCTATGTGAAAAAAATCAGTGTACCTAAAACACTCCTGTTGCATACAAAGTGTGGTTGTATCAAAGAAAAAACACTATTTAATGCTCAAGTTTCAAGCTGAACTAGCTACTTTTTTTCTGAACACCGTTCTTTATTTGAAAGACCGACAAACTGCTTACACAGACCTGGGTGTCAGGCAGACATTTTCTCAAAAATGAACAAAGCAGGCCTGTCACTGCCAGTCGTTTTCCCTGAAGTATTTTCTGCCAATGAAAAAAATTCCAACTTTTAAGCAAAAACTAAAATTTTGGAGAACTTCATCTACTCTTTTGAACCTGACAGCCTCAGTCTGACAGTGGTGTTTTTGATGCTGTATAATGCAGTGTGTCGTCACATGAAAGCTGGGATAAACCAGGGTGATCAGTGTTTTCCAAAAGACCCGTGTATGAGGTTATAAAACACTCATGTGTAAAAGATTCATTCACAAGCAGGACAGACCAATACGTTTTAATGTAACAGTATGAAAAGTTCACTGGCATGGTTTTAGAGTCCAAGCTTCAATTAATCTTTAAGTAACTCCTGCTTGTTGCGTTTTGATGTAGTAGCAAAGCAGAATGTCCATGATTACCTGAAAAAGCTATTTAAAATACTGTTAGGCTAGAATGTCTTCAAAACTAAAACAATATAATAAAAAGTACTGAATGTAGAGGATATGAGAATCTAGCTGTCTCTTAAACAATTTTTATTGACGGACAGTTGATTTACAATGCTGTATTATTTTCTGTAGTACAACAAAGTGACTCAGTTATACATATATATTCTTTCTCATATTCTTTTCCATTATGGTTTATCACAGGATACTGATTATAGTTCCCTGGGCTAAAGAGTAGAACCTTGCTGTTTATCCATCCTAAATAGACTAGTTTGCATCTGCTAATCCCAAAAAGAACCAAACTGCCAACATCTGTTAGATCTTAGAAAAAGCAAGGAATTCCAGAAAAACATCTACTTCTGCCTCATTGACTATGCTAAAGCCTTTGTGTGGATCACAATAAACTGTGGAAAATTCTGAAAGAGATGGGAATACCAGACCACCTGACCCGCCTCTTGAGAAACCTATATGCAGGTCAGGAAGCAACAGTTAGAACTGGACATGGAACAACAGACTGGTTCCAAATTGGGAAAGGAGTATGTCAAGGCTGTATACTGTCACCCTGCTTATTTAACTTACAGTACAGAGTACATCATGCAAAACGCCGGGATGGTTGAGCCACAAACTGGCATCAAGACTGCTGGGAGAAATAGCAACAATTTCAGACATACGATGACACAACTCTAATCACAGAAAGCAAAGAGGAACTAAAGAGCCTCTTGATGAAGGTGAAATAAAGTGAAAAGGCTGGCTTAAAACTCAACATTCAAAAAATGAAGATCATGACATCCAGTCCCACCACTTCATGGCAAATAGATGGGGAAACAATGGAAACAGAGACAGATTTCTTGGGGTCCAAAATTATTGCAGATGGTGGCTGTAGCCATGAAATTAAAAGACGCTTGCTCCTTGAAAGAAAAGCTGTGACAAGTCTAGACAGCCTATTAAAAAGCAGAGACATTACTTTGCCAATAAAGGTCCGAATAATCCAAGCTACGTTTCTTCCAGTGTCAATGTACGGATGTGAGAGCTGGACCATAAAGAAGACTGACTGGCAAAAAATTGATGGTTCTGAATTTTTGTGCTGGAGGAGATTCTTGCGAGTCCCTTGGACAGCAAAGAGATCAAACCAATCAATATTAACAGAAATCAACCCTGAATATTCATTAGAAGTACTGATGCTGAAGCTCCAATACTTCAGCCACCTGATGCAAACAGCCAACTCATTAGACTGAGGGCAGGATGAGAAGGGGGTGAAAAAATAGATGGTTGAATGGCATCACCAATTCAACAGACATGAGCTGAGCAAACTTCAGGAGACAGTGAACGACAGGGAATCCTGGCATGCTGCAGCATGGAGTCACAAAAAAGTCAGACACAACTTAGTGACTAAACAACAACAATCCTGAAGAATCTAGATGTCTTTTATTAAGCCAAACTATATGAAAAGATTTGCAAAAAATGTAAAACACTGCTACTCATCTCACTTCTTGTTTTAAGAAAATAATTCTCACTAAAATGCTACATTAATAATGGATCATTATTATTATTTTAAGTGAATTACAAGTATCTTTGATATACGTTTTCATTTTTAACTTGGTAAATACTGGTAAATACTAACATATATAATCAAAATCGCTCTGGGATTCTCAGTAAAATTTTTAAGACTGTAAAGTAGTCCTGAGACCAAAAAATGTGGTAACTTTCACACTAGAAATCAACACATGTCATACACAATTTTAGAAATCAAACTCTCACCTAAGAATTAAGGACCACAGTCATTACACCACACTACCATAGCCCCTGGCTCCAGAGCAAGTTAGCGCCACTGAAATTAGCATTAAGCACTTTTTTTTTCCCCTGCTGGGAGGTGGGTATATGGGGGTACAAAAGTATAACACAATCACTCTGAAAATATTCCTAACTGGCTCTTCAGAGGTAAAAGAATTAAAAATAAAATGAAGCCAGATAATATAGACACGCTCATTTTTCAGTTGCTTAAAAGTAGTTCAATCTACAATAAAAAGCTACAATAACATTATATACGCTATTTAAGTAAAGGAATTTTTAAATACAAGGGTAAAATCAAGCAAATTATTCTCAATACCTATGCAGGACCATATTTAAAAGACTCACAAAAGTGCTCGCTTCGGCAGCACATATACTAAAATTGGAACGATACAGAGAAGATTAACATGGCCTCTGCACAAGGATGACACGCAAATTCGTGAAGCGTTTCATATTTTAAGAAAGCTGTGGTACATATACACAATGGAGTATTACTCAGCCATTAAAAAGAATACATTTGAATCAGTTCTAATGAGGTGGATGAAACTGGAGCCTATTATACAGAGTGAAGTAAGCCAGAAAGAAAAACACCAATACAGTATACTAACGCATATATATGGAATTTAGAAAGATGGTAACAATAACCCTGTGTACGAGACAGCAAAAGAGACACTGATGTATACAACAGTCTTTTGGACTCTGTGGGAGAGGGAAAGGGTGGCATGATTTGGGAGAATGGCATTGAAATATGTATAATATCATATATGAAATGAGTCGCCAGTCCAGGTTCGATGCACAATACTGGATGCTTGGGGCTGGTGCACTGGGACGACCCAGAGGGCTGGTACGGGGAGGGAGGAGAGAGGAGGGTTCAGGATGGGGAACACATGTATACCTGTGGCAGATTCATTTTGATATACGCCAAACCCAATACAAGATTGTAAAGTTAAATAAAATAAAATTTTTAAAAAATAAAAATAAATAAAAGATTAAAAAAAGACTTATAAAATGCCTAAGAATGAACTTACCTTTAACACTATATACAAAAATTAACTCAAAATCAATCAATGACCTATATGTAAAACTTAAAACTATAAAACTTAGAAGAAAACACAGGTGAAAAGGTAGACATCCAATCTCACAATGATTTTAAATATGACACCAAAAGTGTGTGTAACGAAAAAAAAAGATAAATTGGACTTCACTGATATTAAAGCACACTATCAAGAAAGTAAAGAGACAAGTCACAGTACAGGAACATTTATGTGCAAATTATGTATCTAATGAGCCGTTAGTATATAAAGAGCTCCTATAACTCAACAAAAAACCAAACAATTAAAAATTGGGCACTAAATAGACATTTCTCTAAAAAGGTGTACAAATGTCCAATAAGTACATGAAAAGATGCTCAACATCATTAATTAGTAAAATATAAATCAAACCACAATGAGATACTATTTCCCACACATGAGGATTTCTATTATCAGAAAACTCAGACAATAACATGTCAGTAATGATGTGCAAAAACTGGAAACCTTATGCACTAAGAATATAAAAACGGTGCAGTCAAGGTGGACGAGTCTGGCAGTAAAACACAGACCAGGGCGTCCCTTGTGGCTCAGTGGTAAAGAATCTGCCTGTCAATGCCAGGAGGCACACATTCAACACCTGGTCCATGAAGACCCCACATGCTGCAGGACAGCTACTTGTGGTCCAGGCGCCACAACTGCTGAGCCCGCATGACACAACTACTGAAGCCTGAACACTGGAGCACGTGCTCCTCAAGGAGAGCTCTTCAATGAGGAACGCGTACACTGCAACTAGGCAGGAGCCCCTGCAGCCACCGCTGAAGCTCACACAGCAATGAAGGGCCCAGCACAGCCCGATAAATACTAAAACACAGACCTACCATATGTCCTAAAAATTCCAATCCTAAGTATCCAAATCAATTGAAAGCAGATTACTCAAAACAGCCAAAAAGTGAGAACCACCCAAGTGTCCATCTACAGATGAGTAAATAAACAAAAAGTGGTATACACATACACTGTAATATTCAGTTCAGTTCAGTCACTCAGTCGTGTCCGACTCTTCGCAACCCCATGAATCGCAGCACGCCAGGCCTCCCTGTCCATCACCAACTCCCGGAGTTCACTCAGACTCAACGTCCATCGAGTCAGTGATGCCATCCAGACATCTCATCCTCTGTCGTCCCCTTCTCCTCCTGCCCCCAGTCCCTTCCAGCATCAGAGTCTTTTCCGATGAGCCAACTCTTCGCATGAGGTGGCCAGAGTATTGGAGTTTCAGCTTCAGCATCATTCCTTCCAAAGAAATCCCAGGGCCGATCTCCTTCAGAATGGACTGGTTGGATCTCCTTGAGTCCATGGGACTCTCAAGAGTCTTCTCCAACAACACAGTTCAAAAGTATCAATTCTTCGGTGCTCAGCTTTCTTCACAGTCCAACTCTCACATCCATACATGGCCACTGGAAAAACCATAGCCTGGACTAGATGGACCTTTGTTGGCAAAGTAATGTCTCTGCTTTTGAATACACTATCTAGGTTGGTCATAACTTTCCTTCCAAGGAGTAAGCGTCTTTTAATTTCATGGCTGCAGTCACCATCTCCAGTGATTTTGGAGCCCAAAAAGATAAAGTCTGACACTGTTTCCACTGTTTCTCCATCTATTTCCAATAAAGTGATGGGACCAGATGCTATGATCTTCGTTTTCTGAATGTTGAGCTTTAAGCCAACTTTTTCACTCTCCTCTTTCACTTTCATCAAGAGGCTTTTTAGTTCCTCTTCACTTTCTGCCATAAGCGTGGTGTTATCTACATATCTGAGGTTATTGATATTTCTCCCAGCAATCTTGATTCCAGCTTGTGTTTCTTCCAGTCCAGCGTTTCTCATGATGTACTCTGCATATAAGTGAAATAAGCAGGGTGACAATATACATCCTTGATGTACTCCTTTTCCTATTTGGAACCAGTCTGTTGTTCTGTGTCCAGTTCTAACTGTTGCTTCCTGACCTGCACACAGATTTCTCAAGAGGCAGGTCAGGTGCTCTGGCATTCCCATCTCTTTCAGAATTTTCCACCGTTTATTGTGATCCACACAGTCAAAGGCTTTGACATAGTCAATAAAGCAGAAATAGATATTTTTCTGGAACTCTCTTGCTTTTTCCGTGATCCAGCGGATGTTGGCAATTTGATCTCGGGTTCCTCTGCCTTTTCTAAAACCAGCTTGAACATCAGGAAGTTCACAGTTCACGTATTGCTGAAGCCTGGCTTGGAGAATTTTGAGCATTACTTTACTAGCATGTGAGATGAGTGCAACTGTGTGGTAGTTTGAGCATTCTTTGGCATTGCCTTTCTTTGGGATTGGAGTGAAAACTGACCTCTTCCAGTCCTGTGGCCACTGCTGAGTTTTCCACTGGCATATTGAGTGCAGCACTTTCACAGCATCCTCTTCCAGGATTTGAAATAGCTCAACTGGAATTCCATCACCTCCACTAGCTTTGTTCGTAGTGATGCTTTCTAAGGCCCACTTGACTTCACATTCCAGGATGTCCGGCTCTAGGTCAGTGATCACACCATCATGATTATCTGGGTTGTGAACATCTTTTTTGTACAGTTCTGTGTATTCCTGCCACCTCTTCTTAATATCTTCTGCTTTTGTTAGGTCCATACCATTTTTGGCCTTTATCGAGCCCATCTTTGCATGAAATGTCCCCTTGGTATCTCTAATTTTCTTGAAGAGATCTCTAGTCTTTCCCATTCTGTTGTTTTCCTCTATTTCTTTGCATTGATCGCTGAAGAAGGCTTTCGTATCTCTTCTTGCTATTCTTTGGAACTCTGCATTAAAATGGTATATCTTTCCTTTTCTCCTTTGCTTTTTGCTTCTCTTCTTTTCACAGCTATTTGTAAGGCCTCCCCAGACAGCCATTTTGATTTTTGCATTTCTTTTCTATGGGGATGGTCTTGATCCCTGTCTCCTGTACACTGTCACGAACCTCATTCCATAGTTCATCAGGCACTCTATCAGATCTAGGCCCTTAAATCTATTTCTCACTTCCAGTGTATAATCATAAGGGATTTGATTTAGGTCATACCTGAATGGTCTAGTGGTTTTCCCTACTTTCTTCAATTTAAGTCTGAACTTGGTAATAAGGAGTTCATGATCTGAGCCACAGTCAGCTCCTGGTCTTGTTTTTGCTGACTGTCATCTTTGGCTGCAAAAGAATATAATCAATCTGATTTCTGTGTTGACCATCTGGTGATGTCCATGTGTAGAGTTTCCTCTTGCGTTGTTGGAAAAGGGTGTTTGTTATGACCAGTGCATTTTCTTGGCAAAACTCTATTAGTCTTTGCCCTGCTTCATTCCGTATTCCAAGGCCAAATTTGCCTGTTACTCCAGGTGTTTCTTGACTTCCTACTTTTGCATTCCAGTCCCCTATTATGAAAAGGTCATCTTTTTTGGGTGTTAGTTCTAAAAGGTCTTATAGTTCTTCATAGAACCGTTCAACTTCAGCTTCTTCAGCGTTACTGGTTGGGGCATAGACTTGGATTACTGTGATATTGAATGGTTTGCCCTGGAAACGAACAGAAATCATTCTGTCGTTTTTGAGATTGCATCCAAGTATTGCATTTCGGACTCTTTTGTTGACCATGATGGCTACTCCATTTCTTCTGGGGGATTCCTGCCCGCAGTAGTAGATATAATGGTCATCTGAGTTAAATTCACCCATTCCAGTCCATTTTAGTTCGCTGATTCCTAGAATGTCTACATTCACTCTTGCCATCTCTTGTTTTGACCACTTCCGATTTGCCTTGATTCATGGACCTGACATTCCAGGTTCCTATGCAGTATTGCTCTTTACAGCATCGGACCTTGCTTCTACCACCAGTCACGTCCACAGCTGGGTATTGTTTTTGCTTTGGCTCCATCCCTTCATTTTTTCTGGAGTTATTTCTCCACTGATCTCCAGTAGCATATTGGGCCCCTACTGACCTGGGGAGTTCCTCTTTCAGTATCCTATCATTTTGCCTTTTCATACTGTTCATGGGGTTCTCAAGGCAAGAATACTGAAGTGGTTTGCCATTTCCTTCTCCAGTGGACCACATTCTGTCAGATCTCTCCACCATGACCCACCCGTCTTGGGTTGCCCCATGGGCATGGCTTAGTTTCATTGTAATATTATTCAGCCATAAAAAACAAACATCCTGATATATGATACATCCCTACAACAGGGATGAAACATCCGGACAACAAATGCTTAGTGAAATAAGCCAGACACAAACAGACAAACATCGTGTGACTCCACTTACATGAGCTACCTAGAATAGGGAAACTTACAGACACAGAAAAGTAGTGTTTACCAGAGGCTGGGCAGGTCAAGGTGGAGTTATCGTTTAATAGAGCTATTTGTTAATTGTTAATGTCACTGAATTGTATACTTGCATATAATAAAAGAGTATGTTATGTATGTTTTACCACACATCAAAACATGGTAACAATGCTTTTACAAACTGACTTCCGTATAGCCTTCGAAAGACAAAATTATATTGCCATGATATTTGCTGGTTACTTTTAAATTAAAAAATTAAGAGTTAAGCCCTTCAACAACAAATAATACAAATGACTGCCACGGCTTTACTTACCCGTTTGGGGCCGCTAAAAATCTTTCTGGTATTTTCCTTTGATTTATCTCCTTGTTTATTTGGAGGCTTCTTCACACTTTCAGGCACACCAGGCAAGTCCTCTGTAAAATCCAAGTTTTCTGAAATGGTAATCAAAACTAGCTAGCTTTCTATTATTTCAAATTATCTACCGGACAACTAATGAACATTTGGGGGAGAAAGAAGCATACTGTGGGGAGGAAAAGATAAAATAAAAACAACACAGCTGACGAAATACTCCAATATTATTCTCACTCTCCCATACTCACTCTCTGCTTGTACCCTACTCTAGAAGAAAATCAGAAACTTAGTTGCAGTGTATGTGCTCCAATTTTATCAGCAAAATCAATTCTTTTCTAGAATAATTTGTTCTTCAATGTTCATATAACTGCTTGTTATCTTCAACAGTAAAACTGGCAGTCTAGTTTAAAATACACACATGCACACACCAACAGATGATATGTATCTGTAACATTTTTCTAGAATTAAAGTATACTGAATCATGTTGGCCTTCAAGGAATGCCTGCTTAACATCTACAGAAGCCACATTAAAAAAAAAAAAAAAAGGATATAGCTATCCTTGACAAAAAATACAGAATAACCTAGTACAATGTACTTCAATGGTCTGTGGCATTCTCACAAAACCAACCAAAGGATCAGATTAATTTCCAAATGATTGTATTTTTTTCCCTAGCCTAAACAAAAAAAAGAGGGAGAAAAAAAAAAGGGAGACTTTTCTCTATCCTAACTCTTAAAACTGTCTGCTGTTTCAAACACTGTATGAAGACTTAGATTCCAACTTTGAATACATCAATCAAATGGTCTCTAATTTTTAAATGTTATTTGGTACCAACTTGATGTTTCTGAAAGGGAGTCTAATGATTTAGGATAACCTGCTATCAAGGTTAGCACAGAAGCTAACTAAGTAGGTTGTAGCAGGACAGGAGTTCGGGTTTCAGTATTCAGTTACTAATCATCCTCCTGAGAAAGCAAATGTAAAGCTGTCTGCCCAGTCATAGCTCAAGTGACTAGCAAAGATGCAGCACACTTCTTCAGAAGGGATTCAAGACAACATGGGATGAATTCTGAAAACAGTCTTATTTTTTCTAGTGGGGAGTAAGGCAGGCTGCTGGGGGTACTCCTGTATAATTCTAGTTTTGAAAATAAGAATGATTCTAATCTAGCAAAATTATTTTTAGGTCAACTGAAGCAAAATGCTAAGTAGTCTCAAGTATGACATACTCTATGAGAGAATCTATACACAGAAACACCATGATAGCTCTAATTCACCATGATTCTTGTTCTGTGACCCTAAAAGGACAAAAGTTTTAACAAGAAAACCAATATAAGAAAAATGTACTTGGTTAAATATAAATAAATATAAGCCCCTGTATCACAGAGGCTTTCACATACTCTTCCTCAACAGTCAATTCACATCATAATGTTCTTGTCAAGTAGTGACTTACTCACAGCAAGGCTAACCTATTTCTTTTGTCTTTCAGTGGAGACTATCAATCCTGAAGTCATTACAAGTCCTACTATCTTAAGGGACAAATTAATTTCACTGATAAGAATGTAAAAACATTTTAGTTAGCATCTTTCAATTTTATTAAGTCAACTTACGAGGGTGATCCTTAAGATTTAATCTTAACTTTATAAATTCAAGGTATTTCCCTCATTTCAACCATCTAATATCAATAGAATTCTATATGACCAAAGTCTATCCTCTGTCTCCATTGGGTTTAGTTTTTCAAAACTAAAACATCAAGATGTTTGGTATCTCTGTATACACACAAATATATACTATTTTAAAATTCTCAAGTGCCAATGGCAGAATTAAAATACAAATATGAAAAGACTCCTCAATTTACAAATTGGTTCCTTACAAGGTAGGACTTTATTTACATTTAAAATGCTGTATCTTTAGATAAGGTAATTGTTGGCACTAAACAGGTATTTCTGTTGAAATTAAAAGTAGTAACAAGTTACAAGCTATCAAGGAGAAAACTAAATAACTATTATTTAAGCCTGAAAAACACATTTAATTTTTTTTAAGTCTTACCTGCATTATTAGAACTAGACTGACTGTCCTGGGAATTATCATTGCTTTCTGGAGGAGGCTGCATGGAGGGTGATGGAGCTGTTTTAGTTCTTTTTTTGCTCGTCTTTCTTTCCATCTGACAGTCATCATCTTCATCATCTTCACTTTCACTAAGATCATCAAAGCCAAAATACTTAATTTTGTAGTTAGAACTCCCAGAACCTCCCTCATCACCTCCTGTCTCATCATGATCTTCAAAACCAAAAAATTCAAGTTTAACATCCTTTTTAGATTTAGTATTACTAGGTCGAAATCTAGTAGTGGTCTTAGATGTTGCAATATCTGCTTTTTTTCTTAGCCGGCCAGCTTCTCCCAAATCTGCAGGAGTTGAAGCAGTGAACTCATCCATGCTGCGTTCCATAGTATCCTGGATGGTAACATTACAAACTGACAAGCAAGATGGATGTAAAACAGTATAATCTCTAGTCCGTCCAACCGTCCCTCTAAAACTGGTCCCACAGCTTACACTGCCCTTCTTTGCCTGATTCAGGCCATCTTTACTCGATTCACTGTTTGCTTTGGCTAAGGCCTGACTGGTGCCATCCATTAGCTTATCAAAACTTGACGCTCCTTGTGAGGATTTTGCTTTATTGGCCCTACAGTACGTCCTACAGTTGCTTGGCCTAAGAACACTTTGCATCATGTCTTCCTCAATGGCTTCATTTAGATTTTCCAACCGATTTTTAAAATCCTCATCCTTCATCTCCAAAAGAGGATCACTATCCAGATTTAAAATACAATCTTCGGATCTGCTGTCTTCAAAATCATTATCCCATTCATATAAACCAGTTCTTACAGATCCCTTGATTGATGATGTTTCTGATGGCGATTCTGACCTTTTCCCAAGTTGGGAATTCCAAGTATCATTTTCCTTGATTTCATCAGCTTTGTATCCAGAAGCCACTGTAGTTTCTGCATTGTGTTTCTTAGTACTGTCTTCAGCATTTTTGTAAATATGGTGACTATTCTTTTCATGTTCTTCACTAAAGTTCTCCACTTTATCTATAAAAATGAAAAACAGGTCAAAGGATAAAAAATATGAGTGGTATCAATGTAAAAGTTAATAAAAGGGACATATGGTTAAATAATAGAAGTCATTTAATTTTGAAATAACTGTAATAATTTTAAATTGTGGAAAAAATAAATGTTTATGTATCTGACAATTTATTCTTCTACCTTTTCAGTATATAGCTCTCATGTCTTCTACTGACCTCTCCCTAGGCATCCAAGTCCCTAAATTGTTACCCTCAATTTAAGAGATTTCAGCAGTGTTAAACAACAGGATCAATTCAATGACATACACATAGTCAAACCTTCTCAGAGGTACAATGGATTTTTCAAACAAAAATGCTTAAACTAAAAATTATTTAGTAGAACCTAAACAATGTAACTTGGATTGCAAGGAGATCCAACCAGTTCATCCTAAAGGAGACCAGTCCTGGGTGTTCATTGGAAGGACTGATGCTGAGGCTGAAACTCCAATACTTTGGCCACCTCATGCGAAGAGCTGACTCATTGGAAAAGACTGATGCTGGGAGGGATTGGGGGCAGGAGGAGAAGGGGATGACAGAGGATGAGATGGCTGGATGGCATCACCGACTCAATGCACATGAGTTTGGGTGAACTCCGGGAGTTGGTGATGGACAGGGGAGGCCTGGTGTGCTGCGATTCATGGGGTCGCAAAGAGTCGGACAGGACTGAGCAACTGAAATGAAATGAAACAATGTAACACAATTAATGAAGACATTCTGGCAATGCCTATTTCTCCGGAGTAGAGTTGCCCATAGGGCATGTCAGTTCTGTCTAGAAACCTGTTCCAGATTCAGGTTTCTGTAGTCAACTCTGCTTTTCATTCCTTCTTCTAACCGTGAAAGCCATATAATTTCAACACTTTTTTTTAAAACAGTGCCTCTGATGCCTAAGTTTCATGGCTACAGTGGTTATTTATCCATATCCTACTACATGCTCAGTCGCTTCAGTCATATCTGACTCGTACCCTATGGACTGTAGCCTGTTAGGCTCCTCTGTCCATGGGATTCTTCAGGCAAGAATACCGCAGTGGACTGCCATGCAATCTTTCAGGGGAATCATCCCAACCCAGAGATAGAACCCAGGACCTCCTGCGTCTTCTGCACCGCAGGCAGATTCTTTACCACTGAGCCACCAGGGAAGCCCTTATTTATCCATATCAACCAGTGGTAAATCATGAATTGCCTATTCATTTTATAGCTGGGGAATCCATATTTATTGTCTTTAATTTTGACATCAGAAATTTTTTTTAATCTTTCTAAATAAGAGGTGGAAATGTGATTCAAACTGGTATTACAATTAATTCTCCAAGTACTTGTTGGTAGAAAAACCCAGGTTCAATATTTATGATAAATTAATATAGTTACAAAACAAACAAAAAAAACCTACATTTATAAAAGTTCTTTACAAATCTCAATTAACAAACCATCAAATACAAGCAAAGGGATGCTTTACATGAATCCACTATACAATTTTTAATGCTACCCAATGGTTGTAAATGTAATTTATATTTACTTACTTCTAGAAGGCATCTAATTTACAGGTATACGTGCTTTATTCTTAGATATTTCTCAGGCAAAGGCAAGGAACTATAGTTTTCATAATCTCAGAAGTATCATATCACTAATACTGAAAAGCTAACAATTAATAGCTGACTGACATCTGATATATTCTTAAAAGGGGCTGAAACAAAGCCAAGTTTAAAACCAAACCTTAAGAAGCAATACCACTGCTTTTTTAACAAGTGGAAAGAGCACTAGTAGCTGAATCTGGAGACTTGTGTAGGGCTCAGAGAAGACCCTTAACTTAGGGAGTTTTCCTGAGGCTTTCAATGTCTTCCTCTGTTCAAAAGGGAAGCAACTGACCCATACTACTTTACAGCATTATTAATGGAATTATTTGCTAACAAATGCCTATGGGAATGCTTTGTATACTTAGCTACAAAGATGTGTATAAGATATCATCAAATATCATACCACACCATTTTTATAGCTACATAGTATTGTCTTAATGTTACAAAATTTATTTAAGCTATTTCTAATTGTTTTATGTAAAAACATCCTTTTGACAAAGTTTTATTATAACAATAAACTTTATTATTCACGTTTTTAAAAATTACTACTTCAAGTTTTACTTACCACTCCCATTTCCCCTAAAATCAGAGTATTCTCATGGGCTGCCTTTCACATGTAAATCTAACTCTGTTTTGTGAACATACCTTTATATATGCAAATGCAAAGAGTAATAAAGAGCCCTACAGAATGAAGTACTGTCACGAAAAGTTATGTCACTAGCAAATATAATTTATTCATGTATTCAATTACATAGCATAATCTTACAGATGAATTATAAGAGTATATTATATAATTTTTAAATTTATGAAATATATTACATAGATAAAAGCTAAGTAAATCAACAAAGAGTTCTGCACAAGAAAAGCTACCTAAGTTTTCTACAACAGTATTCTAATACATAAACCGAATACTTTCTACAGTCCTTCACCATTTAGGTCTTCAACAAATATTCTCAACTATACCTTCAGAAGAGAGAGCAAGGCTATCCTGTCCTAAAATGCAAAAGAACAATTACTTTCAACTATCCTGCCTCCTCAAACGGACCCCAGCTTCCCTGTCAGATAAATTAAAGTTATATCTCAAAACATCAAGGCAGGGAGAAAGGGAGTAAAAATTGGGTTGTTTTTCTTTTTTCTTTCTTTTACAATGGCTTGTACTGAGACAATTTTAGGGCTTCTGTAACATTTCTATTTGGAAATCTTCCTTATTTCCAGTTCTTAGATGGCTAAACTCTTTTCCAAATGCCAACAGGTTCACTCACACCACCTCAGCAAGAAAGCATACTCATGTATCTTTGTTCAAATGTCCAACCCAGTACGCACCTTCAACTCTTTTTTTTAACAGAGAAGGTAAGTATTAACTCTGTTTTAAGCTAAACCAGCTATGTAAACAGAAATGCATTTCTAGCAAAGATAAAGTTCAGGAGTTAAATGGGTAAGTGCCACCTCTGCCACTTACTGGCTAAAATGACTTTGGGCAAGTCACCCTAAGAAGTGGGGACAATTTCTTCACCTGAAAAACTGAGCTAATAAAATCTGTCTCAAAGACAATTTGAACAGATAAAAGATAATGTAACTACGGATACTTGCAGGTTAAAGACAAAATACAAACTATTGTACCAATTCTGCCAATATATAGAGTATATTTTTAATAACCTTTTAGTGAGACATTTCTTAGTGGAATTTAACCTGTACATTCATCAATATTTCCTTAAGACCCTGTGTCTATCAGCTTCAAGCAAGGATTCCAAAATTACATTTTAAAGCCTACTGTTTTTCCTTAACCTAGAGGGTGAAGACTGGATTATGGAGAAAGTTTTCAGAAGAAGACTTACCCTAGCACCATCTTCAAAGATACTTAATAAATGCCTTTTAATGTCACTAGATTTTAGTATCTACCCAGTCTTTTATATATTAGGTAGCATATGAGGGAGGGAATTTAGCATAGTAAAGACTACATGGAATTTGGAATTTGAGAAACATGGTATTGAACTACACACCTAAGACAGTAATTAGATGTGTAAAAATTTGGCAACTCTTATTTCCTCTCTAACCTTAATTCTGCTTATCTACAAGACAGTAAGCAACCTTACACAGAAGTTTAATTAAATGTCTACTATTTCCTTAAGAGTCTTAATTTTGAAAGGAAATAGAGGATTCCTTTTAAAATAAAAACACATCTGCTGCTGCTGCTGCTAAGTCGCTTCAGCTGTGTCCAAATAATGTGAGTATACATGGTTTTATAAAGGAAAGTACTCAGGTGGGATAATTTAAGGCTTCCATGGATGAAGTGAATGCTGAAATACTTAAAAAGTGGGAAGGGAGGTTTGACTACAGATTTATGAATGATCTCATGGTCTCCACAAATCTCATGAAACTGTATGGAAAAAAATGTCTGTGCACACAGTTTTCAGGGAGAATATCTATAATTTTAGCAAGTTTTCACACACTCCAAAATATATTTTTTAACTGATAAAGGACAAGAGAAGGAGCAAAATATCTGTGGGAAATCAGTATATGTTAATTGTAGAACTTCATATCTTTATGGGAAAGACTATTCAATAACATGTTCTGAAACATCATTTATCTTCAACTTCTTTACCTTCTCCAAAGCAAAAGAAATTTCACCAAAATTAAATGTCCATTAAAAAACCACTAATGTGCTCGCTTCGGCAGCACATATACTAAAATTGGAAAGATATAGAGATTGGCATGGCCCCTGCACAAGGATGATATGTAAATTTGTGAAGTGCCCCACGTTTTTACATTTCTCCAAAGAAGATGCACCACCATCAAACACGTGAAAAGATGCTCTCCATCACTCATTATAAAAGAAATGCAAATCAAAACCACAATGATCAGAATGGGCATCATCAAAAAATCTACAAAGAATAAATGTTAGAGAAGGCATGGAGAAAGGGAACTCTCTTGCACTGTAGGTGGGAATATAAATTGATACAGCCACTATGGAGAACAGAATGCTGCTGCTGCTGCTAAGTCACTTCAGTCGTGTCCAACTCTGTGCGACCCCATAGACGGCAGCCCACCAGGCTCCCCCGTCCCTGGGATTCTCCAGGCAAGAACACTGGAGTGGGTTGCCATTTCCTTCTCCAATGCAGGAAAGTGAAAAGTGAAAGTGAAGTCGCACAGTCATGTCCAACTCTTCATGACCCCGTGGGCTGCAGCCTACGAGGCTCCTCCGTCCATGGGAGTTCCCAGGCAAGAGTACTGGAGTGGGGTGCCATTGCCTTCTCCAGGAAAACAGTATGGACGTTTCTTAAAAAACAAAAAATATGGAGAATGAAATGGTAACCCACTCCAGTACTCTTGCCTGGAAAATCCCATGGGTGGAGGAGCCTGGTAGGCTCCATGGGGTCACAAAGTCAGAAATGACTGAGTGACTTCACTTTCCTTTACCATGTATGCTACAGCAGCTGGGCCTCTTAAAGGTCTACACAGGTAACAGATGTAAAGCATATGTTTACTGTTTAATATTATCTTGGACTAGCCATTCACAAACCTGCTTAGGAATCATGGGTCCCTAGTCACGAATTTGACTGCTGCAACTCCAGTCGCAATGGCCTCAGGCTTAATAATTTTATCCTTTAAAAAAGCAAATAATGATCTCTTTACCTGCTATCACTAGAATTATCGTTAATAAAAATAAAAAAAATAAAAAAAAAACGAAAAATAAAACTACCATATGACACAGCAATCCCACTACCGGGCATATACTCTGATCCTAAAGTCAGTCATAAAGAGTAAAGTCAGAAAGAGAAACATATCATAATTAATGCATACATATGGAGTCTAGAAAAATAGCAGAAATAGAGGGCAAAAATGGTAGAAACTGCCGGGCAGAAACAGAGACACAGACACAGAGAATGGACTTGTGGACACAGAACAGGAAGCGGGGGCGGGACAAACTGAGAGAGCAGCACTGACATCCACTACCTGTGAAGCAGGTCCCTGGGTGAAGCTGCCGCACAGCACAGGAGTCAGCGCTCCGCGATGCCCTAGAGGGCAACCCACAGGGGAGGCGGGGAGGCTCCAGACGGAGAGGGTGCATGTATGCTAGTAGCTGACTCACTGTGTTGTACAGCAGAAACTAACACAACACTGTAAGGCAATTATACTCCAATTAAAAACATTAAAAAAAAACACTATTTAGGGAATTTCCTCCCAGTCCAGGATCCTGTATGCTGCAGTGTGCACCGTCCCCCCAACCACAAAAAAAGAAAAGATTAAAAACTACAATGTTTTTCAAGAGAACTACCCAGACCAGTGGGGCAGAGGAATTACAATGCCTACAACTCAACAAGATAGCCAAAAAAAAAAAAAACAAGATCAAGCAATTTGATAACTCCCTTGATTTCAAAAAGAATATTCAATAAATATATAAAATATATTAAAAGACATTTAATTCATTAGTTAGTTATTAGGAAGATGCAAATTAAAACTATAATGAGATGCTACTGCAAAACCACCAAGAGTTAAAATTCACAATGCCAAGTACTGTGGAGAAGGTAAAGCAACTTGAACTGGCCGTAGCAAAACCGGGAACCACCACTCTGGCATTACCTACAAAGCTAAACTTAACAGTTATCCTAAGTTGAATTCAGTTCAGTCGCTCAGTCGTGTCCGACTCTTTGTGACCCATGGACACCAGACTTCCCTGTCCATCACCAAATCCCAGAGTTTATTCAAACTCATGTCCATTGAGTCAGGGATGCCATCCAACCATCTCATCCTCTGTCGTCCCCTTCTCCTCCTGCCCCCAATCTTTCCCAGCATCAGAGTCTTTTCAAATGAGTTAGTTCTTCACATCAGGTGCCAAAGTATTGGAGTTTTAGCTTCAGCATCAGTCCTTACAAAGAATATTCAGGACTGATTATCTTTAGGATGGACTGGTTGGATCTCCTTGCAGTCCAAGGGACTCTCAAGAGTCTTCTCCAACACCACAGTTCAAAAGCATCAATTCTTTGGCGCTCAGCTTTCTTTATGGTCCAACTCTCACATGCATACATGACTACCAGAAAAACCATAGCCTTGACTAGATGGAACTTTGTTGGCAAAGTAATGTCTCTACTTTTTAATATGCTGTCTAGGTTGGTCATAATTTTTGTTCCAAGGAGCAAGCAATCTTTTAACTTCATGGCTGCAATCACCGTCTGCAGTGATTTTGGAGCCCAAAAATACAAAGTCTGACACTGTTTCCCCATCTATTTGCCATGAAGTGATGGGACCAGATGCCATGATCTTAGCTTTCTGAATGTGGAGCTTTAAGCCAACTTTTCACTCTTCTCTTTCACTTTCATCAAGAGGCTCCTCAGATCTTCTTCACTTCCTGCCATAAGGGTGGTATCATCTGCATATCTGAGGTTATTGATATTTCTCCCAGGGATCTTGATTCCAGCTTGTGCTTTATCCACCCCAGCATTTCTCATGATGTACTCTGCATGTAAGTTAAATAAGCAGGGTGACATTATACAGCCTTGACATACTCCATTCCCTATCTGGAACCAGTCTGTTGTTCTGTGTCTAGTTCTAACTGTTGCTTCCTGACCTGCACACAGATTTCTCAAGAGGCAGGTCAGGTGGTCTGGTATTCCCATCTCTTTCAGAATTTTCCACAGTTTGTCGTGATCCACACAAAGGCTTTGGGATAGTTAATAAAGCAGATGTTTTTCTGGAACTCTCTTGCTTTTTTGATGATCCAACGGACACTGGCAATTTGATCTCTGGTTTCTCTGCCTTTACTAAAACCAGCTTGAACATCAGGAAGTTCACAGTTCACGTATTGCTGAAGCCTGGCTTGGAGACTTTTGAGCATTACTTTACTAGCATGTGAGATGAGTGCAACTGTGTGGTAGTTTGAGCATTCTTTGGCATTGCCTTTCTTTGGGATTGGAGTGAAAACTGACCTTTTCCAGTCCTGTGGCCACTGCTGAGTTTTCCAATTTTGCTGGCATGAGTACAGCACTTTCACAGCATCATCTTTCAGGATTTGAAATAGCTTAACTGGAATTCCATCACTTCCACTAGCTTTGTTCATAGTGATGCTTGCTAAAGCCCACTTGACTTCGCATTCCAGGATGTCTGGCTCTAGGTGAGTGATCACACCCTTGTGATTATCTTGGTCGTGAAGCTCTTTTTTGTACAGTTCTTCTGTGTATTCCCGCCACCTCTTCTTAATATCTTCTGCTTCTGTTAGGTTCACACCATTTCTGTCCTTTATCGAGCCCATCTTTGCATGAAATGTTTCCTTGGAATCCCTAATTTTCTTGAAGAGATCTCTAGTCTTTCTCATTCTATTATTTTCCTCTATTTCTTTGCACTGATCACTGAGGAAGGGTTTCTTATCTCTCCTTGCTATTCTTTGGAACTCTGCATTCAAGTGGGTATATCTTTCCTTTTCTCCTTTGCTTTCACTTCTTTTCACAGCTATTTATAAGGCCATCTCAGACAACCATATTGCTTTTTTGCATTTCTTTTTCTTGGAGATGGTCTTGATCCCTGTCTCCTGTACAGTGTCACGAACCTCTGTTCACAGTTCATCAGGCACTCTATCAGACCTAATCCCTTGAATCTATTTCTCAACTTCCACTGTATAATCATAAGGGATTTGATTTTAGGTCATACCTGAATGGTCTAGTGGTTTTCCCTACTTTCTTCAATTTAAGTCTGAATTTGGCAGTAAGGAGTTCATGATCTGAGCCATAGTCAGCTCCCGGTCTTGTTTTTGCTGACTCTATAGAGCTTCTCCATCTTTAGCTGCAAAAAATATAATCAATCTGATTTCGGTGTTGACCGTCTGGAAATGTCCATGTGTAGAGTCTTCTCCTGTGTTGTTGGAAGAGGGCTGTTGCTATGACCAGTGTGTTCTCTTGGCAAAACTCTATTAGCCTTTGTCCTGCTTCATTCTGTACTCCAAGGCCAAATCTGCCTGTTACTCCAGGTGTTTCCTGATTTCCTACTTTTGTTCCAGTCCCCTATAATGAAAAGGACATCTTAATTGGGTGTTAGTTCTAGAAGGTCTTGTAGGTCTTCACAGTACCGTTCAACTTCAGCTTCTTCAGCGTTACTGGTTGGGGAATACACTTGGATTACTATGATACTAAATGGCTTGCCTTGGAAACAAACAGATCATTCTGTCGTTTTTGCGACTGCATCCAAGTACTGCATTTTGGACTCTTCTTGACCATGATGGCTACTCCGTTTCTTCTAAGGGATTCCTGCCAACAGTAGTAGATATAATGGTCATCTGAAATAAATTCACTCATTCCGTTCCATTTTAGTTCGCTGATTCCTAAAATGTCAACGTTTACTCTTGCCATCTCCTGTTTGACCATTTCCAATTTTCCACTTAACATTCCTGGTTCCTATGCAATATTGCTCTTTACAGCACTGGATCTTGCTTCCATCACCAGTCACATCCACAACTGAATGCTGTTTTTGCTTTGGCTCCATCTTTTCATTCTGGAGTTATTTCTCCACTGATCTCCAGTAGCATATTGGGTACCTACTGACTTGGGAAGTTCATCTTTCAGTGTCCTATCTTTTTGCATTTTCATACTGTTCATGGGGTTCTCAAGGTAAGAATACCGAAGTGGTTTGCCATTCCCTTCTCCAGCGAACCACATTTTGTCAGTGGTCCTATTATCCTGCTGCTCCTAAGTCACTTCAGTCATGTCTGACTCTGTGCAACCCCATAAACAGCAGCCCACCTGGCTCCCCCGTCCCTGGGATTCTCCAGGCAAGAACACTGGAGTGGGGTGCCATTTCCTTCTCCAGTGCATGAAAGTGAAAGGGAAAATGAAGTCGCTCAGTCGTGTCCAACTCTTAGCAACCCCATGGACTGCAGCCTACCAGGCTCCTCCGTCCATGGGATTTGCCAGGCAAGAACACTGGAGTGGGTTGCCATTTCCTTCTCCAATGCATCAAAGTGAAAAGTGAAAGTGAAGTCACTCAGTCGTGTCCAACTCTAGCGACCCCATGGACTGCAGCCTACCAGGCTTCTCCGTCCATGGGATTTTCCAGGCAAAAGTACTGGAGTGGGGTGCCCATGGCTGTCATGCAAAGAGAGAACAAACTTATTAAACCTATAGACATCATTCAATTCATAGAAACTATAAGGACTGATAAGCAACAGCATTAAAGATTAACTAGAGCTGTCCAAAGAAGGGGATGCCTAGGGAGGAGAGTGTACTCTATTGTCAGAAATACTTGATAAAATGGGACTTGATCAAAACAACTAACTTCTGCCCTGCAAAAAACACATCACAGACTCAGAAAATACCTGCAATAAATGTCTGATACAATACTTGTATCGGAAATAAAGAAGTCTTAAAGTTCAATGAGAAAATAAGCAACTCAATTAAAAATGAGCAAAGAAATGTGAGGGTACATCAAAGAAACTATACTGATACCAAAATAAGCATGGAAAATGATCATCATCAATCATTAAGGAAATAGAAAGGGCTTATTCCCTTAATATAGTGGTATCATAAGAATTCTTATGCATCAGTAAGTCAATCAGTGTTGCAGCAGAAAAAGCAGGTATAGACACAAAGACCAATAGAAAAAGAAACAGAATGAATTAGTAACTTATGAAAAGATACTCAACTTCATCCACAATTAAAAATCAAGAGTAAACATTATATATTAATTATATCTCAATAAAGCTAGAAAAAGAAAGTAAAACAAAGCTGAACTATATTTATACTTACTAAGCCCTCAGTATGTGCCTGGTACTGTCCCAAATACTTTCCATCCATTAATTCATTTGATCTCATAGCAACCATCTGATGTAGGTACTATTACAAGTTCACAAGCCTTTATCCACAACTGCAACATCCAAAAAGCTTTGAAAACAAAGTTTTCTGATAATGCCTTTTGAAGCAAAACCTGACTTCATTTAAGTAAGGCTATTGATAGTATTTTCTTTTTCTGAATAAAACTTGTCTTTGAATAGAGTGCTGCCGGGCACCTGATGGGGGTTCATATTAAAAAAACATACTTTATAATTCCAAACTAGCCCCAATTCCAAGACAGATCTGGCCTAAAATGTTTCAGATAAAGAAATGTGAACCTGTCTCCCATTCTGCACATGAGGGACAGTAGATTTCACTTGCTAGACAGTTAACAGCCACACAGTTATTAAGTGCTGTTTACTGTCTAAAAAATAAAGCAACTTTTTAAAGAAAACAAAAACACTGGAAACAACCCAAAGTCTGACATCTACAAGGAACTGGCTAGGAAATTACAAAAAAAAAAAACATAGGGGGAATTGACATACCATGAATGCAACAGTATTTTTAAATAAAAAAGAGGAGGCCTGAAAGAAAACTTCCATATTTTGACCGAGACTTATTCCCGATACATATTAAGTGAAAAAGCAAGGTATTAAACACCAAGTCATCATTTTGTAGATCTAACACACACACAAATTTGTAACTGCTTGAACTTCTTGTAGATACACAGCATATGTCAGAACGGGTAACAAAAGTAACTATGAATGGTCAATCCCTCCAAGAACAACCGGCACAACTGGAAAAAGGAGGTGGGGAAGCTTTTAACCACTGTAATTTTGTACCATGTGCAGATAATTTTATTTACATTAAAAAAATAAAACTGCACATATTCTAAAGTAGAAAAAATTAAACCCCCAAAATAAAGACATTTTTTCTATCTTTCAGCTAGACAAACCCCAAAGTTCAATAGAATAATGCTGGGGGAAAAAAGCCAGTGTCAATGGGAAACAGTGCAATATCAGCTGAACATTTAAATATGTATGCTCTTTCAAGTCCACTTCTAGAAACATCTTCTACCACTATATATGACAACATGATGCTCAAACATGAAAGTAGAATGATGTTCCATATAGCATTTCTTTGTTAATAGCAAATGACCACAAAACAGCCAAACTATTCCTAAGAGACTTAAATATGGTATATTCATATAATAGAAAACCATGAAGAAAAGGTAGATTTTATAAATACTGATGTGTATATCTTAACGATTTTTCCGTACACACATACATACACAGTATATACACGTGTATACCACACTGTCATCTATGTGTTTGTATTTTTAGGGATATATAGATTTACATGCTGTGCATATTGAAAATTATGAAAATATACATAAGAAACTGTCAACAGCATGCTTCTATGAATGGAAACTGATTTTTCACTGTCAACAAAGGTGTGTGGCTATTTATAAGGGGCACCTAAGAAGTCAAAGGAAAAATATGGCACATCTTCCTCAGTGGATCAGTTTTACTCAAAGATTTGGAAAGTAAAAAGTACTTGAAAAAAATGCTAAGTATTTCAAGTGGTGATTTCAATTATATTTTATAATTTTTTAATTATTTATAAAACATACCTATCAAACACAAAGTCTGTATGTAATGTTAAAGATAAAACAACTCCAAAAGAACCATTCAGCTGGGCCCACTACACAGAACAGTCCAACTCAATTCTCATTCCCTATCTACAGCTGCCCACAGAGAACCTCATGGCCCACTGCCACTGCCCACCCACACGCCAAGAAGCTTGTTTGTTCCCATGGCCTCCTGCTCAAGCTGCCTATCTCTGCCCACCCTTGCAGAAGAACAGGGAACACATCCACATAACCAAGTCAATCCTCAACCAATGAGCCACACAGAAAATTAACTCTTTCAACTATATACACAGACTCCTGGAGTTACAGAAAGGCATGCCAAAACAAACAAAGGCACAATTAAATCTTAGGGACATTCATTTCTAAATCCCCGTCTTCCTTATGTGCACGTGTGCTCAGTCACTTCAGTTGTGTCCAACTCAGAACCCATGGACTGTAGCCCACCAGGCTCCTCTGTCCATGGGACTCTCCAGGCAAGAATACAGGAGTGGGTTGCCATTTCTTCCTGCAGGGGATCTTCCCAACCCAGGGATCAAACCAGTGTCTCCTATGGCTCCCGCACTGGCAGGCAGATTCTTTACCACTGAGCCACTAGGGAAGCCCAAGTTCTAGGGACATGCATTTCTAAATCCCCACCTTTCTCATATACTGTGGTCCAAAAACTGATGTACCAACCCACCTGGGATTAATAATTATTCTTCCACATTACAAATAATGGCATATCACTCACTTATCCCTAATCTTACTATGAACATTGCTCCTACTCTGGCATGACAGTAAAGAAATAATATGATACATTACTGGCATCCATGCTTAATAACTGAGTTACTCTAATGTCCTGGAAACAAATCCATTGCATGTCAGGTGGTTCTAATTATTTATTGCTTTCCAAATAGAAACTACTATAGCAAAATTCTTTCCACTCTTATTTTTTATTAATATAGTACCTCCATATTTATATGTATTAAAAAATAGGAACAGACTGATGTCAGAGCTTTTTCTTAATTCCAGCAATATTTATCCATATATACATCAACTAATTGAAAACAGCTTTACCCATACCATTAAGAGGTACATTTCCAATAAACTTTGCCTTTAAAATGCAGTTGACTAATTATAATCTAATAATTAATCAATTTAACACTAATTTGATGAATTATACATTCATAATTGTGGTGATAATCTAGAAGAATTTTCAAATACTTTGAACATTAGAATCACAAAAATTCTTAAAAGTTTACATTTAAACTTATATATGGGGCTTCCCAAGTGGCGCTAGTGATAAAGAATCCACTTGCCAATGCAGGAGACGTAAGAGATGCAGGTCCATCCCTAGGTGAAGATCTCCTGGAGGGGGACACAGCAACCCACTTCAGTATTCTTGCCTGGAGAATCCCACGGACAAAGGCACCTGGTTGGCTACGGTCCACAAAGAGTCAGACACAACTGAAGTGACTTAGCACACAAACTTATACACAAAAAATGTATGTACTACAAAATTATGAAGAGATGACCATTAACAGAAATGTTCATTAGGGTAAAATCCTAAAGGGGAAGTGGGACAGAAATACAATTTCAAGGGATTTCCCTGGCGGTCCAGCAGTTAAGACTCCACATTTCCAAGGCACAGGGGTCCCACATGCCACATGGCCAAAAAAAAAAAAAAAAAAATACAATTTCAAAAAAGAAAAAGGGTGCTGTAAATCTTCTGGTTGTTAAAGAAAAACTTCCTCTCATTTTTTTAATGTGACTCCATGCTTCCAATGCAGGGGTCATGGGTTGGATCCGTGGCTGGGGAACTAAGATCCCACATGTCAAATGTCAAAATGTCTTTCAAATAGTGAATAGGTTATGGTATATACAATGGAATACTACTCAACGATAAAAATACTGATTCACACAATATGGAATACTCTTTAAAAGTATTATGCTAAATAAGAAGCCAGGCTGAAATTGCTACATACCGAATGACCCTTTGTATAGGAAATATTGGAAAAAACAAAGCTACAGGGGCAGAACACTGATCAGTGGATGCCAGGGTTGGAGGTGGGAAGAGGGACCCACCACAGAAGAGCTTCAATGCACCTAACCCAGGCTAGGCTTTCCCTAACATTCCTCACACACCTTTGTAATTAACCATTACAAAAATAAATCTCCTGTTAAGAGCCTAACTGGGGCATGCCATGTTTCCAGTTGGGACCCTGACGGATAAATCAAAATGCAAACTTGCCATCTACCTCCTCCTGTACTGTAACACTCAAAATGTACCTACACTTCTTTCCCATCTTCTACTCAACAATCCACTGCCCCCCCCCCACCCCACAGCTTTTAAGTCCAGAGTATCCAAGGCTCAGTGATCAGCACATCACATACACCTGGGGCTCATGCCCTCTACCACTTCCTTGCCCTAACTGAAATAAGTCAAGTGAAGCCGCTCAGTTATGTCCAACTCTTTGCAACCTTACTGTAGCATACCTGGCTCCTCTGTCCATGGAACTTTCCAGGCAACAGTACTGGAGTGGGTTGCCATTTCCTTCTCCAGGGGCTCGTCCCAACCCAGGGATCGAACCCGGGTCTCCCACACTGCAGGCAGACGCTTTACCATCTGAACCACCAGGGAAACCCTAACTGAAACCCAACTAAGAATGCCACTTCTCATGCAGCCCCTTCCAGTATCTCAGAGAAGGATGGTTTGCAGCTACTCACATGTTGGCTCTCCAGAGCCTCTTATGAAACTACTACTATTCCCCTCTCTTATAAAAAGTCCATTCCTTTGAGGCATGTGCCACCTAGCTAGCTACGCTATAATATCCCTCTTACCTGTCGTCTATCAGCCTCTTACTCTTCGTTTATCTAAGGGTTTTAAACCAGGTCTGTAATCCACCCTTCCATGTCACTTCTGCTATCACCCTGAATTCCGCCAAATTCCAACCCCTTCAACTCCCAGCTCCTTATTCTCCCATCAAGTCCTCGACATTCTATCTTAGTCACCTGTTCACAATTTCATCCAGGAACTTCTCATATCCTAAAATGCTTCAACTCTTAAATATCAGAAGAAGATAATCCATAATTACTACCAGCTAACCAACTTGTCTCAGGAATCCTACTCTCGATTTTTATTAAGATTCTCGGTATACTGACCTCTCTTCTCTTCCTCCTATCCACCCACCCCTGTCCAATTAGTCAAGTTTAAAGTGCACAGTTCATCATTTCAATCACTCTCTGGTCAATAACCTAAATTCTCTTTCTTTTCTATCTGTTCATTCCATATCTAGTCAGACAAAATGCCAATCCAGCATAATTCTCATTATTCTAGCCAATATTCTATATTTTGTACAGATTCTGGCTAATAGGGCCTACTAAAGGAGAGGGGGGAAAAAAAAAACAAATAAATAAAGGAGAGGGGAAAACACACATGCTGAAGAGTTTTCGGTGATAACAAACTTCAACTAAGGCATCAATGATGTCCAGAAATTCTACTCTCTATAGACAGCTCCTTCCTTTTCCACTTTCTCCAAAATCTATTTGAACACTTTGCCTCTCCCCTCCAGCCACCACACACATCCTTTTTTCTTTCTCCCTTTCAGAGATGACCTCCTTTGTCACTTTATAAAAAGAAAGGATGGTGGGGGTAGGGGGGGTGGGGAGCAGTTTTGGTTCATAAACAACCTTATCTTCCATCCTCCCATTAAACTCACATTTTCACCCCTCTCTCCACCCAGCCAAGAAATGCAGTGTCCCTTCTCCCAAGATTACTCTCCCCCTCTGGGCTTTGGATTCTATGCTTCAAGACTCTCTTATGCAATCAAACTTTCCAGAACCCCTCATATATCTCTAGCTGCCCCTTTTCTTCTCTCCTTCAAACATCTTTAACAAGTTGTGAACACATGCCAAGCCCATTTGCCACTGAGTACACACTGCTCCCTGTGTACTCACTTCTATTCAAGTTATATTAGTGATTACCTGCACTTGTGTTATTGGTCAAACCCTGAGAATGAACGTCCTTTCACTAAGAAAATCTTTTACAAAAAACTAAAGTTCTACTTTAAAACAAATCTATTTACTTGAAATTACACTGTCTCTCTCAGAATTTGCATATTGTTAAATTTCCATACAGAATTTTTAGAAATTAGCAAACAGAGGGTACCTATTAGCAAAAATTAAGGTCAGCTTTCTTCAGTATTTATAACTGGTTTGGCCACCATTCTTACTAAAAAGAAAACTATTTAAACAGAGGCAAGAGGTAACACATAATTTGTTATTTGTTCAAGTTATTTTCAACTTCAAGAGGAAAACTCGTACAGTGACAGCCTGTTATTTTAAATATAAAGCTTTAAATATGATCGAATTAAGTTCATTCACATCAGAATACAGCAGGACTGTATGAAAAGAACACTTTAGGTGTTTCTCAGCTCTTCCACTTAATAGTTCAAGTGATTCAACTTCTTTGAAATATGCTTTACCTCCTCTAAAATGGGAATAAAGCCTCCCTTAAATAGTTGAGATTAAAGATCAACTGATATGAAGGGCTTAGCACAAAGTAACAACAGGCATCTTACCCTCTTCCCTTAAAAGAAGCTGATTTTAGGAATGACAAGTATATTCTATATGACAAATACATTCAAGAGCTAAATGAAGGTAGGTAACTCTTACCAATGCTATACTTGCAGAATTCTTTAATCCTCATTAATCACCTGTACTTTATCCAATGAGTAGATGACAATCGCCTCTCAGGTCACAAGTCCCTGGCCTACTTTAAGCTTTCAGGAATAGAACAATTCATTTCCCTTTCTAAAAACGATCTTCAGTTCTAAATTAAAGTTCCTAATTTCTTGACAGTAACAGCCCTCTAACTTATACAAATACTCAGTACAGTTTTAAGCAAATAGAAAAAAAAACTGGCTACAAAGACAGGCATGCAAAATAAGAGCCTATGCCATAGTTATCTCAATATTTGGCAGGGTATGTAGACTGAATCCCAGCTGGCTAGCAAGGAAAGTGTGCCAAGTACAAATACAAGTCTTTGCACACTTTATTCTAGAACCCAGATTAAAAACCTGTAGCAAAACGCACAAAGATGGAAAATAGGAGTAGCTGTATATAAAAGGCAAGAGAAGCTTTCTTTTACCCCTAATGCACATAGCTCTGGATGCCAAACTTTATAAGAATACTCCAAGATCTCTCAAAAGGCCAAGTTTCTAGGTCCTGTTAAGTCATTTTTAAGTTTCACACTTGTTTGAGATTTCACTGGCTTTAATGAAAACTTCCATTCAAGTATCTACAGATAAATTAAGATATCCTAAATCCACTTTAAAATAAACCAGGAGACAGAATAGTGTACACAATAGATGGAACAAGATTTGCCGTATATTGACAACTGCTGAAGCTACAAAACAGGCACATGAGGTTCTTTTAATGTTCTATTTTTGTGTGTCTAAAAGTTCCACACTAAAAGTGTGTGTGTGTGTGTGTGTGTTTTAAATTAAGATTAGGATGTTTTAGCAACTCAATTCTTCCCTGCAGTTCTCATTTAGTTTGTACTCTTGCATGGGTAGTAATCCTGATGGGTTCCCTTGCCCATCAAGCATTTGGAAAACAACAACCACTACATTCTATCATGACCTCACTCTGGATTTCGTCTTTAAATAAGCCACAATCTTAAAAAGCACTATCTGATATAAAATATTTAAAACAAAGAATTTTAATAGTACCTAAAAGTTAACCATATACTACCCTATAAAGAGATCCACTTTAAAACTTAAGGCCAGGAAAAATGATATAAGCTTGAGCTTGGATAAGCCCTTTTCACTGATGTGATATAATTCTGCAGCAAAAAAATGGTATGAATGAGCAAGAACATCCCACTGGAAGGATACTAAAGAACCTAACTTGTGCACTTTGAACAGAATGATCATAACATTTCTCACAGGTTCTTAAATAAAATGCCTGTATATGACCTCCAAAGAATTTCTGAGACCTAAATGGGTACAACAGCACTTTAATCTGAAGTCCAAAATTTCATCATTCTCCAAAGATCTCTAATTAAAAAAAAAGTTTTGGAAACACTTTAGATTTATAGAGACCCCTTTTATCCAATCCTTAGGTCTGAATCTCTAAACTCCAACTAAAATCAGGAGGCCTTCTGAACACTCGTAAAAGCAACGACAAACTGACAGACAGAATGCAAAAAACTCTAGGCGCCGAGAGATGCCCAAATTTTAGAGGCAAAAAGGGAAGGTCATAAAGTTTCAAAGTATTCCCTGAACTTATTAACATAAACTTATAAAAAGTTTATCTTTTACATTTTGTTAGGGATAGGGTAAGACCATCAGAATTCGAAGTACTCCCTCAAAGTTCCCTTCTTATCCTACAGCAAGCTACCAGGGGTGCTGTGGCTCTGGATGGTCAAGGGAGAGGAGCAAGTAAATATTCACAGTGCTACACCATTCCCTTCCAACTAAGGCTGCCTTGTGAAGAAAGAAGAGCAAGATGTTCTTGAACATCTATTTTCTGTATTTTAGTATACACTTTCCCCTCACAAACCCGTTATAACGGAGTTTGGATTCCCAGTCAGTCCACAGGATCAACACCAGAACAATTTAGCTACATTAGACCGGCAAGCTAAAACCTCATTTTCACAGAAAGAGTTGTTTCCAGTTCTCACCGAACAACTTCAAATGGCAGTCTGGACATGTGTAGGTTTAACACCAGTAAGACTATATAAGCAGTTGCTGCCTTTGAATATTTCACTTCCAAGTTCCTGTTTCCCCATACCTCAACATTTATCCTATTGATACCCTCTGCCTGCCAGTGATGCCCCTCTCTTTTCCAAACACAGTGCTTGAGAAATCTGTGTCTGAGTACCTTCACCCACTGCACCACTTCTCTATCCTCATCTCCCTTTTTCCAGCCCATCTGCCTCACACTGAGCACTGGACACTAGATAACTGACATGGAAGAGCATTTCCAGAGCCTAACAGAGTGGAGGACACAGAGCAGGTGGTTAAAGTTTTGAAATATCAATAAATGAATCTCAGTCCAATTTTGCCACTACCCAAACTAGACTGTTACTTAACCTCTTTGAATCTCATCTATGAAGCTAAGAGCACTGAATTCAAGTTAATTTTGGCTCAATGGTTCTATGATTAGAAAACATTTTTTTTTTTAGAAAACATTTTTAACAGCTGATCTGGGAAACTGCTTTTCTGCTCATTTTTAATAAAAACTGAACCTAACCTTAAGTTATGAACAACAGCTCAGGAGAAATGTGGGCAAAGGAAAAGAAGAGCCAAATCAGAATTAACCAGGAGATCAAGGGAATGACAGTAACAGCTGGCTCATCCTCTCATCCAAGGGTGAGAAAGAATGAAAAATGTTCAGCATTTTTTTGTGGAACTATGCTAGGCAAAGTATTTGAGGTGCCTTATAGAAAGACAGTGTCTTACAGAAAGACCCCAAAGGACAAATTCCTCTCAAGAAAACTAGGAAGTTTTGTCTTTACATCTTTTTAAAATATGAGCACTATGTAACCTTTTATTATCACTAAATTTTCCCAAGAAGTCAAGAACTAAGGTTTGTTTTAGACCAAAGTGTGAGCCTTATTGCTCAGCCCTACACTGATAAAGTCCACAAGCTATCTCCCTTTCCATCTCCAATCTAAGCTCTACGGTCTTTTAATTAATTGCACTTTTTTAATCATTTATTACTGTAAGTCTCAAATCCTTTACAAAAACAAGTAAAATATATTGTTTTAGGAATAAACACTAGATGCCAGATTTACAAGCTAACATTTTAAAAATACAACTGGTTTTGTAGATGGAAATCTATTAATACAAATTACTACTGGCACCAAGCCCCCAACTAATTTCGATTTGCAGTCAAGTTCAATTCTACATTTCCACTTAATACCTCCTTAATCTTTCTAGTTTTGAAAGAAAATCTAACACCCCTAAACTTAAACCTTATTGTAAATGCCCATCTCATTTTCATTATCAGTAACTATCCAAATCCTCCACAGTAATAGAAGTGAGACACTGTGCAATCCTAACACAACAAAAAGAGATGTTTCTTAACGAGAACTGGATTAAGGACAAATGAAATATCATTCCCAAAATGTACAGTCTGGAAATTCCCAAGTTAAGTAAAATTTCAACTCCTAATTGGTTTCTTGAATTTCTTAAATCTCTTCTACAAAATTATCTTTGGTCCCCATTAATTATAAATGCAGAAAGAAAATTTAAGAGGTGTAGTATTTCAGAATCTAAAGTCAAAATCATTTGACTAAATTACACAAAACTCTCCTGGCTCAGAATAAAGAAAATCATTGTGAAGAAGGAAAAAAAAGAAAATCAAAACTTACCTGAAGTCATTAATTTAGCACAGCTACTTCTGCTTGCATCATCTTCTAAGACACGGTTTGTGCTCTTTTCTTTCCCAAGCAAAGTATCCTCCAAACGTAAGCATTTATCAGATACAACACTGTCTTCACCCATCACATGACTAATTTTGCTATTAGCTTCAAGTACAGACGTGACCTCTTCCAACTGAGCAGCTTCACTAGATTCTGTATAAGAGGGACCTTTAGCTAAATTCTTTGAAGAAACTGGTAGAGATTCATCATCACTATCAAATCCAAAAGGATCTCCAGTATTTTCTTCTTCTATCTTAGGTTTCTTCGGAACTTCTTGGATATCTGGTTTGAAATTGGGCCTCTTCTGTCCTAATTTAGCCATAAATGTGGTTTCTCCCCACTTTGTGCTAAGGGTGGTCCGTTTGTTGGAAAAGACTTCATCAAACTTTGAACTTCCATTTCCTCCTTTCCTACTATATGTTTTCCCAAATCTGGATGTCATTTTGACACCTGTTTCATATTCTCTGTGGGAAAAAAAAAGTAAGAAAATATATAATCATCAAATATTTAACAAGTGTTAATACTGAATACAAAAATAAGAAAATAGGGATTCTCCCCATACAGCTTTTCCACATTCAAGATACAAATCCAAAAACAGTTAAATAAATAAGGGGAGGGAGTATAGAGAGGCTCATTTTTTATCCTATATACTTATATCAATCTTTTTTATGAGTACCTATTCATAGGCTATTTTCAGAACAAGAAAGCCTAACATGGCTTTTTTTTTTAAGTTTCAAATCAATCTACTTACTATTCTATCAAATTTTACCATAAAAAAATAATCTGAATAGGCTAATTACCCTTAATATAATATATTAAGCACAAAATGTTAATTTTTTTCAGGATCTTAGAGATGTCAAATAGCTGACTAAATATAGTTCTTTGAAATTTCAGAGCACTTACTCATATGAGGGGTGAAAAGTCAGAAAACTGGTGCTATTTTCTCACATATAAGAACCTGATACTTTTAATCCAACCTCAAAGATCCTGAGTTTTGGTCTAACATAATTTAAACTATGACTTGAAAAATATTCCGTACTTGGTCATTTCCCTTAATGCAAGAAACCATACTCATCTTTCTCCCTTCCTTGTCCTCATAGTGCTGTGCTCATTTTCTGAACTACATTTTCTGAAGCTAGTGAACTCCAGCATATTACACTGACTGGTCCAGGGATTATTAAAAGAAAAAAAAAAATTGTGAATTTATGTTCCACTCTGATTTAAGACAAGATAAAATTATTTATCTACATGCTAAGTACTAGGACAAAAAAAAATTTCAGGACAGCAAATAGAGTCAAACAAGGTACCTTTTAAACATTATCAGTCCTTATCCATTACTCACACTTTGACCTTCTAAAATTTAAATATCAATAAATTAAATATAACCAGGAAAAAAAGTGAACAATTGCCTAAGGGCTTGAAAAAAACTTCATACTCTTGAAATTTACAATACAACAATCAGAGTGATATTTTGACCTATATTTTTAAATGTTTTTATCTATTAGTTTAAATGTTTCCCTTTATTAACTTAATCCTCCCAGTTTATAGGGAATCTCTATATATTCAGCAGAGGAATTTGCCCTCTCATATTTTGGTTAGAAGCCAATTCTAATTGGACAAAATAATACTTAATTTAGTCATTATACCCATCTACTTTTAAGAGAAAACTTTCTAATTTGTCTGAAGACCTTTTAATATGTCAAAAAACTTTTTTCTGAGGGATATCTATTTCCCCTCTTACTGTAGATTTACACTAAAGAATCCTGTCTGTCTTGTTAAGCATAACCTAAAGAAACTAAGTGTATTTGGCAGCTACAAGAAACACAAAATAAGTCATTTCTTTTCATTCCTCCCTGAATGTACAGCCCTAATCTACAGACCTACATTACATATACACCAACAAAGCTAAAACGTTTCGGATACACTAGCATGGTAATTACCTAAAAATGCTGACTAAAGGCTAAACCAAAAACCTAGACTTGGACTACTTTAGGTCCACACCAAAAAAATTCATGGAAAAATGGTCCTAGAACCATAAAGCATTCACTGTGACAAGCTGAAAGTCTGCCGATGAATACTTGATACCAAGGAGTTAATTATTTTAACTGATAAATTATGCTTTTTTTTTTAAGAACCTATGCCTTCGAAAAATATACATTGAAATACTGATGCAATAATGTCAGTGATTCTCCAACTTTAAGGTGTGTGGAATGGAAAGTGCAGAGATGAGAAAAATTTGGTTAAGAGTTAATAACTGTTGAGTCTGAAAGATGAATACATGGGAGTTCATTATATAATATCCCCTTTGCTGGTCTTTATACAGTTTTCCATGTCCTTTTTTTTTTTTTTAAGTCACCAGACAGACAATTGTAATGGCATTATCTAAGTAAGACTAGAGTGTAAAGTATGTAGAAATTCAAAAATAAGTGTGTAGACGTATTTGACATTATATTTCAAGTATATTCAAGTTAAGAACACAGGCTATCTTGCTCAGGCTTCAAACTCCAAAGATTACCTTACCAAAAAGGAAAGAACGATTCACAACTAAGTCTTTTTGGTCGTTGGGCCTTTGCCTCAGCCCAAAGCTTGTCGAATTTTCGGGGAAGTGCGCTGGAATAAAGAAGTCCTCACACTTAACCCCCAACCAAATCCAGAGTCCTTCAGATCTCCACGGGCTTAGGGGCTTCCCTGCAGGAATGAAAGCCGGAAAGGCCAAACCTCACCACCCAGAAATCCTCACCTGGGGGCGGCGGTGCGCTAGGAGGTGGCGGGGAGAAGCGGCCCCCCTGCCCCTGGAAGCTCACGCAACTTTTCTCCTCCCCACCCCCACCTCCACCTCCCAGGAAAAGGGATGTTGCTTCCGACGCCCCGGAAGCCTCTGCCACCGAATCCCCAGGGTGGTGGAAGGCCTCAGCGGCGGCCAGAGGCAGAGGAAAGGCAGCAAAAGATTTCGGCCTGAAACCAATACACTTGACCGCGCCTGGGGAGGGAAGTAAATCAGCCGTCGCTCAGAAAGAACTCAGAATAAAGGGAAAAAGAGGAAAAAGAGTTCTTCAGACCGTTCCGCTGCCCAACTTCCTCAGAGACCGGGTGGGTGAGATAGAAGGACTTCCATCACCCCCTCCCAGACCCCTGCCTCCTCCACCCTCGGCAAGCTCCGGGCCTAGGCAGCCGCCCGAGACCTCACTTACCCTCGGCGCCTGGCGGGTGCTTTAGCCTCGGGCCGCCTCCGCCTCTCCCGCTCCCAACGGCCCACGGGCGGGCGCCGGAGCCCCGCGCGGGAGAACGGGGCCGGCTGGTGAGCGAAGAGAGGCAAGGGGCTCCGCCACCGTCCGAACCCGCGACTCAGCTCTCTGTAAATAGGAAACCCGGTGGAGGGGGGGGAGGAGTGGCGGCACCGCAACTTCCCTCCCCGCCTCGAGCGCCGCCGGCCGGGCCCGGGCCTAGGCCTCCCTGGCTGTCGCCGCCGCTGGAGCTGGTACCGGAGCCCGCTACGTGCCCCCTATGGGCCGCCGTCGCCTCCTGCGCCGCCGCTTCCGTCGGTGAATGGTCAGCGCTAGAGTTTGAACAGGGCCCTGAACCATCTCAACGCCATTTGCGCTCCCGGCCCCCACCTCCTTCCTCCAACAGCCGCTCGCTCCGTCACTCCGCTTCCCACAGGCCCCGCGCGACCGCCCGACCCCGCAGCCAATCGCGCGGCTGCTTACTCAAACCGCCGCGCAGGCGCCGCGCCCCGCATGGTCCGGCGCCCGCCATTGGTCCGGCCGTGGGGCCCGACGGGAGTTGTAGTCCCGGTCCGAGAGGTCTAGGTGCTGAGAGCCCGACGCGGGAGCGGGCAGCGGGCGGAGCGGTTGTGGCTGGCCTGGCCGGCCTCGGCTCGCGAGCGAGCGAGTTCCAGCTCCTGGCCCCGCCGGGAGACGCAGGTGCAGCGGAGGAGGACTGGGGGCTCAGTGCAGGCGGCTGTGTCAATCGTTTCCCCTCCAGGGACTCGCCGGTGTCTGGGGACGGTGGGTTGTGCAGCTGCGCCGGGCCTGCTGGAGTCGCCGCCTGGGAGCCGGGAGACCGGGAGCTCGCGGCTCGGAGCGGCTCTTGACCCAGACTGGCTGGTGCTGACCTGGCGCAGTTAATGACGGCGGGAACTGGGAGGCCCTGGTAGCAGGGCACCCGATCAGTGACCGCACCCCGAAGTGATGTCGGTCTGGCTTTTTAATGCTCTTCTAGGATCCCCTGGATTCTTACTTTCGTCGTTCTTTTCTCCTTCAGTCTGTCCCGAAGCCGTTAAAAGTGACCCCTGAGAATATTGGATGGTATTAAGGAATTATCCAACCTTGTTGGATGTGATGACGGTAATGTGGTTAGGTTAAGGAGAGAAGGCGGGGGGAATGGCAAAATACTAAAAGTTTTGACAGATAAAATGATCAAGTGTCTGGGAAAAGAACTCCAACAAACACTGATGGAGGGAAAATAAAACAACCCAGTGGGGTGTGTTTCATTGCTGATGCTGTGTTATGCATGAACTTATTCCAGTTTCTCTGCTTGTATATCTGAAATTTCTCATAATAAAAAATTTTATGAACCAGTGATTTGTCTCTGGAGAAGGCAAGGAGGTAGATGATGGGAAGGAAGAAAATTTATTTTTCTCTATACAACATTTTGTGCTGTTCGAAGTTTTTTCCTTGTCAATGTATTACCTATTCAGAAAATTGTAAATTCTTGTGATGGTGTTCTACGACTACGGTGGGAAGACAGCCTTTTAAAGAGTTAACACAATTGGTTTCCTCCTAAGAGAGTTTCATGATTATTTGGGCTCCGATGGCCCTGCTGTTTGGTGAGAGGGGTGAATGATGATCCACCTGGGAAATTAGAAAACTACTAATTGTTCTCAGTGAAAAACCTACCTCTTCTTCCACAAAAGTTAATTTACTTTGAGTGCACCCAGAAGTTACCAAACTCCTTCAATATATTGGCAAAATCCAGACAGACAAAAAATAGTTTAGACATTCTGTAGCCCTTCCCAACAGAAATTTAAGGTGGATTTTAGCTTGACTGAGCTGTTTTACTTTTGTACAACTGCTTGCAAAATTTACATTCTGACATTTACAGTTTCTGAAATACATCAATATTTGATTGTTTCAAAACCAACTCTTAAATAGCTTTATTCTAATGGAAGTTATAACAGGTCTGTGTTCCACAGCATGTGACTTTTATTTGGGTCAGTTTTGTCTTTTTAAAAAAATTGGCATAGCATCTTGTTTTATCAGTTGGTTTGAAGACTCCCAGCAGAGGTGCAAGCTGCACTTACTATAATTATTTAGATGACATGGTGGTGGGTGCTAATTAAGGGGTAATTATCATCAGAGGCAAAGGCTAAGATCAAAAAGCTGAAAGTGGTGGCGAGACAATTGCAGGATCTTTCTGTAAAAGAGTACTGTGAACCCTCTGGGACCAAATGATGCCCTCACACAGCTCATTACACCCTGGCCTCGCTGGCGTTTGGCACTTAGCTGGGTCAGTGACTTTGCATGAAGCTTAAGTGGAAAAGTAAAATTTTTAAAGAAACAGCTAGTCTATGAAACTCCTTTTGAGAACTTTTGGTGCAGTAGGCATGTTAAATAATGGAACTCAATGTTAAATTCTTGCTACTTTAAAGAATGACCCCCATAGTCAGAACCTGGAAGTTTCTTGGGAAAAGCAAGAATCTCTGTCCCCACCCCAGCTCCCCCAAAAGCAGAATCTACACTTTAACAGGATTCCCCCAGGTGACTGGTCCACAGATTAAAGGTTAACGTGTTAAGTTGCTCAGTCATGTCTGACTCTGCTACCCCATGAGCTGTAGCCCTCCGGGCTCCTCTGTCCAAGGGATTTTCCAGCCAAGAATACTGGAGTTGGTAGCCATTCCCTTCTCCAGGAGGTCTTCCCGACCCAGGGATCCAACCTGGCTCTCCTGCATTGCAGCAGATTCTTTACCATCTGAACCACCAGGGAAGCCCCAAAGGTTAATAAGTATTGTTTTAAAGTATATCCATTGCATTTGACGGCAATCTAATTTCTTTTTGTTAGGATGGGGGAGAACATTAAGAACATACTATGCATTAGATACAATACCAGTCTCCTGAGGGAAGTCATCCCTATTCTACAAGTGAGGTAATGGAGATGTTGGCATTTGCTCGAGGTATTGTAACTAATGAGGGAATCAAACTTTTTCTTAGGCATTCGATTCACATTATTATTTACAGACCTTCTTAAATCTGATACTGCTGAAGCCCAGCTGAAGAATTGATGCTTTTGAGCTGTTGTGCTGGAGAAGACTCTTGAGAGTCCCTTGGACAGCAAAGAGATCAAACCAGTCAATCCTAAAAAAAAATCAACCCTGAATATTTGTTGGAAGGACTGATGCTAAAACTTCAATACTTTGGCCACCTGATGTGAAGAGCCAACTCATTGGAAAAGACTCTGATTCTGGGAAAGATTGAGGGCAGGAGGAGAAGGGGACAACAGAGGATGAGATGGTAGGATGACATCGCTGACTCAATGGACCTTGAGTTTGAGCAAACTCTGGGAGATGGTGAAGGACAGAAAAGCCTGGCATGCTGCAGTTCATAGGGTCGCAAAGAGTTGGGCATGACTTCAGTTCAGTTCAGTTGTGTCCAACTCTGTGCCCCCATGGACTGCAGCACACCAGGCTTCCCTGTCCATCACCAACTCCCGGAGCCTACTCAAACTTGTGTCCATTGCGTCAGTGATGCCATCCAACCATCTCATCCTCTGTCATCCCCTTCTCCTCCTGCCTTCGCCCCATGAACTGTAGACCACCAAGCTCCCCTATCCATGGGATTCTCCTGGCAACAATACTGGAGTGTGTTGCCATGCCCTTCTCTGGGGGATCTTTCCAACCCAGGGATCAAACCCAGGTCTCCTGCATTGCAGGCAGATTCTTTACCATATGAGCCACCAGAGAGGCTCTTCTGGACAAGACTTGGTGAATGAATAACGAATCTGGTACGTGATTTGAAAAAATTGTACGTGTGTGCATTGAGTCTGTAGAAGTTTGCTATATGAATACTGAAAGGAGCCGTGCTAGGGCTCTCCACCCTCATATGACCCACACTAAAGACAGGTGGAGAGCTTGCTCACTCCAGGGCCCCTCCTGGGGGCAGGTCAGACTCTGGATGTGCAGGCTGGACCACCACTTTACCCTTTCCCTCCCTGGTTCCACTGAGGCAGGCAAACTTGGCCATGGCCTGGAGTTCCATACCAAAGAGAGTGAACTGGACTGCGGTATGGATAACGCAAGGACAAGCAGGTTTTGTTTTATTTTTTAATTTTATTGCGTTTGGTTTCTTAGTTCCCTCAGCTTGGCCTCCTGCCCATCCCCATCCCCTGAGTCACTTCTCTTCACTTCATTTGAATCTGCTCACATACACACCCAGTAGGTGTTTTTCTCTTTGCTGTTATGCTTCTATGCAAAGCTCTTAGATGTCTGCTTTTTGTTTTCCATTAAATCTCATATGTATTCCAGAAACTGGAATGGACCTGAGCTAAGCGTGTACCCTTTGATGCTGCAGGCTGTCCTTTGTGCCGCCTCTAGTGGAGGACAGCATCCCTGCTACCTTGAGTTCCACTCAGATGGACTCTAGCTGAAAAGAGAAAATCCCACAAAGAAAACTAATAGAAGAATCCATTCTGCCACTGTTGTGCCTTTGTTTCAGCCCTGGCATAGGAACTGTCCAAACTGGAGTTGCTAAATAGAGCTGTGCAGTCTTTTTCTGATAATGTGTAGTAAAATGTATTACAATTTATATAATTCAATTCAGAGAACTACACACATTGGCTGGAGGAAATTTTTCCTTTTCACAGAATGTGGAATAAAATTATCTTAATAAATCGTACACTTAACATATCAGTGTGTGACACAACTGTGTCACAAGCTGTGGGGCCAACCCTGCCTTTATCACTGATCCTCCCCAACACTTCTCTCTGTTCTGTGAATACTGGGCTGATAGGCCTTTTCAACTAATCTCCCCCTGACCAGCCTAGTTTAAATTGTGACACACCTGTTCTCAAATGTTCCCTATTTCCCCCTTATTTTTCTTTAGGGCATTTATCTCCTCATCCAACATATCACATATTTTGTATATTTTCTCTATGAGGGCATGGATCTTTGCTGAGTATATAGCCCCATTTCTTTCTTTCTTTTGTGTAAGATTATATCCTGAAAGGAAAGTGACTTGAAACTAACAACAGTTTCATATAAACTGTGACTCTGTAAGTTGTTCACTGAGTTTTCCCAAGGGGAAGGGGGCTGCTTTCTGGAGCTAGCTTTTGTTCTTGCTTTGGATAGGTTTTCATTTTGAGAATTGAGATGATGAATACTACTATAATCCCAATTACCTTGTTTTCTGGGATAATTGGAATATGTTCTTGGGAGGTGGTGACATCCTTTGGGGAATAAACTGCTGTCTAGGTAATTGAAAGACAAAGCAAGGGAAATTCTTTGGGGACAGGCTGCGTGATGAGGATTGGAATCCAGCCATCTCTCAAGGACTGACTATTTGACCCTTGTCTAGAAACAGCCCTCTTCTCCCCAGGATCCTCTCCCCGAATGCTCTATGATACCCCTCCCCTCAAAAAAAAAAAGCCTCCTGGTGCTTTCCATCATCAAAATTAAAATCCCAACCCCTATCCCTTCCCACTTTGCCAAGCCTGCCTCTGTCTACAACTAGAACCTGCCAAACCAGCTCCTGCCCCAGGGTCTCCATGCAGCTCTTCCCTCCACTGGTCCTGGAGATAAGCACAGGGCTCCCTCCCTGACCTCTGCCTCTCTCAGGGCTTGGCTCCCATGTCTCCTCGGTAGGACCTACCCTGCCCTACTGTCCTACCCTGTGCTGCTTGGTTTAAACCCCTCACCCTGCCATCCCCCACTCCATATCCTTTCCCTCTTGTCTTTCTCCGTAAAGGTCATGTTTGTTTTACATATTAACTTGTTTATTCATTTCCTTCCACTAGAATATAAACTCTATGAGGATCGGGATTGTTGACTTCTGTTCAACAATTATTGTAGTTGAACAATGATACCTCACAGAGAGAAAGCATGCCGAAAATATTTGTGGACTAAATACCTCATAAATTATGTTGAAGTCTTCTATATCTTTACTTATTTTTTTATGTACTTGACCTATCATTAATTGCAAAAGTTACTTTGAAACCTCTCATGGTAAGAGGAATTTTGTCAAGGTTTTTCTACAATTCTACTTTTTTTTAATATATTTTGAGAATATTTTATTGGGCACAGACAAGTTCAGCATTGTTATAACTTCCTGGTGGTGTTGAAAGCTTTAAGTAATATGGGAGATGAATTGCCAAAATTGCCTGAATTTTCCATCACTCCCTATACACATACCTCTCACCATGTGACTTTGCAGCTCCTCCCAGAAACTGGGCTGGCCTTGTAACTTGCCTCTGCCAAAAGAATGTGGCATAAGTGATAAATAGTTCTGAGCCTGAGCCTTCAGAAACCTTGAATGCTTCCACATTTTCTCTTGGATCCCTGCCTCCACCATGAGAACAGGCCTGGGCTAGCCTGCTAGAGGATGAGAAGACATATGGAAAAGAGCTGAGGTCATCCTATACCAGTCAACAGCTAGCAGATCCCAAACAGGCAAGCCCAATCAGAATCAGCATAACCACCCACCTAACCTGCAGCTACTCAGAGTTGCATACGTGAGCCCACCTAGGACCAGACAAACTGCCCAGCTGACTTACAGACTCATGAGCAATAATAACTAGTTATTAAGCCTGTGAATTTTGAAGTGGTTTGTTATACAGTATTATTGTGTCAATACATAATTGATGATTAATGCCTCCTCATTTGGGTCTCAGCCCCCGAACAGCTTTCTCGACTACTCTGGCAATCTAAATCTGCTTCCCAGTCTCTGTATGATATGTGCTCAGTCTCTCAGTCGTGTTCAACTCTTTGCGACCCTATGGACTATAGCTTGCAAGGCTCCTCTGTCCATTAGATTTCCAGGCAAGAATACAGGAGTGGGGTGCCATTTCCTCCTCCAAGGTCTTCCCAACCCAGGGATGGAACCAGTCTTTTAATGCTCCTGCATTGGTGGGCAGATTCTTTACTACTAGTGCCTCCTGGGAAGCTCCAGTATAATAGAGATGTGTTATTTTCTCAATAACACTTGCTGCCTTCCAGAATGATTTGTTGACTTCTTTACTGTTTCCCACACTAGACTGTCAATGGTGTGATCTCAGAGACCTTGTCCACTCTATTTCTCTGCTCCATCCTCAGCACCCTAGCACAGTACTTCACTGTCCAGCTGTGTGTGGCCACTAAACACTGGAAACATGTTCAGTCCAACCTGAGATGTGCTGGAAATATAAAACACTGGGTTTTGGAGGCATAGTACAAAAAAGTATATAAAATATCTCAATTTTTATATCGGTAAAATGTTGAAATGAAAATATTTTAAATACGCTGTGTTAGGTAGAATTTGTTAGTAAAGTTAATTAACTTCCTTTTTACCTTTTTAAATATAGCTATTAGAAAAAGTAAATTTGTGCCTTGCACTGTATTTCTTTTGGACAGACAGAATCTATAGAAGTTGCTATAAAAGTTCAGTAAATATTTATTGAAGAAAAATGTAAAAAAATATATTTATGAAAAGAAAATGAAAAAATATGTATATATATTTATCAAGCAACAAAAAGACATGGAAGAACCTTAAATACATATTACAAAGAGGAAGAAGCCAGTTTGAAAAGTCCATATACCACTTAACTCCAACTATATGACATTCTGGAAAAGCAAGATGAGTTGAGATAGAGTGATTGCCAAGAGATTTACAGGGAGGGAGGAGGAGTAATGAATGAGTGAAGCAGATTTTTTCAGGTTAGCGAAAATGATTCTATATGATACCGTAATGGTGTGCACATGATATTATGCATGTGTCAAAATCCATAGAACCATAAAACACTCGAACACTAATGTACACTTGAGACTTTAGTTAACAATGTATCAAGAAAAAAAAACAATGTATCGATATTGGTTCATTAATTGTAACAAACACACCATGCTAATGCAAGACAATAATAAACTGGGGGTGGGAAGAGAGGTATGTGGGAATTCTCTATCATATGCTCAATTTTTCTGTGAACCTAAAACTGTTCTAAAAAAAAAAATTTTTTTAATGAATTCACACACAGCCACCAGAGTGATAATTTGTAAAACATAAATGGAATAAACCACTTACCTCTTTTTACAAACTTTTGGTGGCTCCCCAACTGTCTACCAGAAGAGAGTTCACATCCATTGGTATTTGCAATGACATTGACTGCACCTCCCATTCTGCTTCCTCTTCTACCTGTACCACTACTCGAGGATCGCAAGCCTTCACTGCAAAACTCACTCAGTCCCCTCTGCCTGAAAAGTCTTTCTTCCTCTCCATTTGTGAAACCCTATCATGAATCACATACTGTCTCATATAAGTCAATCATTCTCTATCTCACGTTTCCCTAGTTCTAAATTAAAAGTAGATACAGAAAACTAGGTATGTGGAGTTTGGGCAGTTTTGAAGTTTTGTGCCTCTTTCTAGTAAGTTTAGAAAATGGACATGATGAATGTATGTATTAATCTTGGAAGTGTTGAAAAAGAATTCTGACAGCCACAGGTGGACTAGAGATTAATATCCTTGAGATGGAAACAGTGGAAGCAAAACAAGGCTATTGAATGTCAGTGAAGATCTGCTTGGGCTCACCTCCTAGGTAGGAGGCAGTGGGATACCCTGTTGGGAGCAGGATCCATCCCAAACTGTGAGGTGGTGTTAGCTGACTGTCTGGCTACAGTGACAGGAGACAGGCCTTTGGGTTGTCACCTGCTCTGAAAGTCAATCTGTCTCTGACTGCTGCTCACCCAAGCTAGGATGCCAGGGTGATTGGGTTTCATGTATTTCACTTGCAGGGCAGATGATAGCATAGTAGTGACATTACCATCTCTACTATCACGCAGTAGAACCTCAGTAGAGTGTGTTGGAGAAGGAAATGGTGACCCACTCCAGTACTCTTGCCTGGAAAATCCCATGGGCGGAGGAGCCTGGTAGGCTACAGTCCATGGGGTCTCGAAGAGTCAGACATGACTAAGTGACTTCACTTTCACTTTTCATTTTCACGCATTGGAGAAGGAGATGGCAACCCACTCCAGTGTTCTTGCCTGGAGAATCCCAGGGACGGGGGAGCCTGGTGGGCTGTCGTCTATGGGGTTGCACAGAGTCGGACATGACTGAAGCGACTTAGCAGCAGCTTAGTAGAGTGTGTGAGAAAACAAGTGAGCAGGGCTTCCAGGTGCAGAGTTTACAATGCAGATTTCCCTACCTCTCCTTTTCAGGGATTTTGGTTCTATTATCCAACCACTATGCTGATGGGAAACTTAATGATTTGCCCAAGGTCACCCAGCTACTTAGGTGTCTTTCTCCAAAGTCACAGGCATGAAGCATGTACTATCCTGGGCCCTTAATATCAGGCCACGAAGAGGAATGCCATTCCTTTGCTGTCATTTTAAGCCAGAGGTCCAGGCCTACCTGGAGAAGAAAGAATCTGGTTGAGATTTTGGAGGTGTTTAGAGGAAGAGGCCAGGTTGAAGTCAGGAAAGGACTAGTCCTTGAAGGAAGATATAACAAATCTAGGAGACCCTAGGAGATATGTATCTGTGAACGCTGAGGGTCAAGGGGCAGACAGGTGTCTATAAGACCAGGCTTATTCACTAGTTTGGGGCCACAATGCCTAATGTTAACCAGGTGATATACAGTCTCTTCCCACCTTGTCCACTGGGTCCTCTGACACTGTCCAAATGCTATTGCTGGGACAGAGAGTGGGCTCCTCTGTTCTACACTGTTCCTCTTCCCTTCCCTGTGTCCCTCAGCTGGCCAGGGAATCCACAGCTTGAGGCAGGAGAAATGCAGGAATTGGGGTTTCTAAGCAATGCTTATGAATAACCAGGACCGGGATTTCTTCTGGTGACAAACTCCAGCTCTTGGGTGGGAGCCCTCCTACTCCCTATTTACCCTAACCTGGCCGGCCCATAGTTTGGGCAGCTCTGAGAGTCTGGGCTGAGCGGCCTCTCCCAGGAGTGTGGGAGCTAATTCTTTCTTTTGTGTGACTTGCTTCATTATGTATGAGTGTTGTCGGCTCCCATAGTTGAAAAACGGATCATTCCTCTGGTGGGTTTTCCCAGATTGAGGGAAAAGCAAAGCTTTTGAAAGACCAGGTAGCGCTTGCTTAATCAATTAAAGAATGTTGAAGTTAGGGAATTGTGGGGGCCTGGCAGCGTTCTAGGCCCACAGTAGCACCCCGGTGACTTCTACAGCCCCTCTCCAGCACACACGAGGCCCCAGCCCTTGGAGTCATACCTGTACAATTGGAGCCCCCATTTCCTATGCACGTGCCCCAATTTGCTCTCACCTGGCGAGGACGAGTGGGAGTAAGTGATGTACCCGTTCTAGAAAGAAGTGCGTCGATGACTCGAGTCACCTCATCACAAATTAATCCATGAGAAGGGTACGAACAGTGACTGGCAGAGTGTCGGTGCTGCCCGAGTGTTCGCGGGTGCCATTATCATCGCTAGCCTCTGGACTAAGCAAAGAATCCAATTTGATGTTACTTTGGCAATAACCCGATAACTATCGAATGTGAAGAGGGAGACATAGGCCAAGACTTTTAAAAAGCACCGGTTGTGACAACCCTCTGTGTCCTCCTGGTGCGGAGGCCAGACTTGTTAGGCTCAGGCCTACGGGCCAAAGACACACACCCTCGCTGTGATCGGCTGTTACCCGACAACAGCCGGAATTCCAGCGGCGGCTCGGCGGCGGAGCCTCCGGAGCGGATCCTGCCTGGCAACGCGTGGGCGGGGCCGAGGCTTGGCTCCGCCCTAGCACGGCCCCGCCCCGCCCTCTACCTGTGGCCTGGATTCCTCCCAGTGCCGCTGGGGCCCTCAGCCTGAAGGGTGCCAATAAGGGTCTGTAGATGAGGAAAACGTCTCTCTCCTGGAATCGGTGCACAAAGGAGTCTTTCTAAAGCGACTGGCGAGGCTGTGTAATAATCTACCGGCGTTTGTCCTCGTACACCTGCCTCTCTCTGAAACCAACAAATGTTTACCCGGTTCCCACCCAAGTCAAATGCCGGTTTGTTTATTAAGCCCAGAGGCTTCAGCCTTCTTTTAAGGAAACTGATCCAGTCCTAGAGGGAAGCTTCAAAACATTAACATTTCAAATGAATGCGCTCCGGAGTTGTGGGGAAGGGATGCGGAGTGGGGGCGGGATTCCTCAGGCAGCTTCTCTCCCGGGGCTCCGCTTGGCCGGGGACAGGGCTTGGTATTTACAATACAGAAGGCACCTCTTGGGGCCGCCTTTGTTGTGCAGATGACCTTGCGGGCACTTCCTGGACTGATCGATGGCCCAATGAGTACGCGAGGCTTCTCGGCAGTGGCTCGGGGACCAAAGCGGGGGTGATGAACCAAGGGGGGTCCTTGGGCTCTGGTGGGCCTTCGCTCTAGCACACCGGCTCTGCTGACCCACGCGCTGCTCGGGAGCCGCTGGGGACCGGCTAGCAGCGGCAGAATTGGCCCCTCCACCCCCACTTGGGCTTTGATCTCCTTATCTGAGGCTTTTGAGTCCAAAAGGGCTTAGCAACGACGGGCATCGTGCCAGCTCGGATGAAGTGGACACCCGCGCCTCCGTGCCTACCGCTCGCAGCGTCCTATCGAGGTGCGGCCTGTGAGGCTCGAGATGGAAGTGTGGGAGCTAACTCGCGGTCTGCAGCAGGTCCTAGGAGTCAAAAGGCAACGCGCTATGCCCATCTAGAAATGCGCCACGCTACCGGGGTCTCCACACGCTTGGCTGCTGTCACCTTCCTCCCAGACTCACAGCTGCATTGCTTTCTCAGTCCTCCCGAGACTGACCCAAAAAAATCTGAGGCCTTGGGCCCTGGTCTCTTCTCTGCCCCCAAACCCTTCGGTGACCCCGACAGCATTCCACAAACTTGTATTGGCAATTATAATTAGCTGTGTGCCCTTTGGACCTCCCCAGGCCTTGACTTCCCTTGGGACCAGGTCTGCCCTGGATAATGAATCCGGGTCTACTGTACTCACCTTAAGCTGGGCACCTCATTCTCTGGAATCAGGGAGATACCTCCAAGAGGACCCCCGGGGTTGTAGAAAAGTAACGAATGGTCAGTTTCAGTCAAATGAAAAGGATAATACCAGCCCCCTTTCCCCTTCCAGGAAGGGTTTTAGGAGGCCCCAGTGAGTTAGGGGCCACTCGACTCAAGGCCAGGTTGATAAACTGTAAGTTCCCATCCGAGGCAGCTTGAGTTTTAACTGGCTCTGCCCAGAAACAGCAGTGGGCCTCAACGTTTGAGAAAAGGATATATGCTCTGTTAACTCTGTTCTGGAAAATGCACATGATCTCTCAGCTTTGCACCCAGTTTCAGGGTCCAGACCCCGGAATGTGTTGGGGCCCATGTGTAAGAATCTCATTCCAAAACCTTCCCAGACACCACTTCCTTATTCATTCCCTTTCTCCTGTCAAGAGGGCACACTTGTTATTCCCTAGCATGTACCTGGGCTGTCTAGCTTCAGCATCTTTGTTAGCAGTGAGCTGCCCACAGGAAAGCCACCCCTTGCAACTTTCCCACCCCTCCCATGCTCCATCACAGCCAGGGGTCATCACCTCATAACTGCTACACAACTGCTTGAACCTTCTGACCTAGAGCCAGCTGCCTCCTCGCCCTTCTCTTCAGTGGGTTTGTCTCCCCATGACCAGCGCACACCTGGAACTGGGCCTTTACTTTGCTCTTTTCTGTCCCCTCTCCTCTCACTTTAGACCAGAGCTGAATGAAGGACCCCTCTGATAGCTTCATCTTTAGAGGTAATCTCCCAAATGCTGCTTTTGGTGGAGATGTCACCAAGGATGGTTCAGAAGTCTCCAAAAAACACAGAAAATAATGTCAGACACTTGGCAGGACTCTTCTGCCTAGGACAAGCAGAAGGGTTGGAGAACTACTTTGGGACTTCCCAAACTGAGGGCTCTGCTAATACTCTGTGGGCTTCTCAGGCTCAGTGGAGTGGGACCATCTGCAGGATGCTGACGGAGGACTGGTGTGTGTCAGGCAGCAAGTTGGTTCAGGTTGAAAGTGAAAATCACTCAGTCATGCCCGACTCTTTGTGACCCCATGGACTATACAGTCCATGGAGTTCTCCAGGCCAGAATACTGGAGTGGGAAGCCATTCCCTTCTCCAGGGGATCTTCCCAACCCAGGGATCGAACCCAGGCTCTTGCATTGTGGGCAGATTCTTGACTAGCTGTGCTACCAGGGAAGCCCAAGAGCATGGGGTCTAAACGATGACAGCCATTGAGTCTGCACTCAAGCGACACACCGTGAGCTGCTCTCAAGGCTTGAAAGTTTTCCAGCTTCTCCCCACTCTATTAATTTCTCCTTCTTCTGTGAGCCTTTACTTTCCTCTCTTTGGGTACTTCCTACTGTCAAGTGTTAGTTTTATCAATGCCCACCGGAGCCAGGCTGGTGCCCACCTGAGCCAGGCTGGTGCCCACCTGAGCCAGGCTGGTGTTCACCTGAAAGGAGGTCACCAAACAGATGATGATCAGGATGACATCCAACCCAGCTCTCAAAGGATGCCTGGAAAGGGATTCCAAGGTTGACCCCAGGAACTCAGAGTTTTTAAAAAATTTAATTTGGGGTTTTGTTTTATTGTGCTGCTGCTGCTAAGTCACTTCAGTCGTGTCTGACTCTGTGCAACCCCATAGACTGCAGCCCACCAGGCTCCCCCGTCCCTGGGATTCTCCAGGCAAGAACACTGGAGTGGGTTGCCATTTCCTTCTCCAATGCAGGAAAGTGAAAAGTGAAAGTGAAGTCGCTCAGTCGTGTCCGACTCTTCAAGACCGCATGGACTGCAGCCCACCAGGCTCCTCCGTCCATGGGATTTTCCAGGCAAGAGTACTGGAGTGGGGTGCCATTGCTTTCTCCTTGTTTTATTGTAGCAGGATATAAAAATTACACCTGGTTCTCAGCTCTTGGTTTCAAATACTATTCTCCAATAAAAGGAACCAGGGTCCCTTGGAGAAACAACTAATTCTAGGACTGTGGCAACAAATGTATTAATACAAGAAAAGTCTGGAGCATCTTGTAGCACGAGAAAGTAAGAAAGTGCTGAAAAACAAAGCCCCACAATTCTGGAGTGTCAAGGGGACATAGAAGCCAATTGATAGAGCTCCCTTTGACTAAAGCTGGAGCAATTTGAACAGTAAAAGTAGTACTGAATGATAACCCATATAATTTATTTTATTTATATATTTTATTAAATATAAAATAAATATCCATGACTCCATGCTGATATATGTGATTGACTAAATAAGTGGGAAAGAAAAATCTCCTATGCAGAACTCCAAATAACACATGGTGCTGATGTGAATTAGCTAAATCTTGAAATTTTTTTTTTTTTTGCATAAAAGGCCGTTCCTGGATTTTATGTTGTAATCTGACCTGGGGACATACTGGGTCTGATCGATATAGTTCAGTAGTTCTCAGTCTTGACTGCAGTTAGATGCTCTGGGAGTTGTTAAAACCCAAAGTAAATTGAACCCCAGAAAATTAAATCAAAATTTCTGGACGTGAAAGCCAGAGACAGTGTTTTCTAAGACTCTCCAGGTGATTACAGCCTTCTTTGGTGACTCAGACAGTAAAGAATCCACCTTCAATGCAGGAGACCTGGGTTCGATCCCTGGGTTGAGAAGATTGCCAGGCAACCTTCAGGTTGCCCTCCTGAAGGAGAGCATGGCAACCCACTCCGGGATTTGTGCCTGGAGAATCCCACAAACAGAGGAGCCTGGCAGGCTACAGTCCATGGGGTCGCAAAGAGTTGGACAAGACAGCGACTAAGCACAGCACAGGTGATTCCAATGTGTAGCTAAGATTGAGAATCATAGTTCTCATAGTAGGTCTAGATATAGCACCAGATGGGATTCACCTCCTCTTGCAGGTAACTCACTTCAGAGTCTCTAAGGGGTCTTCAAGCAAAGTGACTCCTCAGACAAACAAGGGTGACCGTGGTTAGGAATAGTGTGAGCCCCATTTCACTTTTGAGAATCCTCGTCACTGCCTTGACTTTCAGCATAGCAACAGTGAAGTTATGATTTTAACTGATCATGTAATTTATCAAACTACACTCAAACTTTGGGTCTGACTTTTGGCTACCTCAGCCACGTGGCTACAAAAGGTGAGAGATTTTTCAAGCACAATTCCAGGTTATATGATTTCATTTCTCAAAGAATTCTCAGTCACTTTGAGCAAGTGGTTTTCCGCCTGTATTCTCTGAATGGAAGCAATCCTTTTCCCTGATGTCATTTTTGGTATTTTTTAACACTTATTTATTTGGCTACACCGGGTCTTAGTTGTGGCACATGGGATCTTGGATCTTCCTTGCAGCACGCGAGCGATTAGTTGCAGCATGTGAGAGTGCAAAGCCATAGCCACTGGACCACCAGGGAAGTCCTTGATTTTGTTCTTATTAAATAAATGACTTCACCACTAGGTGAGGAGGGTAGAAGATTATACACACCTTGAAATTATGAGCTAGTATTAATTCCTTGTGGAAGGAAAGCAGTGGGTAGAGGGTTCAAGGGAAATTTAATGTGGCTGTTCTCCCTACATCTATTTGCCCTGACCCTCTTGTAATAGTTTTAACTGGTTTCGATTTTCCAGGTGTCACCAATTTCTTCTCATTTTTTTCATACTTTTCCAAATGCTTTTCTCTGTATATATATTTAAAGGAATAGAATATTTGTAAATAAAGGTTTTTATCCTAACATCAAAAAAAAATTATGACAATTTATTTCCTTTAACCTTGGAAAGGAAACCTCTGAGATTTCCTTTAACAATCTCAGAATTACTTTATTTTCCCCAGAAACATTTAAGAGTAAGTTGCTGCCATGATCATCCTATAGTACTAAAGTGCAACGTTTTTCAACCAGCATTCCTCAACTGAATGACAGACGAGGAAAAAATGATTCAAGAGACTGTTTATTCCAGCTCTCCCAAGGATGACACATAATTGGTATTATTATGTTTCAGTTTAGTTCAGTCGCTCAGTCATGTCCGACTCTTTGTGACCCCATGAACTGCAGCACGCCAGGCCTCCCTGTCCACCACCAACTACTGGAGTCTACCCAAACCCGTGTCCTTTGAGTTGGTGATGCCATCCAACCATCTCATCCTCTGTTGTCCCCTTCTCCTCTCTCCCTCAATCTTTCCCAGCATCAAGGTCTTTTCAAATGAGTCAGTTCTTCACATCAGGTGGCCAAAGTATTGGACTTTCAGTTTCAACATCTATCCTTCCAATGAACACTCAGGACTGATCTCCTTTAGGATGGACTGGTTGGAATCCCTTGCAGTCGAAGGGACTCTCAAGAGTCTTCTCCAACACCACAGTTCAAAAGCATCAGTTCTTCGGCACTCAGCTTTCTTTATAGTCCAAGTCTCACATCTATAGATGACTACTGGAAAACCATAGCCTTGACTAGACGGACCTTTGCTGACTGAGTAATGTCTCTGCTTTTTAATATGCTGTCTAGGTTGGTCATAACTTTTCTTTCAAGGAGTAAGCATCTTTTAATTTCATGGCTGCAGTCACCATCTGCTGTGATTTTGGAGCCCCCAAAATAAAGTCACCCACTGTTTCCACTGTTTCCCCATCTATTTGCCATGAAGTGTTGGGATTGGATGCCATGATCTTAGTTTTCTGAATGTTGAGTTTTAAGCCAACTTTTTCACTCTCCTCTTTCACTTTCATCAAGAGGCTCTTTAGTTCTTCTTCACTTTCTACCATAAGGGTGGTGTCATCTGCATATCTGAGGTTATTGATATTTCTCCCAGGGATCTTGATTCCATCTTGTGCTTCCTCCAGCCCAGCGTTTCTCATGATGTACTCTGCATATAAGTTAAATAAGCAGGGTGACAATATACAGCCTTGACGTACTCCTTTTCCTATTTGGAAACAGTCTGTTGTTCCATGTCCAGTTCTAACTGTTGCTTCCTGACTTGCATACAAGTTTCTCAAGAGGCAGGTCAGCTGGTCTGGTATTCCCATCTCTTTCAGAATTTTCCACAGTTTATTGTGATCCACACAGTCAAAGGCTTTGGTATGGTCAATAAAGCAGAAGTAGATGTTTTTCTGGAACTCCGTTGCTTTTTCGATGATCCAGTGGATGTTGGCAATTTGATCCTGGTTCCTTTGCCTTTTCTAAAACCAACTTGAACATCTGGAAGTTCACGGTTCATGTATTGCTGAATCCTGGCTTGGAGAATTCTGAACATTACTTTACTAGCGTGTGAAATGAGTGCAATTGTGCGGTAGTTTGAGCATTCTTTGGCAGTGCCTTTGGCATCATTATATTTAGGAGAGAGTTAATTCATACTATATTATGGGTGCTTAGGATATTAGAGCTTACTCCTTTGAAAGAACACTAAGTTAGGATCTAGTTCCTATGATAAGGCAACCTTTATCAAACTCAGGAAATTAACATCACTACCATCTAGTCCTCAGATCCCATTTAAGTTTTGCCAGATGTCTTAGTAAAATCTTTTAGAACAATAGGATCCAGTGAAAATTGCCACACGGGTTTTAATTTTCATGTCATTTTAATCTCCTTCACTCTGAAACAGTTCTTCAGTCTTTCCCTCACTTTTATACCCTTGACATCTTGGGAGATGATAATTCAGTTATTTTTTTGTAGCTCCCGGTTTGGGTGTGCTATTTCCTCATGATTAGGTTTTGAGTTATTACCAAAGTGATACTGTTTCCTTCCATGTGTGTCCAATCAGATGGTGCATTATTTTGATTTGTCACGTTGCTGATGATGTCCTCTTTGCCCACTTAAGTAAGATAGTGTCTGCCAGGCCTCATCACTGTAAAGTCACCTTTCTCTCCTTGAAATTAACAAATATTTTGTGGATACTTTGAAACTCTGTGAATATCACATTCCTAATTAATTTATTTATTAATTTATTAATACATACAAACTCATGCTTTCCTATTTTATTTTAATTAGTTGTACTTTTTTAATGTCATTTCTTTTGACAGGCTCAAACTATCCCAGATTTGGCCAGCAGGAACCCATTTGTGCTGGCTCACAGGTCCTTTTGACATGACTCCAACATTCTTTGAGCAAATCCTTGCCTTCTGGTGCAAAAAGATGTTCTGAGCTCTTCTTGTATATTTCCTGCTCTAAGCCTGGAATCTGCCATTTCTGTAAGGAACACTGGTTCTTTTTTAGGGGAAATGGTATTTCTGGGTGCTAGGAATGCTCACTGCTATTAGGATTCTCCTCTTCGAAGCCTCCTAGACAGCAAATAGGAAGCACGCATGCACACACACACACACACACATCTACCTATCCATCCATCTAGAAAACTATGAGTTAACACTTCTACATTCAATAACATAACATTTATGTTATTTTTTTCCCTTTCCATATTTGTAACTCACTCTTTTGACAGTGAGAAACTCCAGTTATCCTTAATATACTTACTTATATGATCAATCCCCTACATGTAAACTATCTTCCACCACCCCTCCCACCCCACAAAGCACAGATGCCTTCCTCAGATCAGTTCTCCTCTAACTCCCCACACCAGTCTGTCTCTCCACGTGTCTTCCTCATCCTGCTTGGGCTCTGAAAACTCATGCCAGCTTCCCCTTGGTGCGCGCCCTTCTCACCCTGCTCAGACTGTGAGAACCCACTGGTGTGGGTACAGCATAGAGGCTGTACCTCTATGCCTTCTATAGTGGTTTCAAAATATGTCTGTGAATTCTCTGATATGCTTCCCTTCAAAAGGTAGAAACAAATTCTTTCGCTGTGGCCTGGATTTAGGGACTCGCTCCTGTTGAATGAAATGTGAAGGAAATGATGCCACATGACTTTCTCAGCTAGATCATAAAAAGGATCACTTCTTCCTGACTGACTCTCTAGGATCACTGACTCTCGGGAAGCTAGTTGCCATATTGTGAGGACCCTCCAAGACCTGTGGAGGGGGTCACATCTGGGTGGGCCCACATGGGAAGGAAAAAAATTGTTAGTACCGGCTTTCCAAGTCTGAAATGAGCCACCTTAGAAGCAGAGCCCCCAGCCTTAGCTGAGACTTCAGATGATTTCAGCCTCTGCCCATCGAGTTTGCCAGCCAGGACTCCAGAGGTCAAGGAACAGAGACCAGCCATTCCTGCTGTGCCCTGTCTCAATTCTTGACCCGCAGAAACTGTGAGATAGTAAAAGATCATTGTTCTAATGTACCAGATTTGGGGGTGATTTCCTATGGAGCAGAAGATGACTTGTCAGTGTCATGCCTAGGCTAGGATGCCCTCACTGAGTGACCTCTGCAGAGCTGTCCTTTCCAGCCTTCTTGGCCTCTGACACCTACGCAAGGCCACCTTCCTGTGGTAACGCCCTCCTCGGCCAACTCAAGTTCTAACTCTCTGTGCCGGGCAGCCCTCCTATACAGGTGCTCTCTTTACCCAATTCAGACATCAATATTCACTTTGAGTCCCCATAGTTGCTTAAAATCCAGGCACAGATGCCTTCCCTGCTCTGTCCTACCTAATGCCTTTAGGACTGAATTTTTCAGGAAGGTAAGGGAAAAGAAGAAAAAGGAAAAGCAAAAAGAAGTGGAAGAGGAGTAAGAATTTATGATCTTGTGCTTATCAATCTCTTCCCTTAAATTACCCAGCAGAGTTCAAAGCAATGGCATCACCCATAGTCCTTAAATTCCTTGTTTCCTGTATGCTGGATTTTGGTGTCAGCCACTGGGTCTACCAGAGCCTTGCCTCAGTGGCTACTTCATTACAGGCAACCCTAAGCAATAGTTAAATAACTTATTTCATCACTACATGACATAGATTACAGGTTCCCATCCCTAAATAATTACTATTAACTATCCATTGGTACATAACAAATTACTCTGCAGTTTAGGGGCTTAAAACTACATCTACTTATTATTTTACAGCATCTGTGGGTCAGGAATCTGGGCACAGTCTATACGCATCTTCTATGTCAAGGTCTCTCACAAGGTGGCAATCAAGGTATCGGCTGACACTGTGATCCTGTCTTGATGGAGAAGGATCCATATTCAAACTCTCTCACATGGTTGTTGACAAGATTCAGTTCTTCGTGAACTACTGGTCAGAAATACCCCTCATTTCCTTGCTATTTGGATGTCTCCAACGTGTCCATTTGCTTCATTATAAAGTGCAAATATATGGTGGAAATGAGAATTGGTAGAACCACTACAGAAGTATGGAGGTTCCTCAAACAACTAAACATAGAGTTATCACATGATCCAGCAATCCCAGTCCTGGGTATATATCTGGAAGAGATGAAAACTTAATTCGAAAAGATACACGCACCCCAATGTTCACAGCATCACTGTTCCCAACAGCCAAGACACGGAAGCAAGCTAAATGTCCACTGACAGGCGATAGATAAAGAAGATGTGACACACACAAAGAAGAGAAATCTGTCATAAAACAACAAAACGCCATTCTCAGCAACATGGGTGGGCCTAGAGATGATCATACTAAGTGAAGTAAGTCAGACAAAGACAAATACGATATCACATGTTAATATGCAGAATCCTTAAAAATGATGCAAATGCACTTCTTTGAAAAACAGGAAAAAAACCTCACAGATATAGAAAAGAAACTTACCGCTGTGACCCAAAGAGGACAGCGGGGTGTGAGTGGAGAGATAAATTAAGAGTTTGCGCTTAACATATACCCTCTACTATGTATAATATTAACAAGGATTACCATATATCACAGGGAACTATATTCAATATCTTAATGTATAATGGGAAAGAATCTAAAAATGAATATATATATATGACTCACTTTATTGTACATCTGAAACACTGTAAATCAACTATACTTCATTTTTTTTTTTAAAGTGCAAACATAGAAGGCAACGGAACAAGATGGAAATCATAGTCTTTTGTAACTTGATCATGGAAGTGATAACCCATCACTTTTGCCATATTCTATTTGTTAGATGCAAGTCACTAAGTCCAGATTACAAAACAGCATGGATAGCAGGAGGCAGGGGTCTTTGGCAGCCCTCTTAAAGGCGCCTAACACCATGAGCTTAACCCCAGCTGAGGGAAGATGACCAGTCTCAGATTCTCTCCATATCCCTGAGAGTCTACTGCTTACACCTCATACCTCATATGAACTGCTATTCTATTCTGGGTTCTCTGTGGCAAAATAAAAAACCAACTCTGGTTAACTTAAGTAAAAATGGCCTCTATAAAATTAGGCTTAGGCTTCTAAAAAAGTTCTTGATATTCTCAAAACTACCATTAGGTATGCACTTTATGTTTTTTTGAATGAATGAGAAAATGAAGTTATCAATGAATGAATTAAAAATTCTTCAGTAGTAGGCAGATGTTATCTGGTGGCATATTCAGCTTGGGGCAAACTCTTCAAAAACTTTATTAACATGAAGTCAGCGTCTAAAAAGCAGGATGTCTATAATTACTCACTTGGGAAGTAATCTAATACATTACTTGAAAAAAGCAAGTCCTAGAACGTGAACTTGTTCTAAATGAAATCTGGCTACATTAAATCCCAAGAAGTGGTGGCTTAGTGGTAAAGAATCTGCCTGCCAGTGCAGGAGACACGGGTTCAGTCCCTAATCGGAGAAAATCCCTCATGCCACAGAGCAGCTGGGCCCATGTGCCACAACTATTGAGCCTGTGCTCTGGTGCCCAGGAACCCCACCTGCTGAGCCCAATGACTGTAGTCCCTGCACCCTAGAGCCTGTGCTCTGCAACTAGGGGAGCCACCGCAGTGAGAGGCCGGGCACCGCAACCAAGAGTAGCCCCGCTCCACGCACAGCAACGAAGACCCAGAGCAGCCAGAAATAAATAAAAGGTTTTTAAAAAGAAAACAGACTAACTGCAAGAAGTTATCCAGAAGCAAAATCCAGGACAGTCATGGTGAAACTAAAAATTGGAGATTTGGAGATTTTCTAAGAGAATTAGAGAAGGGGAGCCTCCCAGAATACCCTGGACACTTCAGTCAATATTGACTCCACACCACCAATGCAGGAAGCAGTTTGTAAATTTTTTATTGCATTTCCTCATCATCCCAAAACTTAGTGACTTACAACAATATCAATCATTATTTTATTTTTCTTGGTCACTGCCTAACTCAGCTCAGCAGTTCTTGATGGCATCTCTCATGTAGTTGTAGTCAAATCATGGTGGGGACCTGAAGGCTTTCTCATGGTCAGAACCTCAGCTGGGGTTTCAACTGGATCACCTGCCTGTTGCCTCTCTATTTGGCCTAGGTCTCCTCATAGCTGGATTCCATGAAGGAGTGTCCCAGGAGGACAGAGGCAGACAGAAGCTTGATCTGCTTTTATGACCTAGCCTTGAAAGTTCCATATCACTTCTTTTGTATTCTCTTTATTAGAAGTAAATTACTAGGGACAACCCATATTTAAGGGAAGGAAAATAGACTCCACTCCTATTGGAGAGAATCTCTAAGAATTTGTGGCCATGTATTCAAAACCACCATGGGAACCATTAGGGAGACTGCTCTGGGCTCTGCAAGCAAAGGCTTTCTGGGCAAAAGCAGTGTTTGAATCATAAAAGGGGCACACATCAACTTTAGGAAATACAGAGAAGGGATGGGCTCAGGATATGCAGCAGCCTAGGGTGTGGAGCAGGAGAAGAGTCCATTCCCTGCGCCCAGTGCGGGACCCCACCCTGGGTACCCAGCTTGCCAACTTCTCAAGTTGGCTCCTTCCTGGGCAGTGCAGTCTGACCTGGCAAAGGATGAAGAGATACCTGTTTCCCAGCATGATTCTGCCACCTACGAACTCTTAAACTTGGGTGAGTTGCTCCTTATCTCTTTAGGGCTTTTATCGGTCAGGGCCTGGCAGAAAACAGATGACACACTCGACGGGGTAATTTGAGGAGAATTTAATAAAGGGACTATTTACAAAGGTGTGAATGAGGTTTAGAATAGCCACTAGGGATAGTGTGGTCCTCTGGGAGTAGACCTGAGACTAGGAATAAGAAGGGTGTCATCTCCCATGGGCCTGAAGGATAAAACCTGGAGACAGAGAGGCTGTGAGGAGGTCTACCCTGTGAGGGGTGGGGCCCTTCAGTAAAAAATGGGGAACAAACACCTCTCTCCTCTGTGGGTCACCTCCTGTTGGCGCTCCCCATTAGCCACACCCAAGGGGAAGCTGGAGGAGGAAGGAGCTGGCTGATGCTGTCTCAACAGCTCAGCCTCTGGGGACACAGAGTGGGTGGAGAGGGGTGGAGAATGGATCTGGATGGGGGTGGTGCAGAGATTAAATGGAAAATGAATGAAGAGTACCTGGCCTAGAGAAGACAATCAGTAGACCTTAGTTCCAACTCACTGCTCAAAAGATGTAGAAAAGATGATGCTTCCAATTCACTGGGCTATACTTGGCATAAAAATGCATACAGGTGTATCCTAACACAGAACATTTAAATGCACTTTTGTCCTGTCCCCATAGGAAGAAGAAAAGAGAAACGATGCCTCTCTGGGAAGTATATCAAAGCTGATAGCAGCATCTAGTGGTTGCTTAATACATGGGGAAATGTGAGGATCAACATACACCCCTCAAACCAACTGTCGTACACCTCAGTGATGGTTTCCATCCAAAGGGGACCAATTCGTCTAGGCCTCCTAGAATCTGGACCCCATGTTTTTAATCACATCTTTTTTTGGAACCCATCTAAAGATACAGCTAGGCAAAAGGTGCCAGCAGAGGATTTGGAACAAATTTCAAAACCATACTGAGGTGGGCTGCCTAACGAAAATGAAAACTGGTATTAAAGAGATACAGGCACGCCCATGTTCATTGTAACACTATTCACAATAGCTAAGATATGGAACCAAAATGTCAACAGATGAATAGGTAAAGAAGATAACATATATAATAATATATAATATGCATAATTCTATCATATATAGAATGTGATTCTATTTTATTCCATGTGGGTTCAATCCCTGGGTCCAGGAAAATGCCCTGGAGAAGGAAATGGCAACCCACTCCCGTATTCTTACCTGGAAAATCCCATGGATGGAGGAGGCTGGAGGGCTACAGTCCCTGGGGTTGCAAAAGAGTCAGATACAACTTAGTAACTAAACAACAATTCTAATATATGTAAATATACACATATATGTACATATGTGTATTAATATTATTTATATTATGGATGTGAGAGTTGGACTGTGAAGAAGGTTGAATGCCAAAGAATTGATGCTTTTGAACTGTGGTGTTGGAGAAGACTCTTGAGAGTCCCTTGGACTGCAAGAAGATCCAACCAGTCCATCCTGAAGGAGATCAGCCCTGGGATTTCTTTGCAAGGAATGATACTAAAGCTGAAACTCCAGTACTTTGGCCACCTCATGCGAAGAGTTGGCTCATTGGAAAAGACTCTGATGCTGGGAGGGATTGGGGGCAGGAGGAGAAGGGGCCGACAGAGGATGAGATGGCTGGATGGCATCACTGACTCGATGAACGTGAGTCTGAGTGAACTCCGGGAGTTGGTGATGGACAGGGAGGCCTGGCGTGCTGCGATTCATGGGGTCGCGGAGTCGGACACGACTGAGCGACTGATCTGATCTGATCTGATATATATACACACATAAATATATATTAGAATACTTACTCTCACATCCATAATATAAATATGTTCAGCCACAGGATAAAAGGAAATCCTCTTATTTGCCTCAACATGGATGGACCTTGAGGATATTATACTAGGTCAGACAGAGAAAGACAAATACTTTATGATACCTCTTATGGGTGGAATTTGAAGAAATTTGAAGAAACAGAGTTGAATGTGGTTACCAGGGGCTCAGGGGTGGAGGAATCGGGAGAGATGTTATATAAGGGTGCATACAACTGGTAGATAAGTAAGTGCTGAAGGCTCACTTGTACAGGGATTATAGGCAACATTATCATATTATATTCATGTACACAGTAAAGTGATTACAGACAACATAATCAGTGATTATAAAGTCAAACTTGCTGATACTAAATCTTTAACTGTTCCCATCACTTTGAAGGAATTGTCCTTAGGTGATGTGACAGCATGTCAATGCTACTTTGGCAATTGTGTTGCAGTGTAAATGTATCAAATCAACTCGTTGTACACCTTAAACTCACACAATGCCTTATGTCAACTGTATCTCGATTTTAAAAAGGGAGAACTGATACTTAGTTGTCACTCATCAGCCAACACAGTGAAGTGTCTAGTTCACTTTGTCCTCCCCTTTCTTACTAGAAATGCAATAAAAAGACACAAGTGATTTTTTTTAAAAAAGAAAATCACCTATAATCCCACACCCTATCCTAGCAATTTTCTTTTGAAGTGTGTTTTCTGGGCTTTGTTCATGTAAAGTCATATTATTTTGCTACACCTATAGACCATTTTCTCCACTTAAGTGTTTTTCAGTGGTGCAATGTTCAACAAAGACTTCATAATTACCATTCGTTAATCACTGCATAATACCTAATTGAAAAGAAATGCTGTAGTTTATATGACATATACCTGTTGTGCATTTATGTTATTCTAGTTTTTTCTTTTCCTAAATAAGAGAATGCTATCATGGACACTTTTATACATCAAAGTTAGTCCTTCTTGAGGCTTATTTTCCCCACAACTCTTGAAACAAGATTCCAAGGTGTAGGCTTAAAGATGAGATACCAAACACCAAACATTGCATGTTTAAGCTAAGTCCTACAATGTTGGGAAAGCTTCTGCTTTGTTAAAACAAATGTGCTTGGGCCTCAGAAGGGCCATGATGTGGACTGGAAATATCTGTCAGACAGGACTGGATGTACATCTCTGCCTTTGTGAGGTTATGCATTGAAAAATAATACACCATGCTGAGATATCACTTGGGGATGGCTATTTTTTTTTAATGAAAAATAAGTGTTGGCAAGGATGTGAAGAACTTGGAACCCTCATACATTACTGGTAGGAATATAAAACAATGCTGTCGCTATGGAAAATAGCTTGGCAGTTCCTCAAAAAGTGAAATATAGAATTAGCACATGATCCAGACATCCCACTTCAGGGCATACGCAAGAAGAACTGAAGGCAGGAGCTTGAACACATATCTGCGCACTGATGTTCACCGCAGCGTTATTCACAACAGCCAGAAGATGGAGACATCTAGGTGCCCATCAATGAATGAGTAAACAAAAGGTGGTATGTCTATACAATGGAGTATTATTTGGCCTTAAAAAGGAAGGCAACTGACACACGCTGCAACATGGTTGAACTCTGAAAACATTATGCTAAGTTAAATGAGCCAGACACAAAAGGACAAATAGTGTATGATGCCATTTTACAAGGTACAAAAACAGGCAAATTCATAGAGATGGAAAACAGAATAGAAACACCAGGGCTGGATGGAGGAAAGAACATGGAGTTACTGTGTGATGGATGTGGAGTTTTCATTTGGAATGATGAACTGGATACTGATGGCAGCTGAACAACATTAGAAATGTGCTTAATGCCACTGAATTGTATGCTTAAAAGCAGTTAAAATTATAAAATTTATATTATGTCTTTTTTACCACAATAAAAAAGATATATAAATCCAAATGAAGAGTAATTATAAATTCCATTATTGTAGTTTTATCAAGGTTTTCAGAGTAATGAAATTAGATGTACATGTTTAATGCACCTTTTTATCTGCTTAGTGAATAGCATTACATGAATAAATGAATCGGATCTAATGGAAGTGTTATTGGATATATACAGAGGAGCAGTCACACAAACCTTCATGGCTGAATCCCTTTTTCCCATCTGTCTTTTAAATTTCAAAAGGAACATAGGAACTCATGGTTGTTATTAAAAATTATACACGCTCCAACTGCAACTAAGTGACAGTTGACTGTCACAGATTCTCTATCCTAATCCCACTCGCAGGCTTTCACTTCTGATGATAACTGGCTGAAACTGTCAGCTGTGTGAACCTGCCGACGCTTCCCTCCCAGCATAGGCCAGCATTCTGGTCCAGCAGCCTCTTCTTAGGACAGCCGCTTAAGTCCTCACATCTGACTCTGACTCCTACAGCTGTCCTGTGAGACACACACACAGTTTTACGATTTATGGGATTTCTGTAGCCTCTTTTTCTTTTCCACCAGCAATGCAGGCTTGAAGAGCCATGCTAGGTTGTGGGTTCCCTTATTTGCTTTGATTTCCATCTAGATTTTCTAGATAGATAAAATTCCTGATGAAATGTTTATTCCCTGATAAAATCCAGATGCCTGAATCAGGATTATTAGTTGCAAGCAACTGAAGCCAATTCTGAAAGATTTAAGGAAAATGGAAAGTACAGAGTGAATATGGTGAGACTTGGAGATGGAGGCCTGGACAATAGGTCCAGGGGAAGCTATGCAGCCAGAGCCACAGCAAATATTATGCTGAAAAATGAAACCAGTGATATAAAAGGAGGCCACTGCAGCATCCACTGGGTCTGTCCGTATGGAATCTGGGACATCACCACTGGACCCACCGTCAGCCCTGGACTCTCTACCACCACTGTTTCTGGGATACCTGCATTGCCCCAGGACCTGGGTGGTACCCTTGTTGCAGCTGATGATCCTAAGGGAGACTTCTCCACGCCACTGGCTCTCCCTGCAGGTTCTAGGGAGGATGCAGCTGACTAAGCCTGTGTTGTATGTGCATATGCATATGCCCTGCTTGAAAAGGAAACTGGGAAAGTGGGTGTCCAGCCTCTATGACTTTCACTGTGGAAAGTGATGATCTCTGCCTCTGACCGACAGACATAGATATGTTCATGCTTGGCAGCTTTAAAAAAAAGTCAAAGCTACATTCTACCAATCTTCAGCTAGATTCTTCTGGCCTCCTGTGTCACTGCGCTAATTACTGCCCAGAACATAGGATCCTGGCCTAAGTTGGGAGGGAAGCGTTGGCAGGCTCACACAGCTGACAGTTTCAGCCAGTTATCATCAGAAGTAAAAGCCTGCAAGTGGGATTAGGATAGAGAATCTGTGACAGTGAACTGTCGCTTACTTGCAGTTGGAGCGTGTATAATTTTTAATAACAACCATGAGTTCACATGTTCCACATTACTCTGTAGTCCATACTGGCGATACTGAAGATTCAAAGAAAAATTGAGAATTCCCTAGCAGTTCAGTGGTTAAGATTTTGCACTTTTACTGACAAGGGCCTGGTTGGATCCTTGGTCGGGGAACTAAGACCCCACAAACCACATGACATGGCCGGAAAAAAAAAAAATCAAGAAATTGATCTCTGACGCTGGCAATGAATGGCATTTGTTAGGATGCAGATGGGGCTTGTGTGTGTGCATATGTATGATATGTGAAATCATTTTATTACATTCTTATTAGATTTGATGATATCTTTTTGTCAGGTTTGTCTCAAATTTTTAAAAATATAGGTAATACATTTACCTGGTTCAAATATAAAAAGTATAAAAATATCCATGCTTAGAAGTGTCGCTTGCACTCACATCCCCATCTGCCCATTACCTCTCTATCTGCTCTCTGGAAAGAACCATATTTATTCATTTATTGTGGATTCTTCCAGTGTTTATTCATTGCCAATGAAAGAAAATATAGATGTGTCTACTACTCATGAAGTTGTTTTATTGAATATGCACAGCTTTTTGTATGTCAATCACACCTCAATAAAGTGGTTTATTTTATATATTTTTTACCTCCTTCTTATAAAAACAGGTAGTATGTTAAGGGCAGTGTTTCGTGCCCTGCTGCTGCTGCTGCTGCTTAGTCACTTCAGTCGTGTCCGACTCCATGCAACCCTATAGACGGCAGCCCACCAGGCTCCGCTGTCCCTGGGATTCTCCAGGCAAGAACACTGGAGTGGGTTGCCATTTCCTTCTCCAATGCATGAAAGTGAAAAGTCAAAGTGAAGTCATTCAGTCATGTCCGACTCCTAGCGACCCCATGAACTGCAGCCTATCAGGCTCTTCCATCCATGGGATTTTCCAGGCAAGAGTACTGGAGTGGGATGCCATTGCCTTCTCCATTTTGTCCCCTACCTTTTCATTTAACAATATTTTCTAGAGAAATTTCCATATCAATATATAAAAAGGTTTCTTAATCTTTTTTGAAAATACCTGCCACTATATGGATGAACTATGGTTTATTTAATTAAAAACCCACAAATGGACATAGGAGTTTTCAATATTTACTGTTAAAAACCATCTTATAGTAAATAAAATTGTAAACACAGCATTTTAATTTTTAATGAAATTTTAATAAATCTTAATGAAATTAAAAGACGCTTGCTCCTTGGAAGAAAAGCCATGACCAACCTAGAGAGCATACTAAAAAGCAGAGACATTACTTTGCTGACAAAGGTCCGTCTAGTCAAAGCTTTGGTTTTTCTAGTAGTCATGTATGGATGCTTTTAAACTGTGGTGTTGGAGAAGACTCTTAAGAGTCCCTTGGACTACAAGGAGATCAAACCAGTCATTCTTAAAGGAAATCAGCCATTGAACCATCAGTTCATTGGAAGCTGAAGTTTCAATACTCTGGCTACCTGATGCGAAGAACTGACTCATTGAAAAAGACCCTGATGCTGGATAAGATTGAAGGCAGGAGGAGAAGGGGAAGACAGAGGATGAGATAGTTGGATGGCATCACCGACTCAATGGACATGAGTTTGAGCAAGCTCTGGGAGTTGGTGATGGACAGGGAAGCCTGGTGTGCTGCAGTCCATGGGTTGCAAAGAGTCAGACACAACTGAGCAACTGAACTGAACACAGCATTTGGTCTATACGTGGGAATATCTGTCAGATACATTCTCAAAAGTGAGACTGCTGGGTCAAAATGTATGGGCATTTATAATTTGGCAGATATTGCCAAATTCCCTTCTTTGGAAAAGCTGCCATTTTGCATCTTAACCGGCTATGCTTGAGCTGCATATATATGTGACTCTCCTACATGACTGCTTTCCCACAGTCTCAGCAAGTATGTTATCAGTCTTTTGAATTTTTGCCAATCTGATAGGTGAGAAATGTAACCTCAGTGTGGTTTAGGTTTGCATTGTCTTTTTATAAGTGAAGTTGAACATTTTTTCATATGTTTAAGGGCAATTAGTATTGCTTTTTCTGAAAGTTATACGCATGCCTTTCAACATTTTTCTGCAGAAATTTTCTGCATAAATTGTTGGTCCTTGACTTCTTAATCTTCAGAAGTTCCTTATTATTAATTAATGAGAGATTGGCCTTGTGATCTGAATTTGCTGTACCTCGAGGCTTGTGGGATATTAGCTCTTAGTTCCCCAATCAGGGAGCAAAGCTGGGCCCCCAGCAGTGAAAGTGCCGAGTCCTACCTAACCACTGGACTGCCAGGAAATTCCCTGAAGTGCAAATATTTTAAAAGCCCCAAAATAAGCTCAACTGACACATAATTTATACAATAAAATGTTCCTATTTTGAGTACAATCTGATGAGTTTAGAAAAACATACACACCACATGTAACCAGTACTGCAATCAAGATGCAGAACAATTTTATCATACCTAAACATTTCCCTTGTCCATCCCCAGGAGGTCTCCAGCCACTACTCTCAGATCCAAGAAATCCCACCTCTTCTTCCTCTAGCTACAGATTTGTTTTTCTTAAATTTTATATAAATAGAATGTACAGTATGTACCCTTTTGTCTGGCTGCTTTTGCTTAGCAGATCATTTCTGATACTTAACCATATTGCATATCAATAGTTCATTTGTTTTCTTTTTTCCCCCTTTTCCTGCATAATATACCACTGTATGGATACACAATCATATTTATCCATTTACCTGTTGATGGATATTTCTATTGTTTCCATATTCTGACTATTATGAAAAAGAATAACATGAATGGCTTCCCTGGTGGCTTAGAGGGTAAAGCGTCTGCCTGCAATGCAGGAGACCCGGGTTCGATCCCTGGGTCTGGAAGATCCTCTGGAGGAGGAAATGGCAACCCAACCCAGTATCCTTGCCTGGAGAGTCCCATGGACAGAGGAGCCTGGCAGGCTACAGTCCAAGGGGTCACCAAGAGTTGGACACGACTGAGCAACTAACACTTTTACTTTCATAACATGAATATTCATGTATAAATAAGCCTTTGTGTAAATATATATATTTTTTCTCTTTGGAGTACAATTGCTGTATCTTATGGTAAGAATATGTTTCATTTTATATTTTTTTAAAAACTGCCAAAATGTTTTCCTATTGGTTTTAGCCTTTCATCCTCCTACCAGAAACAGATGAGAGTTCTAGTTGGTCTTTATAACCATGACTGCTTGGCAGTCTTTGTAGTTCTCGTTGCCCTACTGGGTATGTAGTGGTATCTGATCATTGTTTTACTTTGTATTTCTCTGATGATTACAGATGATGAGCATCTTTTCCTATGTTTCCTGACTGTTGATATGTCTTCTTTGGTGAGGTTTTTGTCCATATTTCACCAGGCTTTTCTCTTTTTCCTTAAGGAAAGATTTATTTATATATGTTGAAAACAAGTCCTTGGTCAGGTTTGTATATTACAGATATTTTCCCAGGTCTGTGACTTGTTTTTTCATTTTCTTAATGATGTCTTTCAAACAGCAGTTTTACATTTTTTTTTTGAAATTTACTTTATTATTTTTTCCCTTATGATTTGTGCTTTTTGTGTCCTATCTAAACTGTATTTGTCTACCCTGAGGCTGCAAAGGTTTTCTCTTATGTTTACCTCCAAATGTTTTATAATTTTAGCTTTTTCACTTAGTCTATGGTCCATTATTTAATTATAGCTTTATCAAGATATGTCACATATCATAAATGTCACCATTTAAAATGTACAATTCAATAATTTTACTATATTGAAAGAGTATACTATAAAATTTTTGAACATTCTTATCCCTCAAAATAGACTTCATATGGGGTCAGAGGGAAGGTATATGTTCATCTTGAGGTGACACTGAGCACATTTCTCGAAAGTGTGTGTGTTGCGTCATTCGTCGCTCAGTCGTATTTGACTCTTTGTGATCCCATGGACTGCAGCCTGCCAGGTTCCACTGTCCATGGAATTCTCCAGGCAAGATTACCAGAGTGGGTAGCCATTCCCTTCCCGACCCAGGGATCGAACCTAGGTCTCCTGCATTGCAGACAGATTCCTTACCAACTGATTGACCAGCGAAGCCCAAAGCAGTTGTATTAATTCACTTTCCTACCAGCGATGAGAGTTCCAATTGCTCTACATCTCCGCCAGTACTTGGTGCATATGTGCTCAGTTGCTTTAGTCGTGTTTGACTCTTTGCAACCCTGTGGACTGTAGCCTGCCAGGCTCCTCTGTCCATAGGATTCTCTAGGCAAGAATACTAGAGTGAGTTGCTATGCCTTCTTCCAGGAGATGCTCCTGACCCAGGGATCGAACCCACGTATTTTGCATTGCAGGCGGATTCTTTACCGCTGAGCCACCCAGGGAAGCCCCAGTACTGGGTGTTGCTAGACTTTTTATATTAGCAACTGTAGGGGCACAGTAATATCTCATTGTAGGTTTAATTAGCATTTTCTTGATGAGTAATGATGTAGAAAACTTTTGTTTTTTGCCCATTTGGTATCTCCTTTTTATGAAGTAATTGTTTAAATCTTTGGCTAAAAAAATTGGGTTATCTTTCTTAAAAAAAAAACAAGCTCCATATGTAATTACTAGCAGTAACTACCACTCACTCCCAATTCCCCCTCCTCAGGTCCTGCCATCACTAACCTCGATTCTCTATTTTGGATTTGCCTATTCCAGAAAAGTCATATAAATGGAATCATACAATTTATGGCTTTTTGCAACTGGCTTTTAAAACCTAGTGTAATGTTTTTGATGTTTATTCATGTTGTAACACGTATCAGTACATCACTCCTTTTTATTCCTGAATAATAATCAGTTGTAGGAGGAGTTCCCTCATGGCCTTGTTGTTAGGATTCCTGCTTTCACTGCTAGGCCCGGGTTCATTCCTGGCTATGGAACTGAGATCCTGCAAGCCGCTGACAACTGCCAAAAGTAAGAGTCCATTGTAGCTATACACGTGTTCTTATCCATTCATCAGTTGATGGACATGGGAGCTGTTTGAACAGTCGTGTTTAAGTTTTTGTTTGAACACGCTTTCAGTTCTTTTGGGTATACACCTAGGAGTGGAAATGTTAGGTCAAATGAAAATTCTGTATTTACCTTTTATATGAATTGCCAAACTGTTTTTCACAGTGGCTGCACCATTTACATGCCTATCAGTAATGTATGAGGGTTCTCCACACTCTTGCTAACATTTGTCATTTTCCATTTTTAATTTTTTTTAAACTTCATTGGCTCTACTGTGCAGCATGTGGGATTTTAGTTCCCTGACCAGGGATTGAAACTGCATTCCCTGTGCTGGAAGCGTGGAGTCTTCCCTGGACCACCAGGGAAATCCTTTCATTAAAAAAAAAAAAAAAAAAATTATAGCCATTATAATAGATACGAAGTGGTAATTTATTGTGGCTTTGATTTGCATTTCCCTACTGGTTAATGGTGTTGAGCATCTGCTTATTTGTCATTCGTATATCTGTTTTTTGGAGAAATGTGTATTCCAGTATTTTGCCCAATTTTAAATTGGATTTTTAAAATTGTTAGATTGTTAGAGTTCTGGAAAAGGTCAGTTTTCACTCCAATCCCAAAGAAAGGCAATGCCAAAGAATGCTCAAACTACTGCACAATTGCACTCATCTCACATGCCAGTAAAGTAATGCTCAAAATTCTCTAAGCCAGGCTTCAGCAATACATGAACTGTGAACTTCCAGATGTTCAAGCTGGATTTGGAAAAGGCAGAGGAACCAGAGATCAAATTGCCAACATCCGCTGGATCATCGAAAAAGCAAGAGAGTTCCAGAAAAACATCTACTTCTGCTTTATTGACTATGCCAAAGCCATTGACTGTGTAGATCACAATAAACTGTGGAAAATTCTGAAAGAGATGGGAATACCAGACCACCTGACCCGCCTCTTGAGAAACCTATATGCAGGTCAGGAAGCAACAGTTAGAACTGGACATGGAACAACAGACTGGTTCCAAATAGGAAAAGGAGTACGTCAAGGCTGTATATTGTCACCCTGCTTATTTAACTTATATGCAGAGTACATCATGAGAAATGCTGGGCTGGAAGAAGCACAATCTGGAATCAAGATTGCTGGGAGAAATATCAATAACCTCAGATATGCAGATGACACCACCCTTATGGCAGAAAGTGAAGAGGAACTAAAAAGCCTCTTGATGAAAGTGAAAGAGGAGAGTGAAAAAGCTGGCTTAAAACTCAACTTTCAAAAAACGAAGATCATGGCATCCAGTCCCATCTCTTCATCATGAATATACAGGGAAACAATGGAGACAGTGACAGATTTTATTTTCTTGGGCTTGAAAATCACTGCAGATGGTAACTGCAGCCATAAAATTAAAAGACACTTGCTCCTTAGAAGACAAGCTATGACACCCCTAGACAGAGTATTAAAAAGCAGAGATGTTATTTTGCCAATGAAGGTCCATATAGTCAAAGCTATGATTTTCCCAGTAGTCATGTATGGATGTGAGAGTTGGACCATAAAGAAGGTTGAGTGCCAAAGAATTGATGCTTCTGAACTGTGGTGTTATTAACAAATTGAAAAATAAAAACCATATGATTATCTCAATAGATGCAGAGAAAGCCTTTGACAAAATTCAACATCCATTTATGATAAAAACTCTCCAGAAAGCAGGAATAGAAGGAACATACCTCAACATAATCAAAGCTATATATGACAACCCACAGCAAACATTATCCTCAATGGTGAAAAATTGAAAGCATTTCCTCTAAAGTCAGGAACAAGACAAGGGTGCCCACTTTCACCATTACTATTCAACATAGTTTTGGAAGTTTTGGCCACAGCAATCAGAGCAGAAAAAGAAATAAAAGGAATCCAAATTGGAAAAGAAGAAGTAAAACTCTCACTGTTTGCAGATGACATGATCCTCTACATAGAAAACCCTAAAGACTCCACCAGAAAATTACTAGAACTAATCAATGACTATAGTAAAGTTGCAGGATATAAAATCAACACCCAGAAATCCCTTGCATTCCTATACACTAATAATGAGAAAACAGAAAGAAAAATTAGGGAAACAATTCCATTCACCATTGCAACGGAAAGAATAAAATACTTAGGAATATATCTACCTAAAGAAACTAAAGACCTATATATAGAAAACTATAAAACACTGATGAAAGAAATCAAAGAGGACACTAACAGATGGAGAAATGTACCATGTTCATGGATTGGAAGAGTCAATATAGTGAAAATGAATATACTACCCAAAGCAATTTATAGATTCAATGCAATCCCTATCAAGCTACCAACAGTATTCTTCACAGAGCTAGAACAAATAATTTCACAATTTGTATGGAAATGCAAAAAACCTCAAATAGCCAAAGCGATCTTGAGAAAGAAGAATGGAACTGGAGGAATCAACCTACCTGACTTCAGGCTCTACTACAAAGCCACAGTTATCAAGACAGTATGGTACTGGCACAAAGACAGAAATATAGATCAATGGAACAAAATAGAAAGCCCAGAGATAAATCCATGCACATATGGACACCTTATCTTTGACAAAGGCGGCAAGAATATACAATGGATTAAAGACAATCTCTTTAACAAGTGGTGCTGGGAAATCTGGTCAACCACTTGTAAAAAAATGAAACTAGAACACTTTCTAACACCATACACAAAAATAAACTCAAAATGGATTAAAGATCTCAACGTAAGACCAGAAACTATAAAACTCCTAGAGGAGAACATAGGCAAAACACTCTCCGACATAAATCACAGCAGGATCCTCTATGACCCACCTCCCAGAATATTGGAAATAAAAGCAAAAATAAACAAATGGGACCTAATTAACCTTAAAAGCTTCTGCGCATCAAAGGAAACTATTAGCAAGGTGAAAAGACAGCCTTCAGAATGGGAGAAGATAATAGCAAATGAAGCAACTGACAAACAACTAATCTCGAGAATATACAAGCAACTCCTACAGCTCAACTCCAGAAAAATAAATGACCCAATCAAAAATGGGCCAAAGAACTAAATAGACATTTCTCCAAAGAAGACATACAGATGGCTAACAGACACATGAAAAGATGCTCAACATCACTCATTATCAGAGAAATGCAAATCAAAACCACTATGAGGTACCATTTCACACCAGTCAGAATGGCTGCGATCCAAAAGTCTACAAGTAATAAATGCTGGAGAGGGTGTGGAGAAAAGGGAACCCTCTTACACTGTTGGTGGGAATGCAAACTAGTACAGCCACTATGGAGAACAGTGTGGAGATTCCTTAAAAAACTGGAAATAGAACTGCCTTATGATCCAGCAATCCCACTGCTGGGCATACACACTGAGGAAACCAGAAGGGAAAGAGACACGTGTACCCCAATGTTCATCACAGCACTGTTTATAATAGCCAGGACATGGAAGCGACCTAGATGTCCATCAGCAGATGAATGGATAAGAAAGCTATGGTACATATACACAATGGAGTATTACTCAGCCATTAAAAAGAATACATTTGAATCAGTTCTAATGAGGTGGATGAAACTGGAGCCTATTATACAGAGTGAGGTAAGCCAGAAAGAAAAACACCAATACAGTATACTAATGCATATATATGGAATTTAGAAAGATGGTAACAATAACCCTGTGTACGAGACAGCAAAAGAGACACCAATGTATAGAACAGTCTTATGGACTCTGTGGGAGAGGGAGAGGGTGGGAAGATTTGGGAGAATGGCATTGAAACATGTAAAATATCATGTATGAAACGAGTTGCCAGTCCAGGTTCGATGCATGATACTGGATGCTTGGGGCTGGTGCACTGGGACGACCCAGAGGGATGGAATGGGGAGGGAGGAGGGAGGAGGGTTCAGGATGGGGAACACATGTATACCTGTGGTGGATTCATTTTGATATTCGGCAAAACTAATACAATTATGTAAAGTTTAAAAATAAAATAAAATTAAAAATAAATAAATAAATAAAAAATGAACTGTAGTGTTGGAGAAAACTCTTGAGAGTCCCTTGGACTGAAAGGAGATCCAGTCAATTCTAAAGGAAATTAATCCTGAAAATTCACTGGAAGGACTGATGCTGAAGCTCCAGTACTTTTGCCACCTGATGCGAAGAGCTGACTCAATGGACAGGACGCTGATGCTGGGAAAGACTGAAGGCAGGAGGAGAAGGGGACAACAGAGGATGAGATGGTTGGATGACATCACTGACTCAATAGGCATGAGTTTAAGGAAGCTCCAGGAGTTACTGAGGGACAGGCAAGCCTGGCGTGCTGCAGTCCATGGGGTTGCAAAGAGTCAGACATGACTGAGCAACTGAACAACACAGCAGATTTAGAGAGGCCTATATTCTAGGGAAAGGTTAGCGTTTTTACCAAGGCATGGCCCACTTAGGACACCAAGGGATCGATTAGACCTCTCTGTTCTGGCTGATCAGAACTCTTGTGTTCTGGCTGGTCTTTATTCAGCCTCTTGAAGTTTTATCCCATATATTCACATGCTAGTACTTAGCAGAGATTCATGGAGGTACCTGGAGATTTCTTGAATTCTTTTCTTGCAAATTCCACTCCTCTCTGAACTCTGCCCTGCAGTTTCTAGCCACCTCAGATATCCTGAACTCTGATTCTTCATCTAAACAAGATTGCTGGGCTATATTTGGATTCCTCTTCCTTACCCCATAGTTTGAAATACATCTCCAGGCAGAAAGCTGTGGTGATCACAGGGCTCAACTCATTTGTCTCTTTTCTCTCAGGTATCACAATTGTGTGTTGTCTGTGATTTGAGGTCTGAAATCAGTTTCACATAATCTGTCTAGTGTTTCACTTATTTGTCTTTTGGTGAAATGCTAAATCTGGTCCTTTTTATTCCATGACAGCTTGAAGTGGAAGTCTGTCGTTTGTTTTGACAATTTGTTTCTAGAGTTTTCGTTTTGTTCTTAACTTTTTTCCCCACAGGAATGTCTAGATTTTATGTAATCAAATTTATTGACTTCTGGATTTCAAAGAACGTTAACATTAAAAGACATGTCCCCCCCTCCAAGTTTAGGAGGGCATTCTAGGCCATTTCTTCATGCTGATTCTAATCTTGTTTTCCGTGCAATTCATGTCCATGTAATCTTGACTTGAACCCTTCTAATGTCTTTGCCAGGTAATATTTGTCCTGCCTGTCCCCAGGGAACTGGAACTTTATCTCAAATGTGTGAGGTGGGATTAATTTGGTATTTTACACATAATTCCCCCAAACAGTTATTTTATGACATAAGTTAGATCTCCTGAGTTCTTTTGGGCTTTTTTTTTTTTACATCCAAGGCAACAGAAAGCTTTGGGAATCCTAAAACCCTTTCTATCAAAGTGGAATCTTTGTCATACATTTTAAAAGCCTATTTTAGAATTCAAAGAGTTCTTTGATATCTACACCAATTTGAAGTAATTGACCTGTCTTGACCCAGGATTGGGAGACAGGCCTGGATGATTTGCCGCAGGATTGGATGGTGATTCCCCAGGATTGGCCACAGGATTGGAAGGTGATTCCCCAGGATTGGGGAAGGGCCACAAAGTACTAGGAAGTGAAAAAGGAAAAGCACAATATTAATATTTTAAAATATATTTCTACCACACCTTCTGTCTTCTGCACTTTTTGACACACCAGCACAGTAACCACCATCAAAAGAGCAAATAAAGTTAGCCTGTCACTGTCTCTTCTTCATTCTGGGATTCACTGCCTTTTTGGGTCAGTTCACAAACCAGCCTCTCCAAAAACGTGGTCTGCAACATGACCTTGGGTCTGCATGAGGTTCACTACAGAGAAATCTTCTTTGGAAACTGGAAAGAGTAACAAACTAGTTGTGTCAGTTTATTTGTAAGTTTTCCAGAATGCAATTCACCAGATCAGGAAACCTGTATTACAATATTTAGAACCATTTTCTTATTAATGCTGTTACTCATCTTTGGATCAGCTTCCTTTTGGTGAAATTGGTTCTGTAGTTTTCACTACCATAAACAAAGTCTCTCTTGCAGTCATTTATCAATATTACATCTTCAGTTTACAACAGAAAACTCCATTTCTTGCTCCAAAAATTATTTATAATCAAGTTGGGTATTACCTGTCTTATGTGAAACATCAGTTGAATTTACCGTTTTATACGCCTTTTAAAATATTAAGGTGCTTTTCCTTCCAGGGGCTAGATTTTTTTTTTCACTAGTGGGCAGACCTCTTCCCATTGGGAAAAGTGACCTATTAGCATAAAACTGAAGTAGAGCACTTATCCTGAGCTTGAAAGCTAAGATACCGAGTGCCCCACTGTTGGCAGAGTTATCAGAGGCTTTCCTGACTTGGTGGCACAGCCATAGGAGCGTCAGGCAGAGAGCCCTGCTGCTGGATTCATAGAGTCTAAGGCAGCAACGGGCCTCACCTCCCACCCAGCACCCCATTCTGGCAAGCTAACTGCCTAGCCTCTCTTTGTTGTCCCTGAGCAAGGGTCAGTAAACCCAGCCTGTGGTCAAAGCTGGCCGGCTACCTTTTTACAAATAAAGGGTTACTGGAATACAGCCACACTTGTTCCTTGCCACATTATCTTTGACAGCGCTAGGCAACTGCAACAGAGCCCATATGGTCCAAAAGGATGAAAATATTTACCTACTTTGCAGAAAAAGCTGCCAAACCCTGTCCTTCTACTGCTGCTAAGTCGCTTCAGTCGTGTCCGACTCTGCAACCCCATAGACTGCAGCCCACCAGGCTCCCCCGTCCCTGGGATTCTCCAGGCAAGAACACTGGAGTGGGCTGCCATTTCCTTCTCCAATGCATGAAAGTGAAAAGTGAAGGGGAAGTCGCTCAGTCACGTCCGACCCTCAGCGATCCCACAGACTGCAGCCTACCAGGCTCCTCCGTCCATGGGATTTTCCAGGCAAGAGTACTGGAGTGGGAGCACACTGGAATTGTGGGGGAATTTTGGTATTCCCCTTTTTTTTAGGTTATTCCTAACTTGACATTAAGATGTGATTATTGCCCTCAAGCAACAGTTAGAACTGGACATGGAACAACAGACTGGTTCCAAATAGGAAAAGGATTACATCAGGCTATATATTGTCACCCTGCTTATTTAGCTTATATGCATCATGAGAAATGCTGGGGTGAAAGAAGCACAAGCTGGAATCAAGATTGCCGGGAGAAATATCAATAACCTCAGCTATGCAGATGACAACACCTTTATGGCAGAAAGCGAAGAAGAACTAAAGAGCCTCTTGATGAAGTAAAAGAGGAGAGTGAAAAAGTTGGCTTAAAGCTCAACATTCAGAAAACTAAGATCATGGCATCTGGTCCCATCACTGCATGGCAAATAGATGGGGAAACAGAAATAGTGGCAGATGTTATTTTTGGGGGCTCCAAAATCACTGCAGATGGAGATTGCAGTCATGAAATTAAAAGACATTTACTCCTTGGAAGGAAAGTTATGACCAACCTAGACAGCATATTAAAAAGCAGAGACATTACTTTGCCAACAAAGGTCCATCTAATCAAGGCTATGGTTTTTCTAGTAGCCATGTATGGATGTGAGAGTTGGACTATAAAGAAAGCTGAATGCTGAAGAATTGATGCTTTTGAACTGTGGTGTTGGAGAAGACTCTTGCGAGTCCCTTGGACTGCAAGGAGATCCAACCAGTCCATCCTAAAGGAAATCAGTCCTGAATAGTTATTGCAAGGACGGATGTTGAAGCTGAAACTCCAATACTTTGGCCACCTGATGTGAAAAGCTGACTCATTTGAAAAGACCCTGATGCTGGGAAAGATTGAAGGTGGGAGGAGAAAGGGACGACAGGATGAGGTGGTTGGATGGCATCACTGACTCAATGGACATGAGTTTGGGTAAACTCCGGGAAGTGGTGATGGACACGGAGGCCTGGCGCCCTGTAGTCCATGGGGTCACGAAGAGTCAGACATGACTGAGTACTGAACTGAACTGATTCCCCTCAAACCTCTTGGCTCCTCCATCCTGGCTGACTCCCATTTCCTACTTGCTAACAAAACATGGCATTTTAGTTTGAGTAGCTCAGAAGCAGATTCTGACATAAGGATTTAAATGAACATAATTTATTTCAGAAAGGCTCCCTGAAAATCCCATTAAGGGTTTGGGAAAGTAAGACAGGGAAGAAGTCATATGTTATCAAGCAAGTCACTAGAGATCAGTCCGCTAAGGAACTCTGGAAGCCAATGTAGAGCAGTTGGGCCAGTGTGCCGCCCGCTGAGGAGCGAGGGAACTGGGGTATTTATACACGCATTCCTGCATGTGATTAAGCAGAGGGCTGTGACCGGGAAAGATGAACTCTCTGTCACTTCTGGACTGTTTTTGAAGGCAATTAGATACAAGTGCTAGCAATCAGAAGTCAGGCCAGCAAATAACGAAATGATAAAATTAAGAGTGTGTAAGGTAAGGTATCAATAGCATCTGCTACAGGAAAATACAGAATACCAAGGTGACTACTTAAAGATCTTCAGGGGATAAGGGCTAGCTACCATAAAAACAGAAAAACAAAAAGTGCCTTGTGAAACATCTAGTTGAAGAGAAAGGAGCACACACTTCTGACTGTGTGATGCTGGTCAAGTTCCCTACAGTCCTGGGGTTCAAGATGCCCATCTGTAAAACTGAGGTGAATCTATTGTCCTCCTCTCCGACCTGGAGAGGGGCAGTGCTTTATATTACTTTACTTTGGTAAAATTAATGCTCACCAATTTATTGAACACAGTTTCACTGTGGGAAGCTCAAAGCTGAGTATACAGGGTAATGTCTCTTTAATAAGCCAAAAAAAGAAATAACGTATTCCGAACCACAGACAGATTAATCACACTGTTGTTCCAGGCAAGGGGAGAAGAAAGAAAGTCCAAACTTAGCTTGTGATGTACCTTTATAAAAGCTGGGAGGGGACAGATGCCTTAGCCAACTGCTGGCTAACATCCAGCTGCCAGCACACAAGTCAAAGCTCCTTGTCGCTGGAGCACTGCTAGGGAAGAGAGGCACTGCTGTTGATGGTGGGATGGTCTCCTTGGAGGAGCAGCGGCCAGGCTTTCCCCACTGCCAGTCAAAGACTAGCCCTTACCTCGCAGAAGCTGATGTCTCATAGTCTACCAGACTATTCAGATCAGCAAAGGGCCGCCTGCCCAGACACTCAGGATTTACCGGCATGCCTTGTTTTAGTGCATTTCACTTTATTGCACTTGGCAAATATTTGCATTTTTAAAAAATAAATTGAAGGTTAGTGGCAACCTTTTGTTGTCAAATGATGATTAGCATTTTTTAGCAATAGAGTATTTTTAAAGTATGTACGTTTTTTAGACATAATGCTATTGCACTTATGAATGTGAAAGTGAACGTCGCTCAGTCGCGTCCAACTCTTTGCGACTCTATGGACTATACGGTCCAAAGAATTCTCCAGGCCAGAAGACTGGAGTGGGTAGCCTTTCCCTTCTCCAGGGGATCTTCCCAACCCAGGGATGGAACTCAGGTCTCCCACATTGCAGACGGATTCTTTACCAGCTGAGTCACAGGGGAAGCCCATTGCACTTAATAGGCTACAGTATAGTGTAAACATAACTTTCATAGGTACTGGGGAACAAACAAACAAAAAAATATCACTTGCTTTATTGTGGTGATCTGGAACCGAGCCTGCAATATCTCTGAGGTATGCCTGCTCTGCACATTTCTTACCAGTGAGCCTCCAGTGAGGCCGCTCAGCAGCCGAGCCACTGAGTGCTGACCAGTGACAACGAACCAGATGACTCTGGACATGACTTACTTCATATCTATACCAAAACAATTTTACCTCTAAAAACAATTAAAAAAAAAATCTTTGCCATAAACATGCATATTAAAACAACTTTACTCATAAACAAGTGGGTTTGAAAGCATATCAAACCAATACACAGCAGGCAGATAACTCACGAAACATCCAAAGATAGAGGGATTAAAATGTTGGAATATTTGCTTTTTTCCCCAGATAGAAACTCTATTATTTTTACTGATGCTATGAAATACTAAGTATATTTCTAAGAAATATTATAAAATACTGAGAAATATTATGAAAGTTTTTTTAAAATCCAGAAGAGTAGAAATAGGAAATTTGAAACCCTTCCCAAAGCCAGCCACTTGTAAAGTTTAATGTGCTGTATAACTTTCCAGATTTTCTATGTATACATAGATTTCTATTTTTACATAGAAGAACTCACAGGAAACATACTAATTTTTAATCTGCTTTAACTTGACAATATATTGAGGATATATTGCTATATTGGCATACATTAAGAAATACAGATGTACCGTATCCTTAATAGTTATATGGTGTCCCATTGTGTGTTTATAACATAGTTTAACCAATCTACTCCTTTTTTTGAACGATTCTACTCTTGATGTAAAATGATTTTTCCAATTTGCCTATATAGTAAATAGAACTACAAGGAAAATCCTTGTGCATCTGTCTCTGCTTAGTTGGGCAGAAGTTTCTACAGCATAAATTTCTAGAAGTGGAATCGCTTAATCAAAGAGTATTCACATTCAATGATTTTGAAACTTTTCTCAATTGATAGATTGTATAAAATGATATGCCTAATCATAGAAGGTGAAGTCCAGTTTCAGCTAACACTGGGTGTTTTAACCTTTACTGAAGTGTATTTTTCATGTCTTTTGCCCATGTTTCAATTGGGGTAGTCATTTATTTAGTCTATACGAGTTCTTTATGTTCCAAGGATAATACATCACCAAGATATTGTTGACAAAGTCAAGAGTAAGCTCTTTCTGATGGAATGACCACACATCTCATCACTTGCATAAATTTGCATATCTAAAAATTACAAGGGCTTCCCTTGTGACTCAGTTGGTAAAGAATCTGCCTGCAATGCAGGAGACCTGGGTTCAATCCTTGGGCTGGGAAGATCCCCTGGAGAAGGGAAAGGCTACTCACTCCAGTATTCTGGCCTGGAGAATTCCCATGGGATTGCAAAGCGTTGGACTTGACTGAGAGACTTTCACTTTCACTTTCACAAGTTACAAAAGGAGCTCAGTGGTGTCAGGATACAACATAAAGAGATTAGAAGCATTCTGCAGAACAGATGAGGGGTAGATAAATTTCCAGTTTCCCCCAAATCATTTCCTGGAACACACAGTTGCAGAAAATAAATCTGTGCCTAGGAGTTGCATCATGCCCTGGAAAACTCAATTGCCCTTCCTCCAAGACCAGCTTCAGTGCTGAAGCATTTTTGCATCTAGTCTGATCTGAGCTGAAAGCTCCTTATCAATTTCGGGATGAGAAATTACATATAATCTCACTACAGGGTGTGGTACCCCAAAGCCTGGGCCAAGTGTATTCCTTAGCCTTTTTGCTGCATGACTGTCTAATCTGTAACTTTAAAAAGTAATTGCTTAGGAGCAAAAGGGCAAGGGCAGAGGAGAAGTCAGGACCAGAGGGCTTTATCTCCCTTAATCCCCATCAGCTCTCCTCAGGCCATCTTCCTCCTCTCCCCTCATCATTACTCAGATAGTTACATACATTTTCTGTTGTTTTACAGTGAAATGTATAATTAACAGCAACTTTGGAAAACTGCAGATTGTATGAGTCTGTAATACACTGTTTAAGTGAAAAGATAGTGCAGCACTCTGCACATGTTGCTTGCAGCAAAGCCTCTTGTGGCCTCTTCTGGAGTCTCTGAAAGGCAACCTGGGTTCCCCAGCTCAGGTGGGCAAGTCTGGCTCTGGGGTTGCAAACTGGTGGAGGGGAATGTGAGGAGGAGCCTTCTCCTTGGCAAACTCTGGGCTCCTCCAAGCCCCCTTATCATCTCTCACCAGTCACTTATAAATGACAAATGAAGGCGCAGAATATCTACTCTAAAAGATACACTGGGTCCTGCCCCGCAGCCCCACACCCAGGCTGTCCTGCCCGTGCCTGTGGCAGGATTGGGGGAAAAAAACAGGCAGCCCCTTCAGCTGATGGGTGTGTGGGATAACAGCCCCCTGACTCCGATGCCGACCACCTGCAATGCGCTCAGCCAGTCCATCTTCACTTGAGTTTCGCTTTAGGCAGTTGATTTTAGTTCAGCCATTTGAGCGTGGCTTTCAACATCATGATGGGTTAGTTTTTGAATAGAAAATTTGAAAACAGAAAGTCTTTGTTCCATCTTTTAAAAGTTAATGAAAATATATCTAACAGATATTAAACCATTTATTTCCCTGCGGCAAAGCTCAGCCTATCAAATTTTACAGACTCTGTGGAGATAAACGTTCTTCAAGGACAAAGACATACTCTGGTTTTCTAATGGGCCCTGGCCGGGCCTGAAGTGAGCAGAGGGAGTCTGCCTCCTGCAGCTGCCACACCTCCCAGCAGCAGACCAGGCCCGACTTCAGGTCAGCAGGAAACCACACGGGCTGCTCTGTTGCTATTTGACTGATTTTCCCCCACTCTGTGGCTTCAGACTTTTTTCATTTTTGCACATGAAAGACCCCTTTTACAGATGCAGTCATTGAGCCCCAAGGGCTGCAGGGTCTAGGCCCAGGTCCTGTAGCAAGATGGCACCACAGCTGGGACTGAAGGTCGAACTCCACAACGGCCAAGAAGCTGCTCTTTCATCCTTGCCAGGGGCTTCCAGCATTTTCCAGTTATCCTAATACCAGAGGCGTCTCCATGCCCCTGAGTTAAATGCTTCATGGAGATAAACAGCATCCCAAGATGGGAGGGGGTGTGGGGAGTGGCACTGAAGCTCCAGTGCACAGAGTCCCACCCTTCCTACCGCCCCCCAGGGCAGGCTGCTGACCGAGGCCTCAGCCCCTGCCTGCTGCACTCCTAGGGATTCTGCAAAACCCTCTCCCTCCACCCCGTGTCTGTGCCCTGGGAGCCGGCCCCACCGCAGCCATCTTATCCCAGAATAGCCTGTCCCAGAATCTGATGTCAAAGCTCAGATTCCTCCTCCTCCCTTGGGCCCTTCAGTTGGAACCACTTGTCAGAACAATTAATTAGTTATCCACGTGTCTGTCTGTCTCACCACGGACTCGCGGAAGGCGGGAGCTATTTCTCGCCTGTCTTGTAACCCCAGCAGCACTCCCACTCCGTACTGTGGCCAGTTCCCTTTCTTGAGGAGCCTCAGCGCCACCCAGTGGCGGGCTGGCTGTACGTACTAAGGCTACTCGCCGAGGGCTCGTCCGCTCAGTCCCCCGCGGATGGAGACCAGTTACTGCAGGAGGTGAAGGTCATCAATGGGTCACCTTCTTGGAGGGGGCCCTCTTGCACTTTCCAGCCAAGGTTAAAATGGTCGTGGAATGTCAGAGAAGCAGGCTCAATGCCTTTGGAATCCTTGGGCACAGAGACTTGGCTCTAGGTCGCTGTATCTGCCTGAGACTCAGGTTGTTCTTCCTTCCTACTGTCCTTTCTCCCTTCCTACTGTCCTTTCTCCCTTCCCACTCTACTAAAATGCACCTTCAGGATCAGCTCAGACACCACTTTTTTTTTTATTAATTTATTTTTTAATTGAAGGCTAATTGCTTTACAGAATTTTTTTCTGTCAAACCGCAACATGAATCAGCCATAGGTGTACATATATCCCCTCCCTTTGAACCTCTCTCCCATCTCCCTCCCCATCCAACCCTCTAGGTTGATACAGAGCCCCTGTTTGAGTTTCCTGAGCCATACAGCAAATTCCTGTTGGCTATCTATTTTACATATGGTAATGTAAGTTTCCATGTTACTCTTTCCATACATCTCACCCTCTCCTCCCCTCTCCCCATGTCCATAGGTCTATTTTCTATGTCTGTTTCTCCACTGCTACTGCTGCTGCTAAGTCGCTTCAGTTGTGTCTGACTCTGTGTGACCCCATAGACGGCAGCCCACCAGTCTCCCCCATCCCTGGGATTCTCCAGGCAAGCACACTGGAGTGGGTTGCCATTTCCTTCTCCAATGCATGAAAGTAAAAAGTGAAAGGGAAGTCGCTCAGTCGTGTCCGACTCTTCGCAACCCCATGGACTGCAGCCTACCAGGCTCCTCCATCCATGGGATTCTCCAGGTGAGAGTACTGGAGTGGGGTGCCATTGCCTTCTCCTCTGTTTCTCCACTGCTGCCCTGTAAATACATTCTTCAGTACTATTTTTCTAGATTCTGTATATATGCTTTAGAATATGATATTTACCTTTCTGTTTCTGACTTACTTCACTCTGTATAATGGGTTCTAGATTCATCCACCTCATTAGAACTGACTCAAATGCATTCCTTTTTATGGCTGAGTAATAATCCGTTGTGTATATGTACCACAACTTCTTTATCCATGCATCTGTCGATGGACATCTAGGTTGCTTCCATGTTCTAGCTATTGTAAATAGCGCTGCAATGAACAATGGGATACATGTGTCTTTTTCAATTTTGGTTTCCTCAGAGTATATGCCTAGTAGTGAGATTGCTGGGTTATATGGTGGTTTTATTCCTAGTTTTTTAAGGAATCTCCATACCGTCTTCCATAGTGGCTGTATCAATTTACATTCCCACCAACAGTACAAAAACGTTCCCTTTTCTCCACACCCTCTCCAGCATTTATTGTTTGTAAATTTTTTGATGATGGCCATTCTGACCGCTGTGAGCTAATATTTCATTGTAGTTTTGATTTGCATTTCTCTAATAATGAGTGATGTTGAGCATCTTTTCATGTGTTTGTTAGCCATCTGTATGTCTTCTTTGGAGACATGTCTGTTTAGGTCTCTTTCCCACTTTTTGCTGGGTTGCTTGTTTTTCTGGTATTGAGTTGTATGAGCTGCTTGTATATTTTGGAAATTAATCCTTTGTCAGTTGTTTCATTTGCTATTATTTTCTCCCATTCTGAGAGTTGTCTTTTCACCTTGCTTACAGTTCCCTTTGCTGTGCAAAAGCTTTTAAGTCTAATCAGGTCCCACTTGTTCACTTTTGTTTTTATTTCCATGACTCTAGGAGGTGGGTCACAGAGGATCTTGCTTTGATTTATGTCATCGAGTGTTCTGCCTATGTTTTTCTCATAGATGCAAAAATTTTCAACAAAATTTTAGCAAACAGAATTTAGCAACACATCAAAAAGCTCATAAACCATGATCAAGTTGGGTTTATTCCAGGGATGCGAGGATTCTTCAATATATGCAAATCAATCAATATGAAACACCATATTAACAAACTGAAAGATAAAAACCACGTGATCATCTCAAGAGATGCAGGAAAAGCCTTTGACAAAATCCAGCATCCTTTTATGATTAAAACTCTAAAAAATGGGCATAGAAGGAACCTACCTCAACATAGTGAAGGCCATACATGAGAAACCTACAGCAAACATTATTCTCTGTGGTGAAAAGCTGAAAGCATTCCCCCTAAGATCAGGTGCAAGACAAGGGTGTCAACTTTCACCACTATTATTCAACATAGTCCTGGATGTCCTAGCTACAGCAATCAGAGAAGGAAAAGAAATAAAAGGAATCCAGATTGGAAAATAAGTAAAACTGTCACTGTTTGCAGATGACATGATACTGTACATAGAAAACCCTAAAGATAGTATCAGAAAATTACTAGAGCTAATCAGTGAATTTGGCAAAGTTGCAGGATATAAAATCAATACGCAGAAATCACTTGCATTTCTATACACAAATAATGAAAAATCAGAAAGAGAAATTAAGAATCAATCCCATTCACCATTGCAACAAAAAGAATTAAATATCTAGGAATAAACTTACATAAGGAGAGAAAAGAACTGTACACAGAAAATTATAAGACACTAATGAAAGAAATCAAAGATGACATAAACAGATGGAGAGATATTCCATGTTGCTGGGTTGGAGGAATCAATATTGTGAAAATGACTATACTACCAATTGCAATCTACAGATTCAGTGTGATCCCTATCTAATCACCAATGGCATTTTTCACAGAACTAGAAGAAAAATTTCACAATTCATACGGAAACACAAAAGACGCCAAATAGCCAAAGCAGTCTTGAGAAAGAAGAATGGAGCTTGAGGAATCAACCTTCCTGACTTCAGATTATACTACAAAGCTACAGTCATCAAGACAGTATGGTACTGGCACACGAACAGAAACATAGACCAATGGAACAAGATAGAAAGCCCAGGAATAAACCCATGCACCTATGGGTACCTTATTTTGACAAAAGAGGCAAGAATATACAATGGGGCAAAGACAGCCTCTTCAGTAAATGGTGCTGGGAAAACCAGACAGCTACATGTAAAAGAATGAAATTAGAACACTTCCTAACGCCATACACAAAGATAAACTCAAAATGGATTAAAGACCTAAATGTGAGACCCCACTTTCTTCTATCTAGCTTATTCAGCCTAGACTCATATTCCAGTTCTGCCCACTATCTGTGGTTGAGACTACAAGCACGTTTACTTAATTTCACTGGCCTCTGTTTTCTTATAAGATGGAGAATAATAACAATATTTATTTCTTACAACCTGCCCTGCTGGGTTGTAAGAAATAAATGAGTCCATGGAGATAAAAGTATGTGCAAATGCTGTGCCCTGTTTAGTTGGTACTATTATTCCTCAGTCCGTTGTACCACCTGGGGGCAAGGGCTGGGTCTCATCCATGGCATCCTCACAAAGCTGGTATATGGCTGGAATTCAAAAGGTGCTGCGCCTGCCACATGCTTGGAAACAGTCAGTCTTTGACTTTGGTCATCGGGAGCAGTGGACACAGGGGAAGGCCCGCATCAGTCCTGGCTGTAGCACTTCTTCACTGGATATCCTTAGATGTGCCACACCCCTCCCTGGGCCTCAGTTTCCTTCTGAGAGACTTACAGGCCCTTTCTGATAAGGGGCCCCAAGACTCCTGATCTCAGACGAGGATGCAATTTTCCCTTCCTGACCTCTCCCTACCCTCAAGCCTTTTTCTTTTTTTTAAGCCTTTTTCTTAGATTAGCATGAAGTGTAATTTCAGGATAAGGCTCCTCTGCTCAGGGAAATAGATCAGAGTTGTATTCCAGAGAAGGAATAAGGGTTGAGAATGGGAGGAGCAGCTCTGAGAGGAGGGGCTGTGCTTCCCCAACAAGGACGGATCACAGGGAGATACCAGGGAGCAGACCCTTCCAACCTGAGTCCAGATGGAGGGGCAAAAAGTAAACCCCTCATCTGTGTAAAAAGGGAATGGGGCCACCCTGGCACCCCAGAGGAGCGCGGAGGTGGGGGGAAGGGAACAGGAACAAAAAATTGACTTTCAAGCTTTTGCATCCTGTGTCTGCCCAACAGCTACATGGCTTTGCTCCTGACAGCTGGGTCCTGGCAACAAAGTCAAGCAAATGGAGTGGTTCTTCACATAGCAGTGGGAGGTCCTGCTCTCTTGGAAAAATGCCAGAATATTACAGGTGGGAAGCCCTCAAAAGTTAAAAACATAATCGATAAATCTAGAATTTTAATCAAAGAAAATCCAAAGGCAAAACGTAACCAGTTTCCTTGGAGACACATAGAAGCCAGAGTGAGAAAGCGAATGGTTAGAACCTTGGTTAAAATCCCGAAAAGGGATGCTCTAAATCTAGAGCATTCTGGTCATGTTCCTGAAGATTGCTGCCAGCAGGCAGGCCGTGCGTGCAGGTCAGTAAATCACATAGGGGCCAAACTCCCAACTCTCTTTGAGGAATCAGTTAACCCCTAATAACATGACCCTTTACAATTATACTTGTGTTTTGTCTTAAAAATTCTGCTTCTAAGAATCTCTTCTAAAGAAATAATGGTAGATGTGCACTGAAATTTCTCTTTAAGGGGATTTACCATAACATTCTTAACAACAGTCAACAACTGTTAAGTAATCAAACAAGTTAGCCATGGGAGATAGAAATGAATCCATAAAATGGTACATTGGACAGCTATTAAAATGGAGATGGGAGAGAACTGCATGGGAGTTTGCAATATGGTTGGGCAGAGTGACTGGCAATTTAATTTTTTTTTTTTTTTTTTTGCTTATTTGTTCTTTTCTGCCCTCCCACATTTGGTAAAATAAAGTTGTACATGTTTTTGTAATCAAGCAAATAATTATTAAAAGCAATTTATTTGTGGTTGAGATCAGCCGTCTGAAAAGCTCATCAGTAACTTATCCATAATCCAGAGGTGGCTATTATCTAGTGAACTTTCGGTGCCAGCTTCTTTTCCACCCACCCTCTCCTTTCACCATCACAATACTCCTGGGGAGCTGGTATTATCCCATTTTACTGATGAGGTCTTAGACTCAGTGGGAGAGGGATTTGACCAAGGTGACAAGACAAATTTAAGAGAAGCAGGTATTGAGGACCTTGACCTGAAATTTGGAGCAGCAGAAATGTTTGTAAGAAGAGCTTAAAATGCATCTTTTTGTTCCAGGAGCAAAAAAATAACTCCAAGCCATGTAGGAGAGTTATGGAGCTGGACCCTGGAGAGTTTTACTGGGGCATCAGGTGGGGATAGTTTCCCATCAGGGTCTGCTATTCTTGCATATTTGAACATCATGAAGCCGTTTTTCTAGCTCAGAAGCAACAGAATCTGTCACTCCTGTCCTCTTTTCTGTCTCCCCTTTCTCCTATCACAGGCTACATTTATAAATCCAAAGGGGGCTCAGCTTAATATCAAATATAAATGTTGAAAATTGCTGGTCATGTGCTGGAAAACTGAAGATGGAGGAGCTTGGACAAGGTAAAAGGAGAGAGAGAAATCACCTCACAACTAAAAACCAGCCTGAGTGACCGCCCCTGGGGAACATCTCAAGCCCCACTCCCTAGAAGTCTGCGGCTTTCAGTAAAATTAAATGTGTGAGAGAGGATGTCAGGAATATTGGTTTAAATGAGAGAAAGAGGAGAAAGACCTACAAAAAGAATAATGATGCAACTTCCTCCCAGAAAACTTCCAGTCACTGCAGAAGGTAGATGACAGAGAATTCTGAGTTTCTCTTGGAAACCAAAGTTCATAGAAATAAAGTAGCTTTTCTGATCTCTTCATTTAAATTTTAAAATATATTTCAAGGTTACCAAAACAATATAAGCATATTGTCCAAAAGTTGGAAAATAGAGAAGAGAAAAATAAGATTTCTACCCAATGTCTAATGTAATGACTCTGTTTATGTTATGAATTATCACCCAAATATATCCATCAGTTTCCCTGTAGTTACACCTGGTTTGAATATAGACTTTGCCACCTGTGGGCTGAGTGACCTTGGATACTTTACTTCACGTCTCAGTTCTGGCAACCAAAACTGTCTATGGGGATGCAGTGAAGATACGGGGCTGGACAGGACCCACACTCGGATAAGACACTAATGGAAAAACCATAGCTTTGACTATACGGTGAAAGCTTTAACCATAGCTTTAAAAACCACAGCTTTGACTCTAGGTTTGTCATAGCTTTTTCCCCAAGGAGCAAGCATCTTTTCATTTCACGGCTGCAGTCACCGTCTGCAGTGATTTTGGAACCCAAGAAGATAAAGTCTGTCACTGTTTCCATTGTTTCCCCATCCATTTGCCATGAAGTGATGGGACCGGATACCACAATCTTAGCTTTTTGAATGTACTTTGCTGACAAAGGTCTGTATAGTCAAAGCTACAGTTTTTCCAGTGCTCATGTATGGATGTGAGAGTTGGATCATAAAGAAGGCTGAGCCCTGAGGAATTGATGCCTATTATTGACATTTGGGGCTGGATAATTCTCTTTTGTGGGAGCTGTCCTGCAAATTGTAGGATGTTTAGCAATATCTACCCACCAGATGCCCAAAGCACCTCCCTCCCCCAATTCTGACAACCAGAACCATCTCCAGTCACAGCCAGGTGTCCCGTGGTTGAGAATCATTTGTCCAGTGGCAAGATTCTGAGATCTCTTTTCAAGTGGCCACACAAGAGTGGAAACAGCACTGTGATTGTGATCATTTTCGAGACAAGCAGCCTAAGGCACAGTTCCAGCCAGGGCATTAGTGACGGACAGGAGCTCAGATGACTGGGTCCCTCCTTTCTTCCATTTCCCTAAGGACCTTACCAGTCTTTGCTGAGAGGGCTTTTCTGGTGGTCCAGTGATAACAAATCTGGGCAAGAAGAATTTAGGGACATGTTCCTCCCTGTGGACTGGGAGCAAGCTGGTGACCTAAAGCGAAACTCATGGGCCTCTGAAGAGGACTCTGGAAGTCTGGGTGACACCAGCCTGTTCCCCAGATGCCCTTTCTCTTCCCCGAGGCCCTGTCCTTATGCTGAATGGGAAGAAAGGAGCAAGCCTGGTAGTCATTCAACACCCTGCTCTGGGAGGGAGGGAGGGGATATTCCCCTAGGCCATTTCTGCTGCCAGCTCTGTGGGTTGAAGCATAAGTCCCCTGATACTTTCACCTACAGATAGGCACACAGACCTCTTACCTGATGTCGACCTAGCCAGCCCTGGGGCTTTTTTCAAATGAGTCTTTCTCAAGATGTGGAACAGGGAGGGACCATTCTCTGAGTTCCTGCTACAGGTAGACCCTGGGTTGGGCATGTAACCCACATACTCACTGATCCCTACAGCTGCTCTGGCAAGCCTGGCACACCCTTTGGCTCCAACTCAACCTCCATGGGGTGCCAGGAATTTGGCCTCCTCTGCTGGTTTTTGCTGGGTGCCTGAACCCAGGCTTTATGGCATCACCAGACCACCTACAGCAGAGTCCATCTTCCCATTGATGTCTCCATCTCAAACCAACCTCTTTCCCTAAGGGGCATGATTTGAGAGAAAGTCTGAATTTTAGTCAAGGACAGACACCAAAGATTGAAGTAGTACCTGTGCCAGGAACCAGAAAAGTGGTGAGAGTGTCACGGGACCCTGGAGGCCACAGGACCTCACTGCCCTTTTCAGTGGTTTGTTGGAGGAAAGAAAGTCAGCTACAGGGGATATTTCAAATTCATGAAATGCAACCACTTCCCAAACCCACGGAGGGGTAGCAGTTGAGTGGAAATGCTGAGAGGGTGGTTGGGATCAGACACAGCTGAAGCTGGAGATGTGGGGTACAGATTGTGGTGTCCTCAGGGATCTTTTCTGTAGGCTCTGGCTCCTCCAGAGTGTGAAGGGAGAGCGTGAGAAGCGGTCAGGGCCTGAGAAACAAGGGGACGGAGATGGAGGGGTGGTGCTGGGCAACAAAAACCAAGCCGAGGAGTATCCTCTGAGGGTGGGAGACTTGGAGGGTAGGGTTGAGTGTCAGCCAGGAAGATGTGGGGTCGCCAGGGGCATCTCTGGAAAGGTATTAGTCCTGGTATTAATGGGAAGGAGAAGCCAATTCTGGTCTTGACAGGAAAAGGAATTTTGCTCATCGGAACAGTTTCTAGAGATAATCTTATAAAGGTGTGGAGAAGATTCAGGAAAATGAATGAGGGACGGTAAAGCACCAACTGACATATCAACATCCCGTGACCAGGGGGCTTAAGCAGCAGGAATTAATTTTCTCATGGAGCTGAAAGCTAGAAATCCAAGGTCTAAGTGCCAGGAGGGCTGTCTCTTCTGAGCCGTCTCCTTGACCTGTAGGTGACTGTGTTCTCCCTGTGTCTTTGGGCAGTCTTCCCTCCATATGTCTATGCTCTAATCCTTATAAGGACACCAGTCCTGTTGGATACAGTTCAGTTCAGTCGCTCAGTCGTGTCCGAGTTTTTGCGACCCCATGGACTTTTGCAGCACACCAGGCCTCCCTGTCCATCACCAACTCCCGGAGCTTACTCAAACTCATGTCCATTGAGTCGGTGATGCCATCCAACCATTTCATCTTCTGTTGCCTCCTTCTCCTCCCACCTTCAATCCCTCCCAGCATCAGGGTCTTTTCAAATGAATCAGCTCTTCACATCAGGTGGCCAAAGTATTGGAGTTTCAGCTTTAGCATCAGTCCTTCCAATGAACACTCAGGACTGATCTCCTTTAGGATGGATTGGTTGGATCTCCTTGCAGTCCAAGGGACTCTCAAGAGTCTTCTCCAACACCACAGTTCAAAAGCATCAATTCTTTGGTGCTCAGTTTTCTTTATAGTCCACTCTCATATCCATACATGACCACAGGAAAAACCACAGCTTTGACTAGATGAACCTTTGTTGGTGAAGTAATGTCTCTGCTTTTGAATATGCTGTCTAGGTTGGTCATAACTTTTCTTCCAAGGAACAAGTCTTTTAATTTCATGGCTGTAGTCACCATCTGCAGTGATTTTGGAGCCCAAAAAATAAAGTCTGTGACTATTTCCACTGTTTCCCCATCTATTTGCCATGAAGTGATGGGACCAGATGCCATGATATTCGTTTTCTGAATGTTGAGCTTTAAGCCAACTTTTTCACTCTCCTCTTTCACTTTCATCAAGAGGCTTTTTAGTTCTTCTTCACTTTCTGCCATAAGGGTGGTGTCATCTGCATATCTGAGGTTATTGATATTTCTCCCAGCAATCTTGATTCCAGCTTTTGCTTCCTCCAGCCCAGCGTTTCTCATGAGGTACTATGCATATAAGTTAAATAAGCAGGGTGACAATATACAGCCTTGATGTGCTCCTTTTCCTATTTGAAACCAGTCTGTTGTTCCATGTCCGGTTCTAATTGTTGCTTGCTGACCTGCATACAGATTTCTCAAGGGGCAGGTCAGGTGGTCTGATATTCCCATCTCTTTAAGAATTTTCCACTGTTTATTGTGATCCACACAGTCAAAGGCTTTGACATAGTCAATAAAGCAGAAATATATGTTTTTCTGGAACTCTCTTGCTTTTTCGATGATCCAGCAGATGTTGGCAATTTGATGTCTGGTTCCTCTCCCTTTTCTAAAACCAGCTTGAACATCAGGAAGTTCACGATTCACGTGTTGCTGAAGCCTGGCTTGGAGAATTCTGAGCATTACTTTACTAGCGTGTGAGATGAGTGCAATTGTGTGGTAGTTTGAGCATTCTTTGGCATTGCCTTTCTTTGAGACTGGAATGAAAACTGACCTTTTCCAGTCCTGTGGCCACTGCTGAGTTTTCCAAATTTGCTGACATATTGAGTGTAGCACTTTCACAGCATCACAGCTCCTGGCATTAAGATGTTTAATTCTGGCCAAGAAAATGTGGGTAGATGTGACTTGTGCCTTTTCCAGGGCTGGCCCTCAAACTTCTAATGTAACTCTCCACATTCCTGCATTGCATATCAGTGGCCAGATTCAGAATTCAAGAGCCCTGGGGACTCTGGAGTCACTGGATACAGACAGCCTGACCCCCTAAATGCTTTTGAGAAAGCCACTGAAACAGGCACCTCTGCGTTGGACTTGGTATGAACCAGAAAGAGACCTTTGCTGGGTTGAGACTGAGTTTTGGAGGTTGTTTTTGTTTTTACAATGACTAGCATATCCAGATGTCTTCTAGAAAATTAGAGAAACCAAGGGAACATTTCATGCAAAAATGGTCATAATAAAGGACAGAAACAGTATGGACTTAACAGAAGCAGAAGATATTTAGAAGAGGTGGCAAGAAAACCAGAAGAATTATACAAAAAAGATCTTCATGACCCAGATAACCACAATGGTGTGATTACTCACCTAGAACCAGACCTTCTGGAATACAAAGTCAGGTGGGCCTTAGGAAGCATCACTATGAACAAAGGTAGTGGAGGTGATGGAATTCCAGCTGAGCTATTTCACATCCTAAAAGATGATGCTGTGAAAGTGCTGCACTCAATATGCCAGCAAATTTGGAAAACTCAGCAGTGGCCACAGGACTTGAAAAGGTCAGTTTTCATTCACTCATCTCACACACTAGCAAGTAATGCTCAAAATTCTCCAAGCCAGACTTCAACAGTGAACCATGAACTTCCAGATGTTCAAGATGGATTTGGAAAAGGCAGAGGAACCAGAGATCAAATTGCCAACATCTGCTGGATCATCGAAAAAGCAAGAGAGTTCCAGAAAAATATCTACTTATGTTTTATTGACTATGCCAAAGCCTTTGACTGTGTGGATCACAATAAACTGTGGAAAATTCTGAAAGAGATGGGAATACCAGACCACCTGACCTGCCCCTTGAGAAATCTGTATGCAGGTCAGCAAGCAACAATTAGAACTGGACATGGAACAACAGACTGGTTCCAAATAGGAAAAGGAGTTCGTCAAGGCTTTATATTGTCACCCTGTTTATTTACCTTACATGCAGAGTACATCATGAGAAACGCTGGACTGGAAGAAACACAAGCTGGAATCAAGATTGCTGGGAGAAATATCAATAACCTCAGATATGCAGATGACACCACCCTTATGGCAGAAAGTGAAGAACTAGAGAGCCTCTTGATGAAAGTTAAAGAGGAGAGTTTAAAAGCTGGCTTAAAACTCAACATTCAAAAACTAATATCATGGCATCTGGTCCCATCACTTCATGGCAAATAGATGGGGAAATAATGGAAACAGTGACAGACTTTATTTTCTTGGGCTCCAAAATCACTGCAAATGGTGACTGCAGCCATGAAATTAAAAGATGCTTGCTCCTTGGAAGAAAAGCTATGCCTAACCTAGACAGCATATTCAAAAGCAGAGACATTACTTTGCCAATGAAGGTTCATCTAGTCAAAGCTATGATTTTCCCAGTAGTCATGTCTGAATGTGAGAGTTGGACTATAAAGAAAGCTGAGCACCGAAGAATTGATGCTTTTGAACCGTGGTGTTGGAGAAGACTCTTGAGAGTCCCTTGGACTGCAAGGAGATCCAACCAGTCCATCCTAAAGGAGATCAGCCCTGAATACTCATTGAAAGGACTGATTTTGAAGCTGAAACTCCAACACTTTGGCCACCTGATGTGAAGAGCTGACTCCTTTGAAAAGACCCTAATGCTGGGAAAGATTGAAGGCGTGAGGAGAAGGGGATGACAGAGGATGAGATGGTTGGATGGCATCACTGACTCAATGGGCATGAGTTTGAGTAAGCTCCAAAAATTGGTGATGGACAGGGAGGCCTGGCATGCTGCAGTCCATGGGGTCACAAAGAGTCGGACACGACTGAGCAACTGAACTGAACTGAGCATATTCAGGCTATCATAGCCACCAAAGCTACACATAGTCAGGGGGAAGCAATTTTCCAAAAGAAAACCAGGAAGGTATATATGTTTTTAAAAAGAGAGAAATGAAATACTGGTCATGTCTTTTACCTTACAGCAGATAAAATAATATTTCTTTTGTGCCTTCTGGATTTATTAACATGCTTAGCTACCAATTATAAAAATACTTTTCTATATATTTTCAAGGATTTTGTGCAGTAAGCAGCTTCCAAGACGACCTCTGTGATCCCTGCTCATGGCACTCACAGCATGGCATCGTCCCCTCCTTCCCTGTGCAGGAGTTCATACTATGTGGCGAAAAGAATGTGAGAAGTGATGGTCTGTCACTTCTGAGAGTAGGTTATACATGACTGTACCCTCCATCTTTCTCTCTTAGGTCACTCACTGTGGGGCAAGTCAGCTGCCATATTTTTAGGGCATTCAGATAAACCATGGAGATGCCCCTGGCAAGGAACAAGGTCTCTGGCCAATAACCACTAAGGGATTGAGGCCTGCCAACAACTACCTGAGTGATCTTGGAAGTGGATCCCTCGCCAGTTGAACATTGAGATGACATCTTGACTACAAACTCATGAGAGACCCTGAGCCAGAACCATCCAGCTAAGTTACTCTCAGATTCCTGACCCACAGAAGCTGAGATAGCAAATGCTTGTCTAAAGCTGCTAAATTTGGGACTAATTTGTCATGTAAATCTAGAGAACAAATCCATTTTGTTGTTTGTTTTGTAAAATAGGTAAATCTTGGGTCCCTTTGAAACCTATTTTCATTCATAGTATAAGGTGTAGCTCAAACTGTTTTTTTTTTTTCCAAATAGATAATCAATGGTCTTGACATCATTTATTGAATATTCTATCCTTCCCACTCTGGCTTGAAATGCTGCATTTTAATTTATTAACTTACCATATTGTAACGAGGTTCTTGGTGTCTAGAGTCCTTCCACCAGGCTGGTACCCCCACCTTCTTGCTGCTGGAGTCCTTGACTGCTAACAGCTCACCCTTGCATTGTTCTTGGGAGGGCTGACCTCGACTGATAGGAGCTGCCTTGCCTAGAGATGCTTGGAAGGTCACACCCCACCCCATGCATGCCACTGACTGATGGATGCAGGGGGTATAGGTTACTGATGCCTGGGACAACCTCTGTGGTGCCGGTCATGTTCCCGAGTCCCTGAGGGATCAGGCTGAGTCTAGGCTTCTCCTGAGCCCACAGCTCTGCCTCTTCTCGCCCATCTGGTCCTGCTTTTTCCTCACTCCCCAAGAGTTCTCCTGAGAGCTGTCCCTCAGCAAATTGCTACACAAGGATCCCAGAGTCAGGTTCTGCTACTAGGGAGCCCTCCCTCAGTCACATGTGCCCAGGGCTCTATTTCTGGACTGTTTGTTCCGAGCCATTGATAACATTTACCAGCTGGTCCCAGTATCACACTGTTTTGTTTTTGCTTCGGAGTGGTCTGATCCAATAATTACTTTGCCACTCATTATTGTTAATTAGCTTTAAAAAACAATTGTCACGGGGACTTCCCTGGTGGTTCAGTGGTTGAGACCTTATGCTTTCACCGCTGAGGACGCTGGTTCAATCCCCAGCTGGGGAATGAAGATCCTGTATGCTGTGGAGTGCAGCCAAAAATTAATACAAATTCTTCTAAAAATCATGGTAAAATGTACATAATATTCATCCTTTTAACCATTTGTAAGTACAATTCAGTGATAGTGAAAACATTCACAACACTGTTTACATGACCACTGTCTATACCCAAAATGTTTCATCCTTCCCAACATAAATAATACCCATTAAATAATAATATCCACTTCCAGTCATCCTCCAGCCCCTGGGACCCTCTACTCTGCTTTCTGCCTGTCTGCGTGCCAATCCAGGTACCTTAGATGAATGAAATCATACAATATTTGACTTTCCGCATCTGGCTTATTTCATTAAGCATAATGCTTTCAAAGTCTACCATGTTGTAGTATATATCAAAATCTCATTCCTTTTAATGGCTGAATAATATTCCATTACATTTATATATCACATTTAATTTATCAGTTTACCTGTTGACGGATACTTGGGTTGTTTCTGCTTTTTGGCTGTTGTGTGCTGCTGTGAACACTGGTATACAGATACACCAGTACTCCACTGGGTCCCTGGAGAATGTCATATGTAAAAGCAAAGAGAATAGTGTAATTAGTGCCCAAGTACTCAACTGCCAATTATTGGCTGTAGCTAATCTTGTTTCCTCTTTATTTTCCCCTTGAACACACACACACACACACACACACAATTCCTCTATCTCCTCCCCAACCTCTGCTGCTGGCTTATTTTAAAGTAAATTCTAGACATTATGTATCTTTAAGAAAAGGATTCCTTTAACATAAACACCATACCATTACTTCATCTTTAAAACAAATAATCATTTCTTTGAAACATCTAATATCTAATCAGGGTCAAATTTCCTTGATTATCTCCAAATGTTGGTCTGAGTCACACGTTGCATTCTGATGACATGACTTATATTTCCTTTAACCTATTAAAGTCCCTCTGTTTTTTTTGAACCTAAGAAATTTTTTTAGATCCTTTGTTCATAAGCTAGCGTGCTGTGACCACGTCACAGGTCCCAGGGTTGCTGCTTTTCCCACCCTTCAGTAGACAGCGCTTCGGGTGCTCCCCTGGAGCTGCACCAGTCTCGCACCTCCACAGAGCGGTCAAGTGGGTCCCCATTTCCACCTTTAGTAAGTGTACCATCTGAAAACGCATTTCCTTGGGGCCTTTTTGATGGTAAGTGGGGAGTTGGAATTCTCAAGGCTTTTTTGGTTTTCTGTTCTTAAGAAATGACCTTTTCCAAGAAACCTGTTGGATGACTCAACAGGAGGCCCTAGGACTAACAAAGACACCAAGTTGTTTCACAAAATGCATAATAGAAGAAAGAAACATTTATAGATTGAACATCACTTTAAACTATGGTTTAAAATATGAGTGAATTATTAAACTGGATGAACACAGATATAACTATTCCCCCTATATCTCAAAAGTTATATATATATATATATATATATATATATATATATATTCAGATATAACTATTCCCTCTATATCTCAAAAGTTTTATATATATATATATTCATGATGAACAGAAGTTGGAAAAGTAGAGATATTTGGATGAAGAGTTATCATGCATTGCATTGTATAAGGTGATTTTCCAGTTAGAGAAGGACAGATTCATTTCCTAAGAAGTCTCTGCCTCCGCTTGTCTTTATTTTTTTATTCTGTGAAGTTTCTCCATCCACTGCCCTTGACCGGGTGTTTCACTTCCTCCACAGAAGGAACTCTGAATATGCTCTGGATTTTGTCTCTGGTTATTGGCCATCTCTGGGTGCCACCAGCTATGCCCTCGTCTCTGCTGGGTTCTCGCAGATTCCTTTCCCCTAGCTGCAGGCACTCTTCACGCTAGCTGGCAGCAATCACTCAGGCACAGGAGAAAAAACAAATGCAACATCAACAGTCTCAAATCATAGGAAGCAAGGAGCTAACTTCTTTTTTGTTTCCTCTTAGGCCAGAAGGGACGCGCCAGTGGCTTCTGCTTGGCTTTTCCTACAAGAATTACAATAGACTTACTCTTTAAGTCAGGGAGCAGTTCCATGGCAGTCAGGTTATCTGCTCCATCTGCACAATCAGAAGCTGGGGAGATGACTGAAGACTGCTGCTTCATAGGGCCTGCTGTTGACCGTGGCCGAAGTCTCAGTAATCACCTGAGGCTCTTAAAGTCCTGACTGGAGGACCAAGCTGGTGGTCTACATATCAAGGAAGCGGCTTTATTGACTGCAGGGTTTATTTTTTTGAGGTTTTGTTGAGCCAGGGTCAATTGTAACTGGAAGTTTGGGAGGTTCTTCTTTACCTGGCAAAATCACTGCAAGTTCTTTGGTGGAAAACTAGGAAAATGGTGCATAGTATATACTTGTGCTGTTCAAACTGGTTAGCAGTGTCTTAAGTTTGGAAATGGGATTATGAGGGGCTGAAACTCTAGTAAAACTAGGCCTCTATTCCCTAGATCCAGAGAACATTCAATTATATACTTCACAAGCAGTTGAATTGTGTTGACCAAATATTTCCTGCTCTTTGCCTTCAGGACGCCTCGTTGCTTCATGGCCCCCTTGTGGTTGGATGGGGTACTACATGACTAGTTCCGGCCACCCTGTTACGAGCGAATGTATGTCACTTCAGGGCCAGAACATCTAATTGCTGATTTGTTACCCTCCAGATCAATACTTTTGCTTTTGAGTTTGGCAGTGTTCATGACTGTTCATGGCAGTGATCGTGACTACTTCATTAGCCTATATCCTGGAGTGAGAAGGTGTAAAGTGAAGAGGACCCAGCAACTTGCAATAGATATATACGACGTAAACAAGAAGCAAACCTTTGTTACTTCATGTCATTCAAATTTTGTCATAATCTAGCATACTTTGATTGGTACAAAAATTGCTTCTGGGAGATGGAGGTTATCTTAACAAAATCTGACTTTTGTGGCATTGACTTGTGGGGCAAGGAAGACGATTGTGGAAGCTGTTATACATGAGTGAATTTGACAAAACCGTCACCTACAATAAACTGGAAGACAATGAACCTAGTAAGCTTGTAGCTCCAGGAGAGGGAGACTAGAAAACAAAATGTTAATAGCAGGTATTGGTCAGTGTTGGCTGCAGCCTGATGCCCCCACATCCTTGAGGCACAGCGAGTACTTGGATCTTCATAGGAGGGAGTTGCTGAACTGGGCACAGCCTTGTGGTACAGGCCAGGTCTGCCTAGTGGCCCCTGCCCACCCACCTGGCCCTGTGGCACACCTGTGCATGCTCAGTCCCTCAGCCGCGCCCAACTCCTTGCGACCCTAAGGACTGTAGCCTGCCAGACTCCTCTGTCCATGGAATTCTCCAGGCAAGAACCCTGGAGTAGGTTGCCATTTCATCCTCCAGGGGATCTTCCTGATGCAGGGATCGAACCTGTGTCTCTTGCATCTCCTGTATTGGCAGGCAGTTTCTTTATCACTGACCCACCTGGGAAGCCCTGCGGCACACCTGCCCCCCACCCTCAATTCATGCTGCATGTCTCTTCCTCCTATTCTGAAGCTTGTTTCCATGGAGACACAAGAAGCTGCAGGCCTGCCTGGCATCTCTGCTGGCTTGTTGGCCAGCCCGGGCAGCCTGCAGAGTTGCGGGCTGCAGGAGAGCAGGTGGGGAGTGCCACTGGCTTCTGCTTATTGCCTGGCTTGCCCTACAAGCTGCGGCCGTAGGGCTGTAGACCACCGTGGTCTTCAGATGCAGCTCTCCCAGTGCTTGCTGAGGCTACAGGGGCAGCACGCGTAGTATGGGGCTAGACAGTGCCGGGTAAGGCCACCCAGAAAACACGGCAGCTAGGAGGTGGGATCCTGTGGATCTATTCTTCTCCCCCGAGGCAGACTTCTTGGCATCACAGTGGTTCCTATGGCCTCTCTGAAGATCTCTTATGCAGCTGAGCAATCGCTGTGCTTATCACAGTGCTATGGCCTGCTCACTCCTGCCTTCCCTCCTCCTTTGCCTGTCTCACTCCAGCTACCCTGGGATTCAATCCCCCCCCCCAAAAGTGTTAACATCTAAACTTTTGCCTCAGACTTTTCCAGAAAATCGAGGCTGAGGCAAAGCTCATTCTTCACACTTTGTTTTACAAAAATCGCCCTGTGACATCAGTTTTGCTCAACACATAGTCACTTAGCACCTCCTCCTGTTTGCTGGGCACCAGGAGAAACTTTGGGGACGCAGTGCTGAACACAGCAGGTACAGTCCTTCCCCCAGAGCCTTTGGGGTACAGGCGCCAAGGGAGACGTGGGAAACAAATATCCCATTATGTAGAAAGCCAGAAAAGCAAATTCTAGAAGCTTTTATGTCTATTATAGGTCAATTCTAAAACCTGTGAACAAGGAGAAAGGGAACAGTGGCTAGATTTATACAAATTCTGCGTGCCAGATAATCCCTTTCCTGAAAGTGGACGGTCAGGGGTGCTGGCGAGGTGAGTACTTGGGTCACAGTACTCACCTGAGAAAATATTGGCCTAAGACTCTTCTAGCAGCTTCTGGGTCGGTCAACTCCGCAGACTGGAGGACAGGATACTCTGGTGGACTCAAGAGAAGATGACGAATTTGGAAGGTTAAACCTTCGAGAGGAAGGGATTCTCCCTCAGAGAGGGTGGACCAGAAGCTGGGAGTCCACTAACGACCTCTGACCTTCCCTCCCACTCAGGCATCCTGTGCTGCCCTGAGCACCTGTTGTCTTTTGGAGAATTTTATTCCAATTATTTGCTCCGTGTAGCAGGAGTTTTGGTACTCTACAGGTCCTGTAGCCCTCATTCACCAGTCCTGTGTACTCACCCTCTTCTAAAGGCTGGCATCGGGGTTTCCTTGTTCCTTGGGCTCTGGAGTGACCTGGAAATGCCTGTGTTTATGCCCCTCCAGAGCAGCCTGTAGCCAAGAACTGCGAGTGGAGGAAAGCTAAACTTCCCCTCCTCGAGGTTGGGTCAACTCTCAATGGTAATTTACATACCACACTTCCCCCCAGAATCAGGTGAAGGCTAGGACTTTGCCTAAGATGGTCCCTTTGACTGCCTTTCCCCTTTGCTACTCTGCTCACCTCACTCCCAGGACCAGTTGAGTCCTTTCCACCCAGTGTTCTTGGATCTGAAGTACCAGAAATTTCTAATCAAAAGTGGCAAGAAGAAAAAAAAAAAGTGGCAAAGGGGTTGTCTGGGTGGGCCCTCAAGAACTGGATGGTCTGGTTAGGAGCCATCTCTGAGCACAGGAGGGCTGAGACCAGGCCTAAGAGCAGGGTGGAGGGGGAGGCAGAAGGGTGGGGCAAGGAGCTGTTCTTCAGTGGGATATCCTGCTGATATGGCTCTCAGTGAGGCACATACGTGCTCAGACGAGCACCTTCCACCCTTCTCAGGGGCACAGGAGGTCTGATGCACCGGGAGGCTTTGTTATTGTGAGGCCAGCTTCCTCCTCAAGGCTTAGCTCCCCCCTACTTCCTGCAAACACCTGTCTTTGTGTGCTCAGCAGGTGCTGGACCCAGGATGGAGATTTGCCTATGTCAGGGGGCTCAGGGGGACCAGAAACCTCACACCTCCGGTACTGCAGCCCCTCCGGGGACACTACCCAAAGGCGGGCACAGCAGAACCTGTGATGGAGAGAGATGCAGCTCAGCTTTCTTCAGTGAGTTTGAAAACAATGCTTAGGGATCCCCAAGCCTGGATTCTTTCTTGTGGGGAAACATCATTTTTGTGCAAGAAGTCTAAGGGTCGGAAACTTGAACCCAAGGAAACTAATTCAGGGCTTGGCTACTTGGGGGAGGGGTCTGAAGTTCTGATTGTGCTTTTTAATTAGACCTGGGATTAGAGGAGGCCCTGGGGAGGGGTGGGGAGAGTGCGGACGTGCTTTAAAAACTTTTAGGTTTTTATGCTTGGGGTTCTGTAAAATCAAGTAATGTTTTTATTTCAAGTCCCCAAATTAAGGTCATTTGTTCTAATTTAGGCTTTTCCAATTCAGAGTAGGATTCTGAGACACTTTTAGATGATCAGGGAAAGGCTGAGGCAGCCTCTGGGAGTGAAAAGAGCAGAGGGGCAGCCTGGCTGGAGGGTCTGAGCTATGGGGGCGTGAGTCTGGGCCTCCTTTGTGTCAAAGGGCAGGGGAGCAGGGACCCCCTTTCCCCACCCCTCTGCTGGAAGTCAGTTCTGTACTCTTAACCTGTCTCCACCTCCAGACTCTGTCTAGCCCTCCCCGGAAGGCTCAGCAGCTCCTGTATCTCCAGGGAGGCATGGTCCCAAGCACAGCTCACCTGCTCAGAGTCCCCTGCTTGGGACTGTACCTCCCATGCTCAGACTCTGTCTTGGGGCAACTTCCACACCCTGGGGTCCTCTTATCTCTGGTGGCCCAGGCCTCCCCCAGACTCTGCCCTCCCTGCGTCGGTCAGCTCTGCTGGCTGCCAAGAGTGCAGTTTATCCGATGAAAGGGTAAGGCGAGACCTGCAGCCAGGTGTCGGGGCTCAGAGGTTGGGGTGGAGAGTGAGACCTTGAGGTCAGAAAATTCCTTCCAGACTCTGGCAGGCTCAGGGGACCCAGGCAAACCTGAACAACCGGGCCTGGCACAGACCAAGTCTTCCAGCAGAATGGGTAGCTCTCGAGACTTCTGGGTGGCCCTTGGGGGGGACCCAAGGGAGGCTACCTCGAGTCCCTGGAATCATGGCTGCCATCTCCTGGTCTCTGAACACCCCCACCATCTTCTACTCCATGTTTCTTAACCTCTATTGTGCCAGGGACCCCTTGAGGGTGCTGTGCGGCCTAAAATGAAGCCCTTTTCCAGAATGTTTTCAACGCATGAAATAAAATACACAGAATTACAAAGGGAACCGATTACAGTGAATAGGTTAATATTATTATTAAACAATAAACTGCGATGGAGTAATATGTGCGCTTCTTAACAAATCAGAAATAAGACCTAGTGGAGGCTTTAAGCAGGCCCATGGGCTCTCCCAGTGGCTCAGCGGTAAAGAATCTGCCTGCAATGCAGGAGACATGGGTTTAATTCCAGGGTCAGAAAGATCCCCTGGAGGAGAGGAAGGCAACCCACTCCAGTATGCCTACCTAGAGAATCCTATGGACGGAGGAGCCTGGTGGGCTACAGTCCATAGGGTTGCACAGAGCCAGACATGACTGAAGTGACTTAGCGTGCACATACAATTCTGAAGTAGTGACGAGCAAAACCATTGTCTGCAACAACTCTTCCGTCATAGAAAAGGGGCAGTGATTTCCACCGGTAACAAAGTCACAGGTAATAGTACATGGGGTTTGTCCACATTTATACTGAATGTAATGCTAAATTTCAGCTAGAGGGTAGTGCAAACAACAGCATCCTTTTTTTTCCCACCCAAGTTCATGGCTGCCTTAAACGCTACCTGCAAACTCCAGGCGAAGAACCCTGCCTTTTGCCTGGTCCCCTACCTCATAGTATCTGCTTTTCTCACTCCTTGCCACCAGGCTCCTCTCTGTGCCCCTCTGCCCCTCAGCATCAGGTACTGGACCTCCTTCACCACCCATCTCCCCTACTTTTCAGGGGCTCGAACAGGCTGGTTGAGGTCTGAACCCAGAGAGTGCCCTGAGCAAGCTGAGTGTTGGGCCACACCCCTCAGGCCTGTTCTTGCCCAGGAGTCAGCAATAGAGACATCCGTGGTTTAATGGGTGGGAGGGGGATCTTACCTGTCTGAAGCTAGGTCCTGGAGGGACACACCATAGTGAGTGGCAGCCGGTGGATAAAACAGGGCAGCAGTCTTTGCTCCTGGGGGTTGGTGGAAGGAGAGATCACCAGTTACAGAAGAGTTGACATCAGGTGGGCTCATTAGTTACCAAGGAAACTGATAGGAGGGCAGGCCCCTCACTGCCCTCTTGATGAGAATTGTCAACAGCTGGGGCCTGGAGCAAGTACATAGGAAGGTCAATCACATGCCTAAGACCTACGTGAAGTAGGCACTGGTCAGGCAGGGAATGTACAGAGAGCAAGAGCTCCACCATCTTGAGTGGCTTGACCATACAGAGAGTTTGCAAAGCAGCAGCAACGAACAAAGGAGATGGAGCAGAGAGTAGGTGGGAGGGCAGGAGTGTGTCCAGATGTGTAAGTTCAGATGTGTGCGTGGATGGCACTGACATAAAAATGGGGGCTGGTGCCTACCACTTTGTGTTCAGCAGCGTTTTTTAAAAATCCCAATGCCTAGGCCATGCCCTCGGCCAACTAAAGCCGTCTCTGGGGTTGGGCTCCAGGTGTCGTAATTCATTAAACTCCCAAGTGACTCCAGCGTGCATTGGGGGCTGGGTGTGAAGGCAGAAGACAGAGAACTGGGTGGGAAGAGAGAGGAGAGGCCCTAGAAGTCTCACAGAGGCACATCTGTGTGCTCAGCCCAGAGCCCGAACCGGACCAAGCAGGGAAGGGAAGACAGGACAGAGGACTGAGGGACCCTACAATTTTTGCTGAGTTTGAGGACCCTAATGTGGAGGGCGCCAGCCAACACCAGTCCCTGAAATTGCTAGCGTCTCCTGGGATTAGCTGGTTTTGCAAAAGAAGAGAATGAGCACCTTCCCCACCAACGCACTCATTGCCCTGCAAAGAACTAACCCCCGTGGCTCCCGAAGGTAGGGGAGCTGGGGCCCCTGGAGGCTGTGGGGCTGGCGTGCTTGGCTACAGGCTCCCATGCCAGCTCCCATACCAGCTCACTTCCCCATTCTGGGAAAAGGGCTGTGGCCCGCATACCTGCCTTTCCTTCTGTTGCTCCTATGCCCCCTCCCGGAGGGTCTGGGTAGGGGCTCACTCACAGGCCACAAAATGGCCTGTGACAAGACCTGCCTGGGCCCCAGAGAGAGAAGGGAAGGCCTGGTAACCACCCTCAGCCTCAGCAACCAGGTGCAAGACACGGGGGCTGGCACTGCCAAGGTCTACCGAGCTCCGGGCACTGTGCAGGTGATTCACTGAGTCACTCTTGTCAATTAAATCATCGGAGCCAATGAGGCTGGCACCGCTGTCTCCATTTTATAGGCAAGAAAGGAGGCTCAGAAGGTAGGAGCTGCCCAAAGTCACAAAGTTCCACACGGCGGTGCAGACCTGGGTGATCCCGTCGTTCTCTGGTGATGATACACGTCTGTGCTGTCCAAAATGTGCAGCTCCAGGCACGACAGCCCCTGTTAGCCCGGGGCCCTGACGCTGGGGTAGCTTGCTAGTGTCCTCTATGCACTTCCTTATGAATAGAGCAGTTTTAGCGCCTCATTCTAGGGCTGAGGAAACTGAGCCTCAGAGATGTTGCTTGTTCCTTCCCAGGCGCTTATGGATAGGAGCAGCGCTGGGCAGACGCGAAAGGAAATTCAGTGTTGACAGTTTCGGGATTCTGCTCCCAAAGCCGACATGTCTACAGTCACATCAAAAGACAAATCCGATTTCAATGCAGGATTTTCATTCAAAAGTCTTCCAGTGCTACTCATGCCACGCTCGGCTAAAGGAGGGTTTGTGGGGTGGTCACTGGGAACAGACCCAGACACACGTTGTATCCAGAATCACTCTTCACTAAGAACATCTCTAGCTAATTGTAGGTTACCATCCTGTCGTCTACACCTGTGCACTCTGAACAGTCAGAAATCGCTCCGGACTGTCCTAAGTCAAAGTGCGTACCTTCCTGCCTTCCTCTTGCCCTCAGAAAAATGCTTCACTCCATGGGGAACAGCTAAGGATTGTGGTTGCTCCTGCTGCTGCTGCTAAGTCGCTTCAGTCGTGTCCAACTCTGTGCGACCCCCGAGACGGCAGCCCACCGGGCTCCCCCCTCCCTGGGATTGTGGTTAAGATCAGCTAAAAAAAATGTTTTTTAATAGTCTTTTTTTCCCTTTTATTTCCTTTTTTATCCCCATTCCCCACTCTCATGACCTTCTTCCCCACAGGAGGCTATTCTAATATATTTAATGTGTGTAGCTTTATATGTATGCATTTTTGTAAACATGCACTGTTTAGAAGATTTTTCTTAAACAGATACAGAACAATTTTTTTTTAATATGTATTCGGCTGCACTGAATCTTAGTTGTGACGTGCGGGACCTGGGTTGTGGCAGGCACGCTCTTCACTGCGGTGTGCAGGCTTCTTTACTTGTGGCGCAAAGGCTCAGTTGCCCTGCGGCACGTGGGATCTTAATTCCCCAGCCAAGAATCGAACCCATGTCCCCTGCATTGGAAGACAGATTCCTAACCACTGGACCACCAGGGAAGTCCCCAGCTAAAAATTTTGAAGAAGAAAATTGTTTTTCCTGCTGTTCCAGCAGATCACCAAAAGATCAGAAAAAGTATATAGTAATTCCTAGGGTAGATCGAGCCTTTCTGTGTGCCCCAATTAGAGTGCTCAACTAGAAAATGTCAAAGGTGCTAAGGAATGAGTTTCATGTTTGTTTGTTTTTTTAACTGAGATACAACTGACATAACATTATATTGTTTTCATGACATAACATTATATTATACAACATAATGATTCAATATTTGTATATATTGCAAAATGATCACCACGATCAGTCTAGTTACCATGCATTACCACACATAGTTACAAGTCTTTTTCTTGTGATGAGAACTTTTAAGATCTAGTTTCTTAGCAACTTTCAAATATACAATACAGTATTATTAACCATCTGAACTCTACATCGCAGGTCTTAGCTATTTTACAACTGGAAGTTTGTATTTTTTGACTACATTCACCCAATTCACTCACTCTAAATTTCGTTAAGTCAGGTAGCAAATTCTTGCTTTTGATGGGCTTCTGTGTGTGCCCAAGGTATGTGAAATACAGGACCACCCACTCAAAGGGTTTTTTTTTTTTTAACACCCACATGCCCTTCTAGAGGATGTGGTCAGTTCTCTAGTTAAAGGTTTGCTTTTTTGGCCTTACTTATGTTTTCCGTGACTTTTTGTTTCCTGAGTCCTCTCTCACACCTATTAACTGGCCCCGACTCCCTCAACAGAAGCCTCCAGCTAAAGCAGGGGAAGGGACCAGTCTATGAGGGGTGACCTTGCCCGGGGCAGCCGCTGTGCGTGGTGCCAGCTCAGGGTGTGGCACACTGCTGTAGCTGTTTGATGAAGGCATGGCACCAGGATAGGGATGAAGCTGAAGACTCCTGGGCCGGACTCACTGAAATGACCCACACGGATCAGCAGGAATGGAACGTGGGCTCAGAGGTGACAGCCCTGAGCGCCTGGGCCAGCAGGACCAGGAGGTGTCAAACCCAGGAATGGAAGACAGTCCCACACTGCTGTGTAGACTCGGGCCTATAACTCTCCCCACCTGCCCTGCCCCGCCCCACTTGGCCAGCATAGGCTGCATAGAAGAGAACTCAGTGGGAGCGCCCAGAAGGGAAGTAAGGGTGGAGAGAGCACCAGAGACAGAGGTCGGCCACAGAGACATTGACAGACCACCAGGACAATTGACTGTCTCCCAGTGGGCAGGTACATGCCAGGTTGGGGGAGGAATGGATGGCACTCCTGAGCCCAGGGCAGCTAGAAGAGCGGAGCGACACTGCTGCTTTATGATGCAAGGCAACACAAAAGCAGGGATTTCTGAGCTTCTCATTTACGGTCTCTCCCTCAGGCTAAGGGAAGGAAGGAGGGCCCTATCCTATCAGGGTTTGCCTGGAATCCAGCAGATTCCTGGTGAGGGAGGGTCCAGGTGAGCAGTTGGCCAGGTGCCTGCAGGAACGTGTTCACCGAGACACTTAATATTCCCCTGGAAACAGCTGCAGGGAGTTTCCCAGGAGTCTCTGGGTAACCAGATAGCCCTGGCCAGCCCCGGCATGAGGAAACTGATCCCCAGGAGTAGACAGGATGGGAATGGCATTACTGTGCTGTCTGCTAGGCCAGGATGGAGGGCAGGAAGGCCTGCCTCCCTCCCTGGATGCTGGGTGCTGTGGCCAGAACCCCAGAAATGCAGGACCATGAGGCTTTTCTTACAAGGACTTTTACAGTTTCTCTGCAGAGGACAGGAATTCTGGAACTCGGGTGACCTGTATGTAAAGTCGTCATCAGGGCCCTGTGGGCAGTGTCGTGATGCTGGTTGGTCACCATCCCTCGGCAAGTGCAGTTACATGTCTGCTGAGGGCCCACTGTCGAGACGTTTCTGACTCCTGCGTGATCTAACATCAGACATCATCCCCCTGCCTCCCTGGCCCCTGGCTGCGCAGATGCCCAAGCCTTCTTTGTCATCCCAGAGGAGCTCTCAGGCCTCCCCCTTCCTGTGTCCCTGGTGCTCCCCCATGAGTGAGGGGCCTGGAAAGCTTTTCCCACCTCCAGCCACACCAGCAAAGTGTGAAGAGCAGAGAGCAAATCAGTGTAGAGCTGTGGGCGAGGGCTCCGGGTACCACAAGGCGCACGACACCTTTGGATCTCCCTGGCATGGCAAGTGGGATGGTGGGGGGAATGGGTATGATCGTCTATAAACTCTTAGGCCAGGTTAAACAGAAGGGTGGCTTGGGCTTGTCCAGGGGAAACATGGAGGCTGAATAGGCGGCTGGCACCACAGCCCACCCAGGGCATGGGCCATGTCTCCATGAGCAGCCCCTGGGATGGGGTGAGAAGTTAAAGAACAACATCTACAGGTGAAGTGAGAGGGATGATCTCCTGGCTGGTATTGGGGCTGGAGGAACATACACTGTCCACTGGCTACCGTGGCTGCTGGGGGTGGCGTGGAGGGATGACACACGTGGGCTCCGTAACCCTTCCCTGCTCTGCTTTGTTGGAGAGAACCTCATCTCTCAGGCCCCCCACCTCTGGCTCCCAGGTAGGCTTGGCCACTGCGAGACACCTGAGGAGGACGGGAGATCAGAGAGGGGAGTGGTGGGCGTTCAGACCCTGTGTTCTGCTCCCCATGGCATCTCTGCCGGCAGCCATGTCCCCACGAGGCTCCAGCTCCCCTACCCTGCTGTGAGCCCCCTCTCCCTGGGGCACCCTGGGGGCAGCTCCAGCCCCGGAATCCCTCTGTCCTCCCAGCCTTGGATGTGGTGCCCTGCTGTTGCTAATCTCTGGATGCCTCAGACAGGTTTCCACTACCTGTCACCAGTCCCTATGTCGTTTGGAAAATCTAGATCAGCATTTTCGCCTTTAATGGATAGCTGGATCACCTGACTGAGTAGGTCTGGAGCACTTCTAACAGGCTCCAGGAGACCCTGATGTGCTTGGTCCTTGGACCACACTCTGAGAATCGAGGACCAGGGAGGCTTTTGCATTACTGAGACAACGTGCCAGCCACTCTGCTGGGCATTAGGTCACAACAGTGAAACAAATAACCTGTTTGCAGTCTAGAGAGGGAGACAGACACAATCAGATGAAATAAACAACACCACTGCTAAGTGCTTCAGGAGATGGACAGGAGGCTGTGAACACTCGGACTCCAGGATGCCTTCCTTGACACCTGGAAGAGGTGGTGTTTGAGCTGAGACCCAGGGAAGGGGCAGAGGAAGGTTCCAGAGCAGCGAGTGAGCAGGGGCTGGGTGACCACAGGACTATGTGTAGTCTGTGGTCTGAGAGGCCAGCCCAGTCAGAGTGCAGGGGCGGTGGGCGGGCCCAGAGGCTCAGGTCACCAGGCACCAAGCTGGCTCCTCCTCAGCAGGAGGATCTGCAGCTGAACTTGACCACCTCCCGTGATCAGAACTCCCCTTCCCCCAAGACCTGAACCTAACTTCCAGGAAGGTCTCCAGGTGCTGGCAGCTGGTGCTCTCAGACACTTCCCTGCTCGGCTGGCAGCCACACCCAGACTGCCTGGCGCCTGAGCTTGGCTGCTCTTTGTCGAAGCAAGGTTGTGGTGGAGATTGCATTCAAAAGGGACGGTAGCAGGGGAGGCAGGTCTTTGCCTGGGCATACAGTCCCCTGTGAGGACGGCCTGACCTGTACACGCAGACGCTGAGTGGGGGACGGCACACCTCTTCTTGCTGACTCTTGGTTTAGTTTCCCCAATAAAACCCCCCTCTTATCCCTATGTACTGGGTGACGTTTGTAGCATTTTCCTTACCACCTCGCCACATTCAGTCTTTATCTATGACTTTAGAGCAACGGAAGCCATTGAAGGGTTAAGCATAGGATTATCTGATGGAACCTGTGTTTCCAAACACCTTTAGGGTTGCAGCAGGAAGAATGGGTTGTAAGAAGATGGGCAGGAGAAAGGCGGAGGCCTTGGAGAGAGGAGCTGTGTGTGTGTGTCTGTTCTGTTGTTAACTCAGGGGACCCCGGGGCCACAGAAGCACCAAGAGCCAGTGGGTGTTACTGAACCCTGAGTTCAGCCTCGGCACTGGGAGAGGAAGAAAGTTAGGTCTGTCTCTGAGGGCATGTGCACTAACCAGGGTGGGAAGTGGTGGGACTGGTCCTCAAAGACCCCCACCCTGTCTGACCCTCTACTGAGCGTCTTCCTCCAACCTCCTGCGTCACCATGGTGAGCCTATAACGAGGGGCCTGGGGAGGACACGCATCTCAACCATGAGCTGGCACCTGTTGGTAGGCATCGCCTGCCCTGGCCGCCCGAACCTGGGGCTCTCGGGAGCTGTTTGTAAAGACTTGGGGGCAAGGAGGAGGACAGGGCATATCTCTCCACTCCAGGGCTCCTCAAATCTTGGCACTGTGCCCCAGGACACAGTGACCGCATAGGATGTCCCTGGAAGCGGCACAGATGCCCTGGGGGCAGAGTGCACGGCCCCGTCCGCTCCAGCTCCACGGCTCTCACTCTGCTCCTGCTGTGAGTGTGGTCCTCCGCCTCTGACACTCACTCACCTCAGGCCGGGCCTGCAGCCTGGGGAAGCTCCCAGGTTTCTGCCAGCTTTGTGGGGGTTTTGTTTCTTTTTCCCTATTTATACTTCAATAAAAAAGTTTATGATTAAAAAGCAACAAACAAAAATTGCCTTATGATCTGATCTCCCCCCAGCTGCGTTATATTCTGGCACATCTTCTCAGCTTCTGCATCTGTGACCTCAGGTGCCCAGCCTTGGTCCTGCACAGGATGGTTGTGAAGGGGTGATGGGTAATGTGGGCGGACATGAGAGGGTGCCCTGTGGAAAGGCTGAGTATAGGCCCCACAGACAACCCCGAGCTGGGGGGTCTTAGGGGAGGCAGAAGCTGTATTTGATGAGCTTGGGGAAAAAGAAATTTGGCCAGAGGGAAGGACGAAGTCCAAGAGCCAGAGCCTAGCAATCTCTTCTGTAATATACACATACACACACATTCACACAGACACACACTCTCAGACTCCCTGCATGCACACACACACACTTGCACACATTCACACATGCATACTGCCATCTTCAGGGACCTGTGTCTGAGGGAGCCGAGGCGCCGAGTGGCTGGGCATGTGCACGCCCAGCTCTGCTACTTAAAGGTGGGGACGGAGCCTGTGACTCTCAGTCGCCATAACTGTGGCACTCCCTCCTTTGTGCTTCACTGGACACAGCGCAGCCAGCACCCCCAAGGGCAGCTCCGGGCTGGGTCCACGCTGGACACAGGAGCAGACAGCCGGCAGACCAGGAAGGGGTGCTGAGGATGGGGGAAAGCTGGAAGGCCGGGCACAGCTAGTGTCCTGAGCTCCTGGAGCCCTTGATTTCTCTGTGGGCTTGAGAAAGGACCAGCCCACCTCAGGATGAACCCTCCTTCAGGGCCAAGAGCCCCGCTGGGCCCGGTGCAGGAATCCAGCTGCCTGGCCACCCCAGCCTCCTCCAGCAGGTGGGACAGCACCCGGAGCAGCGCCTCCAGCCTGGGCCACCCTCCGTCCATCAGCCCCACGGTAAGCCTGGGGCGAGTGTGTGCATGCAAAGCCTCCCTCCCCTCCCCTGGTGCCCTTCCTGGGGACAACAGGGGATTTGACAGGGAGATAGAAAGGCCTGAGCTCTGCTCTGGGATGGTGGGCATGTTACCGAACCTCTCCGAACCCGTCCTACGCAAAAAGACCAATAGAGGAGAGTGTGGCAAGTTTTACTTCGCCATGGAGAGCATCTGAGGAACAGAAAGGCCAGCCTTATGGGACAAAGGGCTGGAATGGCCCATCCATTTCTTTCTGGAGGTGGTAGGATGCCCCCAGAGCCTTCCAAAGAGGAAGGCTTACTCTGGGCCTCAGGATTTGTCCCAGGCCACAGTGAGGTGTTGGTGCCTTCTCCTGCCTCCATCATCCTAGCCAGGCCCAGGGCCATCCCTCAACATCCCACCGTTAGCTGGGGAGTGATGAGCCTTCCCTCAGGGCTGTGGGATGCTGGCCTAGGTTCTGGACAGGAAGGGAAGGCTCCAGTAGCTATAGGAGCCAGGGCAGGACAGAGATGAAGCCACTCCTGTCCCTGGAAAGCAGCTGTGATGGGAGGTCTGTAAGGCCTTTGTTCTGGCCTCGTAGGATCATGACCTCCCTGCAGTGACTTGGGAGGGCTGAATTTTCTTTTTATTTTTTAAAATTTATTTTTAACCACACAGCATGCAAGATTCTAGTTCCTTGACCAAAAATTGAACCTGTGCCCCCTGCAGTGGAAGCACGAATTCCTTAACCACTGGACGGCCAGAGAATTCCCCATAAATTCTCTGTTTTAAAAAACATTATTATTTAATTCATTCATTAATTTGACTGCACCTCCACACGTACGAGGGGACTGGAATACATTTGCTAACTGTCTCAGGCGTTTGAGATGGGGCCCCTACAGAGGGGAGGAACCCACCTAGGAGAGGACTCTGCCTTCTCTAGGAAACATGGAGCCACTCCAGCCATGTCCCTGCTTGCTAAACATGTGTCTGTCTGTCCTGCCAGCCTCCAACAGGTAATCTTAGCATACTTCTAGAAGACTTTTGCCTCTGGGCCATAGGAGCTTGCGCTCAAATTTAGGGAGACCCATGTTTCCATTCCAGCTCAGCTGCCTGCAAGCTGTGTGAGCAAATGGTTTTGCCACTCTAAGCCTTCTGCCCCACTGGGAACCCTAACTCTTCTTCTCAGGACTATTTGGAAGTGATGAGGTCATGGGATGCCCTTATTTCTCTGTCTCTCCACAGGCAGTCAGGGCTCAGGCTGCTGCCTGGGTCCCCTTCCCCACTGTTGATGTTCCAGACCACGCCCACTACACCCTGGGCACAGTGATCCTGCTGGTGGGACTCACGGGGATGCTGGGAAATCTGACGGTCATCTATACCTTCTGCAGGTGCCCGGTTGGCAGGGTGGGAGCCTGGGCACTGAGGGCAGCCAGCCAGGAAGAGATGGGGCAGAACACAGGACTGAAATTCTGGTGCCAACTCTGCCAGGGCACTGTTGAGCCTAGCCTTCAAAGCCAGGAAAGGAGCCCAAAAGTAGTCCAGAGCAACTTGAGTGGCATATCCGATTGGGCCCCAGGTGCACCCCCTACACCCTGTGTAGGACACACACACATCTCTGCCTGTTCGCTCTGCCCTCGGTTCACCTCCACCATCACCTGCCCCGGTGGGCATTTTCCCTTGACTCAAAGAGCAGCCCTGGTATAGGGATCCTGAGTCTTCCAGCCCTTCAGCAGCCAGCCTTCCCACCACCCTTGGCTTCCTTCTCTAGCTGCCCCACTCACCAGCTGAATGGCTGAGATGGGCATGTGGAGGCGTGAATCACCCTTAGCTGAAATGACTTTAAGCAGATACTAATCTCCTTTGAGTCAACTTTTCTTATCTGCAAAATGGAGCTGTCACTTACTTCATGAGTCAATGTGACGATTAAGTAAGTTTTTGTGTGTGTGGTACCCAGCAAATGAGTGAATCCTGACTGTGCCACTTACTGAGTCTTGCGATCACAAGCTGCTTCACGGGTGGGAGCTTCAGTGTGCTTACTGGAAAGTGAAGGAGGGGGATAGACACACAGATGGATGATTGTAAGAGACAGGGTTCGTGGAAGTACCTGACCTGTGGACACCATCGTCAGCTCCTCTCCCCTTTGCCAGCTCTCAGGGTGAGGACTGCAAAGATGCTGGGAGAGGAGGAGAGAGGCATGAGGTGCTGCCTTGCGGGGTCTCACTTCACTGCCCATGATGCCAGGCTCCAGAGCTGTTTGGCTGGTACTTGCTGGGCAGTGGGATGGTCTGTGGCCCAGCAGCTCATGCCCCTGTGCAAGCACACGTGTGTGCATGGGTATGCATGCATGTGCACACGTGTTTGAGGGACGCTCCCCAGAAGAAGCTCCTCCTGACAGCATCTGACCCCTCCCAGGAGCAGAGGCCTCAGGACGCCTGCCAACATGTTCATTATCAACCTCGCGGTCAGCGATTTCCTCATGTCCTTCACTCAGGCCCCCGTCTTCTTCGCCAGCAGCCTCTATAAGCAGTGGCTCTTTGGAGAAGCAGGTAGACCCTTGGAATTCCCTTCTGCTGGGGGGAGGAGGAGGGTTGGGGCAGGGGATGTCCACAGTGGAGGGTGGCCCGCGTGAGACCGTGATATGCTCTTCCTGGGCCATGGGTGGGTAGCACCCCCTCAGACTCACGAGTTGGCAAGAGGCTTCCATGAGCCTCTGTCAGATGCAGGCAGGCAGGGTGAGAGGAACACAGGCCTGTTTTCCTTGAGAGGCCACTGCTGGAGCTAAGTACACACCATCCGCACACCCGCCTTGCCCTCGGGTATCTGATCGGCTCCCCGCCAAGCACTGAGGTCAGGGAGTTATGCCCACAGGCTGTGAATTCTATGCCTTCTGTGGGGCTCTCTTTGGCATCACCTCCATGATTACCCTGACGGCCATCGCCCTGGACCGCTACCTGGTGATCACACGCCCACTGGCCACTGTCGGGATGGTGTCCAAGAGGCGGGCAGCGCTTGTCCTGCTGGGCGTCTGGCTCTATGCCCTAGCTTGGAGTCTGCCGCCCTTCTTTGGCTGGAGTAAGTGAGCTCAGGGAATCAGGGGACGGGAAGATAATTTGGGAGGGGCATGTTCAAGGGACAGGTAGGTGGACTTGGGTCCCCAAGCTTGCAGGAGGGGCCAGGGGACTGCTGAAGCCTCAGGTAAATGGACATTCAGGGGGCATGACTAGCAGCAGGGGGAACTGAGGCTGTACCATCAGTGATCAGAGGCTTAACCTGGACTCCCTTCCCCAAATACAGAAGGGAAGACCACGTGGTTCCTGATGGCAGGAAGTGACAGGTACATCTGATGCTGAGCTTGCAATACATCAGACAAGCAAGGGTTGGGATGTGAGGCCTCAGCAGGTAGAAGGGTTAGCAGCAGGCACCTAGCCTTCCAAGGCAGGACCAGGAAGCTGGCTTAAGTCTGAGGGAGTAAGACCCTGGGGCTGTGGTGAGGTCTATCTTCCAAACTGGTAAGATTGGACAGCAGTGGGCTTCACCAGCTGTCTTCTAGTAGCACCAGCTTGGAAAACTCCCCTCTATGTGCACAGTTTCTTTGCTCTGCGGTGCAGGGCTGGGGCCGGGGCCGGGGCCGGGGCCAGTGTTTGAGAAGCTCAGCCCCCACATCCAAAGCCCCTGCTGGATGAGGAGCCTGGGCCAGCACTGTCCTGGAGGCTGAGCGCCCTGCCCCTGGTTCCCAGGTGCCTATGTGCCCGAAGGCCTGCTGACCTCTTGCTCCTGGGACTATGTGAGCTTCACGCCATCGGTCCGCGCCTACACCATGCTGCTCTTCTGTTTTGTGTTCTTCCTCCCCTTGCTCATCATCATTTACTGCTACATCTTCATCTTCAAGGCCATCCGAGAGACGGGCCAGTAAGAGCTGGGTGCAAAGGAGGGGTTTGATGGGAGAAGGACTGTGCCCCTTCACCAGGGCTGCCTGTGGCTCAGTCTGTATCCAGCCCCCCAGGGCACTCCCAGACTCAGATGGGCAAAGACCAGCTCAGCACATGTGCTTATGGGGTGGGTTCCCTACAGACTGGTGCAAACTCGGTGCTTCGAAAAGTCTCAGGAGATAGGGTCTTCTGAAGAGAGGGCTTCAGACTTGGCCAAGGGGTCTGGGGGAAAGAGAAAACACCACAGGCAGAAGCACAGGCAGGCAGCTTAGCCTGGATATCATGGGGGACTTTCCGGGTGTCAGGGCTGCTGCATGGAAAGGATGGCCAGGTCCAAGAAGGCTCCCCGATAGTAGCCATGGCCCTGGCACTCACTGCAAGCTGAGTGGGGCCAGACCCAGACTCTGCATGCTTCCTAGAGCTCTCCAGACCTTCGGGACCTGCGAGGGTGGTAGTGAGTGTCCCCGGCAGCGGCAGCGGCTACAGAATGAGTGGAAAATGGCCAAGATCGAGCTGCTGGTCATCCTTCTCTTTGTGCTCTCCTGGGCCCCCTACTCCACTGTCGCCCTGATGGGCTTTGCTGGGTGAGCAGTGGCTAAGGGGCTGGGCTGGGGGCTGGAAGGGTGGGAGAAGGGTGAAGGGACTCTGGGGCAGCCTCTCTCTCCCCAGTCCAAGCCCAAGCCAGCCATCCTCATACCTTAGGTCCAGTCTCGTAGCCTTATTCTCCCTGCTGCTGTGAGATGCCCCACCCGAGCTGGGACTGCCTCATTCCTGGAGGTGCTAGGAGACATGCTCAGGAGTTCTGGGCCACAGTGGGTTTGGCCTGAGGGCCTACAATGGCTGTCAGGTCCTTCCAGACCCCTGGGGAGCATGCAGCCCTCCCAGAGCTTCTGGTTTCTTGTGGCTAGTGTCTGGAGACGTTGACACCTGCATAGCATGGACACTGGCCAGACTTCATGAGCACGTGAGACCGTAGAACCATGAGTCCTTTCAGGTGTTTGGGTATGAGACCTTTTTGGGTCCCCTGTCGGGCCCTCCTATGCAAAACTCCCAAAGGGCCAGGGGAACAGCAGGCATCAGGGTTTGATGGGATGTGGGGAGGGCTGGTCAGAGGGCCAGAGTCATTGAGGGTGAGGGGTGGGGTTACTGGCAGCAGCACAGTCTCCAAGGAACTGTGGGACCTGGTGAGACCCCCCACCTCTGGCACATCTTCTCAGCACCACTCCCTCAACCGCTCCCTGGGTTCCCATTCACCTCAGATCAGAATTCTCCTTGGCATCACAGTGCATCCCCTGGGAATGACTTAGTTATGCCGCTTTGGACCAGGCTGGGCTGTGCCCTGGCAAGGCTTGGTTGGCCTAAGAAGAAGAAGGTGCCTGAGCGGGTGGGTAGGTTGTGGAGTCTCCAGGGAGGGTCAGCTGGCAGGGGGACCTCAGCTTCTCTGTCCTAGGTACGCACATATCCTGACGCCCTACATGAACTCGGTGCCAGCTGTCATTGCCAAGGCCTCTGCCATCTACAACCCCATCATTTACGCCATCACCCACCCCAAGTACAGGTGGGACCCTCCACCAGGACCCAGGCCCAGATCCCCAGGCCCACCCTCATGGGCATGGAGGGCCTGGGCCTATAAATGGGGGCGGAGGCTAGCCATCTTTCCTGTCCTTTGTATCTGCATTGGGTGGGAACTCTAGCAACTGAGAACAGCTCGTGACCCCGGGTGGGATCTGGAGCTAATGTGACCCCCTCTGCTGCCTCAGCTTCCTAGGGGGCTCAGCTTGTGGGGACATCAGAGCTCCCTGGGCAGGGTCCAATACTAACTGGATTTTCAGAACTGAGGCCAAGAGGCAACCAGGATGGCTGATCAGCAGTGCTGCCTGCCGCAAAGAGAGGCCCCCAGACAGTGACAGCCTGGAGAGGTCGCAGCAGGGAGAGCTCTGTTCTGCTTCCAGGGCCGTGGTAGCAGCCTGGGACTGGTTCTGACCCGGAGCACTCTGCTGATAGAAGCCCCGCAGGGCTGGCCTCTTCCACGAGGGGGCCTTCAGTGCTTCCTTTTGCCTGGTGGTGTCAGTAACTCAGTGGCCCTGCAGAGGCCAGCGGCAGGCCTTAGTCTATAAACTCAGAGGCAGCTCAGGAGTGTTCTTGGTCCCCATTTGCAGAATTGTGGCTTGGGCCAGCCACTTGAGGGCCCAAACCAAGCATCTGGCTGAACCTGCCACCCTAAGACTCTGCCTCCACGTCCATGGACCCAGTGTCTGTCTGTCCATCTTCATAACCCAAATGTCTGAATGTCCCGGGCTCCCCAGTGACTCCTGGCCCACTTCCATTTTCCCAGTGTCAGCCTGTCCACCCACCCCATCTCCTTGAATCCGTCTGTCCACCCCCCTAACCTGATGTGCTGTCCTTCCAGATTGGCCATCGCCCAGCACCTGCCCTGCCTGGGGGTGCTGCTGGGCGTGTCGGGCCAGCGCACTGGCCTGTACACCAGCTACCGCTCCACCCATCGCTCCACACTGAGCAGCCAGGCCTCGGACCTCAGCTGGATCTCTGGACGGAGGCGCCAGGCATCCCTGGGCTCTGAGAGTGAGGTGGTAAGGAGGCTGGGCCCTCAATAGCTGGCATCTCACCATCTTTCCTCAGTTAGTCCAGCCTCAGACCTCCAGGCAGGCCTGCCTCTGAGACTCAGGAACCCTCAGGAACTTGGGACACTGGCAGGAAGAGCCCCTCACCACCTCCACATGGCCTTCCCTCATACAATCCTCCCTGCCAGGCAGGGGCACTAGATTCAGGGAGGCAACATGTTGGCCCCAGGTCACTCAGCAGCAGGGCCGGGACTGAACATGGGTCTTCCCACTCCAGGCCAACTCTTTTCCCTACCAGCACTATCCCAGGGCCTTAGAGTCTCAGATGGAAAAGATGAGCATTTCTTCCCTAGATGGGCTTCTAGAGAGACAGGTAGGTGCGAGCTCAAGCCCATCATCCTCATTGTTAAGGCCGCTCCTCCTGGAGGAGGGAGACTTGAGGAGCTCAGAGGATACAGCAGAAGGAGCACTGGCCCTGGAGCCAGGTACCTGTGTTCAAGTCTCACTGTGTGAGCTTATGCAGGCCACTCACCCTCTCTGAGGCTCTGTGTCCTCTCCAAAAGGGAAAGCCATCATCTCTACATACTAGATGGGGTGCCCGTGAATGACCCACCACGTTGTGGTCAGCCATAGGAGCTACCAGTCTGCCAGCACCTACTCGGGGCCTGGAACTGTGATGCCCTCTGAGGTCCCCGAGAGAGTTCCCTGTGCCGTGGGCTCCTGTCCCAGCTCCTCCATCATTGGGCCTGCCTCACCAAGAGCTTCCGCTGACCTCCTCCCACTGCCCCCATCCCGGGGGGTCTCAGTTGAAGAGCCTGAGGGAGGAGCTGTCAGAGTCCCTGAACTACTGTAGTGCACACCAAGGAGTGAATCTTATCCGTTAAGAGAGGCCTAGAACCTCATGAAGACGTACTCATCCCATGTGTTAAGAAATCACAAAAGCTTGTACACACACACACACATCCTAGCACACACACTCACAATTTGCAAGGGTTTCGTGACCAGCAGCCCTGCAAACAGTGTCATGGTCTCCACCCCAATGAACTATTGTAGGGAGAATGGAGAAAGGCCTGGCCAGGAAGGGGGCAGAAGCAATGCTGCAAATGCCCCCCTCACCTCACAGCGACTCTCCCCTTCCCCAGGGCTGGACGGACACAGAAGCAACAGCTGCCTGGGGGGCTGGCCAGCAGGTGAGCGGATGGTCCCCCTGCAGTCAGCGCCTGGACGACGTGGCAGCCAAGGCCCTTCCCAGGCCCCAGGGACGGGACTCAGAGGCTCCCGGGAAGGTAACTGGGTCTGACACCTGCCAACCTGTAGAAAGGTGGGACAGGAGAAAGTAGCCCGGGGAGTTGTTAGGAAAGGGGGCAGGCCCAGTGACCTCTGGGAATCACCCCCTCCCTGCACCTCCCAGCTTTCCCTTGCCCACCTGGGGGTCTTGGGGGGAATCTCTGACTCCAAGGTGTTCTGAGCAAGCCTGAGCATGACTGCACCTGAGAGCGTGTGTGTTTGCATGACCTTGGTGGCTATATTACGATGAATGTATATCGCATGTATGTGAATGTGTGACCATGTGTCCGGCACATGCTTTCTGTCCTTCTGAAACCACAGGGCATGGGTTTGAGTGCTGCCCTAATGTGTCTGCTCTAATCTGAGAATGTGACCAAGTGTGAGTGGCATGTACCTCTCTGCGACTGGAAACGGGATGTACCTGGGGGGGCGGGGCTGCAAGCTGTGTATGTGCTCGCTATGAATGCCCTGAGATTAGGATGTTGCCCAGAATACTTGTGGCTATTAAAAGAAGGCCAGCTGTCAGCCCAAGTGCCTATGGAACGGAATGTCGATGGCGATTAGAGAAGGCCGGGTTCTGGAACGCTGGAAATGCCGTGCGCACAGGCCCCGCGGCTGCTTTTCCCCCTCAGCTGACAGCTCCCACCCTGCCCCTCCACTCACACCCACACAACACCCCCAGTTCCTGGGCTCTAGGGCAGCAAGACTAAGACCAGAGGCGCTTTCCTGCCTTCCTTCCTCAAGGCTGCTCCCCTGCCTGTCCCAGAGAGGGGAAGCCCTGGGAAGCTCCCTACAAGTGGGGGGCTTCTGTCTCTTCCATCGTTGCCATGCCAGGGAACACCACTCCCCAGTGGCTCCAGCCCCAGAGAGGACTCTCTCCCCAGCCCTGAGGCTGGGCATTGTGCATGACCCCAGAGGCTGGGGCAAAGGCCGGCAGCATCCCCCAGGCTGGCCGGGCAAGGATGAAAGGCCCTGCACCTCTCCTGGAGGGAAAACTGGCCTGGGGTGGGGCACGGGGCAGAGGGGGACAGCGCATCAGCAGTCACCTAACACGCGTGATAAGCACTGCCATCGAGGTATCAGCACACAGGGTGCTGAAAGCAGAGGCAAGGCCCCGAGGGATCCTGGGAAACGGAAGGTAAACGGGGATTGCCAGGCGGGATGGGGCCGAGGAGCAGGGACCGGGCGGCCCGGGCTGAGGAAACAGCCGGTACAAACGCAGTGGGGCACAGGGTGTCCTGAACAGACAGACACAGAATGTCTCTCTGTGACCCTAGGAGCCACCAAGGGACTCTAGGAGCTGGAGGTGAGGATAGAGAAGGGGCAGGAGGTGGTAGGAACCATGGGGAGGCCCAACCAGGTGCTGGCATGAAGGGTCTCCAGTCAGGACCTTGGAGGACAGGAAGCCCTTGGAGGACTTATTGGGGCACTGAGGTGGGCTTGGTCAGCTTGGCAGAGTAGATTGGGCCTCTCCTTAGTAGCTGCAGAAGGATAGGTTGCGTGGAATGATCCAGCAGAGAGAAGATGGGAGGAAGTCAGTAGATAGGCAAGAAATGAGGTATTTAAGACGACAGGGAGAGAGGAGACACCCAAGCCTGGGAAAGTGGAGAATTGGTTGGTGGAGGTGAGGAGAGCTCAGTCTGGACCCCAGGAGTCCAGACCCTAGGACAGGCCAGCCTGGGGGACCGCCTGGAGGCAACCTCGGCCATTACCAGCTCCATTTTCCAGCCACATGGCCTGGAGAAGGCCCAACCCCCAGCCGGGACAAAACCTGCCCCTCCCCGCCCCCACGCAACCTCCCTTCATCACGAGGTGCCCCTAAACACAGAGGGTCCCTGAGCCAGTACTTCCAGTGGGACACTCTTTGGGCTAAACTGATGTCTGCTGCTTGCTTTCAGGCCAAGGGGCTGCTCCCCAACCTGGACGCCAGGATGTAGGGTGACCATCATTCCTGCCTGCCATCTGGGACACGTCCAGCTCCTTCACGTCTCCCTCACACACACAGACCCAGCGTTACCCGTGGGCTTGCAGGCTTTGGAAGCAGCCCTGTCACCCATGCTCGTCTAGATTCATGGCCCCGTACCACGAAACTCCTGCTCTGCAATGTGGGCTGCACCCACTTCTCAGTCCAACAGCCTGCACCTCAGGCTCAGACGGAAGAGTGGCGCCCAGGCCCTCCCGCTGCGGGGAGTCGTCCGCCTGTCCTCGGATGCTGTGTGCTGCGATTGTCCAGGCGATGATAATAGGGATCGCTCGGTCAGACACCGCAGCTATTTATGAGCTGCCTCTGCACTTGGGCTGGGCATTTCACTGGCACAGAAAGGACAGCACTGTGTCTCCCGCGGCCGGCAGTCACAGCCGCACACAGACCTTCACTCGCCGGAAACTGTTCCTCACCTCTGGCTCTCCCCCCAGAGCGCTGTTTCCACCATGGCCCACCCTCTTGTGCACACGTTCATTTTCCAGCACACGCTCCTGTGTGGACGCATTTGCATGCACACCAAGCGCACGCGTACACACACTGCGCCTACAGCTTGTTTTCAATCAGGAGTCCAAGTTCATCCCAGGGCTGTGTGCGCCTGGAGGGCTGTAGAAAAATAAAAAGCAGAGAAGGTCTCTGACAAGCACAGTCTCTACCTACTGGTGCCGCCATGGGAGAGAGAGGCCCAGGGGCCTGGCCTCTGAAGCCCGCAGCAGCCTCTCTCTTCCTACTCTCCTTCTGTCCTCCACCTTGTGATTTTCACGCCTAAAACCCCATCCCAAACTGCAGGGAGGAGCGTGGAGGAGGGGAAAGACCAGGCTTGCCCCCATCCCTACTCCCCAGTGAGCTGCTGTTATTGGAAAGCAGCTCACGCCCAGCTTGTGAGTACCAGCTGCTCTCTGGCTGGCTTCAGACCTCCCAGGGGAGGCAGATGGAGGGAGGCTGGCCTTCCCCTTTAAGAGCATCCTTTTCCTTACGCCTCCCTTTCCCCAGAGGCGGCATGGCGGGTGCCTGAGTCCAGAGAAAGAGCCTGCAACTCCAGGTACAGCCTAGGTCGGGGCTCCCTCTCCCTGTGCGGGTTCGGCCCCTTCCTTTCCCCACACTGGTCATGCCCTGCTGCTGGATCCTCTCTAGCCTGACCGGACAGATGCACCTCCCCCTACTCGGGAAGGAGATGAAGCTGGAATCAGGGATGGATGGGATGGGACCTGGGGGAGGGGCAGGGGATGGGAGTGCTGGCCATGAGCTGCTGGACTCCTGGGCCAGGCCTGGGCAGGGAGGACAGCTGGGCAGCATGACACGGAGCAGACGAGGTGGTGAAGTGGGGGAGAGAGCACAGGTCCCTCACTGGCTTCTTCCACTTGATATTTCTGTGACCTTGGGCAAGTTACCAAATGCCCCTGTGCAGTGGGGACTCCTTCTTGCCATTCATGTCGTATGTGCTAGGCCCAGAGTGTGAGGCTGGGTGCGGGCATCTGGGAAATTACCCGCACCCAGCCCTCCTCTGAGTCCTCAGGGCCCAGCTCAGGCTAGGGCTCTCCAGGAGGGCAGAGAACAGCCAGCCCAGTTGCCTTCCCTGAGCTTTGGTTTCCAGAGCAGGGAACTAGCGGGGGCCTTGATCTACCTCCAGACTATGTCGAGCCTGAGGTCTCTTCTGAGGAAGGGCTTCTAGAGGTATCTTGGCTCAAAGACCACACTGGCAGGAGTCCCGAGAGGTCTAGGGCCCCACCTAGAGCACACGGTCTCTGGGTTACGGGCTGGCCACATCACACATATTTTCCCCTTCCTGCCCCTCTGGCCCCTTATCCCAGCAGCTGAGCAAATGGCCTCTCCTCCCCTCCTCCCTGGCCCCTGCCATTCCGGCTCAAAGGGCACAGGGGCCTGGCGTGCAACACTGGCAGCTGGAGCTTTCCATGCTGCTGTCAAGTTTTCCAGGGCACAAATGAGACAGGAGAGCCAAGAATAACTGTTAGGCCCCCAGAGGGCCTGGAGGGTGCGGGGCCTGTCCCAGACCTGCTTCCAGACCCCGTGCGAAGGGTACCTTTCAAAAGGCAGGGCCTCCCCAGTTCCAGGCTTGAGCATCAAGAGGTACTGCCACTACTGGGCAGAACCTGTTATCTGGCACAAATCCCCATAGGAATGAGCTCAGGCTTCAGTATGGCCTGGGTCTACCTGTGTGACCTTGGGGAAGTCCGTTAACCTCTCTCTGAGCCTTGGTTCCTGCAGGACAAGTGGCAGCCTCTCGGGGTCTGAGGGGACAATGGTGTGGAGGGCCCAGAGCTGAGCTTGGCTGTGCCAGAGCTGCTGCTATTTACTACTGCTGTTTTGATGGGCTGGACAGCTCTGGGCCCTGAAGTTGTCAGTTCTGTTGGGGATAAGAGGATAAGCGGGCAACTTCAGGGTCTTCTCCAGGGATCACAGGGCTACAAACAGCCAAGTCACAAAGCCCTGGGCCAAGGGAGCTTAGCCATGGTCTTCTGGGCAAGAGAGTGGGTACAGCAGGCAGAGAGTGTGGCTGGGCAGACCGGGCTCTCCAGAGGGCAGAGGGAGCAAGGAGAGGAGAGCAGGGAGGCAGAGCATTATCACTAACCCGCCCAGGCCCCTCTCCTGCCCCCTGGGGGGTACTGGGAGCTGGACAACCCTCCCCAGGGGCTATATTAGCCGCGTGAGTCACGGTGGACCCGCTGGGAGGCTGAGGGCGGGCGGGCACAGTATAGGGTTACAGTCCATTTATGGGCGCAGCGGAGGGCAGATATCAGTGTCGATGGCATTCGTTCCCAGCTATTCTTAGGAGCCTCTCAGGAGCTCCACACAGCCCGGCTGGGCAGCAAGGCACAGAGCAGGCAAGGCCGGGGGTCGGGGGCTGGGGCTGAGGTCTGGACTGGGGAGGCAGGGGGCACGAGGGTCCTCTCACTCCACTCTCCTCCCTTTGTCCGCAGAGGCCGCCGGCGTCAGCACCAGCATGTCTTACAGCGTGACCCTGACGGGGCCTGGGCCCTGGGGCTTCCGCCTGCAGGGCGGTAAGGACTTCAACATGCCGCTCACCATCTCCCGGGTGAGTGTGCATGGCCCGCAGCCTACCGCCCGTGGGGGCGGGGCATGCTAGAAGGAGGGTGTGTGCGTCCATCCGTCCATCTGCCTGTCCTCCCTGAGGCTCTTGGAGAGCAGAGCAGACCTTCCTGGTCTGGGGGCTGGGACTGGACCTAATCTGATCCTGCCTGCCCCAGGCCTCTGGTGTCTGCCACACCTGTTACCCACCTGGGTTTGCTAGCCTATTAAGAGAATGACACATAGGCAAGTGGCTGATGTTTTCAGTAGAGCAGGAAATGCTAAGTTTGCAAGCAGGCAGGTAAACAGAAAGTACAGGGCCTTCCTAAGCCCTTCTCCAGGTGTGCTGGGGTACACCCAAGCCTGGTGCATCTGCCTGGAAGTAGGCCGCTGCTTTGGGGAGAGAGCGCGCCTAGCGTGGACAGGACAGGTGACAGACTGCTGACCTTGGCTGTCCTGCAGGCAGAGCTGGGCTGGGCTGATAACGGGGCTCCCACACCCACTGCATCCCAGACCTGAGATAACAGCCGTCTTCCCCTGCCTCCCTGGGCCTGCTGGGGGAACTCCCACTGGTTGGCTTCATGGAGCTGGGCCTTCCTCACCTACTGAAGCATCTAGCCATTCACTTACAGCTGCTCTGCCTACTTGTCTCCCGTCTGGGTCCCCGTGCTCATCTGGGGAAACGGACTGTGTGTCCTGCAGTGCCTGTGACCAGGGGACAGCACTGCCTGATGGGGAAGTCGGAGCTCTTTGGAGATTGAGAAATCTCATTGCCCAGCTGGAGACACTGAAGTCCAGAGAAGCAAGAAGCTAGATCTGCTTGAGACAAAGCTGTCTGTAAGACAGAACTTTGTTTTAACCACTGCTGTGTCCCTGGTACCCAGAGCAGTACCTAGGTGCTCAGACAATACTTGTCAAGTGAAAGGAAGTCCAACAGAGCCGGGCTGAAGCAGAGCTATGCTCAGTGAACTGTGAAATGTGCCGGGCAAAGATAAGCCCTGCCTGGTGGGGTATGGCCAAGGCCGAGCCCAGTGCTGGTGTGGGCACCAGGGGGCAGGCTGAGGCCCCAGCGTGTCACCGGAGGGTGATGGATGGGCAGGGGTGTCTGGGTCACTGCCCACCTGGAGACAGGGAGACTTCTCCAGGGCAGAGGAAACTTGCCTTGGGCCTGGGGGTGGGGTGGGGAGGTTAGCAGGGAGGCCCTGAAGCGGGTATCCAGGAGAGGCCTGAAAGGTGCTTGGCAGAGGGGCAGGGAGCCAATGTCCCCACTGCAGGCACAATCCTGGCTGTGGAACCTGATGTGGACACTTGGAGGGGCCCTGCCATGGAAAATCCCCACTCGGGGGTGCTATGGGAGACTCACAAGAGCAAAAGAGGCCATACTTCTCTGGGTGCTGGCCTGGCTCTAGTGCAGGGAAAAGGCACTGTCTCCATCCTTCTGCTGGAGGTCTGGCTTATTCTCACCTGAGTCTCCAGGCCCCCCGCCCAGGAGATGGCACGGCCCCACATACTAAAGAACACCCAGAGACGCACACACTCTGATGATATGGTGGCACAGGGGCATTTGAGCCCCAGTGGACACGCCCCCTTCTCCCCCAGAAGCCTGCACAGCTCCCCACCCCCTGGGTGCAGGTCTCCTCCCTGTCCAAGGCAGGACCATCCCCTCTCATGGGTCTGCCAGCTTCCCACGCCTGACAGCCCAGCTCTCTCTCAGTGCTACCATGCCCAGGGCCTCCTAGCGCTGGCCCCGACCCCATCCGTGCGAGTGGATGTTAGCCCTCCCAGCTCAGTGGCACCCAGGATAGCCAGTGACTTCACCCGGGGTCTATGCACCACCTGGCCCCAGCCAGCCCAGGGCTTAAATTGCAGCACAGAGGCCTTAAGCTAGACAGCAGGAAGAATGTCCTCACTGTAGGCAGGGGATGTATTGGGATGTACTAGGGCCAATGATTAGGGGGTACTTTTAAAAATAGAACCCGCAGCTCAGGCAGGCCACTGGGGGATGGGCCTCTCAGCTCCCTTCAGGGGCATGCCCCAAATCAACCAAGGCCATGAAACATGCAGGGCTGGGTGCTGGGATCTTTCCAGGGCTTGGAGCCTTTTGATAAACCCTCTGGTGAGCCGCTGATACCCTGGGCTTGGGCGTCCCGGTCTCAGTGCAGGCCTTGGAATACAAAGCCCTACCTTCCCAACAGGGCCGTTTTCCTGCTGGGGCACTTAAGGTCCTTCTGCAGCAGAAACTTCTGCAGGTTTCCTAAGGGAACAAGGCCAGAGCTCTCTGGAAGAATCCTATTCCCACTGCAACCCTGATCCTCTTCCCATAGAGGGGCAATAGATGTCCTGGCCTGAGTCTTTGCCAAAAACAAGGCATTAGTGGTGTATGGCGGTGGGGGGATATAGGCAAAGGCAGGGCCAGCTCATTCTCAGCAGGGGCACACGCACCATAACCCTGAGGCCTGTGGGCCCCCACACAGGGCTAGAATGGGCATCTCACTTCAGAGCCAGACTAACAGGTTCAAACTTGCTCACCCACTCCTGTATCCTTGGTAACTCCTAACTCCCATGGCTGCAACCTCATCCTCTGGCTAGGGACTAGTAATAAAGCCCTGAGTGGGGCCGTCTCTGTCTGCAGCATCTCCTCCTGTAAGAAGGCTGGCCACCTGCAGCCTGAGTAGTAACTCCCGTATGCACCCCATTTTGCCCACCAGCCCCACAGAATCAACCTTGGAGCAATAACAGCCCCTCAAGTCCTCCCTTCAGTGAAAGTCTCAGCCTGAGGACCCACAGAGAAATGGGTTCAAGAGAGAGGCTCAGAGGGTGGAGGGGAAATGCCTTTATTTATCCTGGACAGGTGCGGCTGGGCCTGCAACATGAGCTGCCCTCTCACCCCCACCCTCCTCCAAGCCCAGCCAGTGCTCCAGGAAGTGGGGGAGGGGTGGGAGCAGAGAGGGAGACATTCCAAAGACCCAGCCCCAATACCTGAACAGCTAGGCCACGGCTAGGGCCGCGCTCTGGGACTTGCCTCTTGGTGCGTGTTGCAGTCCTTGACTGTGTGGCAGAGACGTTAAGATTTTGTTTGGCTCTGCTCCTCACAGCTGGGTCACCTTAGAAAAGTGAGTTCACCTGCTCAGCCTCAGTTTTCTCATCTGTGAAATGGGCATAATGCATCAGGGAAAGCACGCGTGTGATAGTGCTTTCTAATATACGCTTAGGAAAATACACCTGTTTTTCCTCAGGGCTGCTTGTGAGGATGGCGGAGCTGAGCCTGGGCCCAGGGAGGTCCTGTCTCTCTGCTCCAAGGCCGCCACTCCTTACAGCCTCACCCACCCACCCACAGGCTCACCTGGGGCGCCAGCCCAGTGGCCTCTGCCCCTTGCTGAGCTCCAGTATTCGCCAGACTCTCTTGGCTATGGTGGGGTGGACAGAGGGTCCCTGGGGACGGGAAGGAGGACAGGCTGAGGCTATTCTGGGGCAGCCATGCCGACGATTCCTGGAATTTTAAGGTCGTGGTGCTGTTTCTTGGGCAGCACCTAGCAGTGCTGACAGCCGGGCTGTTTATAGCTGCGCTGAAGGTCAGGCGAGCCTCCGCAGGGCTGCTGGGGGCTGGCAGGGTCTTCCCAAAGGAACGACTGGGACTGGGGACGATAAATGGACAGAGGCCCGCTGCAGGGAAATGCACGCTTAGTGGTCGCCAGGCCAGACCCTCTCCCAGCATGCTTCCTCTCCCTGGGGCTCAGAGCTGTTCCTGACCCCGGGAGGGCCCCGAAGAAAGTGGGTATGAGGCTGACTAGGTCCTGGGGAGTGGGCCTTCTGAGGTCCTGGGCTAGGACACAGGACACGGGCAACCTCACTGGCAGCCCCCAGGCTCCTTGGGCTGAGGGCGTGGGAAAGGAGCAGGTGTGAAGAGTAGAGCTTCCTCGGTGAGGTCTGCGAGGTTTGCTGGGGTAGCCCTCCTGCCTGGGAGACATCTCCCCAGTTCCCTGAACCTTCATCTCATCCAGGGGCTAGCCATGATTGCCAAGGGCCCCACCCAGGGCCCTCCTGTTTCCAAATACAGCGTCTCTGTGCCTTTGAAATCTGAATCCACCTCTTCCCAGGAACCATCCTAAGTGGCATGAAGTGGTCTTCACCATGTCGCAGGGCTCTTGGGGACTCACTGTGTAACATTCTTGACATAGAGCTGTGGGATAAGAGGAGAGACTCAGAAGGCCAGTAAAGTGTGTGGCCAGCTAGAAAACGGCCCAGTGACCCCTGGCTTTGGCACAGGGAGGTCACTGGTATGTGTGGAGTGGAGGGGGCCAAAGTCAGATGGCTGATGTGAGGGGGATGGGAGATTGCAGAGGCCTGCTGGTCACTCTTTGGAGAAGCCTAGCAGTGAAGAAACGGAGGGACACATGGCAGGGACTGACTGAGGCAGCTAAGGCATGAACAGGGAGAGGCTGTTTCTTTAAGTCTTAAGTTTTTTAGAGCAGCTCTAAGTTCATAGCAACATTGAGAGGAAGATACGAGGATTTTCTCTATCCCACGCCCGGCACCCCCCACATACATGCACAGCCTCTCTCATTACCAACATCCCCCACCAGAGTGTACATATATTATAATCAATGAAGCTACACTGACATGTCATTTTTACAGAGAACAAATAGTTTACATTAGAGTTCAAGCTTGGTGTGTACATCTTATGGTTTTGGACCAATGTATTCTGACATGTATCCAGCATTATAGTATCACAAAGAGTATGTTCACTTCTCTAAAAATCCTCTGTGTAAGGAGAGGCTTTTTGAGCATAGATGAGACTCTGGTGTTCTTTTTTTTATCAGCCAGGGTGGAGTTGGAGAGCAGGACCATGGGAAGACAGAAGTGAGAGAGTGAGGGATGGAGCAAGGCCCCAGGGGAAGCCAGATGGAGAGGGAGCAGAGCACGGCATGACAGTAATTTAATCACACAATGTAAAATGCACTTAGGGCTCCATGGAAATCCCCTGGGGCGTCAGGCTTAGTGGGGGTGTCAGGAGGGGATGCTGGAAGTTGCACAGTCCACAGCATCCCCTGCCTGCCCTGGCTCCCCATTCCTTGCCACACCTATACTGGTAGGTCTAGGTGGAAAAGAAGGCACGGCCTATCTGGCTTTTAACACTGGGAGTGATGGCCAGGAACCTCTGTGGAGCCAGGGGCTCCCTCTGATACCAGGAAGCTGGGGAAATAGGAGCCAGGCGCAGGGGTAGGTCAGAGCCTCAGCCGGCATCTTGCTTGCTTGGGGCCCTGGAGAGGACTTCTCTCTCCTCCAGCTGATGCTCAGGCTGGCCCTCACACACCACCTTCTGCCAGCTCCAGATCTTGTTTCCTGTGGAGTCAGAGGCTTCAGCCTCCCAGACTCCAACTCCTGCACACTCCAGGGCAAGGGGCTGGGGGCAGCACCCGCATCTCCTCCTTTAGGAGCTTCCCTGAAACTTTCTCAGCTCTGCACTGTCCTTGTATAATATCCCATTTAATGATGAAATCCTCCCCAGAATTCCGGGAGAACAGAATCGTTGCTGTCTTTACACAGAGGGCATGGAGGTGGGCGCTGCAACCTCGGGTCTGGCTCAGACCAAAGTCCATGCTCTTTGCTCTGCTGCTTCTCCTGGGCGCCCGGGGGTCATGGGCACCACAGTCGCTCCCTGGCACCAGCTGTCCCTGTGCCCACTCTGGGATGCCCTAAACTATGGCCCAGCAAGGAGGAAACACTCCTGTGGGCTAGGTGGCAATCTTGGCCTCTAAACACCTAAAGCCTATCCTAGAAGCTTCTGAGACAGAACCCTCGTCCTGGAGCTCTGCCTGTGGCTAGGCTCCCCACTGAGAGCTGGCTGGTGACTGGAGAATTTGAAAAGTAAAATGAGGGTGAAATAACCATTACAAAGAGGTTTTCAAATTCTCCAAAGGGGCTAGAAAAATGTTTAAAAATATATATATATCCTTCAAGGATTTAGCAGCTTTGGGTCTTTTCTGGGACAAGGACAGTAGAGGGAGGGGGCTAGGGAGTCAGACAAGAGATACATGGGTACCTCGCGCCTGGACTGTACTCTCCACACGCCTTAGGTTCTGTGTGATGGTTCAAGGGTGGCCCTGCCCTTCTGTTGGGCAGAATGCTTCCCTGGGCAGAGCTGAGGGACAACCTCCTCAGGGTCCCTGTCTCCATACTGCCTTCTTCTCTAAGGAGACCTGGGCAGAACTAGCAGAACACCTTCCTAAAAGAGGATTATAGCATCCTCCACCCACCAGCCCGAGGGGGTCTTGAACCCTGCTCAGGGCAGCCAAAGGTCAGGCCAACTGAGCCCTGATGAGCAGACACAGGTGCAGAGAGAGAGGCGCCAGGGGCAGGCTGGAGCCTGCTAGGCGGCTCTCCTCAAGGAGTTTGGCTCTTGACCAGGTCCAGGGGAGGCTGGGCTCTTCCCTGGGAATCACTTCAGTCCATTACCCTTCAGTCCATTACCCGAGGATGAGGGGGAGCCAGGCCGAGCCAGGCAAGGGGAAGGTGGGAGCCCTTTGGGAAGGTATTGTGTTAGCACCCCAGGCTTGAGGGAGAAAGATGTCCTCAAGGCATCTTGGAAGGGAGGGCATTCCAGATGGCTGTGGTTTGTTCCAGCTGATCTGGCCCCAGCATCTCTTGGATGTCATTCTGGTGTCCTTGTTCACACTTAACCATGATCTCCTGGACACAGATCTGGTCCTGCCTGGCAGGCATCACTTCTGTAGGCATGAGGCCCTCTCCTCTGGGGTCTGTGCCTACCCTGCCTGGGAGCTCCCTGTTGCAGGACGATGGCCCCCTTCTCTGTAGATTCCTAGAAGCATCTGGGGGAACCTTGGGTTGGGAAGCCCCAGCACAGGGGTGTCCTGCTGTGGGGGAGCTCTTTGGGCAGTCCACTAAGACAGCAGAGGCATTGCAGTTTACCCTGAATAGGAGCATGCTGGCGTCTGCTACTGTCTCTGAAGTGCTTCAAATATGACATGGATTGATGGATGGTGAGAGGGATGGACACATGACCAGCAGGTTGAGTGAAATGCTACAGTAGAACCGCAGCGGCGGGCATTTGAGTTTTCACTGTAGAATTAGTTCCGCCTTTCCGTGTTCAAAGTGAAGAAAGTGAAGTTGCTCAGTCGTGTCCGACTCTGAGACACCAGTAGCCTACCAGGCTCCTCCATCCATCAGATTTTCCAGGCAAGAGTATTGGAGTGGGTTGCCATTTCCTTCTCCAGGGGATCTTCCTGACCCAGGGATCGAACCCAGGTCTCCCACATTGCAGGCAGATGCTTTACCGTCTGAGCCACCAGGGAAGCCCCTCTGTGTTCAAAGGTGTCTATAATACAATGCCAGGAAGAGCAGAGGTGTGAACGCGAAGCTAGAAGGTATAGGGGAAGGTAACTTTCTTGCAGGACAGGCCTGGCTGGGCAACTCAGCTTGCCTTTAGGAGTCCCCTCTCAGTCTAGAAAGTGTTTTGCTTTTCTTTGTTATCTTTTTTTACCCTTTGTTCAACCATTTAAATCAAAGGAAACAACAAACTCCTGTCACTAGTACAGGCTCTGCATGGCCATTGATTTGGGACTAAAGGCGACATGTGTTTTGAGATGGTCCAAGTGGTTCAAGACACCCCTATGGGAGCCTGGAGAACAGGTGGGGCTTGGCAAACTGGACAACGTGGCTTCCTGACAATTAAGACATTTGCTTTTGTATTGTCCTTGCCTCATCTCAGCAGATTCTGGGAGTGGTGGGGAGGTCGCTCTGGGCACAAGGTGGCCAGTGTTTAAGAAGTGACCACAGCTCTTGTGTCTGAAATGGCAAGACAACGACAATTAGCAAGAACTCGCCTAGAATTGCTATAATCCCTGTGTTAGCACACATGGTTCCTGGCCTACCCTAGAGCCCATCTAGGAATGGGCTGAGGGCTGGTGACTGCAGGGCCCCTCATAGGGGCTTAGCAGGAGGTTTCCATCCATGTCTGAAGTCCAGAATCTGGCCAGAGTTCCATGAGGCCTGGTATCCAGGGATAGTCCCCAGGTCCTCTTAGGGCTCCTTCTAGGCTGGTCCCCAAGCCTTGGCCAGATAATGCCTTCTGCCAATGTTAGAAGCCAGCGTTGTCCTTGGAGTATAGCCAGAAAGGTGACTGGAATGTGCCCAGAGAAGCCAGGAGGCCTGGCTGGTGGGCATGTCGGGGAAGAAGAGCCAAGGGACACCCTCCAGGCACAGCTCATTGGGGGGGGGTGACTCCCAGGGTCTCCTCTTTCCTATGATGTCACTGGAGGCAAGGCCTGCCTGGCATCCCATGTGATGTCACAGGGGGCTTCCTGAAGATGTCATGGGGGTCAGGTGACAAAGTCATGCTATGTGATGTCAGCAGGGGGTAGAGTCAGCATCTCCATGACATCCCATGAGACACTTTTAGAAGTGAAGCTTCATGACACTGTCTATAATGTTACTAGGGGCTGGCCACAAAGCTATTTTAGGTGATGTCACCAGGCCCTCCAGAATTTCACATTTCATGTGATGTTACTGTAGAGGAGGCCACCGTGACATTCAGGGTGGTATTACTGGGGGGCTGGATGTACAGAATTTGGCATGGTGTGTGATATCACTGGGAGTAGAGTCTCAGCCATCTCAGCATCACAAGTAATGTCCCTGGGAGTGCAACCTTCCTGACACTACACGTGATGCTCATGGGATGGTGTATCCATGGCATTCTGCATGATCACACTGGGGTGGGGCCCCCGGACTCTAATATTCTGTAATGTCACTAGAGTGCAAGATTTGGGAACTGGCCTCCACATTTGTGCCTCTGGGAAATATGAAGCCAACCACAGAGCACTGAGCTCCTTGTCCCAGCTGACCTTGCTCCCCCAGGCAGGTTGACACTCTGCCAGCCCTCTCTGTACGCCTGTCATGGTGGAGCACTAGGCTCTTGCACTAGGATGCTATTGTGAGGCTGCATTTGGCCTGCTGGCCTGGCAGCATCTGAGTTCTTCTGGAACCAGGAAGTATGCCCTGGGTCTTCAGGGTGCAGATGCTATCGTAGGCTAATTGGTGTAACAAACAACCCCCAGGTCTCTTGCAAAAGTTTATTTCTCATTCATGCAACATCCAGTTCCGTGCTCCTTAGTCATCTTTCCTCCAAGCAGTGACTCCAGGATTCAGGTCCTTTTCAGTTAGTGGCTTGACTGATCTCCTCTGGGTCCTTTATATCCAGTCAGCTGACAAGCAGGGAGAATTGAGAATGGCAAGATGATTGCTAGGGGCAGGCCCTGAAGTGATGTGCATTGCTTTAAACTACATTCCACTAACCAGAGCTAGTCTCATGACCACACTCGGATACAAAGCACCAAGAAATATGTCAGGTTTGCAGCAAGAAGAGGAAGCAGGCTTGGTGGCCACAGTGAATGAAAGACAAAATGGCCAGCCTCTACTGGATGATTCCCTGGTGATTCTTCTCTGAGGACTGTCCCATCCTCAGGTCATCCTTCTTTGCTTACCCTCCATTTGCTATCCTCTCAGATCACACCAGGCAGCAAGGCCGCCCAGTCCCAGCTCAGCCAGGGTGACCTTGTAGTGGCCATTGACGGCGTCAACACAGACACCATGACCCACCTGGAGGCCCAGAACAAGATCAAGTCTGCCAGCTACAACCTGAGTCTCACACTGCAGAAGTAGGTGGGCGCTTTCCAGAGGCGGGGGGTGGAGGCTGGGTGTGGGCACCGGCACCCCGGGGAGAGGAGCTGTCCAGCACGGGCCAAACCCTGTGCTCCCAGACTGTGCTGCGAAGTGAGGACAGCCCCTGGGCCAGAGTGAGGACAGGCCCAAGGCATCAAGCACACATCTGTGCCTCACTTTACAGAGGAGCTCAGAGAGGGTAGGGCACGGCGCTGCCAGAGTGTGGGCAGCTGGGCCTGGAGGCCAGGGTCTTCCCTGCTTTCTCTGTGCACAGGCAGCCCCCCTGGGACCTAGCAGAGGCCCATGGCTGCTAAGTACCCAAGAGACGTGACTTCTCCCTGCTGGTCAGGCCCAGGGGACGCCCCGTTTCCCTGGGTTTCAGATGTTCTCCCCTCGCCAACCCTGCCCAGGTGGGTGTCTGGGCCCCGAGAACAATTGTCTTCACCTGCTCCTCTTTCTGGCTTTTCCAGGTCGAAGCGTCCCATTCCCATCTCCACGGCAGCGCCCCCGATCCAGTCCCCTCTGCCAGTGATCCCGCACCAGAAGGTAGGTGCTGACTGTGGGTGGCAGGCTCCACTTTCAGCCGTGGTTCCTGGAGTGCAGCCCTGGTCTGCCTACCTGAACTTCTGCTGGCCCCACTCAGGCAGGGTGGTGGAATCAGCGATGCCAGGGGCAGAGCTGGGGCAGGCCCCCAGAGAGATGCGTTTGAGCTCCGAAGAAATGCTGATTTCGTGATAATGTAGGGGTCTCCACCTGGGTGCTTAGCCAATACCTGGGCCTCACGGTTGGGCTGATGGGAAATCCACTTAGTCCACAGTGTTTTCAGGGAAGGGACATGTGTCTGGAAGGCTCTGACCCTCATGCTCCTGAGGGCACCAGCAGGAGGCTGACTCTGGCATGAACGCCAAGGCCCCAGTTTGAGTCAGTCACTGTGGGAAAAGCTCTCAGCCCTGGGGGGTCTACCGGTCCTCAGGGTTCCTCCTCTGTCTCAGGCACTCTCCCTCCAGTTTTCCTTTCTCCTCCCAATTGCCTGCCCCTTGGCTTCCTTCATAGCTCAGTTGGTAAAGAATCTGCCTGCAATGCAGGAGACCCCAGTTTGATTCCTGGATCAGGAAGATCCCCAGAAGGGATAGGATACCCACTCCAGTATTCTTGGGCCTTCCTTGTGGCTCAGCTGGTAAAGAATCCGCCTGCCATGCGGGAGATCTGGGTCTGATCCCTGGGTTGGAAAGATCCCCTGGAGAAAGGAAGGGCTACCCACTCTAGTATTCTGGCCTGGAGAAGTCTATGGACTGTAAAGTCCATGGAGTTGCAGAGTCAGAGACAACTGAACCACTTTCACTGTGAGCCACTTTTGTCCTGCACTCAGGGGTGCCTGGCAGGCTACGGTCCTCAGGGTCGCAAAGAGCTGGACATGACCAAGCGACTAAGCATGCACTGCACGCAAGGGCTTCCCAGGTGGCGCTCGAGCTGAAGAGCCTGCCTGCCTTGTCGCCTGCAGGAGACAAGAGATGTGGGTGTGAGCCCTGGGTTGGGAAGATCCCCTGGAGAAGGAGTTGGCAACCCACTCCAGTATTCTTGCCTGGAGAATTCCATGGACAGAGGAGCCTGGTGGGATACATTCCATGGGGTCACAGAGTCGGACACGACTGAAGCTACTTGGCACTCACGCACATACTGCACTCAGAAGTGCTGGTGAGGCCCAGAGACAGGCACAGCAGCAGGCACGCCTCACCAGCTCGCCCCACGCCCCTTCCTGGCTCCCTCTAAGCAGCTCAGTCCTGAGGGGCTGAGAACACAGGAGGCCAGCCCACCAAGCCTACAGGACCACGCACTCCCACCACTCTCCATCCACCCCCCGAATGACCTCATACTGACCCTGTCAGTCCACAGGGGCAGAGTGGCTGATGGGTGGGCTGCGGAGAAGAGGCAAGAAGAGGATAACGGGGGTCTGGGCTGGGCGACAGATTGAGGAAGTGGGCAGAGTGCTTCTCGGGAGAAACTGCAGAGGCAGACCTAGGGAAGCAGATGTCAGCCCCGCTCCTCCCGCAGCTTCCCCTCTGCACATCTGCCCTGCCTGTTCACCAGCCCAAGAGGCTCGTCCCACTGGCCACGTGCAGCGTGGGGTCACAGAGCAGGGGCAGGGCTGTGCTCACCAGTGTCCTCCTACAGGGGAAGGGGAACAGATGTAGGATAGAGGGGTCTGCCCCCAGTTCCCTGAGACCACACCCCCCTTACTTCAAGTCCCACAGGCAGGCTGGCTTGGCCTAGCTTTCTGTGTGGGGCTTTGCATTTAGTCTAGTTTGATGATAGCATCAGGGCCAGGAGCCATATGCCTCACCCCGCTTTTTTTTTAGAAAACTCTTCTTCTCCAGGTGTCCGGGCCATCTCCCCACCCCGAACTCGGTGCAGGGGGCTGCAGGTTGCAGGGCGGTGGGCTGCGGGGCGCTGGCACTAACCCCTCTGTTTCAGGTCCACGTGGAAGCACTGGGGCGGGCGTGGCCTCTAACTGCTCTTTTCTCTCTCCCCTGCATGGCGCTGCCCTGCCAGGACCCTGCTCTGGACACGAACAGCAGCCTGGCAGCAGCCAGCCCCCACCCCGAGGCGAGGGCCGGCCCGGGCACCCCAGGCACCCCGGAGCTCGGGCAGATCTTTAGCTCCTCCTTCTCTCAGACCTCCGTCTTCTCCTCACACACGGAGGCCTCTGACCCCGGCCCTCCCCGGGGAGGCCCCGGGGCCAAGATCAGCCTGGAGGGGGCCCTGGACTCGCTCAGCCCGAAAGCCCCGCTGGGCTCGAGCCAGCCAAGGCAGTATAACAACCCCATTGGCCTGTACTCGGCAGAGACCCTGAGGGAGATGGCTCAGATGTATCAGATGAGCCGCCGAGGGAAGGCCTCAGGTGCTGGACTCCTAGGAGGGTAGGTAACGGGCGCACAGCTCTCCGCTGGTGGTCAGGGGCCACCTGGGTCCTCAGTGCTCGTAGAGGCCTGATCAGGGTAGAGTGGGGGACTGGTCTCATTGCGGCCAGCTCCAAGCCCATGAGGCAGCACAGGCTAAAAGCCCTGAACGTAGTCAGCCTATTGACACTTGCCCTCATTACTTTACACAAGCCAGCGTGGTGTGTCAGATTTTGCAGAGAGGGAAACTGAGGCTCAGAGAAGGTGAGGGTCCAGCTGCCCAACTACTAAGTGGCTGAGATGGGCCTGAATGCAAGAGCCTCGGACTCCCCAAACTTTGACATCAGGCCACCCACCACGGCAGGACAAAGCCTGTCCTAATACCTCCAAGAACTCTGCAGCCACGGGATGCACTGATCCCACCCCTCTGGGAGCCCTGAGGGTTAGAAGGGCATGTTCTCTAGGTCTGGTAATGGTCTGGGAAGGCTGCCTGGAGGAGGGAGTACCTGAGCTGGGTACAGAGAGATTGGGCCGTGGGTGAGGGGAGTGGTTGGCAGGAACGACTCTGACTAGGGTGGGGAAGCAAGGGAGCAGGACTCTGAGGAGAAAGGAGCCATGCAGGAGAACAGCATGCCACCCCCTGGCCCCTGAGGTCTAGCTGATGGGACTCTTGGAGCACAGGAATTAAAAAAACCTAGAGCTGAGTGGGCACTGTGGAGAGGTTGAGGGAAGGGAGCTGCCAAGCAGAGCGTGCATTAGCAGCCAAGCCGGCACGTTTGTTATCTCATTATAATTTCTCCCACGGCCCCATGCAATTGGTGCCATCATCTCTGGGCTGAAGGCAGAGCAGGCGGAGCCAAGGCATACGGCCCAGTGGTCAGGGGTTCAGGGCTCTTCCATGAGGCTGTTCATACACCCAGACTATGGGGAGGACTGAAGGAGACCACACGTGTGTAGTGCTGGGCTCCGTTCTGGCACACTCTCTACATGCTACCTGGCATCATTGCCTGGAGCCACGCAGCAGGCACATTGATGAGTCAGCATGGCGATCTGGGTCAGTTTGATCCAAGCCCACACCCTTCCTGTGACCTTGATGTAGACGGTACCTGTACTGCACCCGCTTGCTCCTTCCCTGGGGATCTCCAGCTTCCCCAGAGTCCTGAGCTCTTTCTGGGCTTCCAAGTGAAGCTGGGTGATCAATAGTCTGAGCACTTGGATCCTGGCTTCCCTGGACCAAGGTGGCAAAGCCTTCGAACCCCAGGCCTTTTCTAGTAAGGGGCTTCTGCTAGGAGGCTGAGGGAAAGACACAGTAGAAGTGGTGCCCTTCTCCTGCCTTGAGAAGGCTGGTGGGTCTTCCTGGCCCTCTTTGGGACTAGCCCCCTAGCAGGGAGGTCAGGCTCTGGTGGATCTAAACCTCCTCTGCCCACCTGCAGTGATGGTAAGGTCTCCGCTCACTGAACCGTCCATGGAGGTTGGGGGCTGACTAACAGTCCATATGCTTTGTCTAACACAATTCTCTCAGCAGCTTCAAAGGTGGGCACCATTCCCTCATTTGATAACTGGGAAGTAGAAGCCCAGAGAGAGCAAGTCATTTGCCCAAGGTCACTGGCTATTGAGTGGCAGACAGGACTGGCACTCAGGTCGATCTGACTTCTCCCCGCATGGAGACAGGGACCTACCTGCCTGCCCCATTCCTGCTTCTCACGACTCCCGCGGTGCCCTCCCATTGGTGCAATGGCTTCTCAGAACCTGACAACTATCAAATTATTACTTGACACTCAGAGCAGCAGGGCACAAGAGTTTCTTTGAAGAAGAAATGGGCTAGAGAGGGAGTGTGGTACATGCCTCATTTAAAGCAAAAGCTGATGCTATGGCCCCAGCAGGAAGCAGGGGTAGCCGAGGGCCAAGGCCACCACTTTTTGCCATGTCTGACAGCTCATGGGAGACAGGGTTGGCAGATGCTAAGCCCTATGTCCTTTCATTGCGTTCTTAACCCACGCTGAGGGTTTTACATTCAGGATTCTGTTCATTCTGCGGTGGGCACCACCCTCTCAGTTTTATGAACAAGGAGACGGAGGCTAAGACGGGTGAGTAACTTGTTCAGAGTCATAGCGCTAGGAAGAGGAAAGGTCAGGATTTGAATTCTATCCTGTCTGGCTCCACAAGGAAGCTCCTTCTCTTACGCTCTGGGCAACTTGCAAGGTGATTCCTTGGCACCTTGTATCCCCTTAGGAGGAATGGAGAGGAACAGAGTGGGTGCGAGCACAGCGGGGCCTGCAGCCCCTCCGCCTCATCATCTCTGGGGCTGGTACTGAAGAGCAGTGTCCCTCAGGCCAGTAGATGCAAGGGCCCCCCTCCCCAGGCCGGCCTCATAGCTTTGGCTCATTCTCCCCAAGACCTGGGTGCTCCTCTCTGAGCTATGTCTGCTGCAGGCATCCCAGCCCTCAGGTTCTCAGGCGCAAGCTAAGCAGGGGGCTAAACAAGGAACTGGCTACATGGGCGGGGAAGGGCAGAAGCCTCCCCTGAGGCCAACACTGCCCTCTACAGGGGACACTGGGCTGGTCAGGGCAAGAGCTGGCCCTGCAGCTGTTGGCACTGGCCAAAAATGGAGAAGGAATGGGAGATCTGTGCTGGCCCTTTCCTAATATAGCTCCACCAGCAGCTATTTTGAGCCTGGGAGGTCAGAGGGAATTTTATCAGCTCTGAGACAGGGTTGAGCCTGGGACTGGGGGATCTCCCTGACTTTGGTCTGGATCCCCAGGATCCTGGCCAAGAGATGACCAGGCCAGGCCAGGCCAACGGAAGCCCAGGCTCTCCCAGCCAGAGTCCAGAGTGGTGGCAGAGTGTGGGGGCAGGGATGCCACTTTCTGCATTCTTCTCCCCTCAGATTTCTGACCAGCGTCTGTCACTGCAAGGAATTTGCATCTAAAGAAACATAAGGCAGGCAAAGCCTCTTTCAAGGAGACGATGCTCCAGGAGGCTGGCTCTTAGAGAAGAGTGAGGGTGGGGTCCCACTTGTAGTGTCCAAGCTGGGCTGTCTTGGTTGGGGGCCTTCCTGCCAAATGCCAGGGCCCACACTTCTCCCAGGCTTCCCTACTCCTCCATCCTGCATCATTGCCCATCCACAGGCTTTTATGGGTGGTTACTGGAAACCGCACAGATCCCTTACTACTGTGCCCCAGGAGGTGTGTCCAGAGCTGCCTGCCCCTCCTCTGGCAAAGAGAACACGTTCCCAGGGCTGCGAGAAACCCCACTGTACACACCCCAGCACCCCAGCAGCTCTTGTTCAGGGAGCAGCACTCCCAGAGCCGCCCCTCATTCAACAAGGACAAGTCTAGAGAAGCTGTGTGTGGCTGGCCAGGAGCCACCTGGGACCTTGGCCATTCCTGTAGCAGCCAGAGCTGGTCCTGTCTCCATCTTCGGCTTCCTCTCCAGGGTCTAGAGCCAGGTTGTATGTGGGAGATTCATGCACATGGTAAATGAGCACCCATGAAGATGGACAAAAAAAACCTTCTCCTAGGCAAAGCTTCGGGCACTGTGGACCTACGCTGCAGTTGGCATCTCTGACCCAAACTGAAAGGCTATGATCCAGACTCTGAGCTTTGCCCACTCCTCTCTCTGCGCTCTCTTCACCTAGTGCCTGTCTGGGCTGACTCCGCCTCCACAAAGGCCAGTTTGAGGACCATCCCTATGTCCTTATGCTCAAACCCTCTGGCAGGAGCCTCACTCTGATAGTCCTGTCTTCTTTGCTCTTTCTCTCCTCCCCAGGTGGTAGCCAACTCTCCAGCCAAGTTAGTATCAAAGGAAAGCACGTGTGTGCGCTTGCCTGCATATCCCAGCATGCGCCCGCGTGTCTGGGGGTCTGAACAGCGTGCGCCTGTGTTAGCATGTGTACATGTATGTGCATGCGTGAGTGAGGGTGCATTCGTGTCCCTGAGTGAGGCTGCATGTGTGTGAAGCTGCGAGGATGAAGTGGAGGCATTGGGGAGGGTGCTGGGGCTCCGTCGGATGCCTGGGGCCATTGTGTTCTCAATTAGTTGCTGCAGCTGCTTAAGAAGGCAGGTTGGCTCTGGTGGGCTGCTGGGTGGAGTGTGTGCTGATGCTGGTTCCAGGTGAGCCTGAAGACATTTCTAGCCTGGCTGGATCCCTCAGAAGGGCTATGCTTGACCTTGTCCTTGTCTGCGGAGCGCACTTAACGTTTTGAAGGGAAAAGTCTTGATGGGTAGAAGCTGGTGGGCTGCCCAGCACGTTGGACTTGGGGGCCCTGAGCACCTAAGCGCTGCTCCGAGGAAGAAGCACACGCGCTGAAGAGTCTGAAGGAGCAGAGCCCCAGAGGGACCCAGGATGAGCCCCTTCGTGGAGGAACCAAGCTCAAAATCCCCATGGGTGCCCAGTGGGGCTGTTTTTTGCCTTTGGGGCGTTCCGGACTCTGCTTCGGCTGCCGCTGCGTTTGACTCATGACCCAGCTCTTGTCCCCTAATCCCAATCCCCACCCCCACCCTCTGCAGTCTGTTTCCCTGGGGGAGTGGTGAGAGATCTTTCCATGCCCCCCAGCTCAGGCTTAGCGGGGGGCCTCCAGTGATCCGGGAAAGTGCAGACGGGCAAGAAACACCTTCTGCAAAGGGCTCTGGGGAGGGTGAGAATATTCCTGACCAGACCCAGCCAGTGCAAGTGGATCTGAGGAACTTAGTTAGCCTTCCTAGGATCAGGCTTAGGGAGATCTCTCTCCACATCCTGCACCACCAGCCTTCACCTTCACCGGTGTAACACCGCCTGTCCCCCTTCTCTCCTTGCACCCCGCTCCCCTCCCCCAAACTCCCCCAGCGCCGACTACCAGGAACGCTTCAACCCCAGCGCCCTGAAGGACTCGGCCCTGTCGACCCACAAGCCCATCGAGGTGAAGGGGCTGGGCGGCAAGGCCACCATCATCCACGCGCAGTACAACACGCCCATCAGCATGTACTCCCAGGATGCCATCATGGACGCCATCGCCGGGCAGGCCCAGGCCCAGGGCAGTGACTTCAGCGGGTAAGCGCCTCCCCTCCGCCGCCGGCGCTCCGACTCCACCGTTCATCGCCGCGGAGGGCACCGGGCCGCTGAGCGCCGTCGGGACCAGTCTTCCTCTACCGTCTTGAGCTTCCCAGGGCACAGCCCTTGGAAGAGAGCCAGCCTTGGCCGGGCCTTTCAGACAGAACATGGTGTTCTCTCTCCAGAGTCAGTTTCATGGTCAACTTTAGGAGAAGGGTAGAGAAATACAGCATGCGGTGGTTCCTCCACGTGCTTCACACAGCCTCTGCACTTTCCCAGGCTCCCTGAGGGGGCTGGTTTAGAAGGAGACTTGTGGAATCTTGTTAACCGGGGTCACATTCTGGATACCCCTGGCTCTCACAGCTAAGCCATTCTTGGAGGGGAAGTCGTCGCTTTCTTCTCAAATACATGCCTGGGTTTCTTGTTTGGGAAGGGCCTCCAGACCAGTCACCCATCTTGCTGCTGGCAGTCAGCCCTGCCACAGGGCCCGGGGAGCACCCAGGCCCTGCCTCCTCCTGTTTGCCCCGCGGAAGCCCAGGCTCAGGGGGGTGGGACTTAGGACATCCTTGGTTCCTGAATTTGCTTGTTAACAGCGGTTGAGGAACTTGAGGGCTGAGTAGGGAAAGAGTTGGCTAAAAATCATTTGTGGATGCCACTGGTAATCGTGCAAAGTTTAATGGGGACCTCACTCCCTCTTTCTGAATTTCTATCTGTTTATCTTAGTCTCTTTCTTCTCTGCTTTTCTTTCTGTGTTTGCCTCTGTCTCTCTCTGTCGACCTGTCTCTATCTCATCTTTTTCTGTCTCTGTTGTTTCTTTCTTCCTTACACATACACACACAGAACCCATACTGTACTCGACTTTGGAACGCCATTAGTGTTGACTTTCAAAACTGATTATCTCTTTGGGTAACATGTTATCCCTGAGTCAAGATCTGTAACAGCTCAAGGCAAGAAATCTTAAAATGATTGTACTTTTTTCCAAAGCTAGGAAAACCAGATGTTGTAAGAGGGATAGAGGCATTATAAAGTCCCGGATAACTCCTGTAGTGTTTGGCCTGTGCAGAGCCCAGTCCTCGTGGCCATGATATGTGCGCAGGTTTAAGGTGCAGCCTCCAAAAAGCCAATGGATGAAAAATGGTGTGGTCTTCCTGGCTCTCCTGATGCAGGGGAGCCTGGCCCTCTCAGGCACGCAGTACTTCCTTTGGGCCACCAGGGGGCAGAGGTTGCTTTCCCTGGAGCTGCTGCTGCTGCTGCTGCTGCTTCTGAGCTCACGACTGAGCTGCTTCAGTCGTGTCCGACTCTGCGCGACCCCAGAGACGGCAGCCCACCAGGCTCCCTTGTCCCTGGGATTCTCCAGGCAAGAACACTGGAGTGGGCTGCCACTTCCTTCTCCAATGCGTGAAAGTGAAAAGTGAAAGTGAAGTCGCTCAGTCATGTCTGACTCTTAGCGACCCCATGGACTGTAGCCCACCAGGCTCCGCCGTCCATGGGATCTTCCAGGCAAGAGTACTGGAGTGGGGTGCCATTGCCTGGAGCAGTGAATCTCAAACCCCACGGACTCAGGGCTTTAGTTCTTTGTGGAACTCTCTGGGTAGTGCTGACTTATCTAATCCCATCTTTCAAAGCAGAAAATATGACCATGCAAGTTTAAAAATGCAACCATTAGCTCACGGGTGCCCAGGAAAACAAGACTGTCTGGTTAAGCCAAAGAGTGAACAGGGATTTCCTGTTAATATTTGCTTGCCGTGTGCGTCCTCAGTGTGATCTTAATATGGTAATATTCGCCAAAGGGAAGCACAGTGGAAGATAGGCAAAGAGCTACTGTTCACTGATTCTGTGTTTTCTGCACCTTGGGGAAAGACTGCTCTCATTTGGTTTTACCTCTAGGATGGCCATGCTGTAATTTTTTTTTTAACATGATGCACCGTTGATCTAATCTAGGCTTCTCCTTCCTACCACCTTCCCTCCCATCCTTTTCCTCTCCCTTGCGAGCCTGGGAAGCAACACGCTTCCTTTCCCTTCTGACTCAGCCCTGCTGGGCTGATGCTGCCGTGGTGCCCCGTCTGCCATAAGGTGTTCCGTTTCTGCTGTTAATTTCCATGATTCCTTCCTCACTGACATTTTCTTTTTGTCTCTCTGTCTTCCTCCTCTATCCGCCCACTCCCATAACTCATTTCTGATCCTAACCCTGCTCCCTTGTGTATGCGCCGCCCCCCCGCCCTCCCATGATGGACACGCACTCACTGCTGGGCTTTCCTCTGCTTGGCAGGGCATCACCACTGGCGTAAGTAGACCCCACAGTATTTGTTCCGTCGTCCGTCTGTCTGGTTGCGGGATGGTGTATGGGTTTGGTGGGATGTGCTGAGGACCGTGGCTCTGTCCACACTCTTCCTCACACCCACCTCACAGGTAAATGACATGCCCTGCGGCCTCTACAGGCAAGTACTTGTCTTCGGGGGTTTTCCCCAGGTACCATCACTACAGACGCGGAAATCAGAGCAATGACACCACCCTGGCTAGGGCTCATGTTCTGCTTGCTGTGCTTCGTGGGGGCTCCCCCCAGCCTTTCTGGTCTGCACTGGGACGATGTAGACCTGAACGTCAGAATCCACGTCAAGCCATTATTCAGGGAGAGGGTGATGAGGGGGCCTCTTGGAGGCCACGCCCCAGAATCCTCGTGAAAGGTGGATCTGAAGGGGCCAGCCCCTACCAGGACCACCCACAGGAGGTGAAACCAGAGACTTGGGGGCAGTATACAGTGGAGTGAATGCCCACAGGTGACCTTGAGGTTGTAGTGACTGTGGAGTGTTTTTGGTAGTAAATTCATTCTGGGAGCGGCTCCAGAGAGTGGCCTCCGACCCAGGGTCCTAGAACTGCAGGGCCTATCCTGTCCCCTCTCTGCATAGATTATGTCTGGGCCCCAGACTCTCAAAAGGCACAGCAGTTCCTTCGTCAGGTTCCCAGTGTCTGTTGCGGCAGCACCACAAGTCCCTGGTCTTTGCACAGTGTTGTGGGAAGGGAAGCCGACAATGGGACTCCTAAGGGACTCACTTCTGGGGCTCTCATTCTTGAGCCCTTGGAGCTATGGAAGGAACAGGGAAATATGTTCCCCTAGGGAACATTCCAGGGAATAGCAGCAAAAGCCTTCCAGCTGATTCAGGTCCCCTTGAGACTCCTCCCTGCTAGAGGTGACCTCCGCAGTGAGATCCCAGCCTCTCCTCTGCTCCCAGTCTCCTCCCTGGCTGGGACCCCCTAGGGGTCTGCTGGTTTCCCTATCTGATCCCAACCACAGGCTGCCAGGACCTGCAGCTCTCTGGGCCAGGGCAAAGCCTTCAGGAAAGTGGGGGAGCTCCACCCCGCCTTGGTCAGTTTCCTTCTGTCATCTTTCTCTTCTGCTCGTGTAGCCCACTCTGAGCTGACACAGGAGACCAATTCTGGGAGACGAGGCCATTTCTTCTGTCCAGCTTCTTGCAGAGAGGGTAGACGACAGAAGCACTGGGGGAGTCGTCTTTGCAACTAGCCAGCACTCGGGGGTTGGGGAGAGAGGTCAGGGCAGCCATAGCAGCAGGCAGGGTGCGACTAGACAGGGAGAGTGTCTGGGCTGGGCCATGTCTCCAGGTGGGGAGCACCTGGGGTGTGCAGATCCCCATAGGGCAGAAGTGGCCTTCTTGAGCTTGTTGCTGCAGAGAGTCTGATGGAAGGAAGGCTGAACTGGGGGCTGGGAAGCCTGGGTTCTAACTCCATGGGGGTCCCTACATGACATAACCTGGAACTAGTCATCCGGCCTCTCTGGACCTCAGTTTCAGCGTCAGTAAGAGGAGAGAGCTGGGCCACGGTCCACAGCAGACTGTTGTTATTCGGAGCTTCTCCTGAGCCCACCCTGACTCCCGAGAGAGTGGACTGGGCAGCCTGGATCCCCCAGCCCCCTCTGGTTGGGTGAGTGGTCATCCACAAAGCTTTTAATGTATCTTGCCCTGCAGTCTGATTTGGGCTGATAGATCTCATACTCAAGGGGCTCTAGAGTTCCTTCTGGTTCAGATCAAGGATTTGTTCATTCAACTAAGTTTTGAGCACCTACCATATGCCAGACCTTAGGGGTCTCAGAGAAGGTCACCAGGTTCCCCTCAAAAGGCTGTGCTCCTCTGGGGCAGAGGACTGGTGACCCTCCCCACAACTCCACTCCCAGCTCCCTTGGACGAGAAACCCCACTATCCCTGGGTGATGCTGGTTGTCTTGATTTTCCAACCACATCCTCGCTGAGCTTGCTTATTTCTGCTGAGCAGGAGCCCACAGTCCTCTTCCAGAGGAGTCACGACAGTACTGGCTCCCAGTTTGGACCCCAAGCTTTGAGGCCAAGGGCTGACCTTGAGGAAGCCTCCGAGTCCCCAAGTACCCTGTCCTCACCCAGCCCCAAACTCAGGAACTGCTTAGGGAGGTCAAAATTACTTTCAGAAGCCCTCTTCTGCCTCTGCTTTCCGTCAAGGAGATCCAGCTCCCAAGGGGGGCGGGTATCTTCAGACCTGTGTCTGGAGATAGACTGGAGGGTAGGGGGGGTGTTGACAGGAGGGTCTGAGCCTCCTGACCCTCCATGAGTGGAATTCGCTGACTCACCGTGACCTCCCTGAGCACTGAGGATTCAGGCCAAGCTCTTGTTGCAGGCTGTCAGATGGCAGTGGGGAAAGGCAACGGTGGGCTCAGACAAGTAGGGGGGCTGCCAACAGGCTTGGGGGTGTTGGGGGCGGGTGCCAGGGGAATGTGACGTGGGGAAGGTGCAGGCGCCAGGAGCAGGCTCCAGCCCTGCCCTCGCCCACGGCCTCTCTCTGCATTGCAGGAGCCTTCCTATCAAAGACCTCACCGTGGACAGCGCCTCTCCTGTGTATCAGGCTGTGATTAAGAACCAGAACAAGCCGGAAGATGAGGCTGACGAGTGGGCTCGCCGCTCCTCCAACCTACAGTCTCGCTCCTTCCGCATCCTGGCCCAGATGACGGGGACAGAATACAGTAAGGGAGGGCTGTTGGGGGTGGGGCAGGAAGGGGTGACTTTGAAGGGCCATGAGGGTCCTGGGCCCTATGCCATTGTCCCACAGAAGCCAGGGAGTCAAGCCCCCTATCCTGGAAGATGAGCTGGCCTTGATAGATTGTGGCCTCTTGCGCCCTTTCTGGGCCCCTGGGGCAGGCATGTTGACATCAGCCTTCTGCTCGGCTCCCTGACTCCAGCAGTGCCTGGATTGGTTTAAGAGGACCTAGCGGAACTTCTGTGGTGGTCCAGTGGCTGGGACTCCACTATTCCAATGCAGGGGGCCCGTGTTTGATCCCTGGTCAGGACACTAGATCTCGCATGCTGTAACTAAGACCTGCCACGGCCAAATACATAAATAAATAAATATTAAAAAAAAAAAAAAGGACCTTACAGTTACAGGCCACACCTCTGGCCACTCCCTCCCATCTGCACCACTTCTTCTAAGGCCCCTTTTCTCCTCCTTGCCCTCTGCCCAGCACACAGCCTTTTCCTCCCAGAGGTCACAGGTAGGAGGCGATAAGTGTCCCATCATGGGCGGGGACTCTGCCCACAAGCTCCAGTAGCTTTTGTTCCTGATGTTCCATGTGATTTCTCCTGATTCGCAACTTCCTACCCACAGTGCAAGACCCTGATGAAGAAGCTTTGCGAAGGTCAAGGTAAGTGCCTGGACTCAGGCTCTGTGGCCTTGCCCCTCCTAACCCCATCCCTCCCAGGGCAGCCCCCAGGTCACACAACTCACAGAAGGAACATCTCAAGTTAATGCATCTGAAAACTCCCAGCCCCTGAGGGGCTCCGGCAGATGCTGGCTTGGGGTGTGTGTGTCCCAGGTCAGTGAGGTGGGTGCCTGGAGCTGAGTCTCTATCCCCCTGGCCCAGGCTGCACGAGCAAGGACGCTGGGCTCTCCCGGCTCTCTCCCTGGGCAAGGGGCAGGGCTGCTTTGGCCTTTGCTGGGCTGTTGAGAATGAGGGCATCTCTTTCTATGAGGCACCGGGCTGGCTGCCTGGCGGGCCCACTCATCTCAGGGCCTGTCCCCTGTGAGTCTGAAGGGTAGGCACTGGGAAGCTAGCTGGCACGCGGAGGGCTATGCTGGGCTGGGGCACCTGGCCTTTGGACTCACTTGTCCAGACCCACGGTGAGGTATCAGTTCCACGGACTGCTCACACCACAGAGCTGCTGCAAGGAAGCCAAGCCCTGGGCATGAGGTGGGCACACTGCCCCGGAACCCACTGGAACCCGCTAGGGCCTTCCATGGGCAGGCATGGGCCCAGTGTGACTGCTTACACTTCCAGAAGCAAATGTGTCGTCTGCATGTCCTTCCTGGGAGAGCCTGGCTTGGGCCGGCGCGTCCCGTGGTGGCCTCCATGTGAGGGGCTGGGGCTCAGAGGTGCCTTTCCACCCTGGGCCAAGCTTTCTGTCTTTGCTAACCAGCGTGTAGTGGCCACGGGTCCATGTGGAGAGTGGGACTCTGGGGTCAGCTCGAGTTGATGTGGATTTTCTTTTTGAGCCTCTGTTTCTGCCAATTGAAGTTGCTGCCACTCTTTGGCTGGGGCGTCTAAGCCTGAAGTGTGGTCCTCCCCGGCCTGCTAACAATGGCATGCGGTCCCAGTGATGGTTCTTAACCTGTCGGTGCCTGCAGTATGTCTGTAAAGAGCCTGAAATGAGATGGTGTTTGATTTAGCACAAAAGGCAGTATCGAGCTATTTGAGGCGTACCTAAGCTGTCAGCTCTCTCCGCCCCGTGCTCCTCTGCTCCTGCGTCATTCCTGTGTTTATCCCACCGCCTCCTCTGAGTGCCGCTCAGAGATACTCCGGTGAGCAGTGTGGTCTTTACTGAAGGTCTGATGGAGGGGCTTTACAGCACACACCGCAAATTGCTCACAGATCTCCAGGTCCCTTCCATCAAGAAGCCAGGAGGGGCCTGCCCTGCCTTTCCAGCCCCCCGTCACCCCTCCTCAGCACTTCCGGTTACTCTATGTTTCTGGGGCCGGTCACTCTCAGTCTGCATCTCAGTAACCAGGCTCCCTTTGGAAGGTGGAGTTCTGCACATTTAGCATGGGTAGAGAACCTCTGTCTCACATGTTCTCCCTGGAATACTTGTGGGCTTTGCGAAGTCACTGAGTGAGAACACAAAAGGCAGTATTCACAGTGGTCCGGTGTGGGCCTTCCCCTCCCCTCCTTTCAGAAGCATCTCTTGGGGCCTGTTTGGCCTGCTTGTCTTTCCCCACCAGGCCCTTTTCCCACCCTGGGGTCTAATTGCCCACAAACTCCATTCAGATCGCTTGAGAAGGCAGGGTGTCTTAAGAACTCTGCTGCAGGTCTTGGAGTCTCTCCCTCAGCCGTGTAGGGAAATCTGGAAGAGGGGGACCCAAGAAGAAACCTCAGCCTGCTTCCTCCCTCAGTCAAGGACCTTGACCCACCCTAAGAAAGCAGCACCCACCCCGCACGCACAGCTCTGCAGCGCTGTCAGCCCCTCCCTCGGAGTCTTGGACCCTGCAGTGCAGGCTCTGGGGCCCCCAGGAAGCCTCTGTCTGGACTGGAGGAGCCTAAGCCTCCTCCCCTTCTCCCTTTTCCTGACTTTAATTTCTGGAAGGTTGTCCTTACAGCCACCCCACCAAATGCCCCTTCTCCCCACGGCCAAAGGAGGAAAGTAGGCTTTTTTATTTTGCTGAGTGCCAAGCAGCTTCTGGCCCGGGCAGTGAGAGATGGGGGTACAACGGGTGCTGCGGGTCAGTTCTGTTTGTGATTAATGCCCAAAGTACTGACTTTGGCCCCTGGTCCCAGCTGGGGCCCCAAGCTCAACCGACAGGCCATCTGAGCAGTAGGGAACACACTTACCCCTACCTACCCTGAGTCCAAGCTGGTCAGAGATCTTGCTCCCTTGGGGGACTGAACCCCACTTGCATCCGTCCCTCCTCCCAAGTTGGAATCTGTACCCCCAGACCTTGCTGATGCATCGTGTTGGCTGAAGGCAGACACGGCCTCTGTCTTTCCCTCTCCCAGTCGAGCCTGACTCACAGTGGGGGATCTGAGAGTCTCTCACAAAGGCTGCACTCCCCAGGAAGGCTTCATTGCACCTTGCTTCCAGGGAGCTCATTCCAGCATGGCCTGAGTTTGCTAAATCTGGGGCCCAGCAACCTGGACACCGTGGCAGCCTATTTAGGCTTGTATGTCTGCTGGGATGCTTTTTCCTTTCTGTTGCTGCGTGCTGGGAAAGCTGGCAGGGACGCCAGTTGTTCTGTACCAGGCAGGGCACTGGGTGACCTCCAGGACAGGTATAATCTGCATGTCAGGGGACCTGCACGCTTGCCCCTCACCTGCCCCTTCTCCACCTTTGGGGCAGCCCCCACCAAGCCCCAGGGCAGCTCAGAGCCCCACCCTACCCCGCCCTCCCCTCCTCCTCTCCTGGGCCCTGGCTCCTGGCACTGTGGCAATGTCTTTGGTGTCTGGTAGCAAGTAGGGCTTCCCTGGTGGCTCAGACAGTAAAGAATCTGCCTGTAATGTGGGAGACCTGGATTCAGTCTCTGGGTTGGGAATATCTCCTGGAGGAAGAAATGGAAACCCACATTCAGTCATGTCTGACTCTTTGCAACCGCATGGACTGTAGCCCGCCAGGTTCCTCTGTCCATGGAATTCTCCAGGCAAGAAACTGGAGTGGATAGCCATTCCCTTCCCCAGGGGATCTTCCTGACCCAGGGATCAAATCTGGGTCTTCCCTTGTCTGGCGAATCCCATGGAGAGAGGAGCCTGGTGGACTACAGTCTATGGGATCGCAAAGAATCAGACACGACTAACACTTTGAACTTGAGCTTTCCTCCAAGGCTCCAGGGCCTAATCTCCAGGGACTCTGTCTTTACAGGGGACATAGGGTGAGCCACAGAGCAGTCTGAGTATCAGCTGTGGACATGGTTCCTCTCCCAGGAAAGATCCATCGCCTTAGCAAACTGTCAAGTGGGCTTAAACAGCAGCCTCCTGCCAGTTTCCACGTGGGCACAGGTAGTAGTGTGGCCCCCAGCCTTCATCTGAAGTAGCAGAGCCTATGATCCCAGAAAGGTCACCACACCTTCCATCTGACCCCAGGAGCGCATTCCAGCGCCTGGATGGCTCAGAAGGTTGATGGGGGGTGAGAGTGCAGGGAAGCCTACTTCCACCCTAGGCAGGGCTTGAATCTGCCAGGCCTCTGGGTCCCACCGCCTTTCTCAACCATCCTCCAGGGCCTCGGTCAGAGCTCAGACCCCACCCCCTGACCCAGCCCCCATCGGGTGGTGCAGCTGTCTGTAAGTTTAGTCTCTGTTTACCTAATGCTCACCTCAGTAAAGAACTCTGCGTCTCTTCGTGGCCTTCGTGTGTTAAGGACAAAGTTGGTTTTAGTGAACAGTTCCCCTGGGTGTCACCTGAGCAGCCCTCGTGGGTTTCCCGGGACCGCTTTCCCTTTTGCTCTTCCCACTCTGCAGTCTCTTCCCCTTTCTTCTCTCCCTCCATCTTCTTGCTCCTGTCTTGGCTGGCTGTGAATTTCCCAACAGCTCCAAGCAGAGCAGACTCACAAGCCTTGCCAACTCTCTAGGACCGTCCCTGACCGTGTCGCCAAGCACTGATGATAAAGGCTCGGGCCTGGCTGGACAAACTGGCTGCAGCTGTGTCCTGGGGGGCTCTGCGTGCGGGTAGATAGTTGCCGCCCCGGTGCTGTCAGCAGGCAGGGCTGTGCGGGCCCCATCACAGGGCCTGGGCTTGTACTGTCTTCACCCGTTTCTCCCCACCCTCGGAGAGGCAATAGCGAGGGATGCCTGGCACTTAGATCATGGTTCTGCCTCTGAGTTTCCATGTGACTATAGGCTATTCATGTGATGTATTTGCGCCTTGGCTTCTCTGTGGTATTAGGAGAGTCTGGACCAGTCTGCTCAAATATGTGAGCAGGGGACCCCTCTTGTCAAACAGGACCTTCACACAGGGACCCACCTGCAGGCCTTGAGGTGTGGAGGGGGAGCCTGCCAGGTAACACAGGTGTGGGGAGGTGGCCAGGTGTACGTATGGGGACACAGGATTGTTATCATGCAGAAATGTAAGTCCAGCATCTCCCCATCCTTTGACTTTTAAAGACCTAAAGCCAATCTTTCTGATTTTTATATGCTGACAATTCATTTGTTAAACTATTTTTTTGGATACAATTGCAGATTGGCATGTGGTTATAAGAAATAATACCGAGAGAGCCTATATAGCCTTTGCCCACAGTGGTAGCATCTTGCAAAACTAGTGCCCCACCAGGGTGTTGACACCTATGCCATCCAACGCAGAATACTTGCATCATCCTCAGATGCCCCTCTCTTGTTTTTTCAGACCACTCTCAACCTCCCTATTGCGCACGCCCTGTCCTTAACCTGTGGCAACCACTAATCTGTTCTCTGTCCTCTGTTTGTATAATTTTGTCATTTCAAGGATGTTATGTAAATGGAATTATACAGCTTGAGGCCTTATGGAATGGGCTTTTTCAGTCCTCCTAGTTCTCTGGGAACTCATCTAAGTTGTGGAGTATACCAGTGGCTCGTTCATCTTTTTATTGCCGAGTAGTATTCTATGATCTGGATGTAGCAGTTGATTTTTTAAATGAATTTCCAACACTGTCCAGGTTGAACACACTGTGTTTGTGGCTAGATGAGGCCCCACCAACTCGCACCTCTATTCTGGAAGACGTTAGTGGTCCCTCTGGTCTGGAAGTCTAGGATTTTGGCACAATCTCCCCTCCATATCTGTATTTCTGGCTCTTCCTTGCCTGCTTTGTCCTATGTCCTCAGCTAAGAGGGCTGTGGGCTGAGCCCCAGAGGCCTTGCTGGCAGGAAGTGGCAGGAAGTCCCGGCCCCCGTATGTGTGTGCCAGGAGCCTTGTGAGTATACATGTGCACGCGTGTGCCTGGCTGTGCTCAGGCCCAGGTGGGCGGGGTAGTCGGTGGTGTTTGGAGGCTTCTTTCTGGGGACAGAGAATGGTTGGCAGAGACTGGGGCAGCACAGGAAGTTGGCAGGTCTGCTCACCCAGCCTCGTCGTGGGGACAGGTGTTCCTCCTTCTTGATGCCCAGCTAGGGGACAGAGACCATGCAACGCTTGCCTGCCTATGGTGCTCAGTCCCGAGAGCCCACAGCCAAAGCAGCCCTGCCCAGCCCTAACCACACGGGCCAGGGAGAACCTGGAGACCCCCCACCCACCCCGGTGCCCCGCCTGCCCTCAGGTCTTCTAGCCAGGCCCCTTCTCCATGGCTCACTCAAGTCAGGGACAGTAGTCCATCCATCCTGGTCCTTGTAACTCTAGTCTTGCCCCCAAACAGGCCTAACCACCTGGAAATTACCCCATGGGTGGCAAAGCCTCTCCAAGCTGAACCCTCCCTCCCATGCCCTCTGCCCCAGCTGTCAGACAGGGTGATGGCGGATACATCCCCTAACCCCTTCTTTCTTCCTTTCTCTCTCTCTGTCTCTGTCTCTCTGTTTCTCTCTGTGCCACAGGGAAAGGTTTGAAACGGAACGTAACAGCCCACGTTTTGCCAAATTACGCAACTGGCACCATGGCCTTTCGGCCCAAATTCTTAACGTTAAAAGCTAAGAAAGAGGCTGTCTGGAATCCCCCCATTCCCTGCAGGCCTGACCCCTCCCTCCTTCCCCCCACACAGATCTGGCATGTGAGCCCCATGGTGATGCTTGAGAATGTATAGCTGTGCTGGGGGGCACCTTCGCTAGTCACCTGTGGCAGCTGTGCTCTCTGCCCGGCCCAGTGCTGATGGCCCAGGCCCAGCCCCACGCAGCACTGCACCCACTCTACCCCTGCCCTTCACTGCAACCTTGGCCACCCCCCAAACAGCCCAAGCCTCTGCTCCCCTGCGCAGGGCCTTCCTGTAGGTCAGAGAGGACACGATGGGGTTTGGTGATAGGACACCCCCAAACCAAGGGAAAAAGACTGCCACTGGTCCATTCCCCCGCCAACCCCAGCTCCCGGGAGAAGCAGCCCGGCCTAGCGCCATCCTGGAATGAGCCTCCCACAGATCAGGGTCCTGAGAAGCCAACTCCCTGGCCCCACTTACTCCCTCAAGCCCTCTGGAGCCAGGTAGCCCAGGACAGGGCTCCCTGCAGAGGCAGAGGAGGCCCCAGGGTAGACGAGGGAGAGGCCCGTCCCGGCCGTGGTGACACTGGAGCGCGTTCCCCTCTCCGTGCCGTGCGTGCTGGTTCCCTAGTTCCCTCTCCTGTACATACAAGCATGCTTATTCTGAAATAAAGAGGATTTGAAATGAACCAAACCTGCCCCAGTCCTGCTGTACCTGTGTGCGTGTCACCCAAGGGGGCAGGTCTGAGATGGGGACAGGACAGGTGCCTGCAGGAGAGGGGCAGGGGCAGTGCCCACTAGGGCTGGGACATGTTGTTCAGTCACTCAGTGGTGTCCGACTCTTTGCAACCCCATGGATTGCAGCATGCCAGGGTTCCCTGTCCTTCACCATCTCCCAGAGTTAGCTCGAACTCATGTCCATTGAGTTGGTGATGCCATCCAACCATCTCGTCCTCTGTCGTCCCCTTCTCCTCCTGCCTTCAATCTTTCCCAGCATCAGGGTCTTTTCTAATGAGTCAGCTCTTCACATCAGGTGGCCAAAGTATTGGAGTTTCAGCATCAGTCCTTCCAATGCAGACCACTGTTTCCCTGTCCCTATGGCCCTGCCCAGGGCTCCAGGGAGCAGGCAGAGAGGACAGTGGGTGAGAAGCTGTTCTGTGGGCTAGAGGGCAGCCGTAGCCTCCTTCGGGTAGTGTGTGTGAGTGCTCCCTGCCTCCCCTCCCACACTAGCCATAGCTGGCAGGCCGAGCCCACCCTCCTTCCCCATCAGAAAGCGTAGCACAAACCCTGGTTCCAGGAAGGCGCTGCGCATGCCCAGCCCTGGCCAGGAGGGAGAGAAGTGGCTGAGGTGGACACAGCTGGGCTAAGGTGTGGCTCACAGGGAGACTGCAGGGGTCCCTCATAAGCAGCCATGGCTCCAGAGGGAGGAGCTGCAAGGTGTGCCTGGTGGAGGCTGGCTCACGTGGCAAGAGGGCAAGGAAGGTCCTCATTCCTGGCTTCCACATACCTATGGCCTGTCCTAGTGCTGAGCATTTAGGAAGGGCCAGTCTGGCAGGCTCATGTCCTCCCTACTCACCTGCCTACTCATTAGCCTCATCCCTGACTGAGGGAACCCCAAGCTGAGAACATGAGATCATCAACACTTGACAAATAATGACAGGTGTTGAGGCCTATCCTTCAGGACTCCCCACCAGCCCTGGGACTGGAGTGGGCCAGAGCCTTGCTCCCACTCCCACTGCCCAGCACAGGCTTCCTTTCTGCCTCCAGGGACCTTGGCAATCCCATCTAGAAGGGCTGGTCAGGGAGCGTGTTCTATCCTGCCCACCACCCTGAGATGCACCCCAAAGTGCCCCCCCATCCCCACCCCCACACATACCATCTTGTTCCAACTTGACCTCCCATCTCATCCTCACTCTAGCAGTCTGACCCCAGGGTCAAGGCAAGGACCAGGCAAGGCAGGCTGGCCAGGGGATCAACAGGGGAAGTGGGGAGAGGTGCACTTTTGCCTGCATTTAGGCATCCTCGGGCATGCTCATATTTAGCTGACCTTTTATTGAGGACTTCCAAGACCAGGGGTAGGCTGGGGGTTGAGGGCTGCCAGGCAGAGTGAGGCCGCGGTAGTGGGTGTCCTAAGACTAGCAGAGGATCTGAGCTAATCCGTCAGAGCTGGTGGCCTCCCAGTCCCCTGTCCCTATCCCCCCGGCCTGTCCGATGGAACCCTCTTGGATCCACCTAATTGAAGTCCTGGAAGGCTATTTGCTTTCCAGCCCACCTGGTGCCTCCCCAGGGACCCCAGGCCACTGCAGGCGGCACTTTGGGTGGCCCCAGGCCAGGGGTCTGTGTGAAGCACTCTGAGGTAAACAGGAGAGGGTCCTTATTCAGCATTCCATGTGCATGGGCATCAGTCGAGGCACTGGGTTCCTGGCCACTGTGGGTGCCCAAGGAATCAGAAATGGCTGATGTGGTTGTGACTCACCGTGATGAAAGGCTGATTGTGTGAGGTCCACAGACAGGGATGGCTTTTCCATCGGGAGTATCCAGGAAGGCTTCCTGGAAGAAGGGGTCTGTGTGTGTGATCTTCGGGAACAGGCAGGAGTGGGGCATGCAGAGTCACGGAAGGCCGCCTATGTTATTCTAAGCAGAGAAAGCAGAGACGCTGATGAGAAGGAATGTCCCAGAACCCTGAGTTAATTATTTTGACTGGAATGGAAGACAGGCAGAGGACGTTATGGTTAGCAGTGGTCCGGAGCTGGAATGCCAGGCTCTGGATTTTGACTCCGTTCCGAAAGCCGTGTGGAGCTAGTGAAGGTTGCGGGGCATCGTTCACACCACAGCCTGTGGGGGTTGCTGTGCACTGAGCAGTTCTGGAGGGGTGTCACTGCATAGACGACAGGGTCAACAGGGCTCCTGGACTCGTGCAGCGCGGCAACACTGCCGCGAAGTGGCGTGATCGGGGCCGCCCTGGGCAACTGCCGTCGGCTATCTAGGTGGGTGGCAGCATGAATAGTCTCCAGACCAGCCACTTGACTGGCATTCTATCATCACTGAATCAACAGAGATGTTCATATTCCATTCTTTTAGCTCATACAAATAGCATCATCACCCCAGCAAAGGTGAACACCGCTCAGCAGCAGCAGTCACGGCGTGCCCACAGCATGCGTTGCCGATGGTTCCAGCCTGAGCCCGGGGACCACAGACCCCTCCTGGCCCAGCACCACCGCCAATCCCATCCCCATCCTTTCCAGACATAGTCCCACTGCCGCCAACAGGAGCAACAACCAAGGGCCACTTCAACAGAGCAGGGCACAGGGTTTGCACACTGTACCCTGATGCCACCTGGGTGGATGGAAGAGATGGACTGAAAGGGGGACTATAGCCAGGCTGTGTTTCTCCTCTGGCTGCACCCTTCCCAGGCAGCCCCCAGCCAGTTGATATCGTTGGGTTGCCTTGGTTTTTGCTTAGATGTTTAAGGTGAATTATGAACCAGGCCAGAGTCCTTGACCAGGCTGGGATGATCTAACAGGCACTGTCTTGAGGACTGAAGCCAGGGTCTGGTAAGTTCTTTGCAGTGCTTGATTTCTGAGGCCCCCTCCTCAGGGAACTTCAGGCATGAACTGACCTGGACAAGAACCCGAGATCCTTCTGGATGCTCTTCAGCGATGCTCCTACCTTCCCTAGGCCCCGGCTGCTTGGGGTCTGTAGCCAGTAACCCAAGATAGGCTCCCCAGTCACAGCCCTGAGCAGCAGGCTCATAGCATGCCCTTTGTCCTGTCCTGTGGTAGATGATGAGTTTTCCCAGGGTCATGTCCACCCCAACTTCACCCCTCAAGAAGCCAGGATTCATGTGGAGCTATGCTTGGGGAGAGCAGGTAAGCTGGTCTGACAGGGGATTGGAATACAGGAGACAGGTAAAGCCAGTTTCCTATTTGTCCTGCAGAGAATATGTTCCCAGCCTGGGTATTTTTGTCACTTCTGTCTGCAGTTCCCAGAAGTCCCCTGGAAGCATGTGGCAGGGTTAGGGAGAAACAGCTAAAGGAAATGGGGTGTCCTTTGTCAAACAGGCCTTCCCAAACACGTCCACGCCATGGGGGACTGAGCAGCCAGCTCAGTGGGGATGTCAGGGGCTGCAGCTGCTTCTCTGAGGCAGCCACTTCATGGGCCTGGCTTCCAGAAGCCAAGTTCTTTCATGATTGGGGCGTTGAGTGGCCTCATGGTGGGCCAGGACTGGACACCACCATGAGCCTAGAGCTGTGGTGCCCATGGCTGCCTCTCTGGACCACTAAGCTGGGAAAGGGCTGGGTAGGGCACGCGACTGCCCTTGTCCATCTAGATGCTTCCTGTGTGGTACGGAGAAAAACAGTGCTCCCGCCCGTGTGGCAGTCAGCTTGCAGCCTTGCCTCTTCTCCGGCCCCTTCCTGACCCTCTCATGCTGTTTCATACCTTTCTCTACCATATGCCTCCCTGGATGGAGGAGAGCAAGTTGTGATGCCTTGGTCAACAGCTCACGGCCCCCTGGCACTCCTGTCCGGGACAGACCTGTGTGGCACCCTGTTACTCACAGTGTGGTCCACGGACCAGCAGCATCGGCATCACCTGGGAGCTTGTTAGAAATGTGGACTCTCAGCCCCGCTACCCACTTTCTGAGCCAGAAGCTGCGTTTTTAACAAGATTTCCAGGTCAATTTGCCCACATATTCAAGTCTGAGAAATGATGTAGTAGTTAGGGATCACGTGCGTCTCTGGCACTTGGTGACAAAGTGATGTTTTAGTGGAGACTCAATCTTTCTGGACCTCAAGTTCCCCATCTGTAAAATGAGAATCTTGATACCAATTGCCCAGCCAGGTTGAAAGGATCAAGTGGAGTACTGCTTATATAAGCTGTTTAGTGGAAGGCCTGGCATATGATAAGCACTTATAGAGGGAAGAGGATTATTCTAATTATTTCAAGTAAGAGTACTGCCTTTTGCTGGGGAAGAATTCTACTTGACTGCAGGAAGAAGGTTCTTTCTTCCTGTTTGAGGGGCCACTTGAAGTACTGGGTAAGGCTTCAAATCTATCACCTAAATCAGATCCTGCTGTCACTACCAAGTTCTAGGAGCTCCAGCAATGGAATTCTCGGTCTCCATTTCTTCACCTGTTAAAAAGAATCTGTAATACCCACATCAGAGGGCTTTTGTGAGGATTTAAGACAGGCCTGGCACATAGTGGGAGGTCAATAATTGGATGTCATCACGTGAGGAAAATCATTCCCACCTATAGGATTTGCAATATCCTGGGTGACAGAGGATGAAATGGGTGAATGGCATCACTGATTCAATGCACATGAACTTGGACAAACTCAAGGAGATGGTGGGGGACAAGGAAGCCTGGCGTGCTGCAGTCCATGGGGTCATGAAGAGTCCGACACGACTTGACAACTGAACCACAAGTTGCCATCATAGAAAGTACAGATCTTAGTCCAATAACCCAAGTGAGCAAAGAATGTACATTTCTTTGCTTTCCTATAATTTAATTTTTATTCTCTGCCTCATTTCACAGGGGGCAGAAATCTAATCGCATTGACCCAGGCTCTGATGCTCCTCTTTTGTCTGGGGTGGTTTTGGGGAAGAGGTGCTTGCAGAATGCCAAGGCAGGTGGGATGGGGAGTCTGGGCACCTGGTCCTTGATCATGATCTACCTGGGCTGGCATCTGCTGGGATATCCCCCTCCCATCTGGTCACAGTGGTCTGTGTTGGCAGAGCACTCACCTCTCACGGTCGCAATCACAGGGCCGTGTCCATATCGCTGTCAGGGGTGTAGGAAGCCGTGCATAGCCCCCAGGCCACAAGATGGCCTGCAGATCTGTGGGCTGCCTCAGGCCTGCCCGCCCCTTCACCAGGGGCCTGAGCACAGGGGACCCTGTGGCCCTGCCGCTTCCGCAGGGTTTGCCCAGAAAACAGGCACAGCTCCCTTTATTCTTGAATCCCTCAGGGCACGTTGCCCCCTTTCTTGTTCGGATGTCCTTGGTCTGCCTGGCAGGGTAGCTTTTACCATCTTCCAAAGGTACCATCAGGGCTCCGAGTCCTTCGCAGCCTGAAGCCCAAGTTCTCACAACTTCAGAACTTACGCCCTTGACAACAAAATATCCTGCCTCTGTTTTCTTCCTTGTATAATCCCTTCTCAAAGGCAATGCTTATCTCTGACTAAAGAGGGAACAGTGAAAGAAGGAGGAAAACAGGATTGGGGAGAAAACTTGGTTGATAATTTAGACTCCTTTTTGACCGCACTGTTTTTATCATGCATGTTGAGAAAGGGGAATCATGTAGGGGAATCTCAGGAGGCTTGAGAATATTTTTGATGTTCCTGTGATCCGCCCTGTGGTCTGAGCCCTTCCTTCTGGGAGTCCTGGGTTGTGGGGGTGCTCTTTCCCTCAGCCTGGGGACAGGTCTTCTGGAAGATCCAGCTCTGTTCACAGTAAGGCTGGTGACTTCTGCCCAGCCTGCCTCTGCTGCACCCACCGCGCCCCCCCTGCAGAGTGGCGCCCTTGACCTGTTGTCTTTCTTGGTCGCCTCATCAGCACCCCTATTGAGCATGCTCCAGTGTGCACCAGCCAGGCCGCCACCCCACTGCTGCCCGCTTCTGCCCAGTCGCCTGCTGCTGCCTCTCCCAGCACAGCCTCGCCACCCCCGGCCACAGCTGCTGCCCATGCTGCCACCGCCTCTGCCACAGCCCCTGCCTCAAGCCCTGCGGACAGTCCAAGGTAACTGGCCCACAGGTGCCGGCTCTGCCCGTGGGGAAGGGAGGCAGGAAAGGCCTCCCCCAGGTCCGTCCGTCGGCAGCTGTGTTGGGCCCTCGGAAAGGCCTGTCCAAAGTGGTTAGGACCCTTGGACCCTGGGCTGAAGGGGATACTGGAGGTGCATTTCAGGGAGATGCGCTGTGTGTGTGGCTGAGGACAGAGGCTGGACGTGTCCCCCTGCCCCAGGGGCACATGCTCTAGGGAAAGAGGTAAAAGTCTCTCTCTCTGTCTCACACACACACACACACACACACACACACACATGTGCGCATAAGGTTAAATAACAGAGAGAGACTGTGTGGAAAATCCATGTTCCTGGAACTGGGATTACAGAGAAAGAAAGGAAATCAAGGATGCCTCCGTGGAGGAGGGAGCGTTGACCTGAGCACTGAAGGTGGGTCAGACTATTTACAAACTACCTTGCCCTTGTCCCTTACCCTCTGTTCTCTTGATGGAGAAGCACGCTAGCTCCAGAGACACCTGGTGCAGTGGGACTCACATCTCTGCTCTACCACTTACTGTCTGTAACTTCTGAAAGTGACTCAACTCTGCAGAACCTCAGTTTCCTCATCTCCTAAGGCATTAATGCACAATGCATCAATGCATAATGTCCATAATTTTATAGGGTCAGGATAGAAAAAGTGCATAAAATACCCAGCACATAAAATGCTCTCAAGTATTGCAAGTTACTGCATTCCTGTCTGCCCTCATGGATACTCAGCAAAGGCAAGGCAAGGGAGGTGTTGAAAAGGATGAGGGGAGGTGTGGGGAGGCAGAGGGGGAGGCTGGACAGGTCATTCTGGAGCAGCCAGGCAGTGTAACAGGCCGGGCAGACCCAGCTCTTTCTGGGCTGTGTGGAGCTGCCAAGTTGGTGTTTGGAGTCAGAGCCAGCTTTCCCAGTCTTTAGGGTTTTGCTGAAAGGGGCACCTTTTCAGCAGGTCAGGGTGCATGGTTCCCTGCTTCAGCCTGAAGCCAGGGTGAAGGATGGGCAGAGTGGCCTGTGCACCCCGCTTCTACCCCCTGGCTTCACAGTGACCTGGGTAATGCTGAGGCCAGCCTCTCCCCAACCCAACTCAAGTATCAAGGGTGAGCCTGGCCCAGACTTCCAGGGTCCTCATATCCCAGCTTCCTGGGGGCACTTAGTAGGCTGCTTCCCTTCTGCACACCAGAGTCTCTTTAAGTAAGGGCCTTGCTCCCCACACAAAGAAGAAACTTTGAGGGGGATAAGACATGCCCCTACCATCTAGTGAGAAGATGCCACCCCAGTTTGAGGGGAAGGCTTTAGATGCCTGGGTCCCATGGACAGTCTAGCCCCAGCCCTGCTCAAAGGCAGGCTTCAGCACCACGTTCCAGGCCTCCTTGTCCAGGGGGCCGTGGGACCCCCTCAACAGAGCAAACCCTCCCTCCACTTTGTCTTTGTGAAGCCTGGGTGGAGAGTGGAGAAAGCCATGGAGGGCTGCCAGCATCAGGCTGGAGCAGAGGGGGCGAGGGGACCTCACTCTGGGCCCAGCTCTCTGCCCTCCTTGTTACATGGGCTGGAGTGGTGCCAGAGGGAGCCCGTGGGAGGCAAATGGACACCCCACATGGCCTCAGAATTCTTGCTGGATATCTTGAGCCTCTGCTTGCTCCCCCAGCGCCAATCTCTGACAGATCACCTGTGGCTCCTGGATGCTGGGAAAGCATCCTCCGCTGCTGGGAGAGTCTGACTAAGACCAGCTGACCCTTCATCTTCTTCTACCACAGTGGAAGCTGGGCACCACTTGGGCATGGCCTTTTCCTCTTCCACTGAGGCTCCTACTCCATGGGTCTTAACAGGGATATATCACAGAAGGGCACCCCCAGAGAGGGCAGACAGTGGTCTCACTCAACCAGAAACATGACAACTTGGCAGGACAAGCCCCCAGGTCTGGCACATTGGCTCTCTGAGATGCATTCTAGCTAATTGTCTGGGGCAGCACCCAGACCCTTCTGGATCCATTTAGGAGCTTGGTGGTAGATTCTAAGCTCAGGGCAACCCCCTCCCAGAGTCCCGGAGAGGATGGTAGTCCCTTATCCTATGACTCTGCCCAGCAGAGATGGGCAGGCCCTGGGCCCATGAGAGGGAAGGAAGACAGGAAGCAGGAGGCAGTGTATTTCCAGGGGCTCATTTCTCCACACCCCTGTCAATGTCCCATTTTCCCTGGGTGTGGGTCATGTCATCCCCATTAGTGCCTGAAAGATGCAGAGACCACCAGGGACGTGTTCTGTAAGGTATTTGTTAGTTTTAAAATGAAGAAAAGATGAGGGATTTCCCAGGCAAATGAAATTGGGAAACACTGAATCAGACAACACTGAACAGGCTGCTTAGCTGCAGGAGCTCTTAGAGTCTTTAGTTCTCTAAGAGGAGAGGCCAAGCACAGCATCTCCTGAGGGCAATGAACTGGTACACTATTTTTTTCCATCTCTTTGGTCCCAGGGTCCCTGGGTCATAAGTGGGAAAAGGCCTGCTTTGGGCCTCTTGGTAGCTAATGCAGTGGGAAGAGGGCAGCATAAATTCTATACAGAAGAAGAGCCTCTGTGTATGTAGGGGGCTGGGGGCTTCTCCTGACCTCCCCTCCTTGGAGCCTGAGACTTTGCTGCTCCTTCCACAACAATAAAAGGGGGAGGGGGAGGAAGCCAGGTGGTCTGAGGCTGTGAGGTGCCCCAAAGGTTGGGAAGTAGGTTTGACTGTCTCCATCTTTCCTCTTTCCTGCCTCGACCTCCTTCCCTGCCCAGCTTCCCACCCCCATCCCTCCGTCTCTCCACAAGGGGTGAAGGGTTTCCCATCATCCTCTGGTCTGACTGGTCCTCTCCTCCCTCTGCTAAGGTCGTAGCTCCAGCAATGGGCTGTAATTTTCACAGTGTCTCTGCTGCTCTCACCAGACTCACCAAGACTTAGCACCCAAAGAGCAGCTTCCTCCCTCTAAGACCTCCTGGTCTTTTCTTCACAGCCTCTGGCAGCTCCCCAGGCACGTCTTTGTCAGGTTTCCTCCTTACAGAGCCTCTTTAAAGATGTGGGAGCCAGCCTGCCGTGGCTTCAGGCTCCAGGGCCTGGCTGGGGTTGTCCTTCTGGCTGCTAACTCTTCCCCACTTGGTTCCAGGCCCCAGGCCTCCACCTACAGTCCTGCTGCGGCCACCTCTCCAGCACCTGCTGCCCATACATACAGCGAGGCCCCAGCTGCCCCTGCACCCAAGCCCCGGGTTGTCACCACCGCCAGCATCCGGCCTTCTGTCTACCAGCCAGGTGAGAGGCAGAGTGGGGAGGGAGGCTGTCTAGCCTGGGCGTGGGCTCCAGGGGTCAGCTCTAAAGCCACATCCCCCAGAAGGATGGTGGTTAATGACCTTCATCCTCCCTTCTCCCAATTATGGGCCAGAATCCTACGGAAGCTGTCTCTGGCACTGCAGAGACAGATGGGCAGTATCAGGCAGTGATGGAGCCTCCTAGATCTCAAGACATTTCCTGCCTGGGGAGTTGCAGGCTCCAAGTGAGCAAGAGAGGGTTTAGGGCAGAAGGTCTTGTTCCTCCAGGAGTCTGGGTCTGATTCAAGCCAGTGGATGCGGAGCTGTAACAAAAGTGCCACGGGCTTTGGACAGACCTGCTGCATAATGTGATGCTGGGCAAGCTGCTCACCTGTCTGGTCTTTGGTTTCTTCAGCTTGGACAGGCTAACTAGAGCCATGGAAAGCACATGTGACGGGTGGGAGAGGGACCCACACGGGGTCTGCCAGTGGCTGGCTTCACTGGCTCTGTTCTATCGCTTTGGTCCCCATTCTCATCACTGCACAGCCAAGGGCTCAGCCTATGTCCTCCCTTTTCCTAGGCAAAGTTGGGCCTCTCCCCAGAGCTCCAGGGCAGTTCTCGGGCTGGCTTAGGTATCTCCTCCGGCATGCTCAGTGAACTTGAGAAAATGAGACAGGGACTGAGACAGGAAGAGCCTTGTTTGGGGTGTTGACTTGATGTGTAGGGCAGAGGAGCCATGATCAGCCATCTGTTTCATAAAACTTACTCTGAGCAGGGTCGAGTGTGGGTGGAAGTGGGTTTAGCATCAGACTCCTTTGCCAGGTCCTGCTCTGCTATCCACGGTAAAGTACTCCATCTCCCCAGCCTGTATTTCCTCGTTTAAAAAACAGGCATGTTGTGTACACCTGATGCTCTGGGGATGAGAAGGAAGCACCCAGGACAGTGCTTGGTACACAACAGGTGCCCTGCTCTGTCTCTTCAGAAGCGAGAACACAAGAGTTCTGAGATTAAAAGTCCATAGTATTAGGGAGCAATTTACAGCCGGCTGCAAGGGTGAAAAGTCTCGGATGGAGCTGGAGGAAGCAGTTGCTCGGCAGCGATGGGGAGCACAGGAGGGAGGGTGATAAGGAGTTCGGAGCACCTCCTGCGAAAGGAGGTGAGGCTCTGTCGGGGCGCAAGGTGGCCATTTCCGCCCTGGCCCGGGCTCCCCTCCCAGGTGGGTCCTTAAGGGCATCTTCCGGGGCGGGCCCTGGGCTTCAGCGCCCCCGCCCGGGGCGCCGGCTCTCTTCCGCAGGCCCGCCAGGGGGCGGCACGGCACCAGTGGCGCGCGCCGCCCGGCTCGTCCGGCGCGCCCCCTCCTCCTTCCGGGACTGGAGCCCGGGCGGGCGAGACGTGCCGGAGCCCCGGAGCTGCGGGCCTCTGCCGCGTTCCCAGGCGGAGCAGACGTTAACTCATTCCTGCCCGGCGGGGAAGGAAGCAGCCAGGCGGGCTCGCGCCGGAGCCGGCCTGCCTCCGCCCCCTCTCCTGAGGGTGGAGTCCCCGAGAGGCTGGCAGGCGGCCCGGCGAGATACCGGGAACCTGGGCCCGGGGCCTCTCCCCATCTCGCCTCTGCCGACCGCGGCCCTGGGGAGGGCGGAGAGCCTGTGTGTAGCCCAAGCCGCAGCTCCTCACGAAGGCTCCTCCGGGCCGACCGTGGCGTTCGCAACCCGGATCCTATCGCTGGCGCCGAGACCGGGCGGCCGCTCCCTGGAGCACCTGGGGCCCGGGAGGGGACCATGGGCGGAGGGGCCCCCCTCACGGGCCGAGGGAAGCCACGTCGGCCCGCGGGCCGGGTGGGGGCCAGGCGCTCGCGGGAGCCGGGCCCGACCTGGAGTGAGTCAGAAATCACCTTGTTTAATTACACATTCCCGAGCCGCCGAGTGCGATAGGGGCCTTTTGAACTTGCCAATTAGAGATGAAATATCACCTTCTAATTTCGACGGGCTTCATTCCATCAAGCAGAAATAGCAACAGCCTCGGGCTCGGAGATGGGATATCAAGTCTCTCTCCTGGCACGTCGGGGATGGCAGGGGCAGCCAGGCTGAAGGGCGCAGAGGGAAGAGAACTGTGAAGCAGCTGCTCCCTGCGCCCCGATCCTCACTGGGTACCTGATAGTGGAGGGAGGCTGCTGGCCTGCGCCGGGAAGAAGGGAACGGCCTTAGATCGTAGAGGGGAGGAGGGTGCCGGGGGACTCTTGAGCAAGGAATCAGCCCACCGTGCCCAGATGCCAGCTTGCCTCTGAGCTGCTGAGACCTTCGTGTTCTTGGGGTTTAGAAAAGGAGTGAATCATGGAGACTGGAAGGCCTTCCAGATGAGGGAAGAGCAAGTCTGCCTGGCAGAGGCAATAGGGTTAGTATTGCTAGAGAGACGTTGGAAGTGGGCTAGGGCCAGATTTGGAAGGGGCGTGCTAAAGCCTGTTTTTCTGCCTTGGGAGTGGTTAAGCAGGGATCTGGGGTTGAGTCCTGCAGCCTGAGCGCCTGTTTCAGCTCGGTGTTGCATAAGCTCTCCAAGCCTCAATTCCTCTACTGTAAAACGGACTAGAGACTATTATCTGCTTCATTGGATTGCAGCAAGTATTACATGAAATAATGCACATAAAGGCCCTGGCATGTGAAAGTAGGCAGCACTTGGTAACTGTTGTCCCGATTAGGATGGCACTATCTGGTAACAATACATTTTCCAGTAGCTACATTTTTTAAAACGTGTATATTCAATTAAAAATAAATTTACAAAAAAGTATATGGAAGCAGGTGAAATTAATTTTAATATATTTTATTTAACTCAGTATTTTCAAAGTATCACTTTAATCAATATAATCAATCAGTATAAAATTATTAGTGAGATATTCTACCTTCTTGTACTAAGTCTTTAAAAGTTGGTGTGTATTTTATCTCTGTAGTATGTCTCAGTTTGGACTAGCTGCATATCAAGTGCTTAATGGCCACATTAGGACTATGTACTAGATAACACAGTATTAGGATTAGGTCACATCTCCCATCCTCTAAATCCTACAGTCTCCCTGGGCTGGGGTCCTTCAGGTGACGTCATGATCAGGCTGTGAGATGAGCTAACAGGTCATCTGGACCATGAGACCCAGGAGTCACTCACCTCACCATCCCCACTAACATTTAGTGACACATACACAGTGCCAGGTGCTAGGTGCCAGGTACTAGGTGCCAGGTGCTAGGTGCCAGGTACTAGGTGCCAGGTGCTAGGTGCCAGGTACTAGGTGCCAGGTACTAGGCTCAGCCTTTACAGTTCTTATTTCCCTTAATCCTCCTAATAAGGCACTAAGAATTATTATTGCCATTTTTAGACGAGGAAATTCAGGCCTAGAGATGTTAAGGAACTTGCCCAAGGACACACAGCCAGGATGTAGTGGAGCGAGGACCTGAGCCCAGGGCTCTGGGTGACTGTGCTGCATTGCCAGGCCACGGCGGCTCCTCCAGGCTGACAGGCGCTCCTATCAACAGCGTACACTCACATCTTCTGGAAACCAGGCTCGTGTTTTTTCACAGAGTCAGCTTGGGGTGAGAGAAAGAATGGTTTTGGAGACTCACTCTACCGCTTACTAGCTCTGTCTGAGCCTCAGTGACCTCAGCGATAAAGAGGACTACCCAGTTGACTTGTTACATGCCTAGCCTATCCTCTTAGTAAGTGGGAAGAAGATTCCTTATGGAGAAACTTTTACCTTTGGAAGCCAGCCTCACTCCCAGGATGGCTCTAGGGCAGGGCTGTGGAGGGTTGTATCCCTTCTGCTTTCAATAACACAGGCCTGGTCCCTACCCATTCCCAGCAATAGGGTTTCCATGTCACCCAGTTCTGAAGGGCCAATCATCTGGGAGCAGGAGGTACAGGGTTGGAGCAGCAGGTTAATCCAGGGGAACCAGGTGGGGAGAGACCAGAGGCCAGGCCAGGAACTTTAGCCCTGAGAATGACCTTCCTTTCCAGGCTGGAGCCTGCTGAGGGCTGCCTTCGCACCTATCAGCATAGTCCATTCACCAGGCCAGACGCAGGGATGGGGAGGGAGGCTGCCCTGACACACTTGCTGGGGTAGAAGGAATAAAGCCTCTTTCCAGAGGAGCAAAGTGTGAGCTGAGGTGAGGCATCCGGAACCTCCCTCCCTAGGAGTGAAGGCTGGCTAAACCAGGTGTGCCAGGCCAGCTGGGTCTGCCCTTGCTAGTTTCACAATGAGAGGCAGCAGAACTTAGAAACCTGGGTTTTGAGGCCCAGACCTCGGAGGGCTTTGGGTGAGCAGTTGCTCTGCTCCTCTGTGTTGCTGCCCTAAAAGGGTTTTCAGCTCTCAGTGAGCTGGAGGAGAGGGTTCCAGAAGCAGGGCAGGGAATTTTCCTTCTGCCTGGAAGGTAACCTCTAACAGACACTCGGACACACTCTCAGTTTCCATCAAAGCGAGGCAGGGGAGCTTGGGTCCCCCAGAGGCAACCACAGGCCGAGGAAGCAGCTAGACCTGGGCCGTGTCACTTCAGCATCTCTGTCTAGCCTTCCTCTGAATGATGTCTTCAAGACCCACCACCCCAATTCAAACCAAAATGGACCTTCCCCTTACACATCAAGCCAAGCTGTTCAAACAAACAAACAAACAAAACACGATTGCAACTAAACCTGAAATCTAAACTCGAAAACCTAACTGTCCAGTCATCTGCTTTGTCTCAAAGGCTGGACTAGGTCCAGGTTCAGCAAACGTATACGACTGAGGCATTTCAGATGTCAAATCACTGGTCAGAGTGCAAACAAGAGCATCTTCCAGTCAAGGCCAGAATGACCCACTCTCACCCTCTCCAGCCCAGGGGACCCAGATACCAGCCTTGCCCGCGCCCCCTGCCCCCACTCACTGTCTCCGGCAGGCTCCTGGCAGCCAGGGCCTGGCTGAGCCCCACCCCACACAGCTGCGGATATTTATAGTTCTATCCCTTCCCAGCCCTGTCCAAGCTCCCCAGGGCTCTGCTCCATGGCTCTTTATCTCCCTTGGCTCCTTGCTGCAAATTCAAATCAAGGCCATGAAGAAGCTCGGGACGCATCTCTGTAAAAACAGGAATTGTGCCGCTCTAATATTAAAGTTGTCTTGTACAGTTCTCTGGCTGGGGGTGAGGGGAGCTGGGAGAAATGAATTCCTGACACATTTTTCTTTGGATATTTTTGGCTTGCAGTGCCTGCGTCTACCTACAGCCCATCCCCGGGGGCCAATTACAGTCCAACCCCCTACACGCCCTCCCCTGCCCCTGCCTACACCCCGTCCCCTACCCCTGCGTACACCCCTTCCCCTGCTCCCACCTATTCCCCCTCCCCAGCACCAGCCTACACCCCCTCGCCAGCCCCAAGCTATAATCCTACACCCTATAGCGGGGGCCCTGCGGAGTCTGCCAGCCGTCCCCCATGGGTGACAGACGACAGCTTCTCTCAGAAGTTTGCCCCTGGCAAGAGCACCACCACTGTGAGCAAGCAGAGTCTGCCCCGAGGCGCCCCTGCCTACACCCCGCCGCCACCAGCTCCCCAGGTGTCCCCCCTTGCCAGGGGTACGGTGCAGAGGGCCGAGCGCTTCCCAGCCAGCAGCCGGACTCCGCTCTGTGGCCACTGTAACACCATCATCCGGTAAGGTCAGATCCCACTGTGCCCCTGCGCTGGGGTGCTGGCAGGGGAAGGGGATGGGAGGAGGCAGGTGCAGGGAGAAAGCTGCGTGCAGGGCAGCCTCAGGTCCCGCTTGCTAGCTGTCTCTGGTCTAACCCTCTCTGAGCTTTAGCTTCTCTGCCTGTGTGACACCCACTTCCCCAGGGAGTTGTGAGGATTCCATGAGGTAAGTGGGTAAAGCTCCAGTATGGTGCTTGGGCCAGCACCACCCCCTTGGGCTAAGGCTGGGTTCTGAGAATTGCAAGTCTGGTTGGTAGGTTTATTAGGCCTGTTGCAAGCTGGCTGACAGGGCTGGTTTTGACCCAGCTTTCCTTTGGGGCTGCTTCTGGGTCTATTCAGTCAGGCCTGTGCTGCTCAGGGTTTTGGTGGCCATCTGCCACACTGAAAGGAAAACAAGTCATTTCATACTTAGAAGCCAAGGATCATGGGTGATACTTTTTGAATATAACATGTTTATAGTATATGCATTTGTGTGGGGGGGAGGATGAACTTATGTATATGAAAAGTATACTTTTATTTAAAAATAAAGTATCATTAGAAAAAATATGGGGCTTCCCAGGTGGCTCAGTGGTAAAGAACCCATTTGCCAAAGCACAGGGTAAAGAACCTTCCTGCCAATGCAGGAGATATGGGTTCAGTCCCTGGGTCAGGAAGAACCCCTGGAGAAAGAAATGGCAACCCACTTCAGTATTCTTGCTTGGGAAATCCCATGGACAGAGGAGCCTGGCAGGCTACATTCCATGGGGTCACAAAAGAGTTGGACACAACTTAGTTGACCAAACAACAACAGAAAGAATATACTCATTAGAGAATACTTAGAAAATTCAGAAACATTAAAATTAAAATATAAAGCATTTCTTTAGTCTCACTGTTCTGAGACTGATCTAGATCCAGGTTTGTGTCCTGGGTCTAGCATAATAGCCCTATGGCCTTGAGCAACTTACTTAACATCTGTACCTCAGTTTTCTTATCTAAAAATGGGTATCATGATAGTACCTGCTTCATAGAGTTGTTGTGAGAGTTAAACACACTGCTGCTGCTAAGTTGCGTCAGTCGTGTCCGACTCTGTGCAACCCCGTAGACGGCAGCCCACCAGGCTCCTCCGTCCCTGGGATTCCCCAGGCAAGAACACTGGAATGGGTTGCCATTTCCTTCTCCATTGCGTGAAAGTGAAAAGTGAAAGTGAAGTCGCTCAGTCGCATCCGACTCGTAGCAACCCCATGGACTGCAGCCTACCAGGCTCCTCCATCCATGGGATTTTCCAGGCAAGAGTACTGGAGTGGGGTGCCATTGCCTTCTCCTTAAACACACTAATAAATGCAAATTTCTTCTTGAATGGTGCCTAGCAGAGAGTAAGCATTTAATAAATGTTAGCCATGGGCACTGTCATCATGGGTCTTCTTCCTACAAGTATTCAACTGAAGGATATCCCATAATACACTTACTGGGCCCCCTAGTCGTGGATGTTTGAGTCGCCTCCCCATTACTCTTTTTTGTAAGTGATGCAACCTCATCTTTTTTCATGGAGCTTTATCTGAATTTCCTGTTATTTCATTACAACAGTCACAAAAGTCAGGGTTATCAGGGTCCAAGTGTGAATATTGTTGGGAGTTTTTGAAATACCTGGTCATAAGCTTTTGGGGCTACTTAGGAGATACTGTTCTCTGCTTTCCCAGGGGCCCCTTTCTGGTAGCCATGGGCCGTTCCTGGCATCCAGAAGAGTTCAACTGTGCCTACTGCAAGACCTCCCTGGCAGATGTGTGCTTTGTGGAGGAGCAGAACAACGTTTACTGTGAGCGGTGTTATGAGCAGTTCTTTGCCCCCGTCTGTGCCAAGTGTAACACCAAAATCATGGGGGTAAGTGGGCAGCATTCTTCTCCTCGGACCCTTGTCTGTTTTCCAGCCAGTCTCTCCTCCTTCCCAAAGTTGTGGGGTCCCCTTTGGAAGCCAAGCAGTTGCTGTGCTAACAGAGCAAGAAGAGCTCCATTTCTATCCTGGAAGGGCATTGGTTTGGCACCAGGGAACTAGGGAACGAATGAACTTGAAATGAGAGATGATTGTATCCCTGGGCCACATAGCTTGAAGTGGCTTGCGGAGCTTTTGAAAAGCAAGTCACCTCACCATGTACCTCTGTATGGCTTTGACATTCGATGCCCCTTTGGTAAAATGACAGTAACAAGCAGCCTCCCTCCCAAGTTTAATGGGAGGGGAAGCATCACAGTTTATATGAGCACACACAGAACCTGGCACCCAGCATGCACTGCGCGAGTAGGAGCCCCTCGTCTGCCACCCCTGACCTTCCTCCATGTGTCTGAGGCCCGCTCCCTGGGCTGCCTGTCCCGCTCCCTGATGGGACATTCTTGCAGTGACTGAGGCCTGGTGTGGACGTCAAGCCTGCCTCCTTCTCTCTGCTGACCTTTCTGTCCTGAACTGAGGCTCTTTTCCCCAGGAAGTGATGCATGCCTTGAGGCAGACGTGGCATACCACCTGCTTCGTCTGTGCAGCCTGCAAGAAGCCCTTCGGGAACAGCCTCTTCCACATGGAAGACGGGGAGCCCTACTGTGAGAAAGGTAGGACCTCTGTGCCAAGGGGAGGCCCCACAGTCTGGAAGAAGGGGGTTAGGAGTTCCCTTTCACAGACATTCAGTCTCTGCTACCTTCCCTGTGCCAAATATGTGGACCCAAGTCGGCATCTTGTGACCATTTAGGAAAGCTTTCAGATGGTTTTGATCTGGAGACCACGAGGCCTGGTCTGAAAAGGCTTTGGCTCTGGCCTTTGTTCCAGGGTCCACCTCAGGCTGGTTTTGTAACCCTGAATGAGTTACTAAAATTCTCTGAGCCTCACTTTCCCCATCTGCCAAAGGGGAAGATCAACACCGGCCTCATAGAGTTGTGGTGAGGATTAAACTCGGAGAAAGTATGAAATTTGTTAAGTACCAAGCATGTGCAAGTCCCCTCCCAGCTCCTGTGATATTTACCAGACTTGGGTGTTCTTTCAGGGTCCTGCCATGTGCTCTCTGAATTCAGAGTTTCTCTAATCCCCCCCAATACTGTATCTTATCTTAAAACTTGGAGTCAGGTATGGTAAACTCTGAAGACGAAGCATTCTGTTAGAGTTGGGCGTCCTGGTTAACTAGCTATTTGCTCACTCACTGACACTTACACACTCATTTATTCATAGCCTGTCTGTCTCAGGTGAGGATTTGAGGCAGGTTCCAACAAAGGTAGCATAAACGTGAAAGTTAAGACAATAGAACTTGAGCAGATCAGCACCAAGCAGGCGAGGGAGAAAGAAACATGCTGATTATGACGAATAACAGAGCTTCAGTGACTGGGCAGCAAAATTGAGGGCAAAAAAGGCAACACAGTGAGTTAGTTTACTTTAAAACCAGAAAGGAGAAAACATTTCCTCAAGGGGAAAAGCAAAACAAAATAAAACATTTTTCCTCCCTTTGACAATAAATTGTAAAAGAAAGTTCTTGGTTTCTGAGGTCCTGGTGAATTCCCTTTCCAGCCCTAAGATTCATTGTATGACTTTAAATGTCACTCCGTCATTCTGGCCTCAGTTTCCATATCAGTGAAAGGAAGAAGGTAGCGCCTGTCTTTTCCCTTCTTACATGGAAATGATGATGGTCGGTAGTTAGTAAAAGTGCTGTGATACCAGAACTTCCCTGGTGGTCCAGTGAATAAGACTCTGCTTCCATTGCAGGGGGCACGGGTTCAGTCCCTGGTCTGGGAACTAAGGTCCCACATGCTGTGGTACCAGTACAAATTGCTATTTTTAGTCAACTAAAAACATGATAGCTTTCATAATGTGTGATAAGCCACAGTTTATGTCTGAGGCTTGTGAAAGAATAATAGATCTATACTCTTCCTACTGCTCTTCTCCCTAGCAATCCCCCAAAAAAGATTTTCAAAAATGATATTTTGAGTAAAAAGGGTCTTAAGGTGTTAAGAAAAGACTGCAAGGAAGCAGATTTAGTTTCAACCCCAGGCACCCTGAGAGACCCTGACTGAAGTCCCTTAGGGGTCACTTCCAGGCAGTGTGATGATGGATAAGACGCTTACCCTTTCTGAGTCTCTTCCTTCCTCACCTAACTCTCAGAGGCTGTTGTGAGGATTAGCTGAGATAGTGGGCACAGAGTTCTTGACAGAACACCTGCCCATGGTGAGTGGGCAACTGACATCGTCCCTCTAATGGTTTTGGGAGACCCACAGCTCTCCAAGGAGCACAGTTTGAAACCTGGCCTTTAAGAAGTGGGAGTCACTGTGATGTTTTAAAGTGAAGAAGTAACATAATCTGACTTTTATTCTAGCAAGAGCATTAGAAATTTAGTATGCTTGTTGAATGTGATAAAGAGTGACACTCGTATGAACAAAGGAAAGAAAGGAGAGCAGATGACTCAACAGTGCAGTAAAGTCAAGCCTGGTTGGTTAACCTACCCTTGAGATAAAATATCAGAGTCAGCCTTGAGGAAGGTCCCCAGTATAATACCACAGGATATTGTGTTTGGTTCTGACCTTGTCATTTTTTTATTATTATAGGGAAATATGAGGGAACGTCCCTGGCGTCCAGTGGTTACGACTCTGCACTTCTTAAGCAGAGGGCACAGGTTCCACCCCTAGTTGGGGAACTAAGATCCTACATGCCACATTGGCTGTGAGACCAATAAACAAATAATTAATTAACAATGTATTAGAGTCAGACCTGTGATATCAAATTCTAAAACAAAGTGGCAGTTCTCCAGATAGTACAAAGATGAGTTTAAAACAAAACAAAGCAAAATTAATCAGTAGACAGGACTAGACATTCCAGAAATAAATTCAAGCCCTTGCAAGAGCTTGTGCTGTGCTGTGCTTAGTTGCTCAGTCGTGTCCCAACTCTTTGCAACTGCATGGACTGTAGCCCAAAGGCTCCTCTGTCCACGGGGATTCTCCAGGCAAGAATACTGGAGTGGGTTGCCATTTCCTTCTCTAGGGGATTTTCCAGCCCAGGTTGGATATCAGATCCAACCAGGGATCAAACCTGGGTCTCCTGCATTGTAGGCAGATTCTTTACCATCTGAGCCACCAGGGAAGCAAGAGCTTAATCTGTGGGGGGGGGGGGGGGGGGGGGAGGCGAGGGGCGGGGGGGGAACAGGCTGCACAACAGCAAAAGGAACCAAATTTAACAAGGCTGTTTGAAACATCTTTGTCCGTTCATCATTTCACCATCAAACGTGTGCCAGTCGCTATGAAGGGTGCTAAGCATAGAGAAGAGGGTCGCTGCCCTGAAGAACCTCAAGCAGACCCATCGACGCCTGATATGCTGGCATGCAAACGGACCATTAAGAAACAGTGAAAAGATGGGTGGGTGATGAATGAATGGGGAGGGAGAGAAGTCCAGGAGAAGCCCTCAGGAAGGCTGTCTCATCTCCCTTGGGTGGGAGAGGAATGAGGTCTTCCTAGAAGGAAGGCTGCCCGAAGAATTGCAGAGATTCAGGTAGACAAAGTGGGGAGGGATTTCTGAGTGCAGGACCTGGTTCATAAAGAGGCATGAAGATGGAGGAAAGAATCCAGGGCATCTGGAGACCAGCTGGGCTGAATGAAAGAGAACTCATAAGTGGGGTGCAGGGCTTTCTCTCAAGTGGAGGCAGGTTGGCCTATAGTCCTGCTTCTCATCACACACTAGTAAGTTCCTGCAGAGCACAGAGTGAACCATAAACTTGCCATAACTCTCTTAAGTAAGCAGAATGATGTTTTCCTACCTGGTGAGGCAATCGATTTTTGCCTACTAAAGAAATTCAGTATTCTGTCAGAAACAAGATTGATGGCTTACAATGTATGTAAGAGTATTTGCATGACAAGTATAATTAAACCCCAAAGAGGAAACCATACATTGGAAAAAATATGCAAGAGATATAACTTATCAAAGCTTCATGGCAAATAGATAACTGGAAATAGCGTGAAGTCAGGGAGATGGGGTGACCTTTGTGGCTCCTGACCACTTGCGTGATGGAACTGCTACAGCCAGGTTCATCGTCTTTAAAATGAAAACAATAGTTCATTGCAGAGCTACTGTGAAGATTAAACAGGAAACATAAAAGAGCACTCGGACTAGCACATAGTGGGTACTCAAATCACGTTCCCTTCCCTCCTTTTATCATCTTAAAGGCATTCAAAATGAAAGCCAACATTATTGGTGCCTAGCACTTCACATACTTTTTTATATTTAATCTGTAGTTATTCACATTATATAGATGAAAAAGTTGAAGCACTAAGAAGTTAGGTGACTTGCCCCGGATTTGAACAATTCCTGTATAGAGGTGGGATTTGAGCCCAGGTCTTTCTTTCTTTGGAATCCAAGTTCATGGCCCCCACTACATGCTGACTCTCAGTAGTGGTCTCAGACAGTGACCAGGCACACTTTCCACGAGGAGATCAGAGCAGAAAATTGCTATAAGAAAAAGCCAACTGTGGCAGAGCTGGAAAGACAAGTCCACTTATAGGGGGATAAAGGCTTTGTAAAAGGCATCAAGATTTTCTAGAAGAATCTGGAAGAGTTCTACTGTGAGTGCATTGGGAGTGCTGCTCGTGACCCAGCCAGGACACTTTGTGGCGGAGAAGCTCGGGACCTGGCCTGCTGTCTCACCCATGTGGCTCTGGCTACAGCCTTTACCTCTTTGAGCCTCAGTTTCCTCACCCAAAGAAACAAAACAAAAGTAATCTTGCAAAGATTAAGTTCATTCATTGATTTATCTTTTTTTTCCCAAATCATTGATTTATTGTTTCATTCATTCACTCATTCATTTGACATACATGTGTTGGGTACCAACTTGTGTGCCAGGCACTGTGCTGGGAGTACAAAGAAAACTAATACATAGACCTTGACATTGAGATACTAGCAAATAAGACCATCTATGTGAGGATTCCTGGTAAACTGTAAAGCATTACATAAAGAATATTTGATATTATTATCCTCTTGGGTGGGGGAGGGGAATTACTTCTGACAAAGTAAATCAAATCCTGTTTCTTGTAGTGAAAATTTATTATCAACACAGATACCTCATGACTGAAGAATAATCAAGCAAAGAACATTCCATAACTCCAAAAAAATGTTCAAGGCTCTCATTTCTCCAAAATAAGCATAGTTGCTGGGAAATAGGATTGCTTTTTCTTCTAGGGAATTGGTCTCTTTGGGCCATGAGAGGTGACAGAGGCAGAGAAAATCGCCCTGCAGAAAGTGAATGACAGTTCCAGAAAGTGTTTGCAAATCAAACCAGCACAGGGTGGTGACTAGCCTGAATCTGCACAACCCCAGTGCAAATTATTGGAAAAGGAAAAAACCAATCATGTAACTGAGAATTTTGTGTGCCAGATGACAAGTAACCAGTTGGGTTTCATCACTGCCTCAAGCTCAGTGATCTGGGGGGTGGTTCTGGTATTGGGTTGGTGTGGCTGGGAGGGGCATCCCTCCCAGCCTAGTCCTTACTCTGCCTTTCATTTCAGACTACGTCAATCTGTTCAGCACCAAGTGTCACGGCTGTGACTTCCCCGTGGAGGCCGGTGACAAGTTTATCGAAGCCCTGGGCCACACCTGGCATGACACCTGCTTCATTTGTGCGGTATGTTTTTAGCCTGGTGTTCTGACTTTCTGAGAAGGGATTGGAGCGACCAGCTGGGGCCAGATGACAAACCCTCCACATACCTTTCGACTGTTATTCTAATATTCTATCTTCTTTAAAAGCTGGCAGATACCATGATGCCTTGATAGGTCGCAGTTGAGCCAAGCTTTATTACTAATAATGATTTATAAACCGACATGGCGTTGTTACTCTCCACTTCTTTAAGGACGGAGGAGTGTCTCAGGATGTGGCACACCAGCAGCTGGCCTCAACAGCAGTGCCCTCAATAAGTGTGAGGATCGAACAATGTTTGGATTTAATAGAGGCAGATGACTTCTCATGGTTATAAGCTGTTTAAGATACAACGACGTGATTCAAGGGTTTTCCCCCAAATGTTCACCATGAACATTAGATCAGAGCTTATTGATTAATCCTATCAAAAGCTGAGGTAAGATTTCTTTTGACTGAACCTTTAGAAGGCAGGACTAAATATAATTTCATTTTCCTACATGGTCCTGTTCTTGATATGCAGTTGCCAGGAGATAAGTCCTAGATTAAGTATTAACCACGTGCAGTTTGTCTCTGCTGAATAGCCAGGTCATTTTTACCATGAGACTGACATTTTCTTTACAAGGGCTTTGGTTTAGGGAAGGGATATGACAGTGAACATGCCGACACTTAGGCTCCACGTTAGAGTTAGAAAATAGTTGTCCCTGATAAAACTCCGTAATATGAGTTTGTAATTGAGTAAACTTTATTTGGGAAAGTTAATGTGCTACTAGGGCTATTTTTCTTTTTTTTACCAGAGCTGCTGAAGATAAATTTTAGGAATATATGAAAGATCTATATAGTTTAAACTTGAATACTTTTTATAGAGTTATGACATAGAGCAACCCCAGTCATAAAGCGCACTGCAGTTCACTTCAGCTTTTACACTGCATGTCTGTATCCCCTCCCATTTGTGGGGTGTGTTGTATTCACTCCGTATATTAGTTTGCTAAGGCTACCATAACAAAATGCCACAATATGAACAGCTTAAGCAACAGAAGCCCTTATTCGCTCCCAGTCCTGAGGGCTAGAAGCCCAGATCCAAGGTGTCAGCAGGGCCCTGCCTCCTCGAGCTCCTGGTGCTCACCCGCAGTGCTCGGTGTTTCTTGCGTTGTGGTTATGTCGCTCCAGTCTCGACCTCCATCGCCACGTGGTTGCCTTCCTTCTGGTGTCTGTGTCTTCACGTGACAGTCCCCTCTGTACAGGTGTCTGTCTCTATGTCCTCATCTCCTCTTCCTATAAGGAACTGGTCATATTGGATTAAGGGCCCAACCTACTCCATATGACATCATCTTAACCTCCATCTTAATTAAATCTGCAAAGACCCTATTTCCCTATAAAGTCACTGTTTTCCCTGTTCTGGGTAGGCTGGAGGTACTCAGGGTTGGGACTTGAACATGTGAATTTAGTGGTGGGGGACAATTCAGTCCATAGCACTCTGATTTTCCAGCCCTTTGAACACCTCTAATCACCTTTTAGGGTCTTTTAATTACATCAGGACCTCCCTTCAAAAAGGGACAAAGCCATATAAATATACTGGCTTTGGGGTTGTCCCCTGCAGAGCCACAGCTCAGCAAGCACAGTACAGGGCTCTCTTACCTTACCTTCAAGCCATAGCTTGTCTAATCCTAAGATGCTGCCTGTAAATCTGGTTACCCAACTTCTAGAAAGATCTAAGAGACTTGGAGGAGGTTCAGGGAAGACAGTGGCACAGAAGGCTTGTTCTCTAAGGGCAGGCTGATGAGCAGTCTGTGTCACGTGCAGAGGAAATCACACAAAGGTGAGCGTGTGTCTGCTCCCTCGAGCCTTCTGTGTTTGTCTGAGAATCATGATATGGTGCAAGTCCCAGAGAGAGATCAGAAGAAGCCGTAAAGCTGGGGGTTGCTCAGTCTGAGATTACAAATAAGTTCCAGTCTGGTATGAAAGACCCACAGCACTGCCCACAGGATCTACTCAAAGAAACCAGGCAACTCCTGTCCTCTGGAGAATTATCACAGAGAACCATTATGCCTTCCCCCACACTAGCTCACAGTAGCACTCAGTGCCCCATGAAGCTGTCTGTATCTAAGGGGAACATGGTTTAAATTTTTGGAAAGCAATATTTTGATTGGAAACCTTTCAGGGATTTTTGGGTCCTCTTTCCATCACTTTATATTTCCAAATCACTTTTAATGAGTGTATATTTTCCTGTAACTTGAAAAAGAATTAGTAAGAAAGGAAGATCAGGACTAGCTCTCCTAGCTGACATGGGCTTAGTGAGCTACCCTGATACAAGTCTGTAAACCCAGAACAATTTCAAGTAGACATAGTCCCTTTCTGCTGTGAGGTATGGGGAAAATGAGCTTAGAAGTGGAGTCTTGCAGACCTGGATGTGGATTCCTAGGTTGTACAACTTAACAAGGTCTGTGACTTGAGTAAGATACTTGGCCTTTCTGAGCCTTAACTTTCAATTGTGGAACAGAGAAGAGTCATACCTATCCCATAAAGTTCTGTGAAAATCAAATGAGATGGTGCATACAGAGTGTCTGGTATCATATTTGACCACATTGACAAATACTACTGGTCTCCGTCCTTTCTGCTGTGTTTCCATCTTTAAGCTCCACTCACATGTTGTCATCAAGGGGGTATATAATTTTGCCTTTTTTTCATGTAATATTTTCCTGCATATACTCTGCCATATTTGATTTACATTTCATGGGGGCATTTCATTGGGAAAATGCACCATAAAAATTAACTTAATCATCATCCCCTTGAGAGAAATGTTCGTGGCCACCTGGCTTGTAGTTGAGCGTATGTTGCTTTCTTGTTCTGTGCAATAGTTGCTGCAAGCTGAAATTATCCAGAGTGGTGTTCCTGGGGTACAGGGCAGGCACCTCTTTGTGGCTTCTCTTCAGTGTTGCCACATCCCTTGCCAAAGGCTGAGCTGCTTCACATTCCCTAAACAGTGACAAGTAGGCCTGATCTCTTTTGATATTGCTGACTTTTGACTGATCACTTTTTTTTTCTTTCTGGCTTTAGTCACATGGGCTAAAGGTGACGAGCTTTTGAGGCTTTTTGTTTTGTTTATTTTACTAGGTTAAGAGGTATCTCATAGAGGTTTTAATTTATTTTTCCTTTAATTATTAGTGAGGATCATTTTTCTGACATTTTATAATTCTTTAAATATTAATCACCTCTGTGGATATCATCAATTGATCATCTTAATTGTTGTTGTTCAGTCACTAAGTTGTGTCCAACTCTTTGCAAGCCCATGGACTGCAGCATGCCAGGCTTCCCTGTCCTTCACTGTCTCCCAGAGTTTGCTCACACTCATGTCCATTGAGTTGGTGATGCCATCCGACCATCTCCTCCTCTGTTGCCCCCTTCTGCTGCCCTGAATCTTTCTCAGCATCAGGGTCTTTTCCAGTGAGTCAGCGCTTTGCATCAGATGGTCAAAGTATTGGAGCTTCAGCTTCAGTATCAGTCCTTCCAATGGATATTCAGGGTTGATTTCCTTTAGGATTGACTGGTTTGGTCTCCTTTGGTTGCCTCAGATGGTAAAGAATCTCCCTGCAATGCAGGAGACCTGGGTTCGATCCCTGGGTTGGAAAGATTCCCCTGGAGAAGGGAATGGCTACCCACTCCAGTATTCTTGCCTGGAGAATCCCATGAACAGAGGAGTCTGGTGGGCTACAGTCCATGGGGTCGCAGAGAGTGGGACACAATTGAGCGACTAAGCAAACACACACAACATTGATCACCTTTATTGTGTATATATTCTGTATTCCATTAATTTAATTTAATTTAACTTGAGTTTATTCCACGTTCCTCTTTGGAAGTCTTTACTTTAATAATAGTTCAACCCATCTATACCGCTTTGGGCTTCCCTGATATCTCAGTTGGTAAAGAATCTGCCTGCATTGCAGGAGACCCCGGTTCAATTCCTAGGTTGGGAAGATCTGCTGGCGAAGGGATAGGCTACCCACTCCAGTATTCTTGGGCTTCCTTTATGGCTCAGCTAGTAAACAATCCGCCTGCAATGCGGGAGACCTGGGTTCCATCCCTGGGTTGGGAAGATCACCTGGAGAAGGGGAAGGCTACCCACTCTAGTATTCTGGCCTGGGGAATTCCATGGACTGTATAGTCAATGGGGTCACAAAGAGTCAGACACGACTGAGTGTAAATGCTGTGCATATACTGCTTTAGCTGTAAAGCATTTGTCGTGAGGAGAAGCTGGCTGTTGCCTTTTCCCCCGTCTCTCTGTGACTGTGCTTTGTCTTAAAAGGATGGCTGAAATCTTTGCTCATGTCCCCCTCTCTCCTGGACTGTTTCATGCCTATCTGTTTTCTGTCTCAGGTCTGCCACGTGAATCTGGAGGGGCAGCCATTCTACTCCAAGAAGGACAAACCCCTGTGCAAGAAGCATGCACACGCCATCAACGTGTAGGGAGCCCAGGGCATCTGATATGGACGGGCAGGGAGCTGCTCCTGCTGCTGGCAACAAAGGATTGAAGGAGGCTGATGTTTCTTTTTTGGGGGGAGAGGAGAAGACAGGAAGCAACTGAGCCCTTTTGAAGTATAATTTTAGTCGTTTCTTCTGCACACAGATCGTGTATTTGCATAGTTCAGACTAGAAGCCAAATGAAGATTCCTGAACCAAGCTAGTAATTAATCCAAGACTGGAACTGTACTTCAAACGTTGAGGACAGAATTCCAAGAACTCAAAAGTGAAAAAGAAAAAGTCACTTTCCCAAAGCGATACACTTCCCTGGGGTCACCAGAGCAGGGACAGAGCTCAGAGCAGTTGTGGAGAATCTGAAGCTTTCTGTGGAGTTCTTTAGAGCTCCTCTAACAAACAAAATGAAGTGCCAAACAGTTCTCACTGCAGGGTATTTTTAGAGCCATAGCTGAGAGCTTGTTAGCTAAGACCGATTGGGCCTTCCTCACCAAAAAAGGAAGTGTTATTCCGTTCCTCGCGTCATGGTGCTACCTCGGCGCATCAGACTTCAGACCTTGCACAGGCTTGAACATTCTCATGGGAGCCCAGACATTGGAGGGGCGTCTTCTGGGAGCCTCTGGGCAAGCGACAGGGCTTCGGGAAAGGATCGGGCTCACGCTGCAGACAGCTGAGGGAAAGAAGGGCTCTTCTGCCACCTTCTTTTAGCCTGAAACAGCCAGTGTCCCCAGAAAGCTTAGCTTCTTTTTGACTTGTGGTGGGCAAGTGGAATTGGGTTATTTTCCAGTTTTGCTTTGCTGTGTGTGAGAGGAGATTGCACAATAACCCTGGGCTGTATTTGGCCCCTGTTTGGCTTTATGAGGTTCATTAGCGTGAATGTCTAGTCTTGTGCATGCGTTTCACTCCCAGTCCTGTGAGTGCTCACCACTGAGGTCCTCTTCAACATCCCTTTCCTCAACAGGCTTAATGAGCTGCGGAAAAGAAGAGAGAGACAGTGTTGGAAACAGGATGGCAGAATAGGCTGAGGACGTGCCCAAACTCCCGGTGGGAAAGAGAAACCTTGCTTTCTGCCAGCCTGAGTAAGAACACACGAGCTGGCAGGACCTCCCACTGCAGAGCTGCTCCATCCTTCTCGTATCTTCCTTTAAATGCAGCACACTGATAGTATACAATTGTGCTGCCTGCTGGAAGGGAAAGATGGCCTGATATAGACGCATCTGCCATTTTGGCTAGTATTTTGAAAAAAGTATGAGCTGAGTTGACCTAGCAATTGTTTAAGCATTTATTGAAATAGACTTGGATCTTCAAACTTCTTTAAAGTATTAGTGATAGTTTGAGTTAAGTAAGCATTTTAAAGCTGTTTGGTGATAAAGAGAGAAACTTAGTTTTTGAGGTTGGAAGTGGTTATCGTCTCTTTCCCTTTTAGGAAGCGCTGTTATGCTCACTGAACCTGGCATCAAAGGAGGCGGTTTGAGTGGATGTTTCTCACTTGAGCACAATATTTAGGCCATCTTCCAATCACCGCTACCCTTTCCTCACTCCTGTTTTGGATTTTCTCTTTGCACGTTTGAAATGTTTTATGAGAATGCATTAGACTACTTTTTCTTCTGAGAACTGAGGCTTCCAGGGGACTGCCTTTCTACCTGAGGGAGAAAGAAGCAGCTAGATTTGTGTCTAACAGAAGGCCCGTGTTTTTTTTTTTCCAAGAGTGAAGCCACTAACGTCCCCCAGGGAACACCAGGAGGGACATAAATGTGCTCCTACCACAGGGCCCTTCTTTAGTTTTGGTGCAGGGAGAAAGTGAATATGAAGCACCAGGCAGAGTAACATCTGCAGGGAGTGCCTGGAGATTTTTCAGGAGTTGCAAGCAAGCATTCTGTTATTTTTGGAAAGTTCAAATACACAGGGACAAGGAGGTTGCTGACTGTACAGAAAGCCTCTAGGCAGATTTTCTTAAAAAAAAAAACAATAAAAAACTATTAAATTATCAAGGACTGGTCTCAAGGAAAGGGAATAAAGTTCCCTAGAGTTTTTTCCCCAAAAATATCATTTAAAAGATTTTACACATACACACACACAAGTGTGGCCATTAAAAAGCATATGATCATCAAAAAGAAAAGTGAAATCTCAAAGGTGAGCTTCATCATAGTCATTTATTGAAGCAGTTTTTCTACATTTCACAGCTAATGTATATTCTGAGGGACTCTTAGTTACCAAAACCCAGAATCAACAACAAAAACATTTTAAAGGTAGCAGGAAAAGGAGGTGATTTTTAATATGGTTCCCTCAGTGTTTTTAAGTTTGGCATAGTGTTGGGTTAAGGTTGTAGCTACTTCCAGTTAACATCATGGATGTCCTACAACACCGAACACAAGTTTTAATAGTTCATGGTGAGGAGTACACGTTGGATCTACAGTTCTTCTCTCCTCATTGTTGACATTTATTTAACATTTATAAACATTAACTTTTTGCAACTGAGTGACTTATGTCTGCAGTGTTTTTTGTTAGGAATCTAGCTTTTATAATGTTAACTTTTCAACCTAAGTACTCTTGCTTTGGGATTTTTAATTTTAACATTTCAGAAATGGAATCTAGTGTGGTAAAAAGTGTGCACAAAAATGTTTTGCATGTTTTTTTGTTTTTTTGTTTTTGGCCTGCGTGAATTCTTTTTAGCAAAATAAAACCCCAAACGGATGTGCAAATACAGATTTTTCTGTGTAAAGTTTTTTCATGTGATAACCAAAAGTAGGTTACTTCTCTATGACTGCAAATATAAGTTTGAGAGAAAACAAAATGCCCTAAGGAGAAAAAACAAATAACTCACTTGGTCTTTTGATTGTGTGGTCCAACAGCCGTTTAAACAAAGAAGGATACATGAATAATACAGATGTTATGCATACAAAGTGAATTTACCAGTAAATAATAACCTAAAGACCAGATTTGGCCTTTTCCTTTTGGATTTATTTATTAAGCTATTTCATATTTATTTATTTTTATTCTGTTCTAAATAACTTCATTTCTAGAAAAGTATATTTTCTTCCATGCCTTTTGTCTTAAAATAACAGAGTAACATCCCCTCATGGCATTTTTTTTAAGAATAATGAAGGCCCCTCTGAGGGGCCTTCAGCATGACCAATTCATCCTTTTTTGAGATATTCTGTTTCTAGGCATTACTTAAAAAGATATTTTTTATAGCTTATTTGACTTTTAATACCTGAATCAGATTTTCAAATAGCTGTACAGTTACAAGTAGAAATAAAATCTTCTTATTTTAGTACTTTTTAAAGCTTTAGCAATTTTTCAAACAGGTGATGGAGAAAAAAAGATTCATAGGCACAGAATTTAAAGTTGAAAAGAATCCAAGGGATCACCTGGGTATTTTCTAGATGTAAGAACTGAGTCTCAGAAAGGGGAAGTGGCTTCCCAGCATGTACACAACCAGCTAGGGAGGCAGCCAGGTGCCATGAAATAAACATGGACTTTGACATTGTAAGACCAGTGTTTAGATCAAGGCTGATCTAATACCACCAGTGTGGTATCAGAAGACTCTCTCTAAGCCTGCTTATCTACCTGAAAATGAAGCTATTAATATAGCACCTGCATTTTATTTTGAGAGCCAAATACAGTAACTTTGGGAAGAAAATTTCAATGTAAATGTTAGTTGTTATTATCAGCAGTAGAGTGGGGTCAGAACTCCTCACTTCTGCGTCATTTTTTAAACTCCTTAAACTTGTTCATCCAGAAAAAATACTGGGAAAGCCAGCAGCAAGAATAAATATTACACAAATACCGCAGAAGTATGAACCATGTGAATCAGAATCTGGTAGTATTACCTGATACCAAAAGTTCTTCTCTCTTCACTGAGGAATTGTGGACCAAATAAAAATTGCTTGTTCAACACTTTACAAAACCAGCATTACCCTGATACCAAAACTAGACAAGGACACCACAGAAAAGCAAAATTGTAGGCCAATATTTTTGATGAACCCAGATGCAAAAATCCTTAAAAAAATGTCAGCAAACCAAATCCAACAACATAAAAGGATCATACACTGCAATCAAGTGGGATTTATTCAAGGGATACAGAGATGGTTCAACATCCACAAATCAATCGGCATGATACATCCTTGATAAAACAAAGGCTAAAAATCATATGATCTGAACAGATGCAGAGAAAGCATTTTCCAAAATTCAGCACCCATTTGTAAGAAACATTCTCAACAAAGTGGGTATATAGGGAACATCCTCACCATAATAAAGGCCATATCTGTTAAATCATATGTCTCATAAGGGATTAATATCCAGAATGCATACAGAACTCATATGACTCAACAACAGGAAGCCAGACAACCTGATTAAAGAATGGGCAGAGGATCTGAATAACTATTTTTCCAAAGAAGACATATAGATGGCCAACAGACACATAAAAAGATATTCATCACTAATTATTAGGAAAATACAACTCAAAGCCACAGTGAGATATCATCTCATACCTGTGAGAAGAGCTATTATGGAAAAGACAAGAAATAATAAATGCTGGTGAGGATGTGGAGAAAAGGAAACAATTATACACTGCTGGTGGGACTATAAATTGATATAGCCACCGTGGAGAACAGTATTCCTCCAAAAATTAAAAATAAAACCACCATATGAGCCAGCTATTCTGAGTATGTATCCAAAGAACATAGAAACCCTAATTTGAAAGATACATGCACTCCTATGTTCATAGCAGCATTATTTTTGTTCTCATTACTGAAGCTTTTAAAAAAAATTTGTATTGATGTATAGTTGATTTACAATGTTGTGTTAGTTTCTGATGTGCAGCAACGTGACTTAGTGATCACTTACACACTTATAACTATCGACAACTTGGGTCAGTATAGCTTTTTAAATAGTCTCTATTTGTAGAGCAGTTTTAAGTGAAAGTGAAAGTTGCTCAGTCGAGTCCGACTCTTTGCAACCCCATGGACTATATAGTCCATGGAATTCTCTAGGCCGGAATACCGGAGTGGGGAGCCTTTCCCTTCTCCAGGGGATCTTCCCAACACAGGTCTTCCGCATTGCAGGTGATTCTTTACCAGCTAAGCCGCAAGGGAAGCTCAAGAATACTGGAGTGGGTAGCCTATCCCTTCTCCAGCTGATCTTCCCAATCCAGGAATCGAACCAGAGTCTCCTGCATTGCAGGCGGATTCTTTACCAGCTGAGCTATCAGGGAAGCCCCTGAGCAGTTTTAGGTTCACAGCAAAATCGAGCAGAAGGTATACAGATTTCCCATATGCTCCCTGCCGCCACTCAGGCATAGTAGTAGTGAAGTATAGTGAAGTTGCTCAGTTGTGTCCGACTCTGCAACCACATGGACTGTAGCCCACCAGGCTCCTTGGTCCATGGGATTTTTCAGGCATGAATACTGGAGTGGGGTGCCATTTCCTTCTCCAGGGGATCTTCCCAACCCAGGGATCGAACCCAGGTCTCCTGTGTTGTAGGCAGACGCTTTACCATCTGAGCTACCAGGGAAGCCCTCTCCCATTCAGCATCCCCCACCAGAATCTACATTTGTCATAATCAGTGAACCTACATGGACACCTCCATATCACCCAGAGTCAATAGTTTATTTTAGGGTTCACGCTTGATATTGCACATTATATGGGTTTGAACAAGTGTGTTACGACGTGTATCCACCATTATAATATCATATATAGTTGCCTAAGAATTCACTGTGCTCCACTTACTCATCCCTCCCGCCCCCTTAACCCTTGACAACCACCCATCTTTTTATTGTCTCTATAGTTTTTCCCTTTCCAAAATGTCAAATGGTAGGAATCATATAATATGTAGCCTTTTCAGACTGGCTTCTTTGAGTTAGCAATATACATTTCATTTTCCTCCATATTTTTCCATGGCTTGATATCTCATTTCTTTTTAGCATTGAATAATATTTCAGAATCATTACTTTTCATTGCACGAACACTCACTGAATGGCTAGGCTCTATTGTAGGGATGGAAGATGACAGTACAGACAAGGTTCCTGCTTTCATAAAGCTTACACTCAAGGGAAGAGACCAACTGTAAACAGGTAGCACATAATCAGTACAATTTGAAATAGTGAGTGCTACAGGAAAACGAAACAAAGCAGTATACTGGGGGCTGGCATAAGCTACTCTTGGTCAAGTGGTCAGTGAAGACCTGGCTGCGAAGTGATACTTGGGCTGAGGTCTGAATGATGAGAAGAAACCAACCACACCAAAATCTGAAGTTAAGGGGGAAAGAAACGTGGAGGCTTCCAGGGCACAGTTTTGGCACAATGAAGGGACAGGGTTTAAGAGCAGAGGTAAGGAAACAGCAGCAGGAAAGGTGGCAAAGAGTGCAGAGGTCCTTGTAAGCGGTGGTAAGTCAGGGTGGACAATGTTTTCATATACCTGCCAGTTGCAAAGAGTTAATATTTGACTCTATTAGTGAAGGAGGTCCCCTTTTGTTAGAATAAATTTTATTTTCCTTATAAAGCTTTTGAAAAAAAGTGTCAAAGCTGTTCATCAAGTAGTTCTGGATGAGTATGGCAAAAGGTTGTATGCAGGCACTTCTCTGGTGGTCCAGTGTTAGGACTCTGTACTTCTGCTGCAGGGGGCCTGGGTTCGATCCCTGGGCAGGGAACTAGGATCCCGCAAGCCCCACAGTGCGGCAAGAAAAAAGGTTGTATGCAGTTGTGTGAAGTCTGGGAAACACTAGTTCTGTGTGGATACAGCACAGTGTTGCTTTCTGAAACCTGGGAAACACAGACCTATCCTAGTATATACACTCACACAAACTCACACACACCCACACCGCGCTCTACTTGATTGGAATCGTACTGTGCATACCATTATGAGATTTGCCTTCTTTTTAAAACAATGTATTTTTTAAAGCTATGAACTTCACTAATGTGATCCTACTCAATCTCTATAAAATACATTTTAAAGGTTATCCGACTAATAATGAGAAACCTGTATGCAGGTCAGGAGGCAACAGTTAGAGCTGGACATGGGACAACAGATTGGTTCCAAATAGGAAAAGGAGTACATCAAGGTTGTATATTGTCACCCTGCTTATTTACCTTATATGCAGAGTACATCATTAGAAATGCTGGGCTGGAGGAAGCACAAGCTGGAATCAAGATTGCTGGGAGAAATATCAACAACCTCAGATATGCAGATGACACCACCCTTATGGCAGAAAGTGAAGACGAACTAAAGAGCCTCTTGACAAAAGTGAAAGAGGAGAGTGAAAAAGCTGGCTTAAAGCTCCACATTCAGAAAACTAAGATCATGGCATCTGGTCCCATCACTTCATGGCAAATAGATGGGGAAACAGTGGAAACAGTGGCTGACTTTATTTTTGGGGCTCCAAAATCACTGCAGATGGTGATTGCAGCCATGCAATTAAAAGACGCTTACTCCTTAGAAGGAAAGTTATGACCAACCTAGACAGCATATTAAAAAGTAGAGACATTACTTTGCCAACAAAGGTCCATCTAGTCAAGGCTATGGTTTTTCCAGTAGTCATGTATGGATGTGAGAGTTGGATCATAAAGAAAGCTGGGTGCTGAATAATTGATGCTTTTGAACTGTGGTGTTGGAGAAGACTCTTGAGAGTCCCTTGGACTGCAAAAACATTCAACCAGTCCATCCTAAAGGAGATTAGTCCTTGGTGTTCATTGGAAGGACTGATGCAGAAGCTGAAACTCCAATACTTTGGCCACCTGATGCGAAGAGCTGACTCATTTGAAAAGACCCTGGTGCTGGGAAAGATTGAGGGCAGGAGGAGAAGGGGACGACAGAGGATAAGATGGTTGGATGGCATCACCAACTCAATGGACATGAGTTTGGGTGAACTCCGGGAGTTGGTGACAGACAGGGAGGCCTGGCGTGCTGCGGTTCATGGGGTCGCAAAGAATCGGACACGACTGAGCGACTGAACTGAACTGATTAATAATGGTCATGAGAACTCCATCTACAATTAGGCATTAGAGTGGAGACATTAGGAACAGAAATGCAAAAGGATGCCATCATTGTTATCATTTACTTGGGATCCATGTTCCTTTTTTCACAAACTAATTCTATTTTAAAAAAAAACCCAAGACATCTTATTAAAATTCTTAAAGGACATGCCTTATAGTACAGGGAACTATATTCAATATCTTGTAATAACCTATAATGGAAAAGAATCTGAAGAAGAATATATATACATAAAACTGGATCACTTTGCTGTATACCTGAAACAGTGAAATTCAACTATACTTCAGTTAAAAATTTTTTTAATATTTAAAAAAAAAAAGGGAAAAATTCTTAACAGACTACCTTTCCATACGCAAGTCAGTTATCCCCTGACTCCTCCCTAGTACCAAGTCTATTGATGCATAAAAATAGGTATAAAAAGACCATTTCAAAATCGTTTTTAGATCAAGGGAAAAGTCAGCTAATAGAGGCTTTATCTTTTTATTTCTAGCAAAGCACTTGGGAATGCTAGAGGGTCCCAGCATTTGTGGCAGGAAATTGGTACAAGGTGTTCAATAGGTTCCTGAGCGAGAAGATAGACTGCAGGTACTGAGGCTGAGTCCACCTCTCGTGGCGTCATCGTGACACAGGCCCCTGCACACCCTTCTCCTGTACTTGTGACCTTCTGGTGAGCTGTAGGGTAGGGAGGCAATAGAGAAAAGTAGCTTCAGGTTTTTTGGAGTCATCCTTACAAAGAATATAAAATTTCAAACACAAAATAAACTACAGAGTATTCGTTTAGAATGAGAAGAAAGAATCAAATTCCTGGAATCATGGCTCTCTAGGTCTCTTCTGAAATCTCTTAGGCAACTTATCAGAAAACTTACATAAGAACGCTCCCTGATAACACCCTGACTTCCCTTCTCAACCTAGCACATTTTAAGCAATGCTCAGCATAAACGGGGCCTTTGATAGTGAGGGAACCCTGAAGCTTAAGCTTTACTGCTGCTGCTGCTGCTAAGTCGTTTCAGTCGTGTCTGACTCTGTGCGACCCCATAGACGGCAGCCCACCAGGCTCCCCCGTCCCTGGGATTCTCCAGGCAAGAACACTGGAGTGGGTTGCCATTTCCTTCTCCAATGCATGAAAGTGAGACGTTAAAGTGAAGTCGCTCAGTCGTGTCGGACTCTTCGCGTCCCCATGGACTGCAGCCTACCAGGCTCCTCTGTCCATAGGATTTTCCAGGCAAGAGGACTGGAGTGGGGCGCCATTACTAGTTTCTGAGTAAAGTTACTCTGGACCCAGACCAACAGAATGAAGGACATAGCCATTTGTGGATCCCGATTCCCTGGCTCATTCTGCAAGTTAGGAATTGGCAACCTTGCCCAGGACCCAATTCTGTCTGCAGAACCAGGATCAAGACATGCCTCAGAGTTGGAAAAGCAAATCAGATTACTTAGTGAGGCAAGGCTTGAAATGGGCCCTGACTGCAGCTCACTCTCTTAATAGGTGGTTACCTTTCTCCACCTTGTAGTTGAATTATCTCTATCTTTTAAGTCCAGGTTTAACGTGACAGTCAGTGAGACAGTAAGGAAACTGCTGGATGCTGTGGTAATATTAGGTTGGAAGTTCAGGAAGGAGGACCAGGGTGCTGTAGAAGAAGCCCCAGGCAGTGGCTCAGGTCCCTTTCGAGTTGCTTGGAATGACTGAAATAACCAAAATCATCTTTGTTTGTAGATTAATGATTAGAATTAATTAATGATTAGTCACTTCAGAGAAAACTAAAGAAGCTTTTTTGCATGCACCTTCTATGTGCCAAGCTCAGTTTACTTTGTAAATCTTTTCTCATTAAGCCTTAACCACCCTACCAGGTTGGGAAGCCAAAAGTCTGATAGGTTAAATACCTTTCCCAAAAGTACAGCTAGCGTTGTGTTCTCTCTAACAAGCACTCAATGTGAAGTCCTGTCAGGTAAACAATTTCAAAGTTGCTCTCCTTGATGGAAAAACTATAGTTTCCCCAGAGTACTGGGAGAAGACAGAGAGTTGATTTCAGCTCCACAAACATTCCTGGAGCCTCTACCTTGAGACAGGCCTCATGCTATGTAGGTAAGTTTTGTGATTCAGGGGCAAATGAGGTACAACGCCTGCCCTAGCAGAGCTCATGGTCTGCTGGAAGAAACAGACTAGTTACTGTGTAATTTCACTGTCATGTGGCAATACGTGCTTCTCCAACTTCTCTGCAAAGAAGATCTAAAAGCAAAGGACGATGAGCACATGTCTTCTAGGAACCCTCTGCCATTGTGAAATTTCTTATATAATCTAATATCTTATCTTAAAAATATATACATGCCCTTTGTTTTACTCGTTATTAGATAAAATTGATGCTCTGGAGAAGATGCCTTATAACATCCTGTACTCCATGCTCAATGCTAGGTACCCTGTTTTGAGAAACAGAATGCAAGGTAAACGGTTAGTATAGAAACAAGCTTGGAGTGCCATGGGACTACTTGGGAAAGCCACTTACTCAGCTTGGGATTGCGTAGCAAAGGCTTTCTAGAGGAGGAAATTCCTGAGCTAAGGCTGGAGCAAAGAACTGGAACCCAGCCCAAGCTGAAGCAGAACTCATATACTAATTACTGAACTGTACTGGGCAGTATTTGAAGTAAGGCTCATTAAGACTTTTACAGTTTGTTTTCCTTCCCCTTCAATAGAAACACCAATGGACCAATCACCTTCTAGAAGGAAAAGGAAAGGTAAGTAAAAATAATTGAGTGTTGATTTTATGCCAACAGTTTTCCAAATACTCTTGGTTAATTCCCATATCTGTCTCATTAAATCGATATTATTTATCCTCATTTTATAGGCGAAGAAATTGGGATTCAGGGTTGACAAACTCTGCCCAAGGTCAAAAATTAGGAAGTTCAGCCAGAATTCTGACTCCAAAGTTTGTGCTCTTATCTTATTGCTTAGCTTGTTTCTGAAATGTCTCTCTACTGGGCGGGTGCAGTAGTAGTCAAGAAAACAGTGAATTGGCTTCAAGTTTCAAGGACAAAAGGAAAGAAAAGCAGAGGCTTTCCATGTCCTCCTGACCCTCTCCTTTGGTCATGGAAAGCTATGGAAAGGGACTTTTAGAATACTCCTCTGGCTGGCATCACAGCACCCTGCCTCACCAAGCCAGATCTGCTGAATCTGGACTTGGAGAAGTAAGGGTTCATGGGACATGTTTTGGGAGTGTCCACTGAGGTCTGCTTATGCAGTTTATAATTTGCTGTAAACAGCTGGCTGTTCCTAATTAAACCTGTATGATCATGCCTGAACTTTTAGGAAACAAGGAATTCTTTTTTTATGGTTCTCTTTTCAATGGTAAAACCAGAGCCCTCTTCAGCTCCATAGGCCTCCTTAACCTGTTGGGCCTTGATTCTGAGACTCTGAAGTATAGTCTAGAAATATGTATAACCTGGCAAAATGCCCAACAAATGCCTGGGTGAGAGGATTGCTAGTGATCATGAGCCATCTCTTCCTGAGGGATGTTCTGTAATTCTATTTATCGGGGCTCTAGGGCATCCTAAACGCAAGTTCTCTGATGCTTTTCATGCTAGAAGTGAAGGGAATACAGATCTCTTAACTAAAAACTGCTAGCTGAGTTTAATTTTTAAAGAAACCGTTGTTCAAAATGACTACTTCCTCTCTTAAGGCAGGGGTTGGATAAAACCACTTTGAAACTGGTGATAAATGAATGGGTTTAAGGATGTTAAATGTGATTTTTACTAATTAAGAAAGAAATAAAACCCCCAAAACACATATAAATAGGAAGAAGAAAAAAGTAATCATAGTCCCTCTACCTGGAGATACCACAGACACTATTTGCATATTTTCATTTTCGTCAATTTTCTACCATTAAGAAATATACGTAGGGACTTCCCTCGTGGTCCAGCGGCTAATACTTCATACTGCCAGTGCAGGGGGCCTGGGTTCAACCCCTGGTCAAGGAACTAGATCCCACATGACACCACAAAGTTCTAAGATGTACCACCCAGTACAGTCAAATAAAATAAATAAATAATTAAAAAAAGAAATATATATATATATATTTATTGTGGTAAGAACACTTATTGTATGTGTGTGTGTGTGTGTGTTAGTTGCTCAGTCGTGTCCGACTCTTTGTGACCCCATAGACTATAGGCTGTCAGGCTCCTTTGTCCATGGAATTTTCCAGGCAAGAATACTGGAGTGGGTAGCTATTTGCTTCTCCAGGGGATCTTCTCAGACCTTATGTAACTTTATACCAGGTGAACAGCAGCCCCCCATTTCTGGTGCTCCACATGCTCAGAGAAACTTCTCGAGTAACAGACTACAGAAATGATCCTGAAAGTAGCTTTTGTACCATTTGTTTTTAATGGTGAGCACAGAAACATCAATTCAGGGTTCAGACACTATTCACGAGGCCTGAGGGGACCAGATCACAGTTTATAGCAACACTGTCCAATGGAACTTTGTGTGAAAATGGCCATGTTCTGTATCTTCCCTCTTCCAACACGGTAACCACTAACCTCATGTGGCTATTGAGCACTTAATGAGCCAAGACTGAGAAGAGTGAGTGAGTGAAGTCGCTCAGTCGTGTCCGACTCTTTGCGACCCCATGGACTGTAGCCTACCAGGATCCTCCCTCCATGGGATTCTCCAGGCAAGAGTACTGGAGTGGGTTGCCATTTCCTTCTCCAGGGGATCTTCCCGACCCAGGGATGGAACCCGGATCTCCTGCATTGCAGGCAGACGCTTTAACTTCTGAGCCACCAGGGAAGTCCCTCAGAGACTGAGAAACTGAACTTTAAATGTTGATTTCCTTTTAACTAATTTAAAATTTACATAGTCACACTTAGCAAATGGCTGTTGTATACTGGACCGTTCAGGTTTATCCAGAGGATTTATAATGAGTCACTTGCTGATCTCAAAGTGAATGGTGGGCAGGGATTGAAAATTGGTACTGAACATGCTGCCTCTGTCATTTCAAATAATAACAGAACTCAGAATATTTCTCAACAATGAGAAATGCCACTCTAAGAAAAAGTACAGAGATGAGCTCACAATTAGTCTCAGAAAAGGAAGTCAGTCATTAGCTACCTTCTGACATCCTAGCAATTAACCAGTCTTGGGAGAAGAGCAGGTATCTCCAGAGAGGTGCCAAATAAATAGGAGATAAGAGACTATAAAAATGAGAAGCCACTTGGTCTTTCATCACAGGATAATCCAATGCATGTGAATTAATGGCAAAAGGCTCAATAATAGCTTTTGTGAGGAAATAGGAGCAGTGTACAGGATATCCTTTTTCCGCACTAAAGCACCCAATTCTTTCAATTTTATATACAGCGGAAGCAATTAATTGTACTAAAAAGAAACCCACAGCTGGCTTTTCCTGATGGCCCCACAAGCAACAAGGACTATTGTTCAGCTTCCGGGATAAATGTAAAGTCGTTCTACTGCACTGTTGAGATTTTTCTGATTGTTTAGTTTGACTTTTCCAAGGATAAAAATATGTCCATTCTCCTTGTCATCACACATTTTCAGAATAAGCAGCTGTCCAAAACTTAATTTTTTATTTGTAATGTAATCCAAATACTACACTACATTGACTGGATGCTAGTATTTCTTTTAAACTTTATGTGACTGAATCATAAGTTATTCATGTTTGTTTTATATGTTTATATGCAGTTGAACTGTACTGTCTCTGGTCTTGTGGTTAACTTTCACAGTGTGATTATTCGAGGATCATGCATAACAAACAAATAAGTTATATGTCAAAAACCCAAAAACTTAATATTTCAAACTACTGGACCATATGGTGGTGTTTTGCCTTTTCAATGCATTAAAACACACCGTGTTTCATCAATGCTCAGATGCACACTTTTTGACATTTTATCACTTCTGAAATTAGGATGTCTTACAATTAATGATACGTCATAATTTAATTGGCAGTGTTTTTCTTTCCTAGTTGTACATAATGTTGCAAATAATCATTATCTTATTTTGATGAAATAGGGTACATATATAAATTTTGATTGGCATGATGTATTATTCCAAGTATAACAACAGAATAATTTTTTGTGTTGAGCATTTGCATTGATGAAAATGAAATCAAAATGAAAATTTTAATTAATTACACATCCTATATGGGATTCTAATTGATTTAATTCTGACAAATACACATCTTGCCATTTTCATTTCCCCCAAATGACCTGAAAGGTATATAATGTTATATAATAAAATGTAATGTATCTATGAGATATATAATGTTGTGTAGAGGCATATATATATCGGAGAAGGCAATGGCACCCCACTCCAGTACTCTTGCCTGGAAAATCCCATGGACGGAGGAGCCTGGTGGGCTGCAGTCCATGGGGTTGCGAAGAGTCGGACACGACTGAGCAACTTCACTTTAACGTCTCACTTTCAAGCATTGGAGAAGGAAATGGCAACCCACTCCAGTGTTCTTGCCTGGAGAATCCCAGGGACGGGGGAGCCTGGTGGGCTATCGTCTCTGGGGTCGCACAGAGTCGGACACGACTGAAGCGACTTAGCAGCAGCAGCAGCAGCAGAGGTATATATAATGTTAATAGTAAAAAAAAAAAGTTGGTTCTTTAAGCAAGCCAGGGGCTTGGCTCCCTGCATGCAATTGGAATGGCTCTTTCATGGTTTCCGTGGGGCTGGGAGCCGGTTGTGTACTGCGTAACTCCAGGGAGCATCTTTCACAAAAAGCAGGATGGCACCTCTTGGAATCCTGCAACGTAGCTGCCCGAGGTGCTCAGTGCAGTGAGTACAGCAACTGCGCTAACAACAGGGGCAGGAGAGGGTGGAAGGGAAGAAGGAACAGGAGTATCTCTTTGACCCTGAGGGATAGAGCAGCACAGCAGGTGCACTGAGAAGTTTGTGACACCCCCCCCCCCGCCCCCACCCCCACCTCCAATTGCCTCTTGAAAACTGGGGCAAGAATCTTAACTATTACAATGGGATCCGCCTGCCAAGCAGGAGACGCAGGTTCTGTCCCTGGGTCGGGAAGATCCCCTGGAGAAGGGAAATGGCAACCCACTCCAGTATTCTAGCCTGGGAAATCCCATGGACAGAGGAGCCTGGTGGGCTATAGTCCCTGGAGCTGCCAAGAGTCGGACACGACTGAGCGACTAAATAGCAGCAGCACTGGTAGGTTCCAGCCTAAGACTACTATTTTGATACCTTGAGTATTTCAATATCTTCTATATTGTCCTCCCCAAGCCTGGGAGGCTAGAAAACCCCGATTCATATGTAAGTGAATAAAGGTACGAAATAATATTTTGGAGAAAGACACAGGAATAGCTAAACTGTCCAAAAAAGTCAGTGATGTAGACCATAGAGAGAAAAGCCTAAGGGGTTTAGGATGGAGCCGTCAAAGATGAGTTCCTGCTAGAGGTGGTATTTGGGCATTGGAGGCAGGAGAATGGCATTAAAAGGAGAAATGAATGTGGCTCATTCTGTGGGAAGTGGAGATGCCAATCTAGCCGAATGCTTTCGTACAGTAGTGGTTCTCAGATTGTGATGAGCGTGGTGTCTCATTAAGTGAAACCTGGAAAAACTGAGCAAGGTCAGTTGAAAGAGGGAATGACCAACTAGGGCAGCTGGTACAATTCAGACATACAATGAGGAAGACGGATTTTAAAGTGGGTAACAAACCAAATGTAAACCCACATTTTAAAAGAAACAGTGACAACTATTGATTACTGATTGGATAATCGATTTTATTTCCCCATGAGAGAATGGAGGAAGTTCTTTTTTTAAAGAGCACACAGAACTCCAAAACTTAAGCATTATTTGTTGACGAGATGTTAAATTTAAAGCCAGTGATAGGGAATTCCCTGCTAGTCTAGTGGTTAGGATTCTGGGCTTTTACTACCATGGTCCCAGGTTTGATCCCTGGTTGGAGATATTGGAAGCCATGCAGCATGGCCAAAAAAAAAAGTTATAGTCGGTGATACTTCTGTGTTATTATTACAGGATTTTTTAGACTCTCATTGTATCAAGGTAAGTGCTTTAAAACTAAGCCTCAAAAATACTAAAAACAAAACAACAACAAAAAATACTAAAAACAAAACCCCAAAATTCAACCCTGCTTTTGCTGATAATAATATAAGAAATGAATGAGGGCTATCTATCAATAGAGAACAAAGTGAGTTAGCAACTGTCTTAAGGACAATAAGACTTGACTCAGAAACACCAAGTAAAGAAATTATGTGCACAACTTATTTTTATGAGATTTTAAGCTTTGAGGAGAAGGAATGTACTGGGCATTATAGTACATTTATTTATTCAGTAAATATTGAACACATACTCGTGTGCCTGGCAGCAGGCTAGATCCTAGGGATATGATGGAGTGAGAAAAAGACAGTTCTAGTCCTCTAGAACTTTCTATCTAGCACAGGGTTAGGTACCCCAAAATATGTGGTAGATAAACTAGTATGTCTGTGCACATTGGAGGCACCACTACACCTATATATTTAGATAACCACGTCGAGCATGGACAGTTGATATAGCATGGCTGTTAATAACACAGCATTCCTGATCCAAAACTATTATCTCCCCAGTTATCTCAGCTTGAATCTTTATCATGACACTGTGTCTTTCTTTGAATGGTCATTCACAAGGTAATCATACTCAGCTCCAGATGCTAGGACTTCTGGACTACTAGCGCCAACAAAATTCTTGAGTAGAGTCAGTGTTTAGGAGTAGCACATAGAACTGGATATGGTTTATACATGTACATATTAACAATATGTATAAATATACATATATATGTATGCAAGCACCTAGTACATTTTATTTTTTAACCAGGCAAAACCAAAAGCAACTATATACATATATATACTAATATATACCTATCTTGGAGAAGGAAATGCCAACCCACTCCAGTACTCTTGTCTGGAAAATCCCATGGACGGAGGAGCCTGGTAGGCTACAGTCTATGGGGTCGCAAAGAGTCGGACACGACTGAGCGACTTCACTCACTCACTCACTCACTCTTATGTATATCTGGTTAAAAAATAAAGTGTAATTGGTTATAAACCCACTGCTCTCAGGACAGAGGAAGGCAGCGAGGTGAATCGCTACAGGATAGGGAAGGACCGATTGACCATGGGCCGAGTGGAGCTGGGGTGGGTAGGCTGCAGGTCCAGGTGTTGGGCGGGAAGACCTCAGACCCTCTAGGCAGTACCTGCTAGCTGGAGAACAGTGAGCAAACAACAGGGGGTCGTCCAGGAAAACAGCAAGCATCAGGATGTCCAACTTGAGGCAATGGGAATGGGGGGAAGGAGGCCTGAGAGATGGATAGAACATGGACAGGGAAATTCTGCAAAATAGAGCGGAAGGCAAACAAGTATTACCTCTAGGGGTACCAATCAGTACACAACAGAGTCTGTGTTGTAGGGCTGGGGCAGACTCCAGAGAGCAGAGTCCAGACCACAGGCAGAGAAAATCGAGTTCCACACACGTTACAAGGCCCGGGCTTCAGGAGCAAGAAAAGGGCTGTGAGTCAGTGCTTAGACGGGGGCCAAGGTGAGGACACCTTGGTGTAAGTAGCAGAGGCAGCAGGTGGCTGAGTCCTGGGCTTGGGGCTAGAGCTTTGAGAAGAGTCTTCCTGCCAGGAGAGGATTGGGTTCTATGGTAAAGGGTGTACTGATAATAGGGAGAGGTCAATTGAGACCATGGACTAGGCAGGACCAAGTGGTGACTACTTTGTAGCAAGAGCTTCACTGAACCATCTTTTAATCACAGGAAACAAGTCCTTTGAAACAAAGAGGAATGAAAACAGAAGTGGGAAAAATCAAGTTATATACAAGCAAAGATAAAATGGGAAGTAAAATATTATACTGATCACAGGAAACACAAATTCAGATTTTTAAACTTTATTTTGTGCACTCAATTAAATATATATAACTATCTTTTTTCTTAAACACAATTTCTGTTTTGGCTTGGTCCTTCTTAATCATGACCTTAACCAGGGTATTATTAACCAATAAAATGTTGTAGTAGTGTGTATGCTGAACAATGTAGCTGTTTCCTCTACTCTTCATAGCACTCTTATCCATTTAATATTGGGTTTGAAAACAACTAAAGCTCTGCCAAGGGCATCCCTTCACTAGTCCCTCCTTACTGAATTCTAAATTATCTCCATATCCATTGATGGCTTAGGGCTGCCTTTGCCTCATAAAGTCTATAGCAGGGAAGTGACTTTGGATGGATTAACTTGGATTAGTCTATTCACCTAATACCGTCCCTGAAAGCAGACATGTCCATTTCACTGAAGATGGTATAACCCATAGCTTCCCTGACTCACCCTCACCTTTTCAACATAGTCTAAGCCACCCTCTAAGACTGGATACAGGGATTCCCTGGCAATGCAGTGGTTAGGGCTCCACACTGCAGGGGGCCCAGATTCCATCTGTGGTCAGGGAACGAGGATCCTGCAAACTGCACAGTGTGGCTGAAAGAAAACAGAAAATTAAATAAACAAACTGGATTTTGATGACAAGGTTCAGAAATGCTTAAAGGAAATTCTGTCTTTTATCTCATTCGTTTAACAAATATTGAGCACTAGTTACGTACTAGGCTCTGCAGAAAGAGTTGAGAACAAGATGGACAAGGTTTTTGCTTTCATGGAGTTTACATTCTAGTGGGTCAGAGAAACTCAGACCATAAACAAATATCTAAATGAAGTAATTTCATACAGTAAAAAGTGGTATAAAGAAAACGAAATTGGCTGTGTCGGGGTGTTAAGATAGGTGATCAGAACACCTCAAGGTGTTCTTGAGGACCTGAGAACTGTAGAAGAGGGGTGATTCTGCAGTCCAAACTAATGCTATGTGATTTGGGCATGCAACTACCACTCTTGAGGCTTATACCTCAAACAGACTATGCAGAGAAAAAAGATCCATTTCCAGAGCATTCTGTTAGCCTACTTAGAGGGAAACTATCACATTAGAGAAAGTTGAATTTGCACCTTGAGGTGTTGCCTTTGAGTTTGGGGGCCAGACCATACGTGTTCAGATGTCTCTTTGGGCTTCCTGGCTGCTCTTGTTCATTTAAGTGGGCAGGAAAACCGGAGAAACAGGCTGGCATGCATACACATGCCAGGAACCAAAGAAAACACCATGCCCTGCTCAGTCGTCCGTAGGTTGCCTGCTGTGATAAAGCTAAGCATTTCAGCCTGGGCACTCAGGTGGGCTCTGTTCAAGGAAAGCAAAAGGTTATTAAGTAAAATTCCTGAAAATTTGAAAAGGAGATCCTTTTCTTGAGAAGCAAAGATATGATGACTTAAAATTTGATGCTTCAGTTTTGCTCTAATTTCCACAGTGGGGTATAACACAATTAGGCAGCATGGATTTGTACATTTTGAAGAAGTACTAAATTTCTAACCTGAGGTTGTCTCTTTTATAGACTGATTCATATATTTGAAAATTGAACTAGGCTCTAGAGAGTACACACTCATCATAGTTTTTATCTGCCATGACCCCATTGCTCAGCTTACATCAATGAGTTCTTCGGCTAATCAGTCTCAATCTCCTCAAGCAAAAGGTCCACCCTATCCCTTGACATCAAAGTGGTGTCCTATGTAGGAAACTTGAAAAAGCGACAAATTTTAGGTGATGCAGGGAAACTCATGTATCAAACATTCATCCTGCATACAAAGATACATGACTCTCAAACCTGAGACAGGTACAGAGTTCAGGAAAAAAAATTACAGAATAAGTAGAATTGAAAAAATAATTTGTCATTACAGAAGGCGTCTGAGGCATTAAGGGCAAAGGTGGATAATTTGGAATTACAGAAGGTATCTGAAGCATTAAGGTCAAAGGTGGATAAAAGCGACCTGTGGGGAACAGGATGAAAGATGAACCAAAAACAAAACAAAACAACTTTAAACAAGAATGGAAGGGATTTTAAACATTTAAACAAGAATATAAGGGAATACTCTGGAATCTAAACATCTCTTAAGGGAGAATGTGTGTGAAAACAAATATCAGGGCTTGGCACATTCTTTTCCTTGTCTCTTTTTTACCCATAGTTTATAAAGGTAACTTAAAAAAAAAAAGTATCTTTTGTAAAGAGATAATTTAATGCCATGCATTCGTTGAAAGACTTACCAAAGAGATCAAGGTCACATTTGGTTGTTAAAAAAAGACCAAGACTCTTCACATACAGGACACTGAATACTTGTAATGGCATTTTCCAAAGAATGGGGAGAAAAAAGGAGTGACAACTATTTACGTTTTCCAAATGGAAGGAATCAGACTCTGAGGGTATCCGAGGTCACTAGAGTGAGCGAAACCAGAGACGGGAACAATATTTATAGTCCGCTGACTTCAGTTCTGTTGGGTTAACGCCGCTGCTCAACTTATGCCTTTGGAATTCACGGGCTCCATCATAGGGTTCCCGGGCGGGCCAGGCCTCACAGCTCCTGGATCGACGCGAAAATGCTTCTTTCCCCTCAACTCCCCCTACCTGCGCCTCTGTAGGTTGGCAAAGAGCCCAGAAAGAGAGGCCGAGGAGCTATGGGTAAATAACAGTTGGACTGTGGCTTTGTACGCTTCTTTGTCGCAACGACTACCACCACGGTCGGGCAGTTCTCCGCCATGGCGTGTGAATTGTCAGCGACCAGGCTTACTCCGCAAGCGCTGACCTGCCCTCACGTGTTACGAGTTCTTGTTAGAGATTTAGAGTTTGTCCGGGGAGGGGGCCACACGCAGCAACCCCGGAGCACCGGCAGTGCGGGGGGCCGGGTGAGCGCGAAGCACGCAACGGCGGTATCTGCGCCGCTCCACCGCACTCAGTCCTGTGCGACGCGCGCACGGCTTCTTCTCCACCCGGCTTCCGGAGACTGGCCGGCCCCGCCAAGGCGGCGATGCGGCGTCTCGGTGAGGAGGGGCCGGCAGGGCCGCGCGGAGGAGAAGCCCCCCTCCCTACGGCAGCCCGGCGCCCCCTTGCCGGCGGCCAGCCCTCCTCCCCGGCAGCAGGGCGCCTAGCCCCACAGACCCTTCGGGCACTTCCGCCGCGCGCTCGGCTCTCTTCGCGTCCCCGGCCGGGCGGAGCGGGCGCCCTCCCAGTGCGCGAGCATTGCGCCGAGTCTCGCGGAGGCCGCCCCTCCCCCCGTACCCCGCGCCCGCGCCGCCCCCCACCCCTCCCTCCCGTGCGAGTGTCCGCAGCGGCGGCGGCGGCGGCGGCTGCCGAGATTGGAATCCGCCTGCTGGCGCTCGGCGAAGGAGGAGCGAGGAGGGAGGAGGGCGGGGAGGGCGCAGGAAGGCTCGGACTCCGGCGTGTCCGTCCGCGCGAGACGAGGATTGTACGGCCGCGCGAGGGGCGACCGGGCTGGGGCCGCTGCACGCCCCGGGCGGAGGCCGAGCCGGGCCCCCTGCCTCGCCCCCGCGCCTCGCCGCGCCCACCCCGCTCCGCGCCGAGAGCTGGAGGATGAGTTCCCCCGGGTTCGGGTGAGTTGGCTTGCTCGGAGAGTGCGTGTGCGCGGCGGCAGAGGCCGGCTGCGCCGGGGAGGCCGGCGCGGGCCGCAGGCGAAGTTTCGGGGGGAGCCAGGCGCGCGCGGGAGGCCGGAGCTGGGGGCCGCCAGGCCCGGCTGCCCCGTGGGGGTCTCTGCCGCCCAGGCTGTGACAGGCCGCGGCAGACTGGGCCCTGCCGCCCCGGGCCCAGCCCTGCGGGAGACCCGGGCCCCCGGCAGCCCCCTGCGACGTCCCCGCCTCCTGGCCCCTCTTTGTTCCCCACCCCCGAGTTTCGGGCAGAGTTTGGGGAGGCGGTGTGGGGGAAAGCCGCCACCAAGGACGATTCTTGAATCCTTAAATGGGAAAGGCGCTCACCTCCCTTGCCCGGGAGCGGCGAGAGTGATATTCACGATTTGTCTATTACGTTTCTAAAAGGAAAAAAAGAAAACGAATGTCTGTTTCATGGGGCGGTCAAGCCTGGAAACTGCCAACCCTCGTGCAAAACTTGCCCGCGGGAAGGTGCCAGGGTTCTCGGAGGTTCACCTGTTGTCCTGCGCTGCTTCCGCTGCCATGTCTGTTGTGATTCTGCACTTCAGTTTCTGAAAACTTTATGCTGGATTGACTGTAACCCATTTTTTCTCTTTCCAGACTCCTAGTGGAAAGGTTTGGCAAGAAAAAAATAACTTGCGTCAGGGAAGAAAAATACTGTGCTGTGTGTTAGGGTCTGACGTTTTGTGACTTGTGCTTTTTCAGGCTTTCGAATGTTTTAATTTGGTCTAAGTGCTGCGAGTTTTCTCTTTCAAACGGTTAGCAAACTGTTCTGAGGACATAGTACGAACTTGGCACGTTCACCTGTGTTACGTCATTTAATCCTTAGGATAATCCTGGTTATTGTATTCCTCGTTTTTTAAGAAGAGGAAATCGAGACGGAGAGAGGTTGAATAACTTGACTAAGTGAGCTGAGATTTGAACCCAAGATTTTCTCTGTTACTCGAAATCTGTTAGAGTGAGGCACGCGAAGAGTTAAACAGCAACAATTACAAAAAGCCTTTCTCTGCAAACACTCAAGTTTAGGAGCGCTTTTCAGTTCCCTCATAATTGAAATGATCGCTATTTTGTTGCTTGAGTTGAAAACAACTCCTTTATTGTATTTATTTCAAAAGAGCAGTTCAAGTCGGAATTAAAGTAGAATGTATTAATGCCTATCAATTTTCAGTTGTTGAAATAGTTTGTGAACTAGAATTTAAATATTTAAAATTAAAGCTAAACTAGGGCAGTTCTGAGCTAGAAAACGGATGAAATTTTACAAAAGGCCAACTGAAATTTAGAATGCCCTTTTAATAGAACCTGTATGGCGCTTCTGTTTTGGGTTCCCCCGCCCTGCGCATTCTCTGTAGAACTCTTTTGAAACTTTTTCTACTCGCTTCACTTCACATCCTTTCTTGAGAACACTGAGGTTTCCAGTGGGAGCTCCTTCCAGAATTTTTACTGGATTCCTTTTATCATCATCTTCTTTTCCTTCCATCTTAGTGGAGGAATATGTTTTTTTCTTCTTCCTAGTTAATACATTTCAGTTTTTTCTTTTCTTTCCTACTTAATGGAGTTTGTTACTCTCTTAGAGTACTTGTTTACCCTTTAATTCACTACTCCCTCCACCTGCTTGTTGCTGCTTTACCTTTTCAAATCATATTAACAACAACAAAAATTGTCCTTATAGAAGTAATACATGTTCGTTAAAAATAGAGCAAAACTGAAGTGAAATTAAAATTCATTCCATAAAATTAACTCGAGACATTACCAAGAGTAATTTACTTTTCCTGCCTTGACTTCCTGACCATCCATTCATTTCTTAACCCATGGTATCTGAATTTCACCTTCGCAAAGGTCACCTGTAACCTAATAAACACTTTTGGGCCTCCTTTCTAAGTCAACTTGAACTTTTTGTAGCTTTTAGCGTCAACCCATCATTCTTGGAATGCCTTTCCTTGTCTATCCTTCATCTGCCCATTTTATTCAACAAATACTACATTTTAACATAACACAGGAGGCAGCAGAAGGCAAAGACAGACAGGGTGCCTTTCCCTCATGGAGCTTAGAGTCTATTGAAGCAGACATGAATTCTGTAATTAAACATAATTGTATAATTAAAGTGCAGAGTATTTATAAGAGCTTAAAATGAGGACCTGACCTAGTGATGGTTTATGTTGGAAGAATCTTAGAAGGCCTTCTTGAAATTGTTACTTTGGAACCCTGTGAACAGTTCTGAAGGATGAATATGAATTTCCTAGATGAAAATAGGGCTTCTCTGGCATTATACTGACTTTGTTATTCTTTGCCCCCTTTCCACTTTCTGGTCGTCCTTCTTCCTGATTGATCTAAGTGTTCTCCAAGTTTCACTTTTCAGATCATTTTTCATACTTCTCTGGTCTTTTGACATTATTATTTCAGACCCTTCTGTCTGAATAATTCTCAAGTCTCTATTCTTTATTTCTTTTCTGCCCTTGAATCCTGGTTTTTCCAGTTGTTTTACGAATATCTCTACCTGATTATTCAGGTAGTGTTCTTACCAAACTTGCTTCCCCGGTGCTCCTTATTTCTGTCGATGTTATCCCAAACGCAGACCTTTCCCCATCCCATCACGTGTTGTCTGTAGTCAACATCTATTGGTTCTCCTTTCATGGTACTGTCACTTTTCTCTCTGTTCATGCCAGCTCTGGTTCAGTTCTTAATACACGTTGGTATCAAGGTTATAATAGATTTATAAAATGAGTTGGACCACTTTAATCCTTTTTCTCTTTTCAGAAACAGTTTAGACTGAGATTATCTTTTATTTGAGAGTTGGGCAGAACTCACCTATAAGAGCATTCAAGCTTAGATTTTTTTTTTTTTTTTCCTGGAAAGGAATTTGAATACCATTTCAACTTATTACATAGCAGTTGATCTTTGTAGGTTTTCTATTTCTTGTGTGAATTTTAGTGTTGAATATTTTTCCAGAAATGTATTTAAGTTTTCAAGTCTAGTGTTGTTTGGTTTTCACAAAGTTCATTTTTCTTTAAATTGTTTAGTTTGCTGTAGTCGTATACAATATTATGTCCTATGTATATCTTTGTATATTTCATAATTTTCCCTCTTCAGTCTTTTTTTCCCTGCTAACTGAAGCAGATTCTCATCCCACCTGGACTAGTGTTATGACTTTATTGCCTTTACTTCCTTATCCAGGTTATCTTAGGCATCGCTGCCTAAATTAATCTTGAGTCCTTTTCATTTCCCCTACTCAGAAGTTTCCAGTGTCTTCTGTTAAATGAAATTGTTTTCTTCGGATTCGCCTCAGATTTGCCAGATTCTTATAAGGGAATGGCAACCCACTCCAGTACTCTTGCCTGGAAAATTCCATGGACTGAAGAGCCTGGTAGGCTATAGTCCATGGGGCTGCAAAGAGTCGGACGCGATTGAGCAACTTCACGTCACGTATCTTCCACTATTTTTGCTTCCTGCCCATGTTCTTTCCCTGCTGCTTCTGCTGTTGCTTATAACTGTTCCATCTACTTGGATGAATAAATGGCTGATTGTCATATGTACAAGTCCTGCCCATTCTTCAAGCCCCATTTCAGATTCCATCTCTTTTTGAAGTCTTCCTCTTTTTCTTCTTCTGGATGGAGTTCTTTGTGAAGGAAAGGGTTTTCTAAAAGTATGAAGTCGTTTAATCTAATATTTTATTCTTGCATTTACTCACTTGTCTTTTTTTTCTAGTAGTTTTATTGAGATATAATTGACATACAGCACTCTCTAAGTTTAGGGTGTACAGCATAACAATTTGACTTCCATACATCATGAAACGATTATCATTGTAAGTTTAGTGAACATCCATCATTTCATATAGATTCAAAATTAAAGAATGGAAAAAAGTTTTATTCCTGTGATGAAAACTCTTCAGATTTACTCTTGTCAGCTTTCATATATAACATACAGCAGTGTTAATTATATTTATCATATTGCTGTACATTACATCCCTAGTACTTAGTTGTCTTATAACTGAAAGTTTGTGGCTTTTGCCACTCATTTGTCTTTTTAAATAAGCAACCTTATTGAAATATAATTCGTGTATAGTTATATATGTACACATGTTAAGTGTATAATTTTGTGAGTCATTTGATCTTTTACAGCACTTTTTATACAAATACTAGCTCTGCTCCTAAGCCTGTAGAATGGGTCTGTAACTGGCTTTGCAAAAGGCCCCTATCTGGCCTAGCAGCAGTTGGACATCAATTATAGTAGTATTGATTGGACTTTTGGATCTTAGGAGCAGGGAGCCATGGAGAGAAAGGAAAATGAATTTCCTCTCAGGCTAAATTTTGATCTAGAAAGTGTTTCCTTCTTCCCTCTTCTACTTTTTATTAGTGTTTATGCTTTTAGAATGCTGTTTTAAAACCTCAAGGTCATTATTGACCGGGTCAGTCCAACTCTTTAACACTTACAAGATTAAATGCTGAATTGTGTTGAATTATGCCAACTATAAGATACACCCTCATTTTATAGACCACTTATAAAGACAATATGCTTCTGGTTGATTTTAAGAAGCCATGGATTGCACCTTCATTTCAGAAATGCTAAGATATGGAAAATATATGTGCTTTAGAATTAATGAGTGGGATTTCTCTTACTTATCAAAACTCCTATTCCTTTAGCGAACATGTTGGGAAGAAGAATTTAAACCACATTTATGTGGGAAGGGTTTATAGCCCCACTGTTACGGTGAATAGAGAGGGTGCTTGCTAAACCTCTTGAGCAAGTAAAATGTTTCATGCACTATAGAGAAACACTTATATGTTTGGATGGGATCTCTTCACAACTGGGTATGCCAGCCTGATCGTGAGGTACTTGACTCCCCCCAGATTTTCGTCTTCATTTCTTTTGCTCATTTTCTGAACTGACAGGTTTCTAAAGCGCTGATAATTTTCACAAAATGGCACAGATTATATAAGGGGGAGTTGTGGTAGAGTTGTGATAGCCAGTTTTGTGGATTATTTTAAAGACAATATCCAGTATTTATATATCATCATTAACAATCATCATATACTTAGTTTTCTAAAAAGTAAATATAAAAATAATTGTAAATATTTGGATAATTTGCTAAATTATAGTTACGTTTGTCAGTTTTATAGCCAACATTAAAAAATTTTTATTGATGTATAGTTGCTTTACAATGTTAATTTCTGCTCTACAGCAGAGTGTAGATTTGGTTATACATATATATATTCTTTCCCATTATGATTTATCACAGGATACTAAATACAGTTCCCTGTGTTATACAGTAAGATCTTGTTTATCTATCCTATATATAATTATTTGCATCTGCTAATCCCAAACTCCCAGTCCTTCCCTCCCTCACACTCCTACTTCTTGGCAATAGCAAGGCTATCTCTATGTCTGTGAGTCTGTTTCTGTTTTATAGGTAAATTCATTTCTGTCCTACTGTAGACTCCACGAGTGATATCATATGCTATCTGTTTGTCTGATTTACTTTGCTTAGTATGATAGCCTCCAGGTCCATCCATGTTGCTGCAGATGGCGTTAGTCCACTCTTTTTCATGGCTGAGTAGTATTTCATTGTGTACATGTACCACACCTGTCCTTTCCTCTGTGGATGGGTGTTTAGGTTGCTTCCATGTCTTAACTACTGGGAATAGTGCTGTACAGCTAATATTTTAAAAGTCTATGAGTTCTAAAAATTGAAAAGAAAGAAACAAAAGGATGTTTTCAAAGATCTCCAGTAATGTGTTTTGAAGAAGGCACTAGAGTATTGTCCTAAGGAGATCATATGATTAGTGGAATCCATCTTTTGGTGGACTCAGATCAGATCAGTCGCTCAGTCGTGTCCGACTCTTTGCGACCCCATGAATCGCAGCACGCCAGGCCTCCCTGTCCATCACCAACTCCCGGAGTTCACTCAGACTCAGTCCATCGAGTCAGTGATGCCATCCAGCCATCTCATCCTCTGTCATCCCCTTCTCCTCTTACCCCCAATCCCTCCCAGCATCAGAGTCTTTTCCAATGAGTCAACTCTTCGCATGAGGTGGCCAAAGTACTGGAGTTTCAGCTTTAGCATCATTCCTTCCAAAGAAATCCCAGGGCTGATCTCCTTTAGAATGGACTGGTTAGAGCTCCTTGCAGTCCAAGGGACTCTCAAGAGTTTTCTCCAACACCACAGTTCAAAAGCATTAATTCCTCGGTGCTTAGCCTTCTTCACAGTCCAACTCTCACATCCATACATGACCACAGGAAAACCCATAGCCTTGACTAGATGAACCTTTGTTGGCAAAGTAATGTCTCTGCTTTTGAATATGCTATCTAAGTTGGTCATAACTTTCCTTCCAAGGAGCAAGCGTCTATTAATTTCATGGCTGCAGTCACCATCTATAGTGATTTTGGAGCCCAGAAAAATAAACTCTGACACTGTTTCCACTGTTTCCCCATCTATTTCCCATGAAGTGATGGGACTGGATGCCATGATCTTCATTTTCTGAATGTTGAGCTTGAAGCCAACTTTTTCACTCTCCACTTTTACTTTCATCAAGAGGCTTTTGAGTTCCTCTTCACTTTCTGCCATAAGGGTGGTGTCATCTGCATATCTGAGGTTATTGATATTTCTCCCGGCAATCTTGATTCCAGCTTGTGCTTCTTCCAGTCCAGCGTTTCTCATGATGTACTCTGTATATAAGTGAAATAAGCAGGGTGACAATATACAACCTTGACGTACTCCTTTTCCTATTTGGAACCAGTCTGTTGTTCCCTGTCGAGTTCTAACCGTTGCTTCCTGACCTGCATACAGATTTCTCAAGAGGCAGATCAGGTGGTCTGGTATTCCCATCTGTTGAAGAATTTTCCACAGTTTATTGTGATCCACACAGTCAAAGGCTTTGGCATAGTCAATAAAGCAGAAATAGATGTTTTTCTGGAACTCTCTTGCTTTTTCCATGATCCAGTGGATGTTGGCAATTTGATCTCTGGTTCCTCCGCCTTTTCTAAAACCAGCTTGAACATCTGGAAGTTCACAGTTCACATATTGCTGAAGCCTGGCTTGGAGAATTTTGAACATTACTAGCGTGTGAGATGAGTGCAATTGTGCGGTAGTTTGAGCATTCTTTGGCATTACCTTTCTTTGGGATTGGAATGAAAACTGACCTTTTCCAGTCCTGTGGCCACTGCTGAGTTTTCCAAATTTGCTGGCATATTGAATGCAGCACTTTCACAGCATCATCTTTCAGGATTTGAAATAGCTCAACTGGAATTCCATCACCTCCACTAGCTTTGTTCGTAGTGATGCTTCCTAAGGCCCACTTGACTTCACATTCCAGGATGTCTGGCTCTAGGTCCGTGATCACACCATCGTGATTATCTGGGTTGTGAAGATCTTTTTTGTACAGTTCTTCTGTGTATTCTTGCCACGTCTTCTTAATATCTTCTGCTTCCGTTAGGTCCATACCATTTCTGTCTTTTATCGAGCCCATCTTTGCATGAAATGTTCCCTTGGTATCTCTAATTTTCTTGAAGAGATCTCTAGTCTTTCCCATTCTGTTGTTTTCCTCTATTTCTTTGCATTGATCGCTGAGGAAGGCTTTCTTATCTCTCCTTGCTATTCTTTGGAACTCTGCATTCAGATGCTTAAATCTTTCCTTTTCTCCTTTGCTTTTCCCTTCTCTTCTTTTCACAGCTTTTTGTAAGGCCTCCCCAGACAGCCATTTTACTTTTTTGCATTTCTTTTCCATGCGGATGGTCTTGATCCCTGTCTCCTGTACAATGTCACGAACCTCATTCCATAGTTCATCAGGCACTCTATCTATCAGATCTAGACCCTTAAATCTATTTCTCACTTCCACTGTATAATCATAAGGGATTTGATTTAGGTCATACCTGAATGGTCTAGTGGTTTTCCCTACTTTCTTCAATTTAAGTCTGAATTTGGCAATAAGGAGTTCATGATCTGAGCCACAGTCAGCTCCTGGTCTTGTTTTTTGCTGACTGTATAGAGCTTCTCCATCTTTGGCTGCGAAGAATATAATCAATCTGATTTCTGTGTTGACCATCTGGTGTTGTCCTTGTGTAGAGTCTTCTCTTGTGTTGTTGGAAGAGGGTGTTTGTTATGACCAGTGCATTTTCTTGGCAAAACTCTATCAGTCTTTGCCCTGCTTCATTCCGTATCCCAAGGCCAAATTTGCCTGTTACTCCAGGTGTTTCTTGACTTCCTACTTTTGCATTCCAGTCCCCTATAATGAAAAGGACATCTTTTTTGGGTGTTAGTTCTAAAAGGTCTTGTAGGTCTTCATAGAACCGTTCAATTTCAGCTTCTTCAGCGTTACTGGTTGGGGCATAGACTTGGATTACTGTGATATTGAATGGTTTGCCTTGGAAACGAACAGAGATCATTCTGTCGTTTTTGAGATTGCATCCAAGTACTGCATTTCGGACTCTTTTGTTGACCATGATGGCTACTCCATTTCTTCTGAGGGATTCCTGCCCGCAGTAGTAGATATAATGGTCATCTGAGTTAAATTCACCCATTCCAGTCCATTTCAGTTCGCTGATTCCTAGAATGTTGACATTCACTCTTGCCATCTCTTGTTTGACCACTTCCAGTTTGCCTTGATTCATGGACCTGACATTCCAGGTTCCTATGCAATATTGCTCTGGACAGCATTGGACCTTGCTTCTATCACCAGTCACATCCACAGCTGGGTATTGTTTTTGCTTTGGCTCCATCCCTTCATTCTTTCTGGAGTTATTTCTCCACTGATCTCCAGTAGCATATTGGGCACCTACTGACCTGGGGAGTTTCTCTTTCAGTATCCTATCATTTTGCCTTTTGATACTGTTCATGGGGTTCTCAAGGCAAGAATACTGAAGTGGTTTGCCATTCCCGTCTCCAGTGGACCACATTCTGTCAGATCTCTCCACCATGACCCGCCCATCTTGGGTTGCCCCTCGGGCATGGCTTAGTTTCATTGAGTTAGACAAGGCTGTGGTCCTAGTGTGATTAGATTGACTAGTTTTCTGTGAGTATGGTTTCAGTGTGTCTGCCCTCTGATGCCCTCTTGCAACACCTACCGTCTTACTTGGGTTTCTCTTACCTTAGGCGTGGGGTATCTCTTCACGACTGCTTCAGCAAAGCGCAGCCAATGCTCCTTACCTTGAACGAGGGGTATCTCCTCACCAGCACCCTTCCTGACCTTCAACGTGGGATAGCTCCTCTAGGCCCTCCTGCGCCCGCGCAGCCACGGCTCCTTGGACGTGGGGTTGGTCCTCCCAGCCACCGCCCCTGGCATTGGGCGTGGGGTAGCTCCTCCTGCCTGCAGCCCCTGGCCTTGGGCTTAAGGGTGTGGGGTATCTCCTCCAGGCTGCTGCCCCTGACCTCGGACGCGGGGTAACTCCTGTCCTCACCGCCCCTGACCTCGGACGCTGGGTATCTCCTCTCGGCCCCCCACCCCCCCACCCCCGAGCTCGGACGTGGGGTAGCTCCTCTCGGCCGTTCCTGCGCCGTCGCAGTCTGGCACTCTCGGCCGCTGCCCCTGAGCTCGGACGCAGGGTAACTCCTCTTGGCCGCCGCCCTTTGGGCATGGGGTCCTCCCAGCTTCTGCCCCTGACCTCTGACATGGGGTAGCTCCTCTCGCCGGCGCTTTAGCGCGCCCGTCGCGGCCCGCGGCCAGTTAAATATGGAACTAATGAATTACTGAATAGATAAGGAAAGATATTCTTGTGTATTTTTTATTGAAAACGGGTGGACACTTACATTACCATATGTAAAATAGCCAGTGGGAATTTGCTGTATGACACGAGGAACTCAAACCAGGGCTCTGTAAGAACCTTGAGGGGTGGGATGTGGAGGGAGGTGGAAGGGAGGTTCAGGAGGGAGAAGCCATATGTATACTTATGGCTTGTTTATGTTGATGTTTGGCAGAAACCAACACAGTTCTGTAAAGCAGTTATCTTTCAATTAAAAAACATTTAAAATTAAAAAAATAACTGGTGGATTTGAGCTATCCTGCCTGATATTATGCACGTTGTTACTCTTCTGTTACATTTGTGATGAACTTTGTTTTCTTACTGTAAACATTTTTCATACCACTAATAACATCTGAAGCTGTAGGGCTTGGCTATTGCTCTATATGTATATAATTGGCTGTTCCTTGAAGGGCTTTCTTGGTGGCTCAGATGGTAAAGAATTTGCCTGCAATGCAGGAGATCCGGGTTCAATCCCTGGGTTGATCCTCTGGAGAAGGGAATGGCTTCCCACTCCATTATTCTTGTCTGGAGAATTCTTTGGACAGAGGAGCCTGGCAAACTAAAGTCCATGGGGTCAGACATGATTAAGCCCCTAACACATTCACTTCACTTAAGAATAGGGGTATGTCAAGTGTGAGGATAAAATATTCAAATTTATAATTTTGGAGATAAGTTACATAGTGGATAATCAGTTTGGAGAAAAGAAGACCAAAGACACTGAAACGTGTAGGGAAGCTGTTCGTCCTTGCTCACACTTAGGATGGTGGCAGGTAATTAGGATGTAGAATGGATGGGACTTGGTAATTAGCTGTGGAGGAGAGGAGTGGGGTTGTCAAGAGTAACTCCCAGGTTCCTAGATTGAAAACCTGGCAAGGTAGATGTGTGTGAACTGAGATGAAAAAAGTAGGGGGAGACCTGGTTTCTGGAGGAAACACCAGGTGGAGATTTCTACTTGCAAGTTGCATTTATAGGTCTGGAGTTTGACAGAGGTTTGAGTTGGCGGTAGATAGACATTTGGAATTGAATACCATGTAAATTGTATATTCCAGCAGTGGGAACTAGGTGGCTCTCTAAAGTGACCTTTGTTTGCAAGTGACAAAACTAACTCAGATTAGCTTAAAGCGGGGAAAGCTCCCCCCAACCACCTCCCAAACCCATTTTTGGGAAAAGACTAGAAATAAATATGACTGGATCTAAGTGTTCAGATGATGTAATTGGGAATCTGTCTTCTCTGCTTTATTACCACTTTTTTGGCCTCGATTTCAGCAGGTACTTTGATCTGGCAGCGAGGACCACTGGTAGCTCCAGGGTTACATGGTCCTTACTGCTGAAGGTTCAGGAGAGGGAAAAGCACTTCTTTCCCAGGTGCGTGTGCTCTGTCTCACGGAGAGATTGTTACTGAGTCCACACGGAATGCAGGGTACCATCATTGCCAGAACTGGCTTATGTGCCCACGGAGGCAGTCAGGGACTGACAGCCTTCTTGGAGCCGTGTGAAGTGGGCAAGTGGTTGTTTCCTCAAAGAAAGGTGGCTCTGAGTAGGTTGTTGTTGAGTCACTGAGTTGTGTCTGACTCTGCGACCCACTGGACCGCAGCGTGCCAGGCTTCCCTGACCTTCACTATCTCTGGGAGTTTGCTCAAACTCATGTCCGTTGACTTGGTGATGCTATCTGGGTAGGTATACGACATAAATCCACTATTTTAAAGGTTCTTAACCCCTTTCAAGGACATTTTTTGAGTATCTGAAGAAAAATACACAAATATAGCAATTAAGTAAATAAATTCACCTTGACGAAGGTGAAAGAGTATAGTGAAAAAACTGGCTTGAAACTCAACATTAAAAAAGAAAACTAAGATTTCAGCATCCAGTAATCATGGCGTCCATCACTTCATGGCAATAGAAGGAGAAAAAAGTGGAAGTAGTGACAGATTTTATTGTCTTGGGAGCCAAAATTACTGCAGATGGTGACTGGAGCCTTGAAAGTAAACAGTGCTTGCTCCTTGGAAGGAAGGCTGTGACAAACCTAGACGGCATATTAAAAAGCAGAGACATCACTTGGCTGACAAAGTCTGTATAGTCAAACCTGGGGTTTTTTCAGTAGTTGTATACAGATGGGAGAGTTGGATCATGCAGAAGGCTGAGCACCAAAGAGCTGATGCTTTCAAATTGTGGTGCTGGAGGAGACTCTTGAGAGTTCCTTGGACTGCATGGAGATCAAACCAGTCAATCCTGAAGGAAATCAACCCTGAATATTCATTGGAAGGACTGATGCTGAAGCTGAAGCTCCAGTACTTTGGCCACCTGATGGGAAGAGCCACTGGAAAAGACTCTGTTGCTGGGAAAGGTTAAAGACAAAAGGAGAAGAGGGTGGCAGAGGATGAGATGGTTAGATAGCATTACTAACTCAATGGACATGAATTTGAGCAAACTCCGGGAGATGGTGGAGGACAGAGGAGGCTGGCCTGCTGCAGTCCATGGTGTCTCAAAGAGTCAGACATGACTTAGCAACTGAGTCAACAACAGTATATGATTGTTGTTATATACAACAGCAACAACAGTATATAATTTCATGGTTATTTTACAGACCTCATTTCAGGAACTCCTGGTATATAACAGCAGAGACCCTAGAACAGCCCTGAGAAATAGCAATTTAAGACCTAGATAGAGAAGATAGACATTAAAAAACTTCACAAATGATTATCTGATTATAGTTACATTAAGATGTACAAAGCAGAAGGACCGGTGGCTTACAAGAGTCGTAAGGGAAGTTGGTCTGTTTAGGGTGCAGGTGCTTTGGAAGGCTTTCCTGAGAAGGTGGCCTGTACAGTGAGACCTTGGACTGGAAAGGAGAGGAGAGTGTTCCTGGAAGTGTCACTATTTAGTAGTTTTTAAAGCAAACATTTTTTGCTTTTTAAAAAATTACAAAAATAGTATACCTGTTGTGGACAGTTTGGGAAATTTGAAAAATTTTAAAGAAGCTGCAAAACACTGGAGCCTTGGCTTTTGAGTTTTGTAAACTAACATCTATATAGCACTGGTATTACCACTGAGCTAAGTGTGCATCTTGGATAGTGTATTTAACTCTATATGGATCTTTGTTTCTTTGTCTTAAAAAGTGAAAGGAGTTGATAAGCTTTAATGTAGTTTTCTGCTGAAAAGAATAAAGTTACATGACTGTAATTCGGAGTGGTTAGGTACTGAAATTGCTTTTAGTCCTGATGACATCACTGGATTTCTGATTTTTAACTGAAAAGTCACTTTTCTGCCCTGGCGGTCATTTCAGGTAACAAAGGAAATGGCATATGACCAGTGGTATTCTTCCATGCCCTGCTTTCCTGTCTCTTCTTTTGAGCTTTTTTTTTTCTTTAGATAAATAATTTACCTAAACCATCTGAAATGTTATAGGCTCTCAATATTGAAGTTAAATCTGGAGGAGACTTGCATGGTTGTCATGCTGTTTTGTGTATATTGAAATTTGTAGGTAGCTTTCTTACTTGAAATTAAAATTTTTTAAATATATTTCAGGAATATAAAATCTTGAATGTCTTAAATTTGTATTTAAGAATATTTAGATTTCTAGCTGAAAGGAGGTCCTGTTGGGAAATACTAAAGTTAAGGCTATTAACTTTTGGTGAGATTCTTGAAATTATTTATTTTTCAAAAAAATCATTTAAAAATGTCATGAAATAAAAATATTTGAACAGTGTCTATATATCAGGTCAACAAAATGCTATCACTTGATGACAGATAACTTTCATTGTATCAATTTCAGTAATCTTTCTCTTCTTTTTATATTTGAGTTTATTCTTCATTTAACTTTTAAACACTACTATAGTTGAATATTAAAAGCAAGTAGTGAGCATATGATGATTATAGTCCTTCACTCAATCACTACTGCAAATAAAACACCGGCAGTGAGTGTTATTCACAGGCCCTACTAAGAGGTCTGCCACTGAACACCATCCCGAGGATGATGTTCATCATCCTCATATGCTTCTCCATTGTAATGGCGCCGTCTTTCCTGATTTGGATCAAAGTCCACTAATTCTACCTGGTCCATTTCATCAGTCTCTTCTGCTTCCTTCCTCTCAGGCAGAAGTTTTTCCAGCAAAGAGAGTTTATCAGGAGAGAGAAAGCCATTCTCAGGAAAGTTTACCTTAAATTCAATGATTAGGCGACCCTTTTCATATGGCCTACGATAAATTGGCATGCCTTCATTTAGCACACACTTGATATCTCCATGCTTGACAATCTGACCTGGATGAGAAGTGATGACTATGGTTCGGTTGTCAAGAGTAGATATTGGCTTCTGGAAGGCACACAACGCCTCAACCAGCTGTATGTCCATACACATGAAAAGGTCTTCTCCTCGTCGAGTAAAAACAGCATGGTCCTTCTGATCTAAAACAATGATAATATCTCCTGGCTCCAGTCCTGGTTCTTGGTCTCCTTCACCATGGAATGTTATCTTCTGGCCATCTTTCATGCCTTTGTCAATATGAACTTCTAGAATTTTCTTTTCTCGAACTATCTTCCTTCCATTGCAGCTTTTACATCTATCTTTAGGACTGATCCGCTCCCCATGACCCTGACACTCCGTGCAGACAGACTGAGTTTGCTGAACCATTCCAGGTCCTATCTGATGAATTCTTATTTGCATTCCAGTACCTCGGCAATTGGGACAGCATTCTACCGCTCCTTTTTTACCACCTCGGCCTTCACATTTGTCACAAATCACATTCTTTTGCAGAGCTAGTTTTCTTGTTGCACCATTATATAAATCTTCTAAAGTTACTGTAAGTTGATGGACACAACTTTTTTACCTCTCCTCTCTCTCTGCATCCTGCCTCCTCCTCCGAAAAACATATCAAAGATGTCCATGGGGGAGCCAAAACCACCACCTGCTCCACCTTCTTTAATTGCCTGTTCTCCTCCTTTGTCATATAATTCCCTTTTCTTTGCATCAGAGAGCACTTCGTAAGCTTGAGAAATCTGTTTAAACTTCTCGCCTTCATTTGGATTCTTATCAGGGTGGTACTTCAAGGCCAGTTTCCTGTAAGCCTTTTTCAATTCTTCTTGGGTGGCATTGGGTTTGACCCCCAAAACATCATAGTAAGTGGTTTCTTTCACCATTTTCTACAGCCGGTGAGCGGGCGATGCCGGTGTGGGGGAGTGGGAAGGAGTGCGTTGCTGTGCGCAGCTCGGGCAGCCGCCGCTCCTCCGCCTTTCACCGAGCGTTCTGGAAAGTTCCCAGTAATCTTTCATGTAATAAAAAATGTTGAGAAAAAGACTTGCTTGCTGTATTTATATGTGTGTATCTTGAGTAAAGAAAAAAGTTAATTTTTCAGAAATAGTGCTTTAGTGGTCATCTCTACCTGTTAAATATTTTTTTCTGGTTTCTTATTTGCTTACAATATAAAATTCAGATTGTCCCATACTGGCCTTCTTCTCTGGCCCCTCCTGCCTTTTCTGCCTCGTTCACTCCCCACTGCTCTTTTATTAGCCTCTGTCACCTAAATGTCCAGTTCTGGATGTGAGTTCGGAATCGTTAGATCTGCAGTGTCCACTGTGGTGCCGCGTGTGGCGGTTGAATATTCAGACTGTGGCCAGTCTGAAGTGTGCACCGGATTTTGAAGATGGTGCAATAAAAAGAAGGTAAAACACCTTTACATACACATTTTGATTACATGTTGTTGCTACTGTTTGAATATGTTGGGTTAAATAAATGTATTTTTGATTCTTTTTGCTTTTTTAATGTGGCTATTAAAAATTCTTAAGTATGCATTATATTGTAGGGTGCTGCCTTTCCTCCCCCCATTCTTTGCTTGTCATAGTTCTTCAAAGTCTTGCGAGAATCCTGTCTCTCTGTGAAGCTGTCCTCAGTGGTCCGATTGTTTGCGGGCAGTTGGTGTTTCTCGTGCATCATTAACTACGTTAAATTTCTTCACTGTAAGCCTTCTCAGTTTTTAATCAGGTGAAGCTCCAGTGTCGTTTCTCTGGCGCCACAGACGACCTCTTTTGTTTCTTCTGTTTAAAGAACTTTTGTTTCTTCTGTTTAAAGAAGTTACACATATTTGTGTTGAAACGTCAAACAGTCACAGCCCGAAAGTAGAAAGGCAATGTCTTCTGTAATCCTGCCCTGTGCTCCAGACATTACTGCTATTAAAAGTAGTATAAAGATAATTTTTCTTTTCCACTGTCTTCATTTCTTCCTCTTAATCCCTTTCCCTGTTTGCAAAAAATGGGATCATACTATGCATCATTTTCTCTAACTTTGTTTTCACTGAATATGCGGCAGGAGTCTTTTATGTCAGTAAATATCAATTTTATTGTTCTTTTTAGTAGCCGAGTAGTATTCCCTTTTACAAATATACCTTAATTTAATGTAGTAATCAGCTACCGATGAATATTTAGATTGTTTCCAATTTTTGGGCATTACAGACAATGCTGTGGTGCTTGTACATATCCTCTGAGAGTATTTTTATTTTATAGGATGAATTCTTAGAAATGCATTTACTGTAAGAGAAGCCATACAGATTTGATATAGTGCCAAACTGCTCTGCGAAATCTTCATAACAATTCACTCTGCAACCAAGTGTTTGCATATGTTCTCCCCTCCCCTCTTCACAGTAACATCAGTCTGTTTCATTTTTGCCAGTCTGCCAGCTGAACAAACAGCATTATAGTTTTAATCTATTGATTATGAATAAGGTTGAGCAGTTTTATTTTTTTTTTGACACTTTGCATTTCTCTGTCCTTCGTTCATTTTTCTAATCTAGTTTTTTCGTACTCATTTGTAGAGACTCTTGTGTGGATATCAGCTCTTTCTTTGGCACATTGCATTTGCTTTTTTGTCATTTGTTTTTTACTTTTGTTCGTGATGTATAAAAACTCATTTGCTTCTGTAAAAGTATTAAAAAACAAGAGAATAAAAAGTTTAAGTTGTCTTATGCTCTGTTTTATAAGCTCCTTGGTTGAATTTTGTCCTAAAAAGTTTTGTTTCGCCAACAGTACTAGTTCAGTGCTTTGTGCAGAGTAAGCGTCCAGGTGTTTGTATGTGTTGATGGTGAAGTGGGTCCAGATTATGCCACTGTAGCATAACAATTATTTTGAACTGAAGGCATTTGATAATAGGCTTTTTTCCCCCCTGAAGCAGAGGCTCTCAGAAGTCAGTTGGTATTAATTTTTTTCCTCGAGTTTCAAAACCAGGGAAGATTGACTCTTCTCATTAGAGAGGAAAAGAAGAAAAGCAGATGTCACACCTGAACTCCCATTGTCACAAAAAGATCACTTCTTCCATGTATTCCCCTAAAGGTGACTCTTGAATCTTTTAAAAGTCATCTGTTTTCTTATAAATACCCTTCTTCTCCCCACCACCTTTTTTTTTTTTTTTTTTTTGCTGGAGTACCAGCAAAAGTAGAGCAGAACATCTCATTACCTAGATGAGTAGTCATTATGCACCTGATTGGTTTATCTGTGCCTGTTTGAAAAAGGGATAAAGAAAACTGGCGAGAAAGCTCATTGTGGACAGAGACGGTGACAGTGGAATAGCCTGTGTCTGTTTTGAATTTCTCTGAGTTCAAGTGGTACTGCAGAATGTAACCAGGCTTCAGTCATTTTGACAGGGCTTGGGCTGCTGGAGAGGGGAGAGTCGAAGCAGATCTTTAGCTAGGAATGTGCAGGGGTAAGAGCTTCTCACTCCTTAGTTATCAGAAAGTTCCAGCTTGTCCCCAGAAGAAAAGTCGCCATATGACTACCTGTGATACAGACAATATAGTTCCCATCAGCCAGGAAAGCGGCAGCAGCCACAGAAGACTCCTGGGAGCTCAGATCTGGAGCTGTTTATTTTGTTCTGTCCCTACGCCCCATCCCACAAAGAGACCAGACCTCACCCTATTACTCTTGGACCATAGGCGAAGCCTGAATTTGGAGATGAAGGAGGTGATTGAAAGACTGAGGATTAAAGATTTAAATATCAGTAAATGGGGCTGGACTTTTTAATAACTGAAAGCTACTGAAAAACAAGGAATTGTTCCAGATGCCATCAAGGACTAGGAAAAGGAAATTGGGCAAATCATAGTCTGGAGTAGAAACTGGAGAAAAATAAAACCTTTTCTCGTGTTTTTACCAATTTCAGACCCTTTATTAAAGTTACACAAATACCAGCTTAAGTTCCTACTAAAGCCCCTCATGACACCAGAACTCATTCTTTTCTCTCCATAAAAGCTGTTAGGGTATATACACAATCGTTTGATTTTCCTAATGTTTCTGTTTTCAAGTATATTTCAGTTCTGCCCAGTATAATGTAGTATTAAGGATGATTTATGTAACTTTCAGATTTATAAACTGAATATGGTAATCTTTTAAATTGGAACATTAATTAAAATATCTTATTCCTTAGTTGTTATGGAGTTGGAGTTTATTGAACCTTGGAAACGTTGTTTTTCAGTTGCTCAGTTGTGTCCAACTCTTTGTGACCCCATGGACTGCAGGACGCCAGGCTTCCCTGTCTTTCACTATCGCTCAGACTCACGTCCATTGAGTCGATGATGCCATTAAAGTAAAAATGACTTGATGAAAAGCATCAGTTTAATATATTTTACTTAGTATATGATATTTTCAGTTTATAAAGTTTTAAATTAATTTTTACTCATTTTTCACATGTAAAAGGTAAATGGGTTTCAGTTTCAGTAATGTAGAACAATAGAATAAATACAAGATCAAGACAGATTAAGTAATACCTAATATTACTGGGTACTTGGCCCTATTTCAAGTGCTTTGTACATGTTAAGCCATTTATCCTTATAAGTATTATATGATACAGATATTGTTATCTATTCCTTTTTACGCATGAGAAAAACGAGGCGCAGAAGTTACGTAACTTGTCGAGGTTTGAACAGCTAAATAAGTAAGTGGCAGAGCTGGGATTCAAACCCAAGTAGTCTGACTTTAGAATCTGTGTTCTTGACCACAAAGTTATGTTTGTTCTCAAATGGAGTAGGATAACTTTAATATGGAGGCCTGAACTGCACGCAGTCAAGTGCGTGTTTTACTGTATTTTTGCCCATTTGTGTTCTGTGTTCTCCACAAGGAGATCAGTTTGCCTGAGTTCGCTGTAGTGTTGCCTGAGGTACCTGGTAAAACATGTTCTCCACTCAAGGTCTAAATGTATTTATATTTGATGGGTTAAATTTGATTGACTTTGAATAATTGATCCTGCTTCTGTTTTTAATATTTAAGATTTGTTTGACACTTCTCATGGGTAACTTTTGGATTGGCATTCTTTGCCGGGCCTAATGTTTCCTTTGCATTGTAGAGAAAAGGATAGTAAAAGGTCAGTGGATTACAGTTATTTTCTAAACATCCAGAACCCTTTTCTAAACATTTTTAAAAATTAGTGCTCTATTGTATATCTCATTTCTAAGACATAAGTTTGTTGATGATGATCAAGCTTTTGTTGATGATGATCAAAAAAAGACAAGCTTTTTTTTCACAGTTTTATCATGGCTTTTACTCTAAAGTAGTTGAAATTGGGTAGATATTTGTAAAACATAATTGCTATTTGTATTGTTTCTTAGAATACACTTAAAATCTATCTTGTGAGAGAACAGGAAGAAGAAAGATTTAAAAATACTGCCACATCAGTTGAAAATGAAAGTGAAGAAGCCCATGTAGGGGGAAGACTTTGGAGTCAAATGGGTTGAGAAGTGAAACCTGGTTTTTAGCTATTAATGTTGCTGAGACTGGCCTCTGGAATATTATTAAATTGTTTATGTTGCTCCATAAAAATTTTTTGTATAAGTGGTTATGATATATAGACTTTTTTGAATCTTCTTCCTTGAAGGTTTTTCTTTAAAACAAACAAGGCTTTTTTGCCTCCTAGTTACAGAAGTAGTGCTTACTGAACAAATGTAAAATACAGAGAAGCCCCGAGAACAAAGTAAGAATCTGTTATATTCATACTACTCAAAGGTGACATCTGCAAACATTTTGGTATGCATAGTATAAGTTTTTTTAAAAAAAATCTTACTGCTTAATGATTCTGCCATAACTTAAGAATTTGATGAAATTAGGTGAGTAAAGCTGAAATTCTGTTCATACATTAAGCTTGTATGTCTGAACCTGAAATACAAGAAACTTAGAATTTAGGGGATAGAGAGGGGAGTTACCTAAATAGAAATACAAAGTTTTGGAAATTTGGCTGTCTTATTCTAGTTATCTGTTCATCTTTTTTGTTGTATATTCTCCTCTTTTCAGCTGTGGAAGTTTTAAAAAAACTAAGACATTTCAAATTTGAAGTGTTTTTCTATAGTAATTGACTAAAATAGAGTAAGATGTGGGGAGGTAGAACCTAAACTGAGGGAGGTCAAAAACCATATGGAAATAGAAAATCCAAAACCTCTTGCAGAATGAAGCTAGGAAGAATGGAATCTAAACACTGAAATTATACATCTGCGAGGCAGCTGTGCGATCTTTGTTCATAGGTTCTGCTGCAGAAATAGCAAAAGAAACTTTGAAAGGGAAATGTATCCTAAATAGACTAAGCTAATTATGATATGGACTTTTTAATGTTACAATGTGTATTAAGTCATCTTTAAATGAATTATTCCCTTTTCTTAAGGAGTTATAAAAATACTTTTCCAAAAATAGCAGATCACTTTTGGGGGGTTAAATTTGAGTTTCCTATTTATATCGTCAGCACTGAAACAGCATTTTATTAAATTACAGATCAAGGGATTTTCAGTGACACTAAACGAGTGTGATACTGTTGTGAATTTGTTTTTGTTAGTATTCAGGGATGTGTGGTAATTTAATGTTCTGCCCTTCAAAAATCAACTGTTATGAATTTGTTTAGACAAAACATTTAATTTTTAAAATCATCGGGCACTTAAAAACAGTTGAAATTTGAAAAGGGTAAGACGTAAAAAAGCTTTTATTTAGCTTTGAAATGTTTATAATTACTAACATCTGAATGGCTTTATAGTTTACAAAGCACTGTTTAGCATCCAGTTATCTCTGATGAATTTGTCTTGCCAACATTTTTATCTCTTGAAAATTAAGACAAAGCACTCAAGTTGGTGGTCATAGAATGCTCTTTGGTTTTTACTTACTATAAGAGTGATACATAGTCAAGGATTTAGAAAACAGGGAAGAGTAGAACAAAAAGGGAACATCTCCAATGTCTCATAATAACCATTGTTGACATTTAGTATAATTCTCAGTCTTGTTTTTCTGTTCATATTTTTTGCATAGTTTGCCCTGATACTGGAGGATGTAATATTTGTATCTTTTAAACATTTATATGTTAATCATTTCTAATAAAAACATAGTTCTTAACCATTTGAGGGGGGGTTATTGTTTCAATGGAATATTTTTCTACCTGAGAGAGAGCATTTTATCCTAGGATCATGTGTTATAAATATCTAGTATTAAGAACAAGGACTCTGGTTGGGTTTAAATCTCAGCTCTGCTTCTTCCTAGCTGGGCTATCAGCAATTTTGGTAAACTAACATCTCTGTGTCTATTTCCTCATCTGTAAAATGGGATAATGGCTTCTGCTTCCTGGAGTGGTTGTATATTTTTATATATATAGTTTTGCTTTCATGGAGCACATATATATATATATATGTATGTATGTATTTTGTATCTTAGGACTAGTATCTGGCCCACTATAAGCACTGTATAAGTTAACTAAAATTTTAGATTAAGGACCATAACCACACTGCTGATCAAACTAGCAAACAAAAAATTAGTAAAGATACAGAAAGTCAGATATTGCAACAAAATACATAACCTAATTAATAGAGAACATCACACCCAGTAAGGATAGAGTATGACCCACTGTGTCCTTAAAGCAAAAGCCTCAAAAAATATCAAAGGATTGAGATCATTCGCAGTGCCCTCTGATGGTAGTGGGATTAAATTAGAAACCAGTAACAAAAAATAATGAGAAAACCTTTGAAATTAGATTGCATTTTTAAATAACCGCACATGGGTCTAATAAGAAATTACAAAAGAATTCAAAATTATTTTGGATTCAAAAATAATTAAAATACATGTCATTTCAAATTTGGGGATACAGTTAATTCTATACTTGGAGGAAATGTTATAGCTTTAGAAATATATATTATAAAAGTAGAAAGGCTGCAAATAAACAACTTAAGGGTCCATCTCAAGAAATTAAAATGAGATTTCCTGTCTCAAGTTTTATTGGGTGGGGTTGGGGGGAGGAATTTTAGTTTATGTTTTTATCCCTTTATAGGAGGAAAGGTAAGATTGACCACAATGGTTGTACTTTTTTACTAGTACATTTTAACTCTCCCTGCTCAGATGGTAAAGTGTCTGCCTGCAATGCCGGAGACCTGGGTTCGATCTCTGGGTCATGAAGATCCCCTAGAGAAGGAAATGGCAACCCACTCCAGTACTTTTGCCTAGAAAATTCCATGGACAGAGGAGCCTTGTAGGCTACAGTCCATGGGGTTGCAAAGAGACACGACTGAGTGACTTCACGTAACTTCACTTCCCTTGCCTCCCAAAACTTGAGTCCTAATTTACTTGATTTCTAGGAGGCTTCAGTACCATTTATGAAAGCCTCTCATTTTCTTGCCCCTTCCATAGAGCCTTTAACTTTTCTAAAGAGAAAGAAAGTCTTTTTGAGGAAGCATAGACAATTCTGAGATGATCAATTTAGTTTTGGTAATTATTTCTAAGTCTTTAAGACTTGTACCAGGCTTCTCCATCCATGGGATTTTCCAGGAAAGGGTACTGGACTGGGTTGCCATTTCCTTCTCCAGGTTATCTTCCCAACCCAGGAATCGAACCCAGGTCTCCTGCATTGCAGACGGACGCTTTACCCTCTGAGCCACCAGGGAAGCCCAAGACTTGTAAAGTATAAATCAACTTGAAAAGTACATAATGAGCAACTGTTAATAGACTAAAGACTATCCAGACTTGGTTACACAGTAGTGAATGAAAATAGCCCTGAGTTCTGCTTTCATGGAGCTTATGCTTTAATGGGGGAGACTAGCATTTAAAAAAAAAAAAGGCAAACCCACCCAGTTTTGCCATGACAGTGTGGTATTGGTGCTAGGAAAGAAAAGTTTAGACTCCTAGTAGAATGGCTAGTAGAGGACCTAAGCTTTTGTAGGTTGAGAATGTGGTAAGATATGTAAAAATGAAAAAATTAGAATAAAGTAGGGAAATAGACCCATGGAAAATCATAGAAAGTATATTTTTTAATGGGGAAATAAATTTTAAAATGTGTTATCTTAACTGACTAATCCAGAGGCTTGAGTGGTTATCCTTAGTCTGGTATATAGCATTGGATAACCTCATTCAAGACATGCTTTGTAGTTCTCTGTTCTCTAGAATGGAAGTGGTCAGGACTAGACCAGATAATTGCCAAGTTTCTAATACTTAAGTGCTCATTCCGTTGAAACTGTTATTAGCTCTTTAAAGAGTATTTTTCTTTAATTGTGGAAACAATATATGCCATGTTTAGAAAAAATTTGGAAACTATAGAAAAGAAAGACTTCTTCAAATTTCATTTGTACTAGAGATGTCAATTTTATTATACATAGAGTATATATCAGAGAACTTGACCTCCCTGCAGCTGTCGGAGGTAGTGATCAAGGGGACACTATTAATCAGAATAGGCTAAATTATGCCTCAGTAATGAAGACAATTCTCCGATCTCAGTGGCTTGACAGAGTGAAGTTTGCTTCTCATCCCATAGTCAAGTTAGGTCAAGTATAAGCAGTTGAGAGAAAACCTGTCAGAGGTTCTACCATCTGTAGCTGTTTCTCTAGAACACATGGCTTTCTTGGTTGCTATGGAGGAAGAGAACATGGGAGGATCTTGTAACCGGCAATTACGTAGCTTCAGTAGTGGGAACTAGTCATTTGGTTTTACCTAACTGCAAGGGAATAAAGAAGTATAGTTCTTCCACGTCCCTGGAGTAGAGGAGACCTGGCTGTGGGTGAGCTTTAAAAAATCTTAAAAACGATCTTGGTTTTCCTGGCCATAGCTGAGTAGTTGAGGATGGACCTCTAATTCAAGTGGGGCTGGTTGGGTTGTTTTGCCTAGGAATTTGCTTTTGGGCCACTGGTGACTGGAATGCTTAGGCCAGTAGACACAGAAGCTTTGCTCCCATTCAGGGTGGTGGGATTCAAATAATTAAGTATTAAAAAATTTATCCATAGAGAGAAGAATGAATCAGATGTGTTGAAGAAATAAAGTGTAGTTTTGGAGAGAAAAAATAGCTGTTGATATTCAGTGCCTTCCATTTCTCAGTCTACTTCTTGAGAGTATATATGCTTTCCCAGTACATGGAATGGTCCCTCAAAGTGAACATGTTTTGTGCCACAAAGAAAATCAGTAGATTTTCAGAAAGCAAAAAACAAACAGGTTGTGTTTTCTGATCACAGTGCCGTAGAAATGACTGGCAATAGGGTGCCTTAACTCCCTCCAAAATAAAAACAGACAGAACAAACTAAAACATAAATTTGAAACAAAACACCTACATTTGTGTGTGTGTGTTTGGAAGGAAGAGACATAGCTTTTAAATAGCTTAAAGAGACAGTCATAACTGAAGTCACACAATTTAGAAGTAAATTAAAGTGAGAGCACAATGTAATATCAGTAAAGCCAATGTGAAATTTTATGGGAAATTCATAAAAATTAAAAATCAGTAAATAAGAAAGATTAAAACTGAGTGAACAAAGTATTCAGTTCACCTGATTTAAAACAACAAAATAAAGTCAGATAAAATAGAATGAAGTAATGATAAATATAAAGTTATAAGTTAATAGAAACCAAAACAATTGGAGTAAAATAAAAAATTAGCAGACTCTGGGCAAGTCTGATTAAGAAGAAAGCGAACTAGAAGCAAACGTTAAAACAAAGCTATAGACTACTCTATAAATACCAAGATAAAAGTCTTGTAATGGAATAGTATGTGCAACTTTATGCCACATAGCCTAGAAATTGGATGAAATGGATTATTTCCTAGGAAAATATAAATTACTGAAATGGTCAGAAGAAATGGAAAAGCTTGATAATCCAGTAGCTGATGGAGAAATAGGAAAAGTTGTCAAAAAGATACATCCTTAAAAGGGCCAGATGTTTTATAAAACTTTAAAGTAACTGATAATTCCTGTTATACATCATTTCCAGAGGAAAGAAAAAATGCAGGAAGATACTCTTTGAAAGTAGCATTAACTCTCACAGCAAAAAGGATAGCACAAGAAAAGAAAGCAGTAGGCCCTTCTCATCACCTAATTGTAAAATCCCAAATAAAATACTAGCAAATCAAACCCAAAAGTATATTAAAGCTGTAGATTCAAGGGTGACCTCACCTTAGGAAATCTATTAGTATCGTTGTTATTATTCAGTCGCCACATAGTATCATTAACACTACATTAATAACCAGAGGAGGAAAACAGTATAATCATCTTCAGTTCAGTTCAGTTCAGTTGCTCAGTCGTGTCTGACTCTTTGCGACCCCATGAATCGCAGCACGCCAGGCCTCCCTGTCCATCACCAACTCCCGGAGTTCACTCAGACTCACGTCCATCAAGTCAGTGACACCATCCAGCCATCTCATCCTCTGTTGTCCCCTTCTCCTCCTGCCCCCAATCCCTCCCAGCATCAGAGTCTTTTCCAATGAATCAACTCTTCGCATGAGGTAGCCAAAGTACTGGAGTTTCAACTTTAGCATCATTCCTTCCAAATTGATGACAAAAAAACTATTAGATAATGTTCAGTAAGCAGTTCTGATAGACTAGGTTTAGGAACAGAAGGAAACTTCCTTAACCTGATAAGAGATGAAACTAACTGAAGCATACAGTAAATACAACTGGCAAGATATTTTCCATGAGAAAAAGAACAATACTAAGAGCTCATTTAAAAAAATTTTTTTATTGAAGGATAATTGCTTTACAGAATTTTGTTGTTTTTTTTTCTGTGAAACCTCAACATGAATTAGCTATGCTGTTGCTGCTGCTGCTGCTAAGTCCCTTCAGTTGTGTCCGACTCTGTGCGACCCCATAGACGGCAGCCCATCAGGCTCCCCCGTCCCTGGGATTCTCCAGGCAAGAACACTGGAGTGGGTTGCCATTTCCTTCTCCAATGCATGAAAGTGAAAAGTGAAAGTGAAGTCGCTCAGTCGTGTTGGACTCTTCGCGACCCCATGGACTGCAGCCTACCAGGCTCCTCCATCGCTGGGATTCTCCAGGCAGGAGTACTGCAGTGGGGTTGAATCAGCCATAGGTGTACATATATCCCCTCCCTTTTGAACCACCCTCCCATCTCCTGCCCCATCCCACCCCTCTAGATTGATACAGAACCTCTGTTTTGAGTTTCCTGAGCCATTCACCAAATTCCTATTGGCTATCTATTTTACATATGGTAATGTAAATTTCCGTGTTACTCTAAGAGCTCATTTTTAATGCTGCTGTTAAACATTTAACTGGAGATCTCTGCCTGAGGAGTTTTGTGTGATAAAAGGTATAGAAGCATACCTTGGAGATGTTGTGGGTTTGGTTTCAGACCACCTCAGTAAAGCAGGTATCATAATGTTGTTGTTCAGTCATATATTGTAATAAAAGAAGTCAAACAATTTTTGTTTTCTCAGTGCAGATAAAAGTTATATTTATACTACACTGTAGTCTACTAAATGGGAAATAGCATTGTCTAAAAAAACCAACATCTGTACCTTAATTTAAAGATACTTTATTGCTAAAAATTGCTGACTGACATCTGCAATTTCAGTTGAGTCAGTCTTTTTGCCAGTGGAGGGTCTCACCTTAATGTTGATGGCTATTAACTAATCAGGGTGGTGATTGCTGAAGGTCGGGGTGTCTGTGGCAGTTTCTTAAGACAGCAGTGATGTTTGTTGCATTGTTTGACTTTTCCTTTCGAACAGTTCCTCTGTAGCGTACAGTACTGTTTGATAGCTTTTTACCCACAGTAGAATTCTTTCAAAGTTAGAGCCAATCTTCTCACACCTTACTGCTGCTTTATCAAATAAGTGTATGTAATATTCTAAATCTTTTGCTACCATTTCAACAGTTTTCACCACATCTTTACTAGGTGTATATTCCATCTCAAGAAACCACTTTCTTTGTTCATCTGTAAGAAGCACTCCTCATTTGTTAAAGTTTTGTCGTGAGATTGCAGCAATTCAGTCACATCTTCAGGCTGCACTTCTGATCCTAGTTCTCTTGCTGTTTCTACCACATCTGCAGTTACTTCCTCCATTGAAGTCGTCTACCCTTCAAAGTCATCCATGAGGGTTGGAATCAGCTTCTTCCAAACTTGTGTTAATGTTAATATTTTGACCTTCTCTCATAAATCATGAATGTTCTTAATGGCATCTCAGTGGTGTATATTTCCCAGAAGATTTTCAGTTTACCCAAATTCATCAGTGGAAACACTGTGTATGGCAGTTATAGCCTTACAAAATGTATTTCCAGTTTTTAAAAAAATTTTATGTTTAACTTTGCTGGGTCTTCGTTGCTGCGAGGGCTCTCCTCCAGGTGTGGAGAGTGGGGCCCACACTAGTTGCGAAGCTTCTCGTTGCAGTGGCCTGTCGTCGAGGAGTACGGGTTCTGGAGCGCAGGCTCAGAGTTGTGACGCTTGGGCTTAACTGCTCTGAGGTTTGTGGGATCTTCCTGGACCAGGGGTTGAACTGGAGCCTCCCACATTGGCAGGTGGATTTTTCACCACTGAGCCACCAAAGAAGCCTCCGAAATGTATTTCTTAAGTAATAAGACTTGAAAGTTGACATTACTCCTTGATCCATGGGCTGAGTAATAGATGTTTTGTTAGCAGGCGTGGAAACAAGATTAAACTCAGTGTACATTTCCAGCAGGGCTCTTGGGTAACCAGGTGCATTGTCAGTGAGCAATAGTATTTTATTTTTCTTACATTTTAATTTTTTAAATTGAAGTGTGATTTACAGTGTTGTGCCACCTTCTGCTGAATAGCAGAGTGACTCAGTTATACACATATAGACATTATTTGTTAAATATTCTTTTCCATTATGTTTTATCACAGAACATTGAATACAGTTCCTGTGCCACACAGTAGCCCTTGCTGTTTACCCGTCCTGTATGTAACAGTTTACCTCTGCTGATCCCAGGCTCCCCGGCCTCCCCTGCCCTCTCCTTTCCCCCTTGGAAGCCACAGGTCTGTTTTCTATGTCTTTTGAGTGTGTTTTGTAGATAGGTTCATTTATGCCATATTTTAGATTTCACATATAAGTGATGATCATATAGTATTCGTCTTTCTCTTTCTAACTTACTTCACTTAGTATGATAATCTCTGGTTGCATCCATACTGCTGCAGATGGCATGCTTTTGTTCTTTCTTACTGGCTGAGCAGTTCATCGTACATGAATCACTATTACATTGTGAAGTGGAGTGGAGTGAAGTCGCTCAGTCGTGTCCGATTCTTTGCGACCCTGTGGACTGTAGCCCACCAGGCTCCTCCGTCCCTGGGATTCTCCAGGCAAGAATACTGGAGTGGGTTGCCATTTCCTTCTCCAGGGGATCTTCCCGACCCAGGGATTGAACCCAGGTCTCCCGCATTGCAGGCAGACGCTTTAACCTCTGAGCCACCAGGAGAGCACACTCAACATCACTAGTTATTAGAGAAATGCAATTCAAAACTACAATCAGTCATTGTACTATGTAATTACATAACTACATTGTACTATGTAATTATTATTACACTGTATGTATGTACCACATCTTTTCCGTCCATTTATCTGTTGATGGAATTTAGGTTGCTTCCATGTTTTGGCTATTGTGAATAGTGCTGCTATGAACATAGGGTTGCATGTTATCTTTTTGGATTATAGTTTTGTCAAGGTATATATCCAGGAGTGGGATTGCTGGATCATATGGTGATTCTATCTTCAGTTTTCTGAGGAACCTCCATACTGTTTTCCATAGTGACTGCACCAACTTACATTCCCACCAACAGTGCAGAAGGATTCCCTTTTCTCCATACCCTCTACAGCATTTATTACTTGTAGACTTTTTGGTGATGGCCATTCTGACCAGGGTGAGGTGGTACCTCATTGTAGTTTTGAATTGGATTTCTCTAATACCTAGTGATGTTGAGTGTCATTTCACATGCCTGCTGGCCATCTATATGTCTTCTTTGGAAGATTGTCTATTGAAGTCTTCTGCCCATTTTTCGATTGGGTTTCTTGTTTTGTTGCTGTTGTTGTGTTGTGTGAGCTGTTTGTATATTTTGGAGATTAAGCCCATGTCTGTCACATCAGTGAGCAGTAATACTTTAAAGGCATCTTTTTCTGAGCTGTCGGCCTCAACAGTGTACTTGAAACATTCAGAAGACCATGTTGTACACAGATGCGCTGTCACCCAGGCTTTGTTGTTTCATTTAGGGAGCATGATGGAGTAGATGGAGCACAATTCTTAAAGGCCCTAGGATTTTCCGGATGGTAAATGGCATTGGCTTCAATTTAAAGTCATCAGCTGCATTAGCCTCTAACGAGAGTCATCCTGAGCTTTGAAGTCAGGCATGGACTTACTCTCTCTAGTTATGAAAGTCCTGACGGCATCTTCTTCCAGCATAAGGCAGTTTTGGTACTTCCCTGGTGGTCCAGTGGTTGACTCTGCACTTGGAATGCAGGCTTCTTGCCTTAAACTTCATGAACCTGCTTTTGTTTTCAAACAGTTTTTTCTGTAATTTCGTCATCTCCCAGCCTTAAGACATTTGAAGAGCGTTAGGACCTTGCACTGGATTAGGCTTTGGCTTAAGGGAATGTTGTGACTGGTTTCATCTTCTGTTCAGACCGCTAAAACTTTCTCCATGTTAACAATAAGGCTGTTTTTCTTTCTTAACATTTGTGTGTTCATTGGAGCAGCACTTTTAATTTCCTTCAAGGACTTTTCCTTTGCATTTCACGATTTGATTCTTGGTTTGGTGCGAGAGGCCTAGTATTTTGGGCTTTTGACATGCCTCCCTCGCCAAGCTTCATCGTTTCTAGCTTTGGATTTAAAGGGAGAGATGTGTGACTTTTCTTTCACTTGAACATTTAGAGGCCATTATATGGTATTTAATTGCCCAATTTCAGTGCTGTTGTGTCTCAGGGAATAGGGAGGCCCAAGGAGATAGAGAGATGGGGAAATGGCTGGTTGGTGGAGCAGTGAGAACACTTAGAAAGTTTGCTGTCTATGTGGGCATGGTTCCTGGTGCCCCAAAACACTTATAGTTAACACCAGAGATCACAGATCACCATAACAGATATAATAATAATGAAAAACTTTGTAATTTTGTGACACAGAGTCACAAAATGAGCAAAATATTGTTGGAAAAATGGCACCAATAGACTTTCTTGACACAGGGTTGCCGCAGATCTTTAATTTGTAAAAAACACAGTATCTGCAAAATGCAATAACATGAAGCTATGCCTGTAAATATTTGAAAGGGGGAAGTCAGAACTTGTACTGTTTGCATGTGCCCTTTGCAAAGCATAGAATCTGCCTAGAAAAATCAAGAGAATCCATTGATAAAGTTGGAAAACTAATAAGTGAGTTCAAGAAGGTGGCTGTATACATTTTGAATGAAACAAATCAGTTTCACTGTCTGCCATCAATAGCAGTTCAACTTGAAAGTGCTATCAGTATTTGCTTTCTTTGATAAGAAGTGCCTGTTAGTCCTGCCTGCTTGGCAGTTACCTGTTCCAGACATGCTTTGAATCACAAAGAGAGAGCTGCAGGAGGTGAAGCTTTCAATTTCCTGCTTGCTTCAGTCCAAAAGTCAAATGTTTGAAGGGATAACATAAGGCTGATTGTTTCACGACAGCCCCACATAGCTAAAACTGTTCCCTGTGATGTCCGTCTCACCCTGCTTTAAAAAAGTGTTTCTGGACAGCATTCCTTCCAGGAATATATCACTGAGTTCCCTGGAGGCCTAGCTGCTGTCCTACAAGAATACCAAAGAAACTATAAAGAAAACAAAAAAGCGATTCCCCTAAAAACTAAGTTTCTTTTTTTTTTTTTAATATAAAATACATGTGTGTAGTAAACAAACAATATAGAAAAGTGAAATTTCTTCTTTACTTCTTTCTTGCTACTTTATGTATCTTAAAATTTTCTCTCCATTGACAAAAATAGATTTCCATTTCCATCAATATATGATGTGTTTCACACAGGTGGTATCATGCATTTTGTATTGCAGCTTGCCTTTTTCACAAAACATTTTCTGAATCTCATTGTTTTTAACCTCAGGTTGACCTTTATTCTCTGTAAGACTCAGTGTAATCTCTTTGACAGAACCTTTACTCCGCTTTTCAGTCTCTGAAGCCTTTTCAGGGTGCCTCTTTTTCTGACCTTTCTGTTCACTTTCTGGCTTTCAAGACAGTCTGTGTCCCCCTGTTTTTAAATGTGTAAAATAACATTTTAAATGTGTAAAATAAAATACAGCAGATTACAGAGGAAACCCAATTATATTGAAATACTACTTTAAAGTAATTAAAAATTTTTAAGATATAGTAATATGTATTTTCTTTTATTAACTCATTAAATGATGGGTTTTAACAACTGCCCTAATTTTTAAATAATAATGAACATAAATGATACTCTGAGTTATCTGCAACAGCATAATTTGATGAGCATATCTGATTCTTTTGGTTACAAAGTTACAGGTATTGTGGGCTTTGCCTACTCTCATATTTATAAACAATTATGTTTAAATTTCAGTTAGGGGTTAGTAAAACTAAAGATGTAATTTTTTTCTCATCTAAGTTCATGGACCTCCTGAATTTTGTGAGTTATGAGCCTCTGATTAAGAACCCTTGCAAGTGAAACTTGGTTCACACCAGAGGATACTGATTCTCCTGCAGACCACCTCCCCTTTGGTCCTGGAGATGAGTTACCCTCCTTGCCCCTCTTTGCTACTTCTGCACCACTCTCCCTCTCGCCTTACTTGGGATCAAACAAAAGAGATAGTTTTAAGTTGTCTCATCAGGTAATATCACCTACTACTACTGCTCCTTGCAGTTTTCCATTGAACCTTGGCTTCAGTTCAGTTCAGTCGCTCAGTCATGTCCAATTCTCTGTGACCCCATGGACTGCAGCATGCCAGGCCTCCCTGTCCATCACCAACTCCCATAATTTACTCAAACTCTTGTCCATTGAGTTGGTGATGCCATCCAGCCATTTCATCCTCTGTCCCCTTCTCCTCCCGTCTTCAATCTTTCCGAGCATCAGGGTCTTTTCAAATGAGTCAGTTCTTCCCATCAGGTGGCCAAAGTATTGGAGTTTCAACTTCAGTATCAGTCCTTCCAGCGAATATTCAGGACTGATTTCCTTTAGGATGGACTGGTTGGATCTCCTTGCAGTCCAGGGGACTCTCAAGAGTCCTCTCCAGCACCACAGTTCCAAAGCATCAATTCTTTGGTGCTCAGCTTTCTTTATAGTCCAACTTTCACATCCATACGTGACTACTGGAAAAACCATAGCCTTGGCTAGATGGACTTTTGTTGGCATTACTCACTCTTTATTCTGTGAAGATTTTATCTTGTTTCGCTAACTCCAATACTACTTTATTCTGTTCTTGATGATCTCAACATCTAGATGGGTGATTCTATGACTACCTTCCTGGCCTCTTAGTTTATTGACCTCTTCCAGTGTCTTCCACTCTACTTCAGCCACCTGTGGTCATAGCTCAGATCTATTATTCAATAATAATGTGCTTTTAATTATAGTAACTGAAACCCTCCTCTGTAAGTTCAGTTTCCAGTACTGTACTCTGGCTATCCCTTCTCTTACCTTCTCAGTTCATGTCTTCTGGTATAAGTTATCCTTTCACCTGGCCGGGGCCCACATCCCACTGACCCTTTCAGTTCTCTTTACCATTTCTCACCGCAGCCTCCTCATGTCCCATTCCATCTCCTTAGTCATTTTAAATTCTGTGGTCAGTCATAATTGTTCAGTTGCAAATACTCAGCACCCTTGCCCTCACTACATTTCTTAGTTGAGAAACTCGACTGCTAGATACTTCCCTGGTGGCTCAGACGGTGAAGTGTCTGCCTGCACTGCGGGAGACCCAGGTTCGATCCGTGGGTGAGGAAAATCCTCTGGAGAAGGAAGTAGCAACCCACTCCAGTACTCTTGCCTGGAAAATTCCATGGACAGAGGAGCCTGGTAGGCTACATACAGTCCATGGGGTCACAAAGAGTCAGACACGACTGAGCGACTTTACTCCACTTCAGTTCCTTTCAGTCGCTCAGTCGTGTTCACTGCTAGATAAATCCAATTGTGCCCACTCTTAACTTTTTGTTATTGTTGTAAAAAAAAAAATAACATATTCAGTGTACAGTACAGTATTGTTAATTACATGTACATTGTTACACTAGAACTTTTTCATCTTACTTGACTGAAACTCTGCCCCTTGAACAACAGTGTCCTGTTTCTCCTCACCCCAGCCCTGGCAGCCACCGTTCTACCTTCTGCTTCTATGAGCTTGATTAGTTTAGATTCCATATGCCACTAAAATCATGTGGTATTTGTCTCTTTGTGATAAACTTATTTAACTTAGCATAACTGTGGTGTTGGAGAAGACTCTTGAGAGTCCCATGGACTGCAAGAAGATCCAACCAGTCCATCCTAAAGGAGATCAGTCCTGGGTGTTCTTTGGAAGGACTGATGCTAAAGCTGAAACTCCAGTACTTTGGCCACCTGATGTGGAGAGCTGACTCATTGGAAAAGACCCTGATGCTGGGAGGGATTGGGGTCAGGAGGAGAAGGGGACGACAGAGGATAAGATGGCTGGATGGCATCACTGACTCGATGGACATGAGTTTGGGTGAACTCCGGGAGATGGTGATGGACAGGGAGGCCTGGCGTGCTGCGATTCATGGGGTCGCAAAGAGTCGGACTTGACTGAGCGACTGAACTGAACTGAATGTCCTCATGGTTCATTCATGTTTATAGCATATAACAGGATTTCCTTATTTTTTAAGATTGTATAATATTCCATTGTGTTTATATACCATATTTTCTTTATCTGCTTATCAGTTGGTGGACATTTTGGTTGCACCCACTTCTTGGCTGTTGTGAATAATGCTGCAATGAACACGACTGTGCAAATATCTCTTCAAAGTCCTTTTTCTAATTGAATATATACCCAGAAGTGGGATAACTGGGTCATAAAATAGTTCTGTGTTTATTTTTTTGAGAAGCTTCCACATTGTTTTCCATAGTGGTGCACAAATTTACATTCCCACCAACAATCTAAGCAGGTTCCCTTTTCTCCACACCCTCTCTAGCGTTTATTATTTCTAGGCTTTTTGACGATAGCCTTTTTGACTGGTGTGAGGTGATACCTCGTTGTGGTTTTGATTTGCATTTCTCTGATGATTAGCAATGTTGAGCATTTTTTGACCATCTGTATGTCTTCTTTGAAGAAATGTCTGTAACCTAGGTTTGATCCCTGGGTTTGGGAGATCCCCTGGAGAAGGGAACGGCTACCCACTCCAGTATTCTGGCCTGGAGAATCCCATGGGAGAGAGGAGCCTGGTGGGCTACAGTCCATGGGGTCGCAAAGAGGCACGCACGACTGAGCGACTTTTCACTTCACTGTTAGGTCTGCTGCCCATTTTTAATTTTTTTTTTTTATATTGAGTTCTATGAGCCATTTGTATATTTTGGATGAGAACCCCTTGTTGGTCACATCATGTACAAATATCTTCTCTCATTCCATAGGTTTTTGTATTTTGTTGGTGTTTTCCTTTGGTTTGCCAAAGCCCTTAAATTTGATTAGGTCCCATTTATTTATTTTTGCTTTTATTTCTTTTGCCTTGGGAGACTGATCTAAGAAAATATGGCTACAATTCATGGTCAAGAATGTTTTCCCTGCGTTCTCTTATAGGCATTTTATGGTGCCCTTCTTACGTTTGGGCTTCCTGGGTGGCACCAGTGGTAAAGAACCCGCCTACCAGTGTAGCGGACATAAGAGACATGGGTTTGATCCCTAGGTTGAGAAGACCCCTGGAAAAGGGAATGGCAGCCCACTCCAGTGTTCTTGCCTGGAAAATTCCGTGGACGGAGGAGCCTGGCAGGCTACAGTCCATGGGGTCACAAAGAATTGGACACAACTGAAGTGACTTAGCATGCATGCTGCTAAGTCACTTCAGTCGTGTCCGACTCTGTGCGACCCCATAGACTGCAGCCCACCAGGCTCCCCCGTCCCTGGGATTCTCCAGGCAAGAACACTGGAGTGGGTTGCCATTTCCTTCCCCAATGCATGGAAGTGAAAAGTGAAAGTGAAGTCGCTCAGTCCTGTCTGACTCTTGGTGACCCCATGGACTGCAGCCCACCAGGCTCTTCCATCCATGGGATTTTCCAGGGAAGAGTACTGGAGTGGGGTGCCATCGCCTTGTCTGTTAGCATGCATGCATTCTTATATTTAGGTTTTGAAACCATTTTGAGTTTAATTTTGTATACATTGTGAGGGAGTGTTTTCATTTCATTGATTTACATGTAGTTGTCCAGCTTAGCCAACACAGCTTGTTGAAGAGACCATCTTTTCTCCAGTGTATATTCTTGCATCCTTTGTTGTAGATTGACTATAGATGTTGGTTTTATTTCTGGGCTCTCTATTCTGTTCCATTGTTCTTTATGTCTTTTTTTGTGCCAGTGCCTTGCTGTTTTGATTATTGTAGCTTTGCAATACTGTCTGAAGTCTGGAAGGGTTACACTTCCAGCTTTGTTCTTTCTCAGGATAGTTGTGGCAATTCTGAGTCTTTTGTGGTTCCATATAGTTTTAGGATTTTTTTGTTCTAGTTCTACGAAACATGTCATGAGTATTTTCATAAGGATTACATTGACTATGTGGATTGCTTTGGATAGTTTGGATATTTTCACAGTGTTAATGCTTCCAGTTTTAAGAGTATCGGATGTCTTTCCATTTCTTTAAATTATCTTCAGTTTCCTTTATCAGTGTTCTATAGTTTTCAGCATATAGATCTTTACCTTCTTGGCTAATAAGTTTATCCCTACGTGTTTATTTTTTAAATAATTTTAAATGAGGCTTTTTTTTTTCCAGTTTCTCTTTGTGATGGGTTATTGTTAGTGTAAAGATTTCTTTATTCATCTTGCATCCTGTTACTCTGCTGGCTTCGTTTATTAGCTCTAATAGTTTTTGTGTTGAGGCTGTCAGGTTCTATATATACAGTATCACGTCCTCTGCAAAGGGTGACCATTTTACCTCTTCCCTTCCAATTTGGATACTTCTTTTTCTTGTGTGATTGCTGTGATTAGGACTATTGATACTATGTTGAATAGAAGTGGTGAGAGTGAACATCCCTGTCTTGTTCCTGAATTTAGCTGAAGGCTTTCAGCTTTTCACCTTTGAATGTTATGTAGGCTGTGGGTTTGTTGTAAATGGGTTTTATTATGTTGAGACATGTTCTGTCTGTACACTCTTTGGTGAGAATGTTTATCATAAATGGGTGTTGAATTTTCCAAATGTTTTTTCTGCACCTGTTGGGATGATCATGTGGTTCTTGCCTTTCCTTTTGTTGATCTGTTGTGTCATATTAGTTGATTTATGTGTGCTGCACCATCCTTATTGCTCTGGAATGAATAGAGGTTGATAATGGTGTATGATACTTTTTATGTATTGTTGGATTTGGTTTGTTAATATTTTGTTGAGGATTTTTGTACCTACATTCATCAGAGATACTGGCCTGTAAAGTTTTTTTCTCTTGGTAGTGTCTTTGTGTGGTTTTGGTATCCGTGATGGTGGCTTCATAAAATGAATTTGTGAGTGTTCCCTCCTCATGAGTTTTTTGGTATAGTATGAAAAGATAAGTTTAAGTTCTTTGTACATTTAGTCAAATCCCCCAATAAGGCCATTCTGAATGTTTGTTTGAAGGAAGGTTTTTTAAAAAAAATTTTATTTATTTATTTTTATTATAGATTCTGTTTCACTTCTAGTGATTGGTCTGTTCGAATAATTGTGTTTCTTCTTGGTTCAGTTTTGGCAGGCTGTATGTTTCTAGAAATGTGTCCATTTCTTCTAGGTTGTCCAGTTTATTGGCATATAACTGTTCACAATATCCTCTTACGGTTTTTTGTGTTTCTGTGTTATACCTTTGTACTGGTTGCTCCTTTTCCTCTTTCGTTTCTTATTGCATATATTTGGGTGTTTTTTCTCCTTCTGGGCTGGCCAGAGGTTTGTGTTTTTGTTGCCTGTGCTTTTGATGTCATATTCAAGACATCATTGTTTATTACAATGTCATGAAGTTTCCCCCCTATATTTTCTTCTAGGATTTTATAGTTTCTCATCTTACGTTTAAATCTTTCGTCCATTTTGAGTTAATTTTTGCGTGTGGTGTAGATGAGGACCCTCCTTCATCCTGTTGCAGGTGGATGTCCACTTTCCCAGCAGCATTTGTTCAGGAGACTGCCCTTTCTCATGGTGCAGTGTTGGCTCCCTGGCTGAAGACTATCTGATTGTACACGCAAGGGCTTTTTTCTGGGATATCAGTTCTGTTCCATTGATCTGTATATTTGTCTTTTCATTTGATCTGCATATATGACAGCACCATGGTCTTTTATTACGATAGCTTTGTAATATGCTTTTAAATCAGGAAGTTAGAGGCCTCTAGCTTTGTTCTTCTTTCTCAAGATTATTTTGGCTATTTGGGGTCCTTGAGATTCTGTAGAATTTTAAGATGACTTTTCCTATACATGCAAAAAGCACATTAGGTTTTTCATAAGGATTGAATTGAATCTGTAGACCCTGTGGACAGTGTGGCCCTTTTAACAGTGTTTAGAAGTCTGTGGGCTTCCCTAGTAGCTCAGACAAGGATCTGCCTGCAGTGTAGGGTACCTGTGTTCAGTCCCTGGGCTGGGAAGATCCCTGGGAGAAGGAAATGGCAACCCACTCCAGTATTCTTGCCTAGAGAATTCCATGGGCAAAGGAGCCTGGAGAGCTACTGTTCATGGGGTTGCAAAGAGTTGGACACAACTGAGGGACTAATGCACAATAAGCCTGGGATTCTGTATTCATGGTTCTGTTTCTGAGGATTATGTAGCTCTCCAGTACATGTTTATTAAGAGAAAATCATGTATAAGTGGACCTGTGCAGTTCAAACCCACACTGTTCGAGGGTCAACTCTGTGACCTTTATTATGTTGAAATAATTTCCTTCCATTGCTAGCTTGAGTGTTTTTATCACGAAAGATTGTTGAATTCTGTCAAATGCTTTTTCTGCGCCTGTTGAGATAATCATGTGATTTTTTTTTCTAAGTTGTGTTAATGTGGTGTATTACATTTATTGATTTTCTTATGTTGAGTAATTGCTGCATTACAGGGATAAATTCTGCTTGGTCATGGTGTATTATACTTTAACTGTGCTGTTAAATTCTGTTTCCTAGTATTTGGTTGAGGATTTTTACATCTATATTCATTAGTGAGATAGGTGTGTAGTTTTATTTTCCAGTACTGTGTTTTTCTCCCTTCAGTTCAGTCGCTTAGTCGTGTCTGACTCTTTGCGACCCCATGAACCGCAGCACACCAGGCCTCCCTGTCCATCACCAACTCCCGGAGTCCACCCAAACCCACGTCCATCGAGTCAATGATGCCATCCAGCCATCTCATCCTCTGTCGTCCCCTTCTCCTCCTGCCCCCAGTCCCTCCCAGCATCAGAGTCTTTTCCAATGAGTCAGCTCTTCACATCAGGTGGCCAGAGTATTGGAGTTTCAGCGTCAACATCAGTCCTTCCAATGAACACCCAGGGCTGATCTCCTTAAGGATGGACTGGTTGGATTTCCTTGCAGTCCAAGGGACTCTCAAGAGTCTTCTCCAACACCACAGTTCAAAAGAATCAATTCTTCGGCGCTCAGCTTTCTTTAGAGTCCAACTCTCACAACCATACATGACCATTGGAAAAACCATAGCCTTGACTAGATGGACCTTTGTTGGCAAAATAATGTCTCTGCTTTTTAATATGCTGTCTAGGTTGGTCATAACTTCTCTTCCAAGGAGTAAGCATCTTTTAATTTCATTGCTGCAGTCACCATCTGCAGTGATTTTGGAGCCCAGAAAAATAAACTCAGCCACTGTTTCCCCATCTATCTGCCATGAAGTGATGGGACCGGATGCCATGATCTTCAGTTCTGTGAAAATTTGCTGCTTATTTGGGTGCTCTGATTGTGCATTTGCACTTTTGCAGCTGAAAGTGGCTGGAGAGTTAATTTTGCTGTTGGTGTTACTTCCAGTTAATGATCATTAAGGTCGATGGGCCCTTAATGTTGCTCAGCACTAGTTCTTCATCCATTTACTTCCCTTACCTTGTCTGACCTAGGTGATCATTTAAACTTCTCCTGAAACCTCCAGCACCACCTTCCACATTCTGTACTCTCATTATACAACTTTGTTTTTTTGTCTCACTGAGAAAATAGATGCCATACAGAAAAACATCCATAAAGTTCCTGCTACTGCATGTGTCCATCTCTTTTCATCAGTGCTTCGTGTATTCTGATTTCTCTCTTACGTAATAACTTAGTACGCTTCTAGGAAATGCCACAACCACCACTCTGCTCTAATTCCATCCCTTCTGTTTTACATGATGCAAGATCATTCTCATCAGCGCACCACCATACTCTTTCTTCTTTCATCTTAAACAACAACAATGTGGAGTTTCTTGACATCACTTTCCCCTTTAACTTTTCTCCATTCCCTTCTCCCTTTTTTTTTTCCCCAAAAGAAGTGTCTGTACTTTGCTTCCAGTTTTTTTCATCCCAATATCATAGGTGTCCACCTGCTCTAATTAGGCTTTCCTTCTTAGCACCCTGCCTGAGTTGCTCTTGTGAAGGTTAGCCATGACTTTTGCTGTCTCATCCTTGAATTGTGTGACCTGTTGACAGTATTTGACACAGGTGGTCATTTGTTCTCTCCTCCTGGGAACACTTTCTTTAACAGGCTTTTAAGATTGCTTTCTCTTCTTTAGTTTCCAGCTCAGTCTTTTTTGTCAGGGATTGCCTCCAGGGCTCAGTCCTTGTACTTCTTTTTTAGCCATACTCGTTCCCTTTTTGAGCTTATCTGACCTCAAAGCTTTGGAACCATCTCTGTATTGATGGTGCTCCACTTTGGAGACAACATGAACGCCTACTCGGAAATGCAGATGTATACTTTTCTTGGAAGTCTAATAGGCAAATATAATGAGAAACATAACTTTTCCTGAAAGGAACTTATTTCTCTCCCTAATAATTAAACATGTCTGTCTTAGATTGCCTCCCCGTGTCTGAGAGTAATATTATACAACAAAAGCAGGACTGTTTTCCTCTACATTAAATGTCTTATTAGCTGCAGTTCATTTTCATTCTAAGGAATGATGAAGGGCTCAAATCTCTTTTTAAAGCCAGATGGTTGATTAGTTTCTCAACGTTCTTTATTAAATAATCAGTTTTTATTTGATTGAGATGTCATCTTTATTACTCTGAGAATGATATCAGGTTTAAAAATTACAAATTACCATCCAGTATTTGCATTATAGATTTTATACTCTTGAAAATGTGTGTTAGCTTAAATCAGAGTTCAACCATGTCAAGTAGAATAACTGGTACTGGGTTAAAAAAAAACAATAATTACGCAAATTGAGCAAGATTATAGAAATAGAATCACATTTTAAATGTAGTATTTAATAGTCCAGGAACAACACAACAGTAGAGAAAACACTGATTAATTTTTGGGTACTTACAATTTAATTTGAAAAATAATTCACTTTTACCCAATAAAAACCAATAAAATAAATTTAAAACGGAAGGCAACAGTTAGTATAGAAATGAACAGAAACTTTTAATCCACAATAAAAAAATACAGATTTGTTGGTTAAATGCTTACTGAAAGGCAATGAACTGTTGGTTTACATGGGCAGAAATACTTAGCAGGTCATCACATGCAAAAATGCTGTGTATATATAATCCCAATTAAAGGCACAAGAAACGAAGTAGCCCCAAGGTTACATACACTATACGTCTTTCAAACTGGCAGTTATGTGATAAGAGGAAATAGCACATCTGTTTTGCCAGTATTATAAAGTAGATCAGTCTCAGGGGAAAATAATTTTATTCCACATAGTGGTATACCATGGATCTAAGGGTTTGACCCTTAAAATTTCTATTTAGTGATGGCGTTCTACATCCATGGTCTAGGTGTAGTTTGTTTGGAGGCAGCCTGGGCATAAGATGGGTAGACTAGTGGGGTCTCGGCGGAGTTTCTTAGTGCTTTCTTGTTTATCAAATAGAACTTGAATTCTGTCCCATTAATGCATATTGAGCCAGATATGTTTGGTGTAAAATGGGGAATGTGAACTTTTCTGTTTGGCTGAATGTGTGAAACGCCTGTAGGCCTCCTCATAGCGCTGCCTTCATCCTAATCCCATCTCATTTTATTACTCATACCATTAAAATATAAAAAGTTGTTCACAAACTATATGTTTCCCCCTGAAGCTTAGGAGACAGAGTACAGAGCAGTATTTAAACATTGATCTTGGGCCTAGGGTGGTTATAGAAACTCCTACAGGTACTCACACACACGGATAATTTCAAGTGAATTAATTTACAGACCCTAAGCTTCCACACATGCTCCTTCCTAAAGTTGACCTTCCTGTGAATCGGTCTTTCAAGTGGTTTCTTCTTTCCTACGTTGCTTTCTTCCATTCCCCTTTTCCATTTTGCAGAAGAATGGCTCAACTCTTCTCCTGTTCTTGCTTTGTTACCATGGTGCGTTTGTTCTGTGGTGTGAATGCCTCAGGGAATAAAGACGGTTCCACGACAGCAGAACAGTGGTGCCGAGACAGATGGCTGTGCAGCCGCAGGAGAAGGAAGTTGGACCCGCACGGACCTTGTGTTACTTAGTTGTGTCTGACTTCGCCCCCCCATAACCTGCAGCATGCCAGGCTTCCCTGTCCTTCACGATCTCTTGGAGTTTGCTCAAAACTCAGGTTCGCTGAGTCGGTGATGCTCTCTAACCATCACATCCTCTGTTGGCCCCTTTTCCTCTGGGAAAGACCTTCAGTCTTTCCCAGCATCAGGGTCTGTTCCAGTGAGTCGGCTCTTCCCATCAGGTAGCCAAGATATTGGAGCTTCAGCTTTACCATCAGTCCTTCCAATGAATATTCAGGGTTGATTTCCTTCAGAATTGACTGGTTTCATTTTCTTGCAGTCCAAAGGACCTTCAAGAGTCTTCTCCAGCACCACAATTAGGAAGTATCAGTTCTTCGGCACTCAGCCTTCTCTATGTCCAACTCTCCCATCCATACATGACTGCTGGAAAACCCATAGCTTTGACTATACAGACATTTGTTGGCAAAGTGATGTCTCTGCTTTTTAACACATTGTTTAGGTTTGTCATAGCTTTCCTTCCAAGGAGCAAGTGTCTTCTAATTTTATGGCTGCTGTCTCCATCTGCAGTGATTTTTGGAGCCCATGAAAATAAAATCTGTCGTTTCCACTTTTATTATTCTATTTGCCATGAAGTGATGGGACCAGATGCCATGATCTTAGTTTTTTGAATGTTAAGTTTTGAATGTTAAGTTTTTCACTCTCCTCTTTCACCCTCAATCAAGAGGCTCTTTACTTCCTTTGTGTTATCTGCCATTAGAGTGGTATCATCTGCATATCTGAGGTTGTTGATATTTCTCCCGGCAATCTTGATTCCAGCTTGTGATTTATCTAGCCCGGCATTTCATACGATGTACTCGGCATATGAGTTAAATAAGCAGGGTGTAATTATACAGCCTTGACGTACTCCTTTCCCCAGTTTTGAACCAGTCTGTTGTTCCATGTCTGGTTCTAACTGTTGCTTCTTGACAGCATACAGATTTCTCAGGAGATAGGTAAGGTGATCTGAGAGTCCCATCTCTTTAAGAATTTTCCACAGTTTGTTGTGAGCCCTTCCTGATATCATGTATAAAAATAACTCAAAGTAAAGATCTAAACATAAGAACATGAAACTCTTAGAAGAAAACATAGGTGTAAATTTTGTGACCTGGAATTAGGCAGTGATTTCTTAGACATGACATCAAAGAGGACTTCATTAGCATTAAAGATAGGACTCTAATCAGCATTAAAAACCCATGTACATCAAAGGAGGCTTTCTAGAGAGTTCAGTAAACAATTCCCAGAATGAGAGTTGAGTAAACAGTGCACAGAATGATATGCAAATCATGTGTGGTAATTGACTTGTTTCCAGGATACGTAAAGAAGACTTCAAACTTAACAAACAAGTTCAATTTAAAAATGGGCAAAGGATTTGAATAGAAATTTTTCCAAATACGATGTACAAGTGGCTAATAAGAAACAAAATGAGAAAATAAATAGATACTCAATAGCATTAATCATCAGAGAAATGCAAGTCAAATCCATAATGAGATACCACTTCAAACCTACTAGAGTTGCTGTACTCAAAAAAGCAGATAATAATAAGTGTTAAGGATGTGGAGAAATGGGAACTCTTATATGCAGTTGTGAGAATTAAAATGATGCAACCGCATTGGAAAATTGATTAACAGTTCCTCAAAAAGTTAAAAAATAGAGTTACCATTTTAGCCAGTAATTCTGCTCCTAGGTATATACCTGAAAGAATTAAAAATATGTTAACTCACAAACTTTATGTATATATATATATATGAAGGTTCATAGCATTCTTCATAATAGCCAAGAAATGGAAATAACCGAAATGTCCATTCAGAGATAAAGTGTCGTTTCCCTATACAGTGGAATATTCACCCATGCAAAGAAGTGACTCATGCTGCATGCAGCATGGATTAACATGGGAAACATGATGCTAAGTGAAAAAATCTAGTTGTAAAGGATCGTATTATATGATTCCATTTATAGGAAATGTTCAGAATGGGCAAATTCGTAGAGAAAGTGATCTAGGTTCGAGGACTGGGGAGGGGTTGTGTGAGATTGCTGGTGGTTGCAAGGTTCTTTTGTAGGGTGATGACGTGTTCTGGAGTCACAAAGTGGCGACACTTACTCAACCTCTGAATGTGCTAATAACTACTGAATTGTGTGTGCTTCACCCGTGGTTCTGTGGTAAAAAATCTGCCTGCCAATAAGTTCAGTCCCTGGGTCGGGAAGATCCCCTGAAGAAGGAAATGGCATCCCACTCCAGTATTCTTGCCTGGAAAATCCCATGGATAGAGGAGCCTAGTGGGCTATAGACCATGACACAATTTAGCGACTAAAACAACCATGCAACAGTTACACACTTTAAAACAGTGAATTTTATGATATGTGAATTATATCTCCAAATTCTAAACAACGCACTAAACAATGCACAGCATGAAAGGTTCATGTGCAAGTCACGTGTGGTGATACAAAACCTCAAGGACCCCTAAAATGACGGTTTCCAGATATTGGTGTTTGTATAGTGAACGTAAGCAACTCCAAAGGAAAAAAATCCTTTAATGGTTTCCAGTTTTTCGCTTGAACAAATTTGAAGGATTTTTCAATTTCAGTATTAAAAAATAATCAACTTATTAGCTTCTAAGTCATTAAAAATATTTTTGGTGGTAAATCACAATAATGTTTTTCAATAAATAACTCAAGGAATTTTTTACACTGTGCAACTCTAAAAACTGTGTGACTCTACTCGTAAATTTCCTTCCATTCTGTTCACCTGTTAATATGAATAGAATTTCGCAGTGCCTTTTTTTTTTATGTTTGTTTCTTTGTTTTTGGCTGTACTGGGTCTTCGTTGCTGTGCGGGGGCTTCTCACTGCAGTGGCTTGTCTTGCTGCAGAGCACAGGCTCCAGGCCTGCTGGCCTCAGTGGTTGCTGCGCAGGGCCTCACCAGCTGTAGCTGGTGGACCCAGAGCTGCTGCAGAGCACAGGCTCCAGGCCTGCTGGCCTCAGTGGTTGCTGCGCGGGGCCTCACCGGCTGTAGCTGGTGGACCCAGAGCTGCTGCAGAGCACAGGCTCCAGGCCTGCTGGCCTCAGTGGTTGCTGCGCGGGGCCTCACCGGCTGTAGCTGGTGGACCCAGAGCTGCTGCAGAGCACAGGCTCCAGGCCTGCTGGCCTCAGTGGTTGCTGCGTGGGGCCTCACCGGCTGTAGCTGGTGGACCCAGAGCTGCTGCAGAGCACAGGCTCCAGGCCTGCTGGCCTCAGTGGTTGCTGCGCGGGGCCTCACCAGCGGTAGCTGGTGGACGCAGAGCCTGGACGCAGAGGCTGTGCCATGGGCTTCGTTGCTCTGCAACATGTGCAGTCGTCCTAGACCAGGGACCAGCCTTGTGTCCTCTGCACTGGCAGGCGGACTCTTGCTCCCTGTGCCGCCGGGAAAGCCCTCAGTGCCTTCTTAAAAGAAAGTAGGGACACGCTGGACCAGCTCATTTTAGCAGTAAGAACTCAAACAGATGAATGAACTAATGGGAAAAAAAAGCCCAATCCAGCCCGTTAACAGATACATTTCCAGTAAAATTGTTACTTTTAATGTTGTTGCTGGTGCTACTGCTGCTAAGTGGCCTCAGTCGTGTCTGACTCTGTGCGACCCCAGAGACGGCAGCCCACCAGGCTTTCCCATCCCTGGGATTCTCCAGGCAAGAACACTGGAGTGGGTTGCCATTTCCTTCTCCAATGCATGAAAGTGAAAAGTGAAAGCGAAGTCGCTCAGTCGTGTCCGACTCTCAGCGACGTCATGGACTGCAGCCCACCAGGCTCCTCTCTCCATGGGATTTTCCAGGCAAGAGTACTGGAGTGGGTTGCCATTTAATGTTGTTAGGCATTATCAAATCTGTAATGTTTGTTATTTAAATCACTTATATATACTAATAGTAATGGTAATTGAATCCCAAATAATTATTTAAACTCTTAGGGAATTACTGATTGAACAGAACAAACTGCACATATGATGAGTGATTAATAATAGACTTTCAAACATAAAAATTATTACATGCAGGGCTAACGGAATAAGATGATATGAGTTCAAGGAGGGAAAACAAGGTTGTGAAATTTTTATTTTCAAATGGATCATGCTGGGTGTCAGATCACAGTGGTATTTGGATTCTATTGAACAGACTTAAGAGAGGTGTTACAGATTTATGTAGAATGTAGTATTCGCAGTATGCCAGAAATCATATTCTTTACAGTTATCTGACTTGTGAAAGATTTTAGATGTCAACTTTAAAATGTATGGGGCATCACGTATGTCCCCGTCTTGGTTCGTAAACGGCCATCTTTTCTCTGAATCGTCATGTGGCAGAAGGCTCAAGGGAACTCTCTGGATTTCCTCATAAGAATTCTGATTCCATTCACCAGGGCTCCGCCTTTTCAGTCTAATTACTTCCCAAAGGCTCTATTTCAAATGTCAACATGCTGGGCATTAGAATTTAACATGTAAATTTTGGAGGGATGTGAACATGCAGTCCGTATGTCAGTTATACAGTAGGATTTTAGTTTTCTGTTGCTGCTGTAATAAATTACCACAAACTTACTGTTTTAAACAGCAAAAATTGATTATCTCTTATACTTGTGTAAGTCATAAGTCCAACACAGGTGTCACCAGACTAAAATCAGGCTGTCTGAGGGGCTGAATTTTTCTGGAGGCTCTTGAGGAGAATCCTATTCTTTGCCTTGTTCAGCTTCTATAGGCCAATCACAATCCTTGGCTTGGACCCTCCTCCATCATCATCTTCAAAGCCAGTAAGGGCTCATCCCTCTGACCCTGTGTCTTCTCTTTCTCTCTTTGGCCACAGCTGGGAAAGACTCTGCTTTTAGGGACTCATTTGATTAGATTGAGCCTCAAAGAATAATTTCCCCTCAAGCCTTGTACTCTTAATCACATCTGCAAAGTCCCTTTTGTCATGCAAGGTAATATTACGTGTTCCAAGGATTAAACTGTGGATGTCTTTCAGGACCATTATTCTGCTGTCACAGTTGGTTAGATACATAATGTTAAACTTAATTTTATCTATTTATTTTGATAAATGTAGGACTGCAATAGTGGTTAAGTGGTAAGACTTTGGAGTCCTGCCGTGTATTAACATTGTGATGTTAGGCAACTTATTTGCTTTTGAACCTGGAAAAAGGGGGATAATAGTGTGTACTAAAATATGTTGAAATACAAATAATAGTTTAAGGCTACAGACTAGAGTCAAGAGACTTTTACCTATTTTTTTGTGACTGTCTCAACTAAGCAAATTTATGACTTCCTAACTCAAAAGATTGTTGTGAGGCTCAAATAACTCATGAATATAGAATTGCTATGAGATGTATAAAAAACAAAATTTTGCTGGTATTAATTTTGGAATGCTTAATTTTTATTTGGTCAGTGCTGGAAGTGTTGAATATGTTCTTTGATCCCTGTGCAGCAAATTTTTTTATTGTTCTTTCCCATATTTTCAGACTTAACTTGTATCCTTTTTATTAAGTAATGATAAATGAAAAGATACATGAGAATTAAAAGCACATTAACTTGCATGACTTTTTTTGTCACTAAGACTTAAAACTCAAATTTATCTAGGTTATTTGAATTAATTTAAATTTATTTTCTCTTTAAAACTTAGGAGTTAATTACTATCTCTGTTACAGAAGCAAAATAAATGCTTGTATTAGTAAAACTAATTGCTCTTAAAATCTGAGCTACATTTGTTAATCTTGGATGTGAGTGTATTAGTCAGTTACGTCTGACTCCACCAGGCTCCTCTGTCCATGGGGTTTCCGAGGCAAGAACACTGGAGTGAGTAGCCATTCCTTTCTCTAGGGCATCTTCCCAACCCAGGGATCAAACTCGGGTCTTCTGCATTGGGGGTGGATTCTTTACCACATGAGCCACCAGGGAATCCTGGGGAAGTAGACATTCAAATCATAGAAATGAAGTCTTCATTTTAATTGGGTTATCTATGTACTCAGTGTTTGATATAAAAATATCATTGTATATTAGGCAAAAATCATTTTGTTAAAGTGATTTGATTTCTTAATTTTTTCCCTTACATTGTAATAGTGAATAGATGTTTTCCCCCTAAGTAGCACAAAGATGCCATTTTGAGAGGTTAAATTACTTTCTAAATGCTGCTGTGAAGGAGGAGAGAAGGAAAAGAGATCAGGTTACACATTCTTTGTTGCAGAGCCTGCCACTGCGCTTCAAGTTTGGAGCCTCAGTGGCAAGGTTAGAACATGCATTTGCCACAATATTTTCAACCCTGCCCCCACTTAGGGAGCCAGAGACTTAGCAGGGCCCCCGAAAGAGAACCATTTTAACTTAAATGTTTGTAGAAATTGCTACTTAACTTTTTTCTTTTAAAGCCTTTTATATAGTTTAGCTTTTAGGTTTGCCTGAAAATTACTCCTTTGTATATTCAAACATATTAAAACTGGTATTTTTCCAAGAGGCCTGCAAGTTATATTTTAATATTGATTGAAGTTAAACACAAATTTAAGTCAAATTAATACATAGTCGAATTTAGAAAGTATTTTACATTTTATTTTGAGAGGGGGAAAAAAAAGCTTTCTTGGCATAAAATGGCATGAATTGAACTGATCTTGTGTTTTACAAATATTATGGGAAGAAGTTATTTTATTTTCTTGCTGCTCTTAGATAAATGAAGACTAAAAATATTTTTCACATTAAAAAATGTTGTAAAATCCCCAGTGTCATATTCTGCATGCTAATTTAACGGTTTTATGTTGTAATGTTTCTAGTTCTGAGTTTTAGTTAGTATATGTATATATAAACTTCTTTTAACCTTTAAGGAATCATTTTAAAAAATTGGTTATTAAAATTTGAATATGTATCATAAATACATGTTTATATATAACTGGTTCCATTTCTGAAGGCTTAAGAAACAAGCACTATTTGTAAACTACTTATACCTCTGTTAAACATTATCAGTCCATTAAAAAGTGTTGTTTTTTCCTTATCTGGGTCATTTTAAGTATTAATAACGTTCATCAATCTGCTTACTTCTCGTCAGAAAAAGTCGCTATTACTAGTAGTCAGATTATCTCATAGAAATACAGTCTCATTTATATCAGTCTTTTTAGTATTTTGAGAGTAGGTGTTGTATTTTCTAAACAAGACTTATTGTCCCCTCACACTTTTTCCAGAAGAGGAAAGACACAGCTGGATAAAACTTTGTGACTGGGCATTGGGAGTTATTCTGCTGTATCCTGTTGATACAGGTTTTGTTCTCTCTAGCTCATGATTTAGTTCTAATTTGTTTACATATTTTTGCTCAATGATAGGATGTCAAATTGGCTTGATATTCTGTGGTCCTAGTTCTCAAGCCTTACCTTTGCTTCTCTGTTAATGCACTCCCTTTCTCTTCATATCTAATAAATCCAAGCCTTCTTGGTAGGCTCAGCCTAAATCTTACCTTCTCTGTGAAGCTTAATTTCATCTGGGCTCTTGATATTTCTTGCTTTTCCGTGGTTCTGTAGGGCTTTGGGACTTCTTCAGCGGTAAAGAATCCGCCCGCCAGTGCAGGAGTCAGTCGCAAGAGATGTGAGCTCGATCTCTGGGTCAGCAGATCCCCTGCAGAACGAAATGGCAACCCACTGCAGTATTCTTGCCTGGGAAATTCCATGGACAGGCTATATATAGTCCACAAAGTCACAGTCCGATACAGGTTAGCAACAACATAAAGCTTTTAATGCCGATTTATACTGTTATTTTTCTTCCTAAAGCATATTTTCTCTGTCTCGGATTTAAAATAATCATACTGGCTACCACTTGTATTTCTACCGTATGCTGTGCCATTATTGTTAATTTTAAAAACAGCCTGGTAAGTACTGGCCTCCGTACGTGAGGAGAGAGAGCAGCGTGACTGAGCTGCAGGCTTGTTGTTGCTGTTCCCTTAGCGTGTCTGACTCTGCTGTCCTTCGATACCTCCTGGAGTTGGCTCAGATTCATGTCCGTTCAGTCAGTGGTGCTATCCAGCCACCTCATCCTCTGTCACCCCCTTCTCCTCCTGCCCTCAGTCTTCCCCAGCATCAAGGTCTGTTCCAGTGAGTCGGCTCTTCCCATCAGGTGGCCAAGGTATTGGAGCTTCGGCTTTAGCATCAGTCTTTTCAATGAATATTCAGGGTTGATTTCCTTTAGGATTGACTGGTTTGATCTCCTTTCAGTCCAAGGGGTCCTCAAGAGTCTTCTCCTGCACCATAATTAGAAAGCATCAGTTTTTTGGCACTCAGCTTTCTTTATGATTTAACTCTCACATCCATACATGACTACTGGAAAAACCATGGTTTTGACTATACAGACCTTTGTTGGCAAAGTGATGTCTCTCTCTCTTTTTTTTTGATGTCTCTGTTTTTTAAAACACTGTCTAGTTTGTCATAGCTTTTCTTCCAAGGAGCAAGTGTCTTTTCATTTCATGGCTGCAGTCCACAGTGACTTTGGAGCCCAAGAAAATAAAGTCTGTCACTGTTGTGATTGTTTCCCCATCTCTTTGTCATGAACTGGTGGGCCTGGATGACATGATCTTAGTTTTTTGAATGTTGATTTTTAAGCCAGATTTTTCACTCTCCGCTTTTACTTTCATCAAAATGCTCTTAAGTTCCCCTTTGTTTTCTGCCATTAGGGTGGTGTCATCTGCATACCTGAGGCTATTGATATTTCTCTCTTCAATCTTGATTCCTACATGAACTTCATCCAGCCTGGCATTTCACATGAGATATTCTGCATAGAATTTAAATAAGTAGTAACAGCATACAGCCTTGATGTCCTCCTTCTCAGTTTTGAACCAGTCCTTTGTTCCATGTCCGGTTCTAACTGTTGCTTTTTGACCTGCATACACATTTCTGAAGACAGAAAAGGTGATCTGATATTCCCATCTCTTTAAGAATTTCCCACAGTTTATTGTGATCCATATAGTCAAAGGCTTTAGCAGAGTCGATGAAGCAGAAGTAGATGCTGGAAGTTAAGTCACATGTCTTTTTTCTTTTTTGCTTCTATCACACGTACTGGAAACCTTAAAGATACTAGATTCTTAATATGGAGTGACTAGATGACTGATATTTTGGTTCCCTCTTCCTTTTAAAGATGGTTTTTGGAAAGGGCAAAAAAGCTGAGTCTGTTCAGTTCAGTTCAGTTGCTCAGTTGTGTCCGACTCTTTGCGACCCCATGAACTGCAGCACACCAGGCCTCCCTGTCCATCACCAACTCCCGGAGTCTACCCAAACCCATGTCCATTGAGTCGGTGATGCCATCCAACCATCTCATCCTCTGTCGTCCCCTTCTCCTCTTGTCCTCAATCTTTCCCAGCATCAGGGTCTTTTCAAATGACTCAGTTCTTCGCAACAAGTGGCCAAAGTATTGGAGTTTCAGCTTCAAAATCAGTCCTTCCAGTGAAAACCCAGGACTGATTTCCTTTAGGATGGACTGGTTGGATCTCCCTGCAGTCCAAGGGACTCTCAAGAGTCTTCTCCAACACCACAGTTCAAAACTATCAATTCTTCAGCACTCAGCTTTCTTTCTTTTTTTTTTTTTTTAATTTTATTTTATTTTTAAACTTTACATAATTGTATTAGTTTTGCCAAATATCAAAATGAATCCGCCACAGGTATACATGTGTTCCCCATCCTGAACCCTCCTCCCTCCTTCCTCCCTATTCCATCCGTCTGGGTCGTCCCAGTGCACCAGCCCCAAGCATCCAGTATCGTGCATCGAACCTGGACTGGCAACTCGTTTCATACATGATATTTTACATGTTTCAATGCCATTCTCCCAAATCTTCCCACCCTCTCCCTCTCTCACAGAGTCCATAAGACTGTTCTATACATCAGTGTCTCTTTTGCTGTCTCGTACACAGGGTTATTGTTACCATCTTTCTAAATTCCATATATATGCGTTAGTATACTGTATTGGTGTTTTTCTTTCTGGCTTACTTCACTCTGTATAATAGGCTCCAGTTTCATCCACCTCATTAGAACTGATTCAAATGTATTCTTTTTAATGGCTGAGTAATACTCCATTGTGTATATGTACCATAGCTTTCTTATCCATTCATCTGCTGATGGACATCTAGGTTGCTTCCATGTCAAAAATATGGAATGCTTCACGAATTTGCGTGTCATCCTTGTGCAGGGGCCATGCTAATCTTCTCTGTATCGTTCCAATTTTAGTATATGTGCTGCCGAAGCGAGCACAGCACTCAGCTTTCTTTACAGTCCAACTCTCACATCCATACATGACCGCTGGAAAAACCATAGCCTTGACTAGACGGACCTTGTTGGCAAAGTAATGTCTCTGCTTTTTCAATATGCTCTCTAGGTTGGTCATAACTTTTGTGGCAGCAGCCAGTGTTCTTTGTTTTAGTCAATGAAAAAAATTTTCATTTGTATTTTAGTCTTTTCAGATGCCCTGCATAGAAACATATTAACCAAAAAACAGAGCTGACTTCAATTTTACTTGACTTGAAAATAAGACAAGTATGGCTATCTCAATGATTGCAAGATCAATGAAACTGAAGAATTTATTAGGAGTTCGAAATTAAGGTTCAGCTGTTTTTTCAAAGGATATCATCCTTCAGTACTTTTACTTTGAATTTTTGTTCCTGTGATTTAAGATGATTGTAATTATTCTTGATTGATGATACTTGTCAAAAGCAAGCCTAACCAACTAGTTCTCCTGGATTCTGAGATTTGAGAAACAAAAACTGAGAAATCTGTGAACTGCTCTGCGTTGTCTGCAAAATGAGATAATATGCTTCACAAGGTTATTTAGGTTTTAATAAAATATCCAAGTGTGAGTGCATAGTAATGTGCCTGGCACACCACTGGTGTACTATAAATGTTAATTATCTTGTAGGTATAAGAAAACGGCCCTTCACAAGAATAATTGTAAATTTAAAAATGAATTTCTTTTCCATCCCAAACAATATTAAAATGCAAATTTGGTATAATACTGTAACAAAGATATTTAATGGCAATTAGTGCAATTAAATAAATATTAGCCTTGCTTTGAATCTCTGAATGGTGTATTACAGGAAAACTTGTGACATCCTTTTTTGGAGGGAAGAATTACCTAAAAATAAGAAAAATGCGAAAAAAAAGCAGAACCACTGATTCTTTAACCTTGAAGTTGTAAACTGGTTGCCTGTCAGTTAGATTTGGCTTACAAGCATGTTATACTTAGCTTACACTATATTTTTTAAATTAGTTGCAAACAAAGGTGGGAGGTTTCACAAAAATAAAATCCAGCTCTCTGGCTAATTTTTAAAAACTGGAAGACAGTCTGCGTTGGACTTACATGTTCCCTGATTGCGGCCGTCAGTGGAGGCAAGGAGAGGACACTCCCGACAGTCTGTCTGTGTTGTCTCCCCAATCCTGAAGTGACAGTGCTCTTTTGATTTTATCAAAAAGGAAACCTAAAATAGAGCCATTTGTGTTTTAAGAAAAAGTAAGAAAGCTTCTAATTTTTTGTGAAAATAAAGAACGTTTCTACATGTATCTGTAAAGTCACAGTTTAGGACTACTGAAACTATCATAGTGTAAGAACTGTGGCTAATATATGTGGAAAAGGTGTGTAATGGAAAACTTTCACTAGAACACAAACTCAGACATCAATAGGGACTTTTTTCAAAAATGAGAATAAAATAAAATTAATGATGCTACTGTGAGAAAAAAGCTTATATATTGTTAAGAGAAATTTCCTCGGCCTAAAATCTCTTATGTATGTTGAGTTAGAGTGTTTAGAGAGCAAAGAAATTAGAATGTTTTAAGCAGCAGTAATTTGGAAATATGAGTTTATATGGAAATAGTGTGTGTTAAAAATAAGACCAAGAAATTTACAGGGCAGCTTCTACAAAAACACTAAATTATTTCTCTTTGGGTTGATGTAAGCACAGAGATAAATATCACCTAGTTCAGTTCAGTTCAGTCGCTCAGTCGTGTCCGACTCTTTGCAACCCCATGAATCGCAGCACGCCAGGCCTCCCTGTCCATCACCAACTCCCGGAGTTCAGCCAGACTCACGTCCATCGAGTCAGTGATGCCATCCAGCCATCTCATCCTCTGTCGTCCCCTTCTCCTCCTGCCCCCAATCCCTTCCAGCATCAGAGTCTTTTCCAGTGAGTCAACTCTTCACGTGAGGTGGCCAAAGTACTGGAGTTTCAGCTTTAGCATCATTTCTTCCAAAGAAATCCCAGGGCTGATCTCCTTCAGAATGGACTGGTTGGATCTCCTTGCAAGCCAAGGGACTCTCAAGAGTCTTCTCCAACACCACAGTTCAAAAGCATCAATTCTTCAGGGCTCAGCCTTCTTCACAGTCCAACTCTCACATCCATACATGACCACAGGAAAAACCATAGCCTTGATTAGACGGACCTTTGTTGGCAAAGTAACATCTCTGCTGTTGAATATGCTATCTAGGTTGGTCATAACTTTCCTTCCAAGGTCTAGTCATTTTGATATTACTTCCCTGGTGGCTCAGACTTGGAGAATTTTGACTGTTTCTCCTCTCTTTTCTAAAATCTTTGCATCTTCATTGGCTTATTTCCATCAACAAATAATCTCTTGGTGTAGACTTAGAAAACAATCATCTTCTAGCCTTTTGCCTGGTAGCCACATGCATCCTGGAGTTGTCTGCTTGCTGTATCTTCTCTCCCTTACCTTCCGTTGACTATTTAACCTACTTCAGTCATCGATCTACCTGTTTACCGTGAGTAATGTCTCAAAAACCATTTTGCAAGTGTCATTGATGGCTTCCACGTGCCAGATTTTCTGTCGTCATTGTCAGCTGCTCAGTAGTATTTGACACAACTGACTCCTCTGCATAAACTCTTATCTGCTGTAATAAGGATCTGTTGCCTTCCAAGTCTTACAGTGAAGTCCAAATGGTGACTGAGGAGCATACTCAGTCAGGGCTGAGGAATGAACTCTTGCTGGTTTAAGCCCTTACATCTAAGCCCTTAAGTCATGTTAAATTCAGTATTGTAACTCAGGTTTTCTACTTTTTATCTGACACTTAAATCTAATTTGTGAAAGGACAAAAGAGGATTTGAAAAGTAAAAATAATCATGTTAAAGAATTTGAACTCCATTATGAATACTTCTTTCCGCCATACTGCAAATGCAGATGTTTGAATGCTGCTGCGAAGTCATTTCAGTCATGTCGACTCTGTGTGACCCCATAGACGGCAGCCCATGAGGCTCCCTCGTCCCTGGGATTCTCCAGGCAAGAACATTGGGGGTGGGTTGCCATTTCCTTCTCCAGTGCACGAGAGTGAAAAGTGAAAGTGAAGATGCTCAGTCATGTCCAACTCTTAACGACCGCATGGACTGCAGCCTACCAGGCTCCTCCATCCATGGGATTTTCCAGGCAAGAGTACTGGAGTGGGTTGCCAGTACCTTCTCCGGATGTTTGAATGAGTGTGGTATAAAGGGAAGGGAGGAGAATCTAGGAACTTGACATTAACTATCATATTTAAATAAGCATTTTTTCCCCTGCAGAATGAATATTTGCTTATAACATAAGTTGAGGTACAAGTGAGTACTCATATCCAGCTGGGTCTGAAGGAGGAAAAAAAGTCCTTGTAGGTATTTATTCCTTCACCTGGAATATTAACTTTGATCAATTTTAAAAACTTACAACCATTTTAATAACTTGATGCCAAATTATAGTAAGTAACCCACATTTTAGATATTTTCCATTTTAACTGAAGATAATAAACACAGAAATGGGGAGGGGGGAAGCAGTTAAGTACCTTTTCTTACTCAGATAACCTCCTAACTGTTATAGAAAAAGCCAGTTGTCCAATCACGTTAGAAAATTGTTCTCTTTATAATGAAATTGTATGGGTAGAATAACTTATTTTGATCTTACTGCCCTAGCCATAACTCTCAAAGCATAATAATAATTACAGTAATGTTATAGACTTAGTAAGATAGCTATGTAAAACAAAAAATATATATTAAGTGTTATCTTTAATAACAATTTATACCAGCCATTTTCTTTATGGTTTCTGCTTTTGGTGTCAAATTTAGAAATACCTTCCCCATTGCAATATTTTCAAGTTCTTTTATAGTTTCACATTTTACATCTTAACCTTTCATTTTTCTGAAATTAATTTTGTTGCTTGAAGTAAAAGGATCCAATTTAGTTTCCCCCCAAATGGTCAGCAGATTTTCTCAACACCCTTATTTATTTCAAATGCTACTTTTATTCAGTTCAGTTCAGTTGCTCAGCCGTGTCTGACTCTTGCAACCCCATGGACTGCAGCATGCCAGGCTTCCTTGTCTATCACCAACTCCTGGAGCTTGCTCAAACTCAAGTCCATCGAGTCGGTGATGCCATTCAACCATCTCATCCTCTGTTGTCCGCTTCTCCTCCTGCCTTCAATCTTTCCCAGCATCAGGGTCTTTTCTAATGAGTCTGCTCTTTGCATCAGGTGGCCAAAGTATTGCGGTTTCAGCTTCAGCAGCAGTCCTTGAAATGAAATTCAGGACTGATTTCCTTTAGAATGGATTGATTGGGTCTCCTTGTTGTCCAAGGGGCTCTCAAGAATCTTCTCCAACACCGCAGTTCAAAAGAATCAATTATTTAGCACTTAGCTTTCTTTATAGTCCCAACTCTCACATCCATACATGACTACCGGAAAAACCAAAGCTTTGACTCTGTGGACCCTTACGAGCTCCAGTGTCTCAATCGGTTCGCGCGCGGTACTTGTAAGACTGTAGGGACCTTTGTCAACAAAGTGACATCTCTGCTTTTTGATATGCTGCCTACGTTTGTCATAGCTTTTCTTCCAAGAAGTAAGCATCTTTTAGTTTCATGGCTGTAGTCACCGTCTGCAGTGATTTTTTTTGTTTTGGAGCCCAAGAAAATAAAGTCTGTCTCTGTTTCCATTGTTTGCCCGTTTGTTTGCCAGGAAGTGATGGGACCAGTTGCCATGATCTTCGTTTTTTGAATGTTGAGTTTTAAGCCAGCTTTTTCACTCTTCTTTTATATTGATATAGCTTTCACTATAATTTAATACTTGGTAAGACAAATCCTTCTTTGTTACTTTTCCAGAAGTTTAGGATACTCTGCAGTTTATTTTTCCAAATGTCTTTAGAGTCCTTTCTGTCTGATTCCATTCAAAACCATGTTACCATTTATTGATAGATTTAGGTAGAACTTACATCTGTACAGTCTGTAGTTTTCTAACGCATAAAATGATACATTCTTTATTAGTCTTCTTTATTTTTAGGCGATGTGAAAGATTATTTTTTCATTTTGTAAGCTTTTGTTAATATATGAAGAAGTTGTATTAAGCTATTCATATGTTTAACTCTTAGTTTTAATAACTTCATTAATTCTAATGGGAAAATTTTTAACAGTATATCTTTAAATATAACTTTGTTAAATCAACTTTACTTGTGGTTTAGTTGACATTAAAAGCACTTATAAGGTAGTGCATTGAGTTTGGCTAGTTTTTTATATCACATGATTTTTTTTTACAGTGCAGGATGAATGTTTGATGATTTCTTCAGTCTTTATTTGGTGAATAGCAGTGAATAATTCAAACATTTGTGTTCTTTAAACATCTTTATTTGATGAAAGTATATCTCAGATGTCTGTGAAAATATATTAGCCTTATGTCTTGTAGGTGTTTTTTGTTTGTTTTACTATTTTAATTCTTTTGTTTGTTTCTGCTTAGGATAACAGAGAATTATTTTCTTCCAGCTCTGGAGGCTAACCAGCCAAAATCAAGTTGTTACTTGATCCACGAACCCTCTGAGGGTGCCAGGGAAGGATCTTTTCTAGGGCTCTTGCCTAACTTCTTGTAGCCTCAAGCATTCATTGGGTTGTAGATGGCCATCTTCTCCTTGTCTCTCTTCACATGTTTTATGTAAATTTCCCCCATTTATAAGGACACATATCATATTGGATTCAGGTCCACTCTAATGACCTCATTTTAAGTGATGACCTCTGTAAAGACAATATCTCCAAACCAGGTCATATTCTGAGGTATTGGAGGTTAGGATTATAACATGTAAACTTAATACATTTATGTTTTTACTTTTTATTTTGAAATTGCTTCTTAGTTAGAAAAGATGCAAATAGCATAGTAAAACTCCTGTATACTATTTACGTAGATTCATCAAGTTTTAAAATTTTCCCATATTTGCATTGTTCTCTGGTTCTCTGCTTCCTTCTTTTACCTAATCTGCTGCTGCTGCTAAGTCGCTTCAGTCGTGTCCGACTCTGTGCCGCCCCATAGACGGCAGCCCCCTAGGCTCCAATCTACATGTACACAATTTATTTTTGATGAACTCTTTGAGAGAGTGAAGTTGTATATATTTTACCCTTACTATTTTAGTTTCTGTTTTCTAAAAACAGTGATATTCTCATATGTTCACACTTAGGTTATCGAATTCAGGAAATTTAACTTGATACAGTACTTCAATCTGTTACACTTCTGTCTGTTACCTCTATCTCAAGTCTTTAATTTTAGAGTTTTTCTCCCCTCCCTGTAGTAGAGGGTTCAGTCTGGGGTCACATACTGTTTTTGTTGTCATGTCTTTTTTAACCTGGAACAGTTACTTAGTTGTCCTTTGTCTTCCATCACAGTAACATTTTTTAAGAATGTAAGCCAGTTATTTTATACAGTATTCCTCAATTTGGAGTAACCCGACATTTTCTCATTATTAGATTTAGGTGATGCATCTCTGGACAGAATTCTACATAAATGATAATGTTTCTTTTCTCAGGCTGTCACATTCAAAAGCGTGATATATCTGACCTTACTTGTCATTAATAATGTTGGTTTTAATTACCTGGTCAAGACGTTGTATTTCCCTCTTTACAACAAATAAACAAACTGTGGGGAAATACTTGAATACCATGCAAGTTTCTTACTTCCCATAAAATTCTCTACTCCCCCTCTAAAGGTAACTGGTCTTTGCTGTTTATAGTTGTATGGAAGTTTTCCAATTTCATCACTTACTGGACATTAATCATTTTGCATGGCTTCCCTGTGGCTCAGCAGTAAAGAATCTGCCTGGAATGCAGGAGACATGGGTTTGATCCCTGGGTTGGGAAGATCCCCTAGGAAGGAAATGACAACCCATTCCAGTATTCTTGCCTGAATAGAGGAGCCTAGCAGGCTACAGTCCATGGGGTCACAAAAAAGTCAGACCTGACTGAGTGACTAAACGTCAACAGTAGCAACCATTCTGCATTATACTCTAAGAACCCACACTGTCTGATGTCTTTATCTGTCTAGCTATATCAGTATGGACTAATGGACTTCTACTTTATTCAGTGGGTTATAATCCATTACAACTCTTATGTTCTTTTGTTGTTATTTGCATTTAATTTTTTAAAATTTAATGCAATTTTAAAGTTAACTTTTCACTTACAGTTATGAAAAAATACTGACTGCATTCTCAGTGTTGTATAACGCGTCCTCGAGTTCACCTCACACCAGTGGCGTGCGCCTCCCAGTCTCCTACGCCTGTACTGCCCCTGCCCCAGCGCCACGGCTGCCACTGGCTTGCTCTCGGTACCTGTGAGTCATTGTCTTTTTTTGTCACGTTCACTAGTTTGTTGTATGTTTTTAGATGCCACAAAAAGTAATATCGTATAGGATTTGTCTTTCTCTATCTGACTTATTTCATTTCACATAATACCCTCCAAGTCATACATGTTGCTACAAATGGCAAGATTTTGTTCTTTTTTATGGTCAAGTAGTATTCCATTGTGTATATGTACCACATCCTCTTTATCCGTCCATCTACAACCTTTATGTTTTTTGATGTTTGTCTTGTTCCAGGTTCTGATACTGGGAGTCCCTTCATCCTGGCCTGGAAAATCCCATGGGCGGAGGAGCCTGGTAGGCTACTGTCCACAGGGTCACAAAGAGTCGGATATGACTGAGCAACTTCACTTTCACTTTCATTTTCATCCTGGCTCTGGTGTCTTTTGGATGTGACCTTATCATTTTTGTGTGCTCTTCTTTACTTTCTGACATACTGATGTTCCAGGCTCGTACTGGACCTTCTGTGCCCTTATCTAGGTCTCTCAGGAGGCTGGGTTTCTCTTAATGGAGAAAAAATACATAGAAACCAAGATACGGGCATTAGTTATTTTCATTGGTCCTGGGTGACATTCACAAATTCATTTACACTTCAGTTGAATAGGCATAAGCCAAAGTAAGTTTACTGGTATTTTACCAACAAAACAAAGAAACACAAAGTCTTCTGTATTCTGTGGGTTAATGCAGATAAATTATTTCTCACCAGTCATTTACATTTTATTTTTTTAGAATTCGACTGAAAAAATGTTGGCATTTCTTCAAGGATTGCGTCCCTACATTTTTCCAGTTGCGCATGGCGGTGGCAGAGCGCAGTGTCCTCCTTAGCGCGCGCGTGGAGGAGCGCGCGCGTGGCTCCTGCGGCCTCGCCCGCGTCCCGCAGAGCCCTCTGTCAGCTGGCGGCAGTGTCCTCAGAAGCTTATAACTTGCATCCCATCTATAATGAAAGTGTGTCCTTTCATTTCACTTAGTTCGAATTATTCTTCAATGTCCCTTGAGAATTCTTCTTTGACTCATTTCCTGTTTAGAAGTACATTGTTTAAATCTCCAAGTATTTTGAGATTTTTCAAGTATCTTTCTGTTTTCAATTCTAGTTTAATTCCTTGATAGTCTGAGAAGAGATAGTTGTATGATTTCTGTTCTTTTAAATTGGTTAAGGTATGACCCAGAATGTGGCCCGCTTTAGTGAATAGTCCATGTAAGGGGATAGAACTCTAGGTTTTCTTTCTTTTTTTTTTTTTTTTTCTTTTGACATTTAAAGTATTTCATTGCACTCTCTTCTTGGTTGCATGGTTTCTGTGAAGTCCAATGTAATTCTTATCTTTGCTCGTCTATAGGTAATTGTTTTTTTATTCTCTTTTCTTTCAAGGTTTTTTCCTTAATACTCTCTTTTCTGTAGTTTGAAAATGATGTATATAGATATAGTTTTTTGGTCACTTACCCTGCTTGGTGTTCTTTGAACTTCCTGGGTCTGTGGTTTGGCGTCTGATATTAATTTGGAGAAATTTTCAGTCATTAGTGTTTCAAGTGTTCTCCTGTTCCTTTCTTTTTTTCTTCTCCTGCTTGTATTCCTTTTATGCATATGTTACATCTTTTATAATTGTTCCATAGTTCTTTGTTATTTTTTGGTCTGTTTTTTGGGGGAGGGTTGTTTGTTTACGTTTCAATTCTGGAGATTTTTCCTGACCTTATCCGCAAGCTCAGAAGTGCTTTTCTCAGCCATGTCTAGCCTACTAATGAGTTCAACCAAGGCACTTTTCATTTTTGTTATAGTGTTTTTGATTTCTAGTATTTCGTTTTGCTTCTTTCTTAGAATTTCTGTCTCTCTGCTTATGTGATACATCTGTTCTTGCGTATTGTTTACTCTGCCCATCAGGGCCCATAGCATGTTATTAAGAAGAGTTGTTTAAATTCCCAGTCTAATAATTCCATCATCTCTGCTATATGAGTCTGGTTTCTGATGTTCACTCTGTCTCTTCACTGTTTTTTGCGTTTAGTGTGCCTTGTAATTTTTTTCTTGCTAAACCACATATAATATACTGGGTAAAAGGAATTGCTGTAAGTAGGCCTTTAGTAGGGGTGCAATGGCACCCCACTCCAGTACTCTTGCCTGGAAAATCCCATGGACGAGGAGCCTGGTAGGCTGCAGTCCATGGGGTCACAAAGAGTCGGACATGACTGAGCAACTTCCCTTTCACTTTTCACTTTCATGCATTGGAGAAGGAAATGGCAACCCACTCCAGTGTTCTTGCCTGGAGAATCCCAGGGACGGGGGAGCCTGGTGGGCTTCCGTCTATGGAGTCACACAGAGTCAGACATGACTGAAGTGACTTAGCAGCAACAGCAGGCCTTTAGTATTTGCCAAAAATGTCTGTATAGTCACCGTTATGGTTTTTCCATTTGTCATGTATGGATGTGAGAGTTGGACCATGAAGAATGCAGAGTGCCAAAGAATTGATGCTTTTGAATTGTGCCGGAGAAGACTTCAGAGTTCCTTGGACTGCAGGGAGATTAGACCACTTAATCCAACCCTGAATATTCACTGGGAGGGCTGATGCTGAAGCTGAAGCTCTAATACTTTGGCTGCCTGGTGCAAGGAGCCAACTCATTGGAAAAGACGCTGATGCTGGGAAAGATTGAAGGCAAAAGGAGAAGGGAGGACAGAGGATGAGATGATTAGGTAGCATCACTGACTCAATGGACATGAATTTGAGCAAATTCTGGGAGATGGTGGAGGACCAAGGAGCCTGGCATGCTGCAATCAGTTGGGTCCCAAAGAGTCAGGTATGACTTAGTGACTAAACAACAATTGTGTTAAGGTGTGGGGTGAGAGGAAGTGTTCTGTAGTTCTGTGGTTAGGTCTCTCTCTCTCTCAGAGATCCTGTGCTTCTGGACTGTAGAGCTCACTTTTCTAGTGAGCTTTTGTCTTTGGACTTTGAACTTCACAAGTGCTTCTTAGTTGTTTTATAATTTAATTTTATTTCCCCTTTCCCTGACACGGAAGGCTAGACGGGGCTAGAATTTGCTGTTTCCCTTCTTGGCTCACTAGACTGAAGAAACCCAAGTTTCAACTCTGATCAAATAGTTTTTCTTGAAAGGCAAGTCTTGTTAAGAAGGTACAGAATGCTCTGGCGTATTTCAAAATGGTATTTTTCCTGTCCCCTGGTTTAATCACATCTTTTCCTCCACTGTTCACTGTGATGACCTGATAGAGCTGGAGGTTAAAAAACTCAACAAATATGGGAGTCCCCCATGACTGGGTCACTTAAAACAGTTTTTAAAATTCTGAATTACCTTCCTGTCTTCTCTGAAGGTGGTTTTCCTCTCCCCACCCCCCATTCTTTTCTGTTGTTAGGAACTCAGTGGATCTAAACACATTTGATGGGATTCAGTCCATTGCGATTCTTAGACTCAGCTATCCCATCTTTGGCCATTAGGAGTCTTCACTTTGGCTCCGGAGTCCTTTTGACATGACTCAGATAGTTACTGATTTGCTTCTTTACCTTTTAAAATAAGACATTCCAAGAACATCTTTGAAATTTTCTGCCTCAAACATGGAATATCTCCATGAAGCCTGGTTTATTTCGTAGGAAATGAAACTTCATAGTCGCCTTCTGGACTCTAGGGGTGCTCGTTGCTGCTTACTTGTTCTGTGCATCCAGGTCTTTTCAGTGGATCATGCAAGAAATAGAAATTGGGGATTCTGGTTTTCAGTGTTACAAGAGTAATAAGAGTATTCCATAATTACTCATTTCTTTTATCACTTATTATATATCTGACGGCTTCATAATAATAAAACTTAAAGTTTGATCAATAGTATTACTGAAAAGAGTTAAAAACAATTTTTTCATATGCTCTCCATTTCTATTGTATAGTTAGTTACGCAGTATATATTATCAGGTCATATACTATTAATATTATATACCACTCTTTTTTCCTTTTCATCTTCATTTAGCTTACAAGTAACAATTAGTGCTTACTTCCAGTCCTCATGTTAATATTCCTCTAATCTTGTTAATTCTTTGACGCTCAGTCTCTGGATTTCTCTAGACTCTTGAGAACAGAATTCCCTGGGTTTTTATATGATGATAATATATATTGTTTATACTTGAAAATTCGTTTAACTGGTTATAAAATTCTTGGCTCTCATTTTCTTTCCCTGAATATTTTACCTTTTCTTGGCATAAAGTGTTGCTTTTAGGAAAAAAATCTGTTGGTAATGTGGTTTTCTTTTAAATTATTTGACATTTTGGCCTAGATGCTCAAATAGTACTTTTTTTTCTTTTAAATATCTAATAATTTTAACATAATATGTCTTGGTGTTGATTATTTTGTGTCAGTATTCTCTAGTATGCATTGTATACCTTGAACATATTGTTTCAAATTTTATTTTAGAAAATTTTCTTCAATTACTTTTTTGTATTTTAGTATAGTTTTTAGTATGTAGTTCCCTTTTTGTGTTTTTCTTCAGTGATGATTGTTATATAAAAAAGTTAGAACAATTTTCGTCACTTTCCCTAGAGTCCTTCTATTTCATTTCTTTTTTGACTTTTTAAAAAATTAGATTCCTTTTCATTTTCTTTTCCTTTTTAGTGGCATTACCTGTTGTGTTTATTCACTCATATGTTCCTTTGTTTTTAGTCTTTATAAAAACTTAATAACATAAAAGTTTTTATTTTTAAAAATTCAGTTTTATTGAAGTATAGTTGCTTCACAGTAATGTGTAGGTTTCTGGTATATAGCAAAGTGATTCAGTTGTATGGGGTCACAGAAGAGACATGGCTGAGCGACTAAGCAACGGCATCAATGGTGTGTGTGTATATATATGTGTGTGTGTATATATGTATGTTTATATAGCATGTATATTCTTTTTCAGATTATTTACCATTGTAGTTTATTACAAGATATTGAATATAGTTCCCTGTGCTATATACATAAGACCTTGTTGTTTATTTTATGTATAATAGTTTGTACAAAATTAAAAAAAAATTGAATTCATATTCTTTGACTCATGTTCTCATTTCTGAGTTTCTCCAGTTCTGATGTGGTTTCATACCTTAGGATTTTCTTATTATTTTAGCCTTTTAGTAGTCTGTGTTTTTTTATCACTTCTGTGTTTCTGCTCTTCTGATATGCTTTAGTTATCTGTAGGGATATCATTTTGTTCTGTATTTTTTTTTCTAATAACTTGTATGAGATTTGACTCTGGACACAAAATGACACATGGCTCGTTTTGGAATCAGTTTTCCTGAATTTTTTAGAAAGCATACAGTGATTCAGGATAGCATTTTTGACTTGATAGAATTGTTTTTTCTTATGTTTGAGAATTTGGTTAATTGCCTTCTGAGATCTCCTGGTTCTCTTATCATCCCTTTTATAAAAGGGAGCCTTCTCTTTGTGTTGTTTCTTTTGTACTTTTCCTTTTCAATTTGTGTTCAGTCTCAGCACTTTTTCTTTCACTGTGAGGCTCTGTCCTGCGAGGGAGGCCTGGTTGGCTACTTTCCAAGTTCAGAGAGATTTATCTACCACATCATCCTCAAACTTGATGCAGTATAGCTCCTTTGCTGTCATCTACAGTTGGATTGATCAGCTGTCCCACTGTCCCCAGTTTTACTTGTATTTTCAGATTTGCCTACTGTTCTTTCCTGAGTATCTGCTCTTTGGCTTGTAGAGGTTCACGTTAACAAGATAACCATTTTTCATCCCTGTCAGGATCCCAGAATTCCAGGCATCGGTTTTATCTAATATTGTAGTGAGAGTTCAGGCTTAAAAACAGGTTTAAAAATCTTCATAAAAAACAGTTACAGCCCCGAATCTAGGGCTTAGGTTACCGGTCCAGCACTTGCCCTCACAGCTGAGTGCCTGCGGTAATGACCGCTTAGTGCTTCTTCACTTCTGGCTCTCCTTGCATTTCAGGCATATGGGCACATTTAATTCCTTTGTGCCCTTGAAGTTAGGTGGTATCATGTGACTGATTCTGGCCAGTGGACTTGGAGGGGAAGTGTGTTATTTCTGTATTGACATAGTGAAAAGTCCATGAGAGAGTCTCTGGCTTCTCTTTATCTGGAAGTAAATATCTAGCCATGTGTTTCATTTAATACAAGAACAATGGTCAGCCTGGGTCCTTGGCTGACTGTGAACTAGATCCAGCTTCCTATGTTGGACATTTTACATGAAACAGAAGTACACATTTGTTGTGCTGAGTCATTGAAATTTTGGAATTATTTGTTTCACAGCATAACTGTACTATTCTAATATGGAGCATAACTTAGACTGTACTATTCTAATATGGAAGCCACTAGCTTACTCCTTGGAAGGAAGGTTATGACCAACCTAGATAGCATATTCAAAAGCAGAGACATTACTTTGCCAACAAAGGTCCATCTAGTCAAGGCTGTGGTTTTTCCAGTGGTCATGTATTGATGTGAGAGTTGGACTGTGAAGAAAGTTGAGCGCCGAAGAATTGATGCTTTTGAACTGTGGTGTTGGAGAAGACTCTTGAGAGTCCCTTGGACTGCAAGAAGATCCAACTGGTCCATTCTAAAGGAGATCAGTCCTGGGTGTTCTTTGGAAGCAATGATGCTGAGGCTGAAACTCCAATACTTTGGCCACCTGATGTGAAGAGCTGACTCGTTCGAAAAGACCTGATGCTGGGAAAGATCGAAGGTGGGAGGAGAAGGGGACGACAGAGGATGAGATGGCTGGATGGCATCACCGACTCGATGGACATGGGTTTGGGTGAACTCCGGGAGTTGGTGATGGACAGGGAGGCCTGGCGTGCTGCGATTCATGGGGTCACAAAGAGTCGGACACGACTGAGCGACTACACTGAACTGAGCCACATGTAGCTACTGAGTGCTTAACATATGGCTAGTCCTGTTTGAGATGTGCTTTAATTGTAAAGTATATGTCGAGTTTGGAAGTTTTATCTATGAAAAAAGAAAGTAAAATATCTTGTTAGTAATTTTTACATTTATTATACTGAAATAACATTGTGGATCCGTTGGTTAAAACAAAATCTGGGGACAGTGTTGTCTCTAGGTATACCACAGATTCTCCTCATTTTGAATGGTGCGGTTTAATGTGCCTCCTAACTGTGAAGAAATTGTTTTATTATTTTTTTTCAGTACTTTCTTTTATGGTCTTGTGATAATTAGGTAGATGATTTCTGCTTGTTCTGGAAAATTAGTCAACCCAATTGCTTTCCAGTGTTTTTTTTTTCCCCCACTACTCCTCACTTCTCTCCCGATGCCTTATCCCCACCCTTTCACTTATTAAAAATGACCGCACTCTGTTTCTTGGAGGGTTCGAAGGTGCCAAATACAAGTTCTGTAAATTTCTTCTCCTGACCTCAGAGATCTCTTTTTATGAGATCGCCTCTTCTCTTTCTCTCCTCTCCTGTCTCACAAAGATTTCCCCTTTTAAATCTTTGTCCTCGGAGACCTCCCACCCCTTGTCTATTTTGACATCCACCCTTCACAGACTATTTCCAATTAGATTAAAATCCTGATCAAATTTCCTTGAAATTGAAAATACACCAGCAAAATCTTCCCTTGACACTGTTAGTACCTTGAAGCTATAGACCGTTCTTCTTTTCATCTCTGAACTTCTCAAAATGATAGCCTAAACCTGCATAGCTTCTGTCCCTTTGTTTAAACATACTTCTTCCTTTCCATTGCCATTTTACCTGCACCACTTCCCTTGAATTTGTCAGCGACCCATTTAGCAAATTTAACAGCTTCTTCCATTTTTTTTTTTAATTACTGGTGCTTTCTGGAGTATTTGAAATTGTCACTATCTTTTTACTTTTTTTAAGAACCTCACTTTAAAAAATTTACCTTGCAATGCAAAATGTGGAAAATACAGAGAAATATAAAGAAGGTGATCATCCACTGTAATGTCATCTCTCAGAGATACCCAGTGTTAAATTTGGGACCATATCTATTCCATTGTTTAAATGCATTAAATGAAAGAAGGATCATACTGTGTCTGTTGTTTTGATATCTGATTGTTTTCTGTTTTAATATATTGTTACTGCCCTTATTCTTCTGTAGTACAATATAGTAGCCACACAGACTGACAGTGTTAAACTGCCCAGGTAGAAATCCTGGCTCTAGATACTCACTAGCTGTGTGATCTTGAGCAAGTTGCTACTCTGGGTTTCAGTTTCCTCATCTGGAAAATGAAGATAGCATTCTTATCTAATTCTTATCTATGTCCTGGGGTTGCTGTAAGTAATAAATGAGGTGTAGATGTGTGTGCGCGCACGCATGCTTAATTGCTCAGTTCTGCCCTACTCATTGCGACCCTTTGGACTGTAGCCTACCAGGCTCTTCTGTACATGGGATTTTTCAGGCAAGAAATATGGAGTATGTTACCATTTCCTTCTCCAGGGGATCACCCCAACTCAGGGATCAAACCCATGTCTCCTGTATCTCCTGTGTTGCAGGCAGATTCTTTGCCCAGTGAGCCATCAGGGCAGTCTAATAAATGAGACAGTATATAAAAAAGAATTCTTGGCACTTAATAAATGTTGACAGTCATAATAGTATGTGAATTTACTATATTTAAATTATTTCTGTTTTATTTTGCTATCATTAAGATTATTATAAGACCATTCATAAAGCTAAATACATGTCATGATTTTTTGGGTAGATTTTTATTAGTGAAATATGAAATCTTTCATATTTCATGGTTGTTCCCACTAGCTCAGCAATTTTAGTAAGAGAGATTTTCATATTTCACTGATAAAAACCTACCAAAAAAAAAATCAATTCTGACAAAATGTGGTCCGCTGGAGACGGGAATGAGAAGCCAATTCAGTATTGTTGCCTTGAGAACCTCATGAACAGTATGAAAAGGCAAAAAGGTGTAACACTGAAAGATGAACTCCCCAGGTCTACAGGTGCCCAATACGCTACTGAAGAAGAGTGGAGAAATAACTCCAGACAGAATAAAGAAGAGTTCAGTTCAGTTCAGTCACTCAGTCGTGTCTAACTCTTTGTGACTTCTTGGACTGCAGCATACCTGGCCTCCCTGTCCATCACCAGCTCCCAGAGTTCACTCAAACTCATGTCCATTGAGTCAGTGATGCCAGCCAACCATCTCATCCTCTGTCGTCCCCTTCTCCTCCCACCTTCAATCTTTCCCAGCATCAGGTCTTTTCGAACGAGTCAGCTCTTCGAACTAGGTGGCCAAAGTACTGGAGTTTTGGCTTCGGCATCAGTCCTTCCAATGAATATTCAGGACTGATTTCCTTTAGGATTGACTGGTTGGATCTCCTTGCAGTCCAAGGGACTATCAAGGGCCTTCTCCAACACCATAGTTCAAAAGCATCGATTCTTCGGCACTCAGTTTTCTTTATAGTCCCACTCTCACATCCATACATGACTACTGGAAAAACCATAGCTTTGACTAGATGGATCTTGTTGGCAAAGTAATGTCTCTGCTTTTTAATATGCTGTCTGGGTTGGTCATAACTTTTCTTCCAAGGAGCAAGCATCTTTTAATTTTGTGGCTGCAGTCACCACCTGCACTGATTTTGGAGCCCATAAAAATAAAGTCTGTCACTGTTTCCACTGTTTCCCCATCTATTTGCCATGAAGTGATGGGACCAGATGCCATGATCTTAGTTTTCTGAATGTTGAGTTTTAAGCCAACTTTTTCACTCTCTTTCACTTTCATCAAGAGGCTCTTTAGTTCTTCTTCGCTTAGCCAAAGTGAAAGCAATGCCCAGTTGTGGATGTGACTGGTGGTGGAAGTAAAGTCCAATTCTGTAAAGAACAGTATTGCATAGGAGCCTGAAATGTTAGGTTCATGAATCAAGGTAAGTTGGAAGTGGTCAAGCAGGAAATGGCAAGAGTGAACATCGACATTTTAGGAATAGGTGAACTATAATGGGCGGGAATGGGTGAATTTAATTCAGATCACCATTGTATCTGCTACTGTGGGCAAGAATCCTTAGAAGAAATGGAGTGGCCCTCACAGTCAACAGAGCAGTCCAAAATGCAGTACTTGGGTGCAATCTCAGAAGCAACAGATTGATCTCTGATTGTTTCCAAGGCAAACCATTCAGTATCGCAGTAATCCAAGTCTATGGCCCAACCACAAATGCTGAAGAAGCTGAAGTTGAACGGTTCTATGAAGACCTACAAGACTGCCTAGAACTAACACCCGAAAAAGATGTCCTTTTCTTCATAATGGATTTGAATGCAAAAGTAGGAAGTCAAGAGCTACCTGGAGTAATAGGCAAATTTGGCCTTGGAGTACAAAATGAAGCCAAAGGCTAACAGAGTTTTTCGGAGAGAATGCACTGGTTGTAGCAAACACCCTCTTCCAGTAACACCAGAGATGACTCTACACATGGACATCTCCAGGCGGTCAGTACCGAAATCAGAATGATTTTATTCTTTGCAGCCAAAGATGGAGAAGCTCTATACAGGTAGCAAAAACAAGACCAGGAGCTGACTGTGACTCAGGTCATGAACTCCTTATTGCAAAATTCAGATGTATTTTGAAGAAAGTAGGGAAACCACTAGATCATCCAGGTATGACCTAAATCAAATCCCTTACGATACACAGTGGAAGTGACAAATAGATTCAAGGGATTAGATCTGATAGAGTGCCTGAAGAACTATGGACATTGTACAGGAGACAGGGATCAAGACCATCCCCAAGAAAAAGAAATGCAAAAAGGCAAAATGGTTGTCTGAGGAGGCCATACAAATAGTTGAGAAAAGAAGGGAAGTGAAAGGGAAAGGAGAAAAGGGAAGATAGGCCATCTGAATGTAGAGTTCCACAGAATAGCAAGGATACATAAGAAAGCCTTCCTCAGTGATCATTGCAAAGAAATAAAGGAAAACAAAAGAAAGGGAAAGACTAGAGATCTCTTCAAGAAAATTAGAGATGTCAAGGGAACATTCATACAAAGATGGGCACAATAAAGAACAGAAATGGTATGGACTTAACAAAGGCAGAAGATATTAAGAAGAGGTGGCAGGAATACATAGAAGAACTGCGCAAAAAAGATCTTCATGACCCAATTAATCACCATGGTGTGTGATCACTCACCTAGAGCCAGACATCCTGGAATGTGAAGTCAAGTCAGCCTTTAGAAACATCACTACAAACAGAGTTAGTGGAGGTGATAGAATTCCAGTTGAGCTATTTCAGATCCTAAAAGCTGATCCTCTGAAAGTGCTGCACTCAATATGCCAGCAAATTTGGAAAACTCAGCAGTGGCCACAGGACTGGAAAAGGTCAGTTTTCATTCAAATCCCAAAGAAAGGCAATGCCAAAGAATGCTCAAACTACCGCACAATTGCACTCATCTCACACACTAGTAAAGTAATGCTCAAAATTCTCCAAGCCAGGCTTCAGCAGTATGTGAACCGTGAACTTCCAGATGTTCAAGCTGGTTTTAGAAAAGGCAGAGAACCAGAGATCAAATTGCCAACATCTGTTAGATCATCGAAAAAGCAAGAGAGTTCCAGAAAAACATCTACTTCTGCTTTATTGACTACACAAAAGCCTTTGACTCTGTGGATCACCATAATCTGGAAAATTCTGAAAGAGATGGGAATACCAGACCACCTGACCTGCCTCCTGAGAACTGTATATGCAGGTCAAGAAGCAGTAGTTAGAACTGGACATGGAGCAACAGATTAGTTCCAAACTGGGAAGGGAGTATGTCAAGGTTGTAAATAGTCACCCTGGTTATTTAACTTATATGCAGAGTACACCATGGGGAATGCCTGGCTGGATGAAGCACAAAGTGCTGTCAAGATTGCTGGGAGAAATATCGATAACCTCAGATACGCAGATGACACCACCCTTATGGCAAAAAACGAAGAACTAAAGAACCTCTTGATGAAAGTGAAAGAGGAGAGGAAAGATTTGGCTTAAAACTCAACATTCAAAAAACTAAGATCATGGCATCTGTTCCCATCAATTCATGGCAAATAGATGGGGAAACAATGGAAACAGTGACAGACTTTATTTTCTTGAGCTCCAAACACTGGGTGGTAACTGCAACCACAAAATTAAAAGATACTTGCTCCTTGGAAGAAAAGTTACGACCAACCTGGACAGCATATAAAAAGCAGAGAGGTTACTTGCCAACAAAGGTCTGTATAGTCAAAGCTTTGGTTCTTCCAGTATTCATGGATCAGTGTGAGAGTTGGACCATAAAGATAGCTGAAATGGAAAGTGGTTCAGTTGTGTTAGACTCTATATGACCCTGTGGACTGTAGCCTACGAGGCTCCTCCATCCATGGGATTTTCTAGGCAAGAGTACTGGAGTGAGTTGCCATTTTCTTCTCCAGTGGATCTTCCTGACACAGGGATCCTGACACAGGATCTCCCTCATTGTAGGCAGATGCTTTACCGTCTGAGCCACCAGGGAAACTTAAAGATAGCTGAGTGCCGAAGAATTGATGCTTTTGAACTGTGGTTTTGGAAAAGACTCTTGTGAGTCCCTTGGGCTGGTCAAACCAGTCAGTCCTAAAGGAAATCAGTCCTGTATATTCATTGGAAGGACTTATGCTGAAGCTGAAGGTCCAGTACTTTGGCCATGATGTGAAGAACTGATTCATTTGAAAAGACCCTGATTCTGGGAAAGACTGAAGGTGGGAGGAGAAGGGGACGACAGAGGATGAGGTGGTTGGATGGCATCACTGACTCGATGGACATGAGTTTGAGCAAGCTCCAGGAGTTGGTGATGGACAGGGAAACCTGGCCTGCGATAGTCCATGCGTTCAAAGAGTCAGACGTGACTGAGTTACTAAACTGAATTGAATCCCAGATGGCACAATGGTAAGGAATCTGCCTGCTAATGCAAGAGACATGAATTCCATCCCTGGTCTGTAAAGTCCCCTGAAGTAAGAAGTGGCAACCTGCTCCAGTATTCTTGCCTGGAAAACTCCATAGACAGGGGAGCTTTGCAGGCTACAGTCCATGGGTTTGCAAAGAGTCGACACAATTGAGCACACATGCACACACATTCTAAGTGCTATACCTACATTGATTCCTTTGAGTCTCCATTCAGATACATGTAATTATTCTATTTTACATATTTGGTACCAGGGAGGTTGAGCCACCTGGCCCAGACTTTATTTTCTTGGGCTCCAAAATCACTGCAGATGGTGACTTGCAGCCGTGATATTAAAAAAACACTTGCTCCCTGGGAGAAAGGAGCAAACCTCGAAAGCATATTAGAAAGCAGAGAGATTACTTTGCCAACAAAGGTCTGTATAGTCAAAGCTATAGGGTAGTTATGTACAGATAGGAAAGTTGGACCTTAAAGAAGGCTGAGCATCTAAGAATTAATGCTTTTGAACTATGGTATTAAAGAAGACTCTTGGGAGTCCTTTGGACTTCAAGATCAAACCAGTCAATCCTAAAGGAAATCAGTCCTGAATACTCATTGAAAGGACTGATGCTGAAGCTCCAATACTTTGACCACCTGATGTGAAGAGCTGACTCACTGTAAAAGACCCTGATGCTGGGAAAAATTGTAGGCAGGAGGAGAACCGGCAACAGAGGATGAGATGGTTGGATAGTATCAGTGACTCGATGGACATGAGTGTGAGCAAGCTCCAGGAGATGGTGATGGACAGGACAGCCCGGTGTGCTGCAGTCCATGGGGTTGCAAAGCGTTGGACACGACTGAGCAACTGAGCAACAGCAACAGCAAAGTGTTGGAGCCAGGTTTCTAACCTTGGTACTTAGTTTGGCTGCAGAGTCCTTGTTCTTAACCATGTGATCTTCTCTTTATCCTCTGCTTCTTAAAAGAATGGTAGATTGAGTTCAGAAATCTTGGCTGTTGGGATTTTTGTATTAAGAAGGACTGGAATCTTTGATGCTTGATTGTAAGAACTAAAACGAGTATGATATCTGCTGTGGACGTTGGCTTCATAGGTGGCTGGTTCCGACCATGTGTTGATCATTAAGCTCCATCACTCTAGAATCTGGGCCCCAGGTGGCACAGTGGCCAGGCACAGTGCAGCCTCCCAGCCCTGAGCACCCCAGCTCTCCCAGTAATACGGCCTTCTGAACCTGTACCCCTCCCTCCTTGCCCACTGTCAAACCTGACCAGTCTTCAGAAGGACCACTTTAAATTCAGCCCACAGTGATCTTTCCACCTCTGAAGCAAGTTTGATTTTTTTTTTACTTCTCAGTTAATCGTCATGTATGGTAGTATTGTCATCTGGTACTATTGTTTAAGATTTAATATATAATGGCTTGACTCCTGAAGTTGATGAAATGTTGCTTGCCAGCAGGGAACTGTGTCTTGAATGTTTTAAAATTTACTATAGTACCCTCAGGAAGTATTATATTATCAAGTAATCTTTTATTTCTCTCTTTCAACCTCACTTGCCTGTTGATAATAGAGCTGTTCTCTGAAGTTCAAACATACCTAGCTTCACAAACTTAGTCCCTAAAGTATAGGTGTGTTTTGCAAGAAGGTGGATAGTCAATAGTCAGGCTGTTGGATTATATGCATTATATTGAGATAATTGCTTCTGATTTTCTGTCTGAAACTTCAAAACCTGCTGTTGCTTCTTTTTAAAATCTTGATTGCCCTGGTTGTTGCTTATCCTGCTTACAACCCCCTTCCTTAGGTATGTGACTCATGATTTAAAAGACAGTGTTGTCTGGTAATTAGCTCTGTACCTCTCATCACATAGAGATGAGAACTTAAATGCAAGCTTCCCAGCTAAAACTTTCTTCTCTGTATGTTTACCCACCTGTGAACATGTAGCAACACTGTCCCTTTTGAAGGAAATATCTGTAGTCCACTTCCCACCCCTGTTGGAAATGATTAGTTTGCATATGCCTGTACAAGTGATGAATTTTATATGATTTTAAAATATCTTAATTGAAAATTTTGTTTTCTATAGTTTCTAGAATGTCATTTATTTAGTTTCGTTGATGCACATATTTGGATGAATGACAATTGAATATTTAATAAAGGTAGTTTCCAGTTTTTAGTAAATAATAATAAAGCCAAATATTGAACACAGGTTAATTGGATTAAATTCTGACAACCAGTACATCCTTAGGTAATAGGATAGTTATCCATTTTCATGATATGTAATTATTTTTTTTAAGGAAACTATCCATATTTTAAAGGAATTCATTCCATGCTTACTTCCTTGCCTTAGTAATCCTGAAAAATATGGGTGTACATTCATTGGGAAGAAGATCTGAGAAACAGATTTTAAAACATTCTTTTTTTTTTTAACATTTTTTTTTAAATTGAAGGATAATTGCTTTACAGAATTTTGTTTTCTGTCAAACCTCAACTTGAATCAGCCATAGGTATACATATATCCCCTCCCTTTTGAACCTCCCTCCCGTCTTCCTCCCCATCCCACCCCTCCAGGTTGATACAGTATAACATTCTCCTATTGGCTAAGTAGGACGCTTTAAAATCCTATTGGTATTACTACACATATTTCAGCAGTATCAGAAACTTTGCAACTTATGGTGTAACTGAGTTACTAAACAAATTTTTTAAAGCCCATATGCCTTTGAATTGATTATAATACTCTGTTTATGAAGCACAGCTGTAATTCCCTGGTCTGTTAAGCTAAGTGTAATTTTTCATCCTGTTGAACAGCTTACAATTTATAGGAAAAAAGTTTTAAAATTTACTAATGAAAGTAAGAACTCTGGGACTTCCTTGGAGATCTGTCAGTATTTGATTTTAGTAATGTCTGTCTTACTGACAGTGAAAACTGAAACCTATGTGTAAAATTACAACTTGTAATGTATAAATTCCCTGTTTTTCCCCAGTGTTGCTTTTTTATTTTTTTTTAACTTGGCTCAGTTTTCATTCCAGTCTCAAAGAAAGGCAGTGCCAAAGAATGTTCAAACTACTGCACAGTTAACCATACTTACTTCAGATTAAACTAAAATTTTTACTCTAAAACCTATCCTGTATACAAAGGTACGTATGATGTAGATGTACATTTTACAGAGTTTTTATACAAAATGAATGTCTGTCCCAATCTCCTATCTCAAGAAATGTGATGGCAGCTTCTGAGATGCCCATGGCTTTTCCCTCCCAGAGGAAACCATCATCCTAAATTATTAAATACTATTCTGTTACTTTTCCTTAAAGTTTTCCACTTTCTTATTTTTCCTTTAGTATACATTTTCCTAGTGTTTCCTGTTTTTGAGTTTTATGTGAATGGAGTCATATTGTATATATTTATTCTTAGACTTGTTTTTTTGTGTTCAACATTATGGTTTCGAGATTTCATTCATATTGATACTGTTATCTGGGGTATATTCATTTTTACTACTATGTGGTAATTCTATATGAACATACTAGAATTTATCCATTTTACTGCTGTTGGACACTTAGGTTTGATGTTAAGAAAATGCTGCTGTAAATATTCTGTACATGCTTTCTGGCAGATGTGCAAAAGGTTTCCCAGGTTATGTATACACTTTGAGGCAGAATTTTGGGGTCTTGGGTATATACACTGTCAGTTTTACTTGGTAATGGCAAAAAAAAAAAAAAAAAATCTCCTGAACAGTTGTACATTACACCAAATAAAGAATTCAAGAGGAACAGGTTTGTGAGAAGATGGAAGAACAAAATAGTAAGTTCTCTTTCAGTATTTTGAGCTTAGTAATTTGTTAGAAATGTTGAGCAGCCATCTGAAATGTATTTATAGTTTGTAGCTCCACTCATCTTTGTTTTTTCCTGAGTTGACTCATTCAGGTGTCTCATCTTTACCTTCTCCTTGAAGTGATCTTATAAAAAGTGTTACATTATCACAGCATAAAGGTTATTTGATCATAATAGTAGATGTGTTCAGTTTTTATACCTTCAGTCTCATGCGGTCATATGGGGCCTTTTTATTTTTATAGACTTCAAAGCAGAGCTGTGTTAAGCTACTACGGGGATGATGTAAAGGAGAAGTAAAGAGAGGGTACTGTTATTATACGAGCAAACGTGAATTCCAGGTAGCTGTTAGCAAGGGGAAGAAAATAAGAAAAACTGGGCATGCAAGCTAAAACAAGCAGACAAGCAAGTAAATGAGTAAATAAACACGACTCTCTTTTGGGACCCTTTAGTACTGAAGCAAATAGCATTATGTATTAATAGCCCCTGATGATTTCACTGTATTGTAGCATAACTCTGTAATTGGTGTTCATAATGTTAATTCTAAATGAGGTTTATTCTTCATTTGAGAAGGTGCAACAACGCACATTTAGAAGAAGTGGTGAACCCTTAGTACTCTAGAATCAATTCCTGATGATTCGTAATAGCAGAAGTTTTATTGTTTATATGTAGTGTGGTATGTTTACCTATCACCTGAAAAAATGATCTATTGATAATCTCTCAAAATTCTACAGGAAAAAGGGTGGTGTAGATTGTTCTACTGACTGAATTGGATTTATTAAAATGAAAATATGGAAGTGGTTTTTATGCTTCATTGTCAGAATAAGGCTGCTATGAACATTCATGTTCATTTCTTTGGGACAGATGCCCAGGAATGCAGTTTGTTACATGTGAGGGTATATTTAATTTTTAAAGAAACTTTCAAACCATTTTCCAGAGTGATTATGCCAGTTTATATCCTCAATGGCAGTGTGTGAAAGATATGTTTTCTTCACATTCTTGTCAGCACTTGGTATTGTCACTGGTTTTTATTGTAGCTGTTCCAGTAGCTGTGTTGGTAGTATCTCAGCATAGTCTTTTTTTTTCCCGTTTTTTGGCTGTGCCACATAGCAGAGATTGTAGCTGAAGACAGCAGATTAAATACATTGAAAGCAGATTATAGCAGTCTGTGAATGTCTTCCTAAAGAATTTGGACTTCATTTTGTACATAAGTGGAAATCATTGAAAAATTTTTAAATGTATTTATATTTTTATTATTTTAGTAAGTTTTTAGGGTTGTGCTATGAATATTTTAGAACATTTCATCACCACCCCAAATTTACCACTCCTGCTCCTTGCTGTAGGCAACTACTGCTTTGCTTTCTTGGTATCTCAATTTGCCTTTTCTGAATATTTTGTATATATGGGATCATACAGTATGTAGTATTTGGCATCTGGCTTCTTTTATTGAGTGTATTTTGAAGTGCATTCATGTTGTAACGTGTATCAGCATTTTGTTCCTTTTTATTACCTGATAATATTCCACGTTTGGTGATGCCACCTTTTGTTTATCCATTCACCAGCTGATGGACACTGGGATTATTTCCAGTTCTTTGCCGTTGTGAGGAATCTGCTGAGAACATCCGTGCATGTCTTTATGGGGAGAGGCGGCCCATGGCATGTGGGATCTTAGTTCCCTGGCCAGGAATGGAACCCACACCCCTGCAGTGGTAGCTCAGAGGCTCAGCCACTGGACTGCCAGGGAAGACCCTGTGTACAAACAAGTCTTTAAAGTGAAGGTTGCTCAGTTGTGTAACTCCTCAGACTGTAGCCCTCCAGGCTCCTCTGTCTGTGGAATTCTCCAGGTCAGAATATTAGAGTAGGTAGCTGCTTCCTTCTCCAGGGGATCTTCCCAACTCAGGGATCAAACCAGGTCTCCTGCATTGCAGATGGATTCTTTACTGTCTGAACCACCAGCGAAGCCCTATGTAAATGTTTATACAGACACTTATTTTCATTTCTCTTGGGTAGGTTCCTATGGAGGGAATTTTGGATCTTGTGGTTAATTTATGCTTACATTTAACTTTTTAAGAAATTGGCAAGCTGTTCTCCAAAGTGGCTGTAGCGTTTTACAGCAATGGATGAGAGTTCAAATTTCTCCATGTTGTTACCAACATCTAATGTTGCCTGTCTTTTTGAGAATAGCCATTATAGTGGGTATGTAGTGATATCTCATTATAGATTTCGTTTGTGTTTCCTAATGACTTAGGATGTTTATAATCTTTTCATGAAGCACGGTTGTATTTTACAAACATGAGTGCAGTGCAAGAGGTAAGAATGGAGACGTGCTCCACAAGAGAGGAAAGCCTGCGCCAGACGTGCGGAGAGCGGAGGGAGACGGATTTCAAAGATGTATCAGAATGAGAACAGGCGGCATGTAATAACTGCCTCGTATAATAAATAAAGCAGAGGGACATGGGACTAGTGACCCAAAGATTTTCATCATTGACAATTAGGTAGATGGTGTTGTCATTAGCCAGAAAATTGACTATGGATGCATACTTTTTTTTTGCTGGTACATGATCGTTTTTATATTCTGTTCTCTTCATGTATCACTGGAATAAATATTTAATACAGCTGTTTAGTAGTTTAGAAATACATATCTAGTTCAAAAGAAAGATCTGGATTGAAATATAAATTTGGGAGAGTTACCACTGTATAAATAACAGTTGAATTCATTGAAGTAAATAGTGTATCTATTCCTAAATGGCTGTATCCACTGTGTTACTTTTGATCATTGAAAACTGCATACATAATAAAAGGGTAATTTTTGTTGTTGTTCAGTCGCTAAGGCATGTGCGACTCTGTGACCCCATGGGCTGGAGCACTCCAAGCTCTTCCACTGTCTCCCGGAGTTTGCTCAAATTCATGTCCATGAGTCAGCTATCTAACCATCTTGTCCCCTGCCACGCTGTTCACCTTTTGCCTTCAGTCTTTCCCAGCATCAGGCTTTTTCCCAGTGAGATGGTTCTTCAGGTCAGGTGACTGAAGTATTGGAGCTACAGCTTCAGCAACAGTCCTTCCAATGAATCTTCAGGGTTGGTTTCCTTTAGGATTGACTGGTTTGATCTCCTTAAGATCCAAGTTAATAAAATGATTCTAGGATTATTTCATTCAGGTATCAGTTCAGTTCAGTTTAGTCGCTCAGTCATATCCAACTCTTTGAGACCACATGAACTGCAGCACACCAGGCCTCCCTGTCCATCACCAGCTCCCGGAGTTCACTCAGACTCACAGCCATCGAGTCCATGATGCCATCCAGCCATCTCATCCTCTGTCATTCCCTTTTCCTCCTGCCCCCAATCCCTCCCAGCATCAGAGTCTTTTCCAATGAGTCAACTCTTCGCATGAGGTGGCCAAAGTATTGGCGTTTCAGCTTTAGCATCATTCCTTCCAAAGAACACCCAGGACTGATCTCCTTTAGGTTGGACTGGTTGGATCTCCTTTCAGTCCATGGGACTCTCAAGAGTCTTCTCCAACACCACAATTCAAAAGCATCAATTCTTCAGGGCTCAGCTCTCTTCACAGTCCAACTCTCACATCCATACATGACTACTGGAAAAACCATAACCTTGACTAGACGGACCTTTGTTGGCAAAGTAATGTCTCTGCTTTTGAATATGCTGTCTAGGTTGGTCATAACTTTCCTTCCAAGGAGTAAGCATCTTTTATTTTCATGGCTGCAATAACCATCTGCTGTGATTTTGGAGCCCCCCAAAAAATAGAATTATCAAAATTTTAGAGACTCAAAATTCTCCAAGCTCGGCTTCAAAAGTATGTGAACTGAGAACTTCCAGATGCTCAAGCTGGATTTAGGAAAGGCAGAGGAACCAGAGAACAAATTGCCAGCATCTGTTGGATCGTAGAAAAAGCAAGAGAATTTCAGAAAAACATTTGCTTCGGCTTTATTGACTACACCAAAGCCTTTGACTCTGTGGATCACAACAAACTGGAAAATTCTTAAAGAGATGGGAATACCAGACCACCTGACCTGCCTCCTGAGAAACCTGTATGCAGGTCAAGAAGCAACAGTGAGAACTGGACATGGAACAATGGACTGGTTCCAAATCGGGAAAGGAGCACATCAAGGCTCTATATTGTCACCCTGCTTATTTAACTTATACGCAGAGTACATCATGAGAAATGCTGGGCTGGATGAAGCACAAGATGGAATAATAACCTCACATATGAAGATTATACCACCCTTATGGCTTCCCTGCTGTCTCAGCTGGCAAAGAATCCTCCTGCAATGCAGGAGACCTGGGTTCAGTCCCTGGGTTGGAAAGATCCCCTGGAGGGGGGCATGGCACCCCGCTCCAGTACTCTTGCCTGGAGAGTCCCATGGACAGGGGAGCCTGACGGGCTGCAGTCCATGGGATTGCAGAGTTGGACACGGCTGAGCAACTGCACTGAACTGAAGTAGCATCACCTCAGACCCAGGTCTTCCCGTCGGTTAGTGCGGTCGCTCCTTTTCTGCTGGGTTGTCCTCTTAGACTTTCTCTTTCCTCGTGGTCCTAAGATGGCTGTCATAGTTCTGCTTAACAATTCAAACCCAAAGTTGCCTGAAAAAAATGCGTATTTTCACTTGGGTGTCTTTTTTCATCAGCTCAGGAAAACCTTTCCCAGAACCTCTTCAGCAAACTTAGTCTCTTGTCTTACTGGCCAGAACTGCATCAGATGCTTATTGCTAAAGCAGTCATTGGCAGGAGGAATGAAAATTGCCACAGTTGGTTTAGACTAGAACTTATCAACGCTGGTGTTAAATATCCTTTTGTCTTATCTCTTTTGGAAGAAGCTTTTTTCTCCATGTCTTTTGGTTCTCTGCTGTGGATTAGATAGGTAAGTTTTTCTGGACAGCTTAGTTTCATATCACTGAGTTGTTCCTATTCAGTACTTCAGAGCAGCTAATATTTGTTGAAATCATACTCTATATCATTAACTGTGCTAAATTCTAGGATACAACGAAAAATAAGAAACTTTGAGCTTGATATGAAAATATGCTTAGGCAGAAGAGTGCTATCATAGAATTATACACTAAAGTTCATTTGTATTTGGGGTTTAATGCCATTGTTTTTATCTTTAGTTTTATGAGAAAAGGCATCTTAAGTTTCAAAATCAAGCTTATATTCAATTTATAAATGAACTTTTGGAACAGAATCTATTTAAAAGTTGACCTTCCCTTTCTGTATTAAGTGGATTACATTCGTTATTATAGAAATGCATTCCAAACTTACCTAGATGATACTGTTAGAGTTACAGTAAAACTATATAATGGTTTTCTGAAGCATAATGTTTGAGTTTTTCAGTTACTATATCAGAGGTTTTAATAGTAATAATACCTTTTGTTTAGGAGCCCTTCTGAGGTATTTCATAAAATGATTATTTTATAATTTTCAGTTTTTGAAAATAGTGTTTTAATTGCAGCTGTGATGTTTATAATAGTACTTGTACAGTATGTGGGATGCTTTTTATGAATGCTAAGAGAGGGAAATGAAGAAAGAGGAAATTTGAAATGGTGGAAGGAAAAATGTTTAAGCAGTATCTAATTTTGTGAATACTAAGAAGCTACTACTTTTTGACATCTGTTACACATTGAAAAGCTATCAGCTTCCCTGATAGCTCAGTTGGTAAAGAATCTGCTTGCGATGCAGGAGAGCCCGGTTCAATTCCTGGGTTGGGAACATCTGCTGGAGAAGGGATAGGCTATCCACTCCAGTATTCTGGCCTGGAGAATTCCATGGACTGTATAGTCCATTGGGTTTCAAAGAGTCGGACACAGCTGAGCGACTTCCACTTTCACACGTTGAAAAACAATCTTAAATTTTGTCTTAGACTGAGTATCAAAACCATGTTTATACTAGTTTTTTTTTTAAATCTTATTAATATAGGTGTTAATGGGTAATGTTCTAATACTTCAATATTCTTCATACTTCAATATGATATCCATAATTGACGTTTGTCACTGATGGATTCTGTGTGGTTAGTGATCTTTAAACTATCCCAGTGCTTTAAGATTTAACCACTTTGATAATTTTGAAGGGCTTCAAAACTGAGAGGGATGTGCTCATTTTGACGGCAAAAAAGAAAAAGATTTTTGTAAAGGCAATATGGGATTAAAATGAACTTTTCCTATGTTTGCAAATACTTATTAACTTTGAGAAAATACCTTTGTTCGCTCTGAATTAGAAAGTATTAGAATATATCCAGAAGGATTTGATTTTCATTTATTCTGAGTCATTAAGAAATTCAAATGTGTTTTTAAAAGAATTACCTTTTCCTTAATGTATCTTCCAAACCTAAGAAACTTGAAAATTTCAGGCACAAAATCTTTGGTGAAATTAATACTTAAAATTGTTTAGTGTTTGGTCTTGACTGGATCCGTTGTCACTATTAAACACAGTTCATAGTGCTAAAAGCCTGTGGCACGTTATCTTATAAATTGAGTGATTAAAGTCGATGCAAGCGTTCTGCCTGTGTGAATTCTGTTTCTGTGCCTGTATGGTATAGATCTCTGCTTAAAGGACTGTAATCGCCAAAGCTAGAAAAGGCTTTGCTTTGACTCACAGTTAGTATATAAAACGCGGCTTGCAGACCTGCATTGTGAAGCGCATCCTGGCCTTTGGTTGTCTTTTATTTTCCTGTTAGGAGTAAAGTCAAATCTTGCGTGGTTTTCCTTAGCCGGTCTTAAATTCAGTCCTTGGAAACGCTTTTCTGAAGTTTATGATTTGTTATGTCTTTGTACATGTGAGAGGATTGAGGGAAGATAGATCAGGGTCTTAGACTTTGCAGATGGTATATTTGAAGTCTTTTTTGATTATGTATTTTCCTTTTTTAAATTAATTTTAGATTTAGCCTAAAGCTTGTAACTTTTTTTTCACACCAAGAAAAAAGTGTTGTAATAAATAGTGCCATAATAAACAATGATAGGTAAGTGGTTTACCTGCTAATTTTATTATTATTTGATCCATTGGAAATATCTGGTAGAACTAGAATCAGGCCATATATTTTTAAACATAGTCACTTTGATGGGACTTTAAAACTTTATGAGAATAGGTTAATTTGAGCTTTGTTTAATGTAGTGATTTCCTCCCCTCTCTTCTTCCATATGCCCTTAGAGAAGAATTGGCAAAGAATGGCTATAGAGGAAAATCTTTATGCCTTTTCTAAAGTGGAAACGATGCTTTTTTTTTTTTTTTTTTTTTTTTTACTATTATTGCTATAAGGTAAATTTTTAAGACTATGATCATCTCAGAGAGGGTAGGGGGGAAATGCTAAATACCAGGTCTCCATTACTACCCTCCTTTGATACTCTGAATGATGGTCTAAGTTTTGGTCATATGAGTACCCTGAAAAATATCAGGGACCTGGTGAGGTTATAGGTAACTCGTGCATTGGGAAGACTGTTAAAGGCTTCTAAATGCAGACAAAGCATTACTAATTGCTCTCAGGGTCGGTCTGTCTTTAGTTGGACCATGAAAGATTTAGCATGGCCCTATGGCGGCCTGTCTGCTGAGTGGAGACTGTTGTCTTTAAGAAAGGCTATCTGATATGCTGGACCGGTTCAAGTTCCCCCAGTTTGCATGAATCCAGTCATTATTGCCAAGACTGCTAAACCTCAGTGTGACACAAATGATACTTCTAAATGGACTTGAAGACAAAGGCGTTTTGACCTTGCAGTGGGACATAGTAATGTTCATACAGCTTAAAATTTTTTTTTTACAATAGGAAACAGAACACTGTGCTATTTGAAGTTTCAGTTAAAAGATACATTTGATGAAATTATTTTGTGATCCCTAAATAAGCAGCACACCTGTCTTTAAATAAATTAAAGGTTTTGATGGCTTCCTTCTTCTGTATTTATGAAGGTTGTCTCTCAGAGCAGCAGGCCACTGATGACAGTAAGAGTGGAAGCCTGTGCCCTGGACGCAGAACCAGGCGCGGTTACCTCTTGGCCCTCGCTGCTCCTAATGTTCTAGGTTGCAGTCTGCCTGGAATTAGAACTGCTAACTGAGACTTTGTGATAAAATTGAAATACTAGCTGGGTGAGCAAATATATTTTTTCTCAAGTAGGAATCCTAATATTGTAGAGTTGTAAATTTTAGTGCTACTTCTGATGTTCTTGTTTTTCAATTTGAAATGTGATTTTTTTTTTCCCCATAAAAGCTTATTAGGCTGATATAGAACTTCACATGTGAGTAATTTTTTCCACAGAACTGTTATGTTATAAAGTTGAAAATACTCAAAATTTAGAACATCTTTGAGTAAAGGTTTGTAAAGTGATAGTTTCTAAAGTGCCATAGAACTTTACATTAAAAATGTATAGTTTTATGCATGATAAAATTTTAGCATTTCTTCTACATGTGTTATTCTGATAAATAAACATTCTTTCAGTCTTAAATATATTCTTTTTTTCTAAACAGATTTATGAAAATATGCATCAGTTTAATACTGTCTTGGAATTCATGAGATGGAAGCATAGGTCAAAGCTGTTTGGAGAAAATTGGAAGTACAGTTTTATCTAGCCACATCTCTGAGGTAAGAAAAAGACTTAAGAATATAATTAATGTGAAATTTCTCATTTCTTAGCAATTAAAAATCGTCCTATTTTATCACTGCAACTTTGTTATCTTCTTTATTCTTGAATCACCTTCCTTATGAGTTCTTAAGTAGTTACAGCATTTTATCTCTTTATAAATGTTGAACTTCTTCAGGAGTAAAAAGTATTTATTATTAATATAGCTTTCTTTATTCTAATTGGAGAAAATAAGCATTAAATGATGTATATAATTACTTCTTTCCTCTGACGATGACAAAACAGGTTAGAATAGAAGATTATATTAAAATGAATGTTTACATTATTCTGAACCTTTCACATATTTAGACTTTAGGATAAAATTGTTACTTTGAATAATAGATCTTTGGAGATAGAATTTATTGAAAGAAGTGGAAACTGCAGTAACATCAGGGACAGGGGAGAAGCCATTCTAAGACAATGTGGATAGAGAAATCAAGTTCATTATTTTCAAATCCATAGAGACTCAGATTATCAATAAAGGTTTAATCCTTTAGGGATCTGTATTAAAAGCAAACAGGTAGAATACGTGTGTTTTACTTTTTCCTCTTTAAATAGTAGGGTTTGCTCCTGTTTGCTAGTATACTTTTTCCTCTGTAAGTAGTAGGTTTTGCTCACTGCTTTGCTTCCTTCCAGTATTCATTCATCCTCCTGTCCCTTCTAAGCCGGTCTGTTTGCTCTTGAGGAATAGTCATGATGTTCTAATTGTCTTTTGTCTTTTGTTAGGTTTCACTCTTTGATCACTGTGTTTGTTGCCATTTTTCCTTTCATGAAATACTGGTAGCTTCTATAACCCTGAGCTTTTCTATTTCTACTTCTTTAATTACTCCTTCAAATTTTTTTTTCCTATTTTTGTTTGAAGAATAGTTGTCCTATTACTAAATAATGACCTTGCCTAAGATTTTTATCTTTGAAATTCTTTTTTTAATGTCTCTCCTGACTTCTTGATTTCAGCAGTTATCTCTAAAACGATCTCTCTCAACCTCATATCTCTGCTATGGCAGTATTCTAAGCTTCAGCACATATTTTTGACTGCTTGCTTCACACATGGTGTTCCCACTTCTGTTACTAGACCTCTTTGTCACCTGTGCTCACAGCCTCAGTGCAGAATCGGATTCTTTATCTTTTCCTTGCTACTCTTAGTCAGAGATCAGGTCCTTTCAGCTTTACCTCTGTATCATGAATGTTTTCATCATCTCTTCTAATTCTCCCATCATCATCCACGTTTAAGTTCTTCAGCATTTCACCTGAAATATTGAAGGACTTCCCCACTTATTGTGTCTCCTCACTCTTTTTTTCCATCTACCGATTGCTACCAGCTTATGTTTTCTGAAAGGTATAATTCTGCCTGTACTGTCAGTGACTCTTAGTTAGCCTATCAAACTAAGGACAGATTCCTCTAATAAAGTCTCTCAACAGTATAGCATTAAGTGACAGCTTTGCTTATGTCCATCCACTTCTTTCTGTCTTAAACACTTACTAAACACCTATTCTGCACCAGGCATTAGGCGCTGAGAATACGAAATGTTCAGTAAAAATGAGTTCCTTACTTTACTGTCAAAGAATAATCTGTTTAGAGATGAGTACACAAAGTTAATACAGTTTGAAAAGTGTTGTATGAGATTGGGAAAGTATGTTGGTGTCATCTAGAAGGGCTCCACCAGTATTGTTAGAGGAGAGAACTGTCAAAGTGGCTTCACATAGGAAATGGTGTTTGAGTGGAGTCTTAAAGGATGAGTAGAAGATTGCTGGGACTTCCCAGCAATCTTGGAAAAGAATTGCCTTACTAGTTGGCTCAGTGGTAAAGAATCCACCTGCTGTGATGTAGGAGACGCAGGTTTGATCCCTGGGTCAGGAAGATCCCATTGAGAAGGAAATGACAACCCATTCCAGTATTCTTACCTGGGGAATCCCATGGACAGGGGAAGCAGAGGAAGTAATTTTGTGTGATTTGAATTCAGGATATGAGAGAGGGTTTGAATGACAAAGCTGAAAGAGAGCTTGTTTGTGAAGAACTCTGGATGCCATGGTAGGGAGTTTAGACTGCATTTTGTGAGTAGTTGGCAGTCTCTAGAAAGTTTGAATCATAATTGTGTTTTGTAACAATTAATACAGATATCAGCCCTGGGATTTCTTTGGAAGGAATGATGCTAAAGCTGAAACTCCAGTCCTTTGGCCACCTCATGCGAAGAGTTGACTCATTGGCAAAGACTCTGATGCTGGGAGGGATTGGGGGCAAGAGGAGAAGGGGACGACAGAGGATGAGATGGCTGGATGGCATCACTGACTCGATGGACATGAGTTTGGGTGAACTCCGGGAGTTGGTGATGGACAGGGAGGCCTGGCGTGCTGCAGTTCATGGGGTCGCAAAGAGTCAGACACGACTGAGCGACTGATCTGATCTGATGTGAATGATAGTTTGGAAGGAGGAGCTACCAAAAGCTGAGAGACAATTAGGATACTCTTAATTGTTTCAGTCAAGAAGTAATGAGAATTTTAAGGTAGGGATCAACTTATCTGAAGTTGCAAAAAACCTTTAAGTATTGATTATTCAGCAAGTATTTAATTTTCTTCCTCATACCCCTTTGCATATATGATACTTTTCAGCTGATGATTTTACATTGACCTGTGTTTTTCCTCCTTCTGCTAATGTTATTTTTTTCCAGGCTTGTTTTCCCCTATCTTCTAGTTTAAGGCCCCAGAGCATTACTTTTTGTTCTACAGAATATTGCTTTTTGGGGGTTCCTGTTGATCTGTGTAACAACAGTCACAAAGGAGAAATCACAAAATAAAGAACAAGGGCCTCCTGTTAGAGGAATGCAGTGAGGACTCAGGGAGCTCGTAAGGCTGTGGGAGCCGCTAAGCTTGAGGTAACAGAATTCAGTGAGGGTGATGGTGGAAATAGGAAAGGGAAACTGGAGGAGGTGTGTTGTGAAGGAAGAAGAGACACTGATTTGTGACTGGATGTTGAAAAGAGATAATGATGCCCACGTTTTTTATCTGGATAGCAAGGATAATAACGTTGGGCATAATGAAGAGCAAACAGAAGTAATTCTTTGAATCTGGTTGAATCCAAGTTTCCTAAGTTTAAAGAAACATTAACAGTGATGTTCTGCTGTATTGCTGGTTTCTTCATTTGTTTCAGATCAGATCCAAAGAAATCCCAGGGCTGATCTCCTTCAGGTTGGACTGGTTGGATCTCCTTGCAGTCCAAGGGACTCTCAAGAGTCTTCTCCAACACCACAGTTCAAAAGCATCAATTCTTTGGTGCTCAGCCTTCTTCACAGTCCAACTCTCACATCCATACATGACCACTGGAAAAACCATAGCCTTGACTAGACGGACCTTTGTTGGCAAAGTAACATCTCTGCTTTTGAATATGCTATCTAGGTTGGTCATAACTTTCCTTCCAAGGAGTAAGCATCTTTTAATTTCATGGCTGCAGTCACCATCTGCAGTGATTTTGGAGCCCAGAAAAATAAAAGTCTGACATTGTTTCCACTGTTTCCCCATCTATTTCCCATGAAGTGATAGGACCGGATGCCATGATCTTTGTTTTCTGAATGTGGAGCTTTAAGCCAACTTTTTCACTCTCCACTTTGACTTTCATCAAGAGGCTTTTTAGCTCCTCTTCACTTTCTGCCATAAGGGTGGTGTCATCTGCATATCTGAGGTTATTGATATTTCTCCCGGCAATCTTGATTCCAGCTTGTGTTTCTTCCAGTCCAGCGTTTCTCATGATGTACTCTGCATATAAGTTAAATAAACAAGGTGACAGTATACAGCCTTGACGTACTCCTTTTCCTATTTGGAACCAGTCTGTTGTTCCATGTCCAGTTCTAACTGTTGCTTCCTGACCTGCATACAGATTTCTCAAGAGGCAGGTCAGGTGGTCTGGTATTCCCATCTCTTTCAGAATTTTCCACAGTTGATTGTGATCCACACAGTCAAAGGCTTTGGCATAGTCAATAAAGCAGAAATAGATGTTTTTCTGGAACTCTCTTGCTTTTTCCATGATCCAGTGGATGTTGGCAATTTGATCTCTGGTTCCTCTGCCTTTTCTAAAACCAGCTTGAACATCAGGAAGTTCACGGTTCACATATTGCTGAAGCCTGACTTGGAGAATTTTGAGCATTACTTTACTAGCGTGTGAGATGAGTGCAATTGTGCGGTAGTTTGAGCATTCTTTGGCGTTGCTTTTGCACATTGTTTTTCAAGCCTTAGCATACTGAAAAGGAGATACTATTTAAAAAAGAAAGTATTGCCTCTTTACAAGAGTAGTTTGAAGAGAGATAAATAGTATTCTGCACATGTTTATCTTCTGTTACACTTTAATGCTGTGTAGATTTAGTAAAATATAAAAATGTTTGAAGTATTTCTGCAGGTGTAATTCTTACGTTCTTACCGAAAGATGGTATCTCATTTATTAGAATTTATTCCTAAATGAATGGAGACCTGTGAAGATACTCATTAAGCAGAACTTGATGGTTCCTTATTAATAAATAAATGTTAATATGATTATGTGCTTAGAGAAATACCTTATAATGAGATAATGCTACCTCATAATAAATATTAAACTGACTGGTTTTAATGCTTTTATTAAAGTTCTTTTCAACTCTTAATTGATGGTTGATTTAGGACTTTGCAATATTCAAAATATTTCAACATGGTATATTGAAAATAAAGTTGTCAGTCTCAGTTGCCCAGTCTCTTCTTTTTTTTTTTAATCTTTAAATTTAAAAAAATGTACCAGTCATCTTTCATTGGCCATTAATTCTCAATTAGGATGTAAAAAGATTCAGCAGATATCAAGTTCCTCAAAGAGAGGTACAGGGCAAAGATGGTCATGGTAAGCAATGCAGAGTGCCCCCTTCACCCTGGCGCTCCTCAGGAAATGCTCTGAGGGTGCTTTTGGGGGTAAAATCCTGCATCAGTGTCCAGTGTGGCCGCCCCTTCTCTTGGCATCTGTGAGCTTCTCCTTCACTGGCACAGCCTGCACCATCGTGGTGTCTTGGATATTCACTGTCACCCAGTCTTCTCTAATAGTTATGCTTAACTAGAAGCTGTCTATTCTGATTTTCAGCTTTAGCCTTTCCTCTGTTAGCTGAATTCCTTTTAAATGAACTGTATTTTTTTAGGCCCATTCCAAAATTTTGGGTTCTGGCTGTAGGGATCTATTGTTCAGAGACAAACTAGTAGATATGAAAGACAGTTGTTTCTGTCCTGTGGACCGATAACAAAGGGACCGACAAATTGTTACCCATTCCTTGAAGCTCTGGGAGGAGTCCTCAGTGCTTCTAAGCCCTCCCAACTGCAAGGTCTGTTAGCAGTGTGGCAGGTGCCAGTTGCTTCTAGGTCTGCTAGAGATTTATTGTTTAGATGGAGCAGCCTTTAGAGGGCCCTGCATTGCACTAAAGCGGTTGCCATTCCCAGCTTGAAAACGAGCTTCATCTTTCCTGTTGGTCTCTCCTTGGACTCCATTGAAAATGTTTTCCCACACCTACTGTTTTCTTTAGAGAAACCTACAACTCATAGTCTCAGAAACATCCTACAGGCCTTGCCCTCAGGCTCTTTGGTTATTGTGCTCCTCCTGAAAGGGAGACAGAGACAGTTTCTTCTCATTCTCTTCAGTTCAGACTGCCTCCTCATAATGAAGACACCTTTATTCTTTGCTTAATTTAAGTTTGGCTTATATTCTCCTTGCTCACTTATCTGATCATTCTCCAGTTTGGATGCTTTTAGGTTCAGGTAGTGGTTTATGTTACTGCAGCTGCATATGATATTGTGGGAAGAGCGTGCCACAAGATTTCCAGTCGCATCTTTTTATGGTGGCTCAGACGGTGAAGAATCTGCCTGCCTGCAATGTGAGAGACCTGGGTTCGACCCCTTGATCAGGAAGATCCCCTGGAGAAGTGAATAGCTACCCGCTCTAGTATATTCCCTTTTGTTCCCCTCCCATTCTAGTATTCTTGCCTGGAGAATTCCATGGACAGAGGATCCTGGTGAGACAAGGTCCATGGGGTTGCAAAGAGTCAGACATGACTGACTGACTAACACTTTAACTTTCATAGTGACATTTCAATTCCTGTCTTTATCCTCCATCCTAATATTTCTCTTCTGTTCCACTGTTTTATATTTTCAATGGTTTATAAGGTAATTTCCAATCTAGGTTTCTCAGATAGAAATTCTAGTTTAACTTCTGAGTTCATCTACTTCCTTCCTTTCCTCCCTCTTTTCCACTTTCCCATCTATTTTTTTTGTGATTAAGTGTCAGAGTAGGTCTAATTATCTCTCTTCAGAACAGTTTTAAAAAATTTTTAAAAGATTACATAAATGAGACCTGCATAAGTTCTTATATGCAGTTCTGAACAGTATGCACCAAAGCCTAAGGCCCTCTTCACTGTCCTCATCCCATTCCCCTCCTTACCACGCTCCCCTCCACCCAGTTGGCATCTCACTGACCTTTACGTTACCTTCAGGCTGTTGATTTTTAGGATATATTTTTATGAAATTATACATAATGAGAATACTTGCCTAAAGTCCGTGTGAGCATTAAATGAATTAGTACATGTCAAGTATGTATGACATGTTAGATTTCTTACTTCATAGTATAAAAACAGTATTGTAAGAAAAAGTAAATAAACTTAGAGCAAAGATAGTTCAAAATATGAAATAAACCAGAAATATTGGGAAAAAGGGGGCTTTTGAGTACACTGAGGTTCCCCGTTTCGTGACTTGAATCTAAATTTCTTTTCTGTGCCATCTAGAAATCACCAGAAGATGATGATATGGGGAGCAAAGCTCCTGAGCTAGTACTAGGATTGTTGGCTTGGTGGTAGCTGGCAATAGGTTTGGAGATGCATTGGTACATGTCAGTATACTTATAAAGAACTTCTAGAGTTTATTATGTGATTTTATAGTTGATTTAACTCCCCAATTATGTTTCCCTTAAGATACTAATATTTTTATTCCTCTCATTCACTTATTGAACACTTACTGTTTTGCTCAGTAACATGCTAGAAAATAGAGATTACAAGTGCTGCAAGATAAGTCAAAAAACATCTCCTGATTAAATAAGTGTTATGAGAGGAGGGATCATGTCTGTTTCATTTACTGTTGTATAATCGGTGTGAAGCAAATACCAAATAATTAATAAAAACTTCATGAATGAGTGTTCGTTGAGGGCTGTGGTGCAGCTGTGCTGCGTGATCTGGGTGCACCAGGAGTACAGATAGGCCGGCTCACTCAGCCCGATGCATAGGGGTCGGGGACTGCTTACACAGAGGATGAGTAGAACAGGTCTGAAGAGTGAACTGTAGTTAACCTGGTGGGAAACAAAGGAAAGAACAAAAAGAATGCGCAAAGGCGTCTGAAAGGGATGCCTGTAACCATAGAGGCCTCAGTGACTTCACTGTGGTTGGATCATTGTCAGGGTATGAGAAGTGAGGGGAGGATGGCGTTAGAAAGCCTGGCAGAGGCCAGATCATAACAGTTCTTATGTCTTGGTAATTTCATTCTATGAAATGAGAGTATTCATAGATTTTTTTTTAAAGCAGAGACCATGACAAGGTCATTTAGTTTTAAAAGTTGTAAATTGAAATCTTAGTCACTCAGTCATGTCTGACTCTGTTCGACCCCATGGACTATAGCCCGCTAGGCTCCTCTGTCCATGGAATTCTCCAGGCCAGAATACTGGAGTGGGTTGCCATTCCCTTCTCCAGGGAATCTGACCGACCCAGGGATTGAACCCAGGTCTCCTGCATTGCAGGCAGACTCTTTACTGACTGAGCCACCAGGGAAGCCCTTTTTAAAGGTTAGGTCTGGTTTAGAAGTTAGCATTTTATTAAGTTACATTCTCTAGGCTGTACAGTTCAAATGATCATAGCCAGATTTTTTGGCAGCCAATACATTTCAGTTAAAACTGCATGACAAACAGGATATACAGACATACATCTGGAAACTTAAAAACCTACCTCTGTAAATCCCACAGGTCAAAACTGAAGTGGTAATGCAAGTCAGAAAACACCTGGAACTAAACAATAAAGAAAATTAGGACGTATTAAACTTGTGTGACATGTTGAAGGTTTACATTCAGTTCCGTTCAATTCAGTCACTCAGTCGTGTCCGACTGTTTGGAACCCCATGGACTGCAGCACACCAGGCCTCCCTGTCCATCACCAGCTCCTGGAGTTCACTCACACTCATGTCCATTGAGGTGGTAATATCATCCAACCATCTCATCCTCTGATGTCCCCTTCTCCTCCCACCTTCAGTCTTTCCCACCATCAGGGTCTTTTCAGATGAGTCAGTTCTTCACATCAGGTGGCCAAAGTATTGGAGTTTCAGCTTTAGCATCAGTCCTTCCAGTGAACATTCTGGACTGATTTCCTTTAGGATTGACTGGTTTAATCTTGCGGTCCAAGGGACTCTCAAGAGTCTTCTCCAACACCACAGTTCAAACGCATCAGTTCTTTGGCGCTCAGCTTTCTTTATAGTCCAACTCGTACATCCATACATGACCACTGGAAAAACCATAGCTTTGACTAGACAGACCTTCAGCCACTGTTTCCCCATCTATTTGCCGTGAAGTGATGGGACCAGATGCCATGATCTTAGTTCTCTGAATGTTAAGCTTTAAGCCAACTTTTTCACTGTACTCTTTCACTTTCATCAAGAGATTCTTTAGTTCTTCTTTGCTTTCTGCCATAAGGGTGGTGTCATCTGCATACCTGAGGTTATTGATGTTTCTCCCGGCAATCTTGATTCCAGGTTGTGCTTCTTCCAGCCCGGCATTTCTCATGATGTACTCTGCATATAAGTTAAATAAGCAAGGTCACAATATACAGCCTTGACGTACTCTTTTCCCAATTTGGAACCAGTCTGTTGTTCCATGTCCAATTCTAACTATTGCTTCCTGACTGGCATACAGATTTCTCAAGAGGCAGGTCAGGTGGTCTGGTATTCCCATCTCTTTAAGAATTTTCTACAGTTTGTTGTGATCCACACAAAAGCTTTGGCATAGTCAGTAAAGCAGAAGTAGATGTATTAAAAGATTAAAATATTAATAAAGTAAGCCCCTAATTTAAACTAGGAAAAGAACGGCAATATAAACTGAAGTGAAGTCAAGTAGATAATAAAGATAAAAGCTAATACTTGTAGAACATTTGTTACATGTACCAAGCACCATTCCATGTGCCTTACAAGGATTATCTCGTTTATAACAACACTGTGAGGTGTAGGCACTGTTATTATTCCCACTTTACAGATGAGAAAACTGAGGCTTCCAGCTAATGAGTGATAGAAGTAGGTTTGAAATTAATGGGGAAAAGACTTTTTATGATACGATAGAGAGAATTAACATAGCTAAAAGTTGGTTTCTTAAAAAGACTAATAAAATGGACAAACCATTTGAATGACAGATCAAGTAAAACCCAGGAAGCACAAGTAGTATTGGGAATGGAAAGGAGGACCTACCTTCAGATATAAAAGAGATTTTTTAAAAATAAGAGATACCTTGAATAGCTTTAGGCCTAAACATTTTACAATATTTTTTCTTTTTTTCATTTTACAATTTAAATAAAACAGCAGTTTAAAAAATGTTACTTAATAAAATTGATTGTGGCTAAACAAGAAACCTAGATATTTCTTTTATTATTAGAGAATTTTAATTTGTAGTGAAAGATCTGCCTCCTCCCATACACTCACTGATAAGCCCATGGCTCAGATAATTTTAAAGGTGAGTTCTGTCAAACTATTCATGTAGTTGATATGTCCAGATTTACACAGACTATTTAAGAGAATAGCAAAGTAAGGTTCCTCAGCTTATTCTATGTGAGTAGTATAATCTTGATACTAAAAGTAGGCATGGATAATATGAGAAAATAATTATAGGTCAGTCTTTCTTAGGAACATGGATATAAAACCTAACAAAATGTTAGCAAAACAAATCCAGTGGTGTTATTGAAACATGATCATGTCTAAAATACTGCAATACAATTCTGATACAGCTTACCTGCTGTTACGTGTTGGACTCTACAGATTTAAGGGCACAGTCCCCAACAAAACTATGCTCACTTGAGATGCCAGTCACAAGTTTGGGTGTCCCCAGGCTACTCATACTTCTGACTAACTGGCTGCAAATCCAGGAGGATTCCCATGACCACCCTCCCACCCCCACCCCTGCCCCTGCAATTTGACAGTTCATTTATATGACTCACAGAACTTAATATTATAAAGATACAAATTGGGACCAGCCAAATGAAAGAGACACACAAAGTGAGGTTGGGGAGGGTTCCAGATGTGGAGCTCACACGCCCATTTCCCCTGGAATCAGGGTATGTCGTCCTGGCTGTGTGTCAATAGGTCACTAGCCAGGAAGGTTATCTGAGCCATGGTGTGCTGTTCTTATCGAAGTTTCATTAGATAGCCATGATTGAACAATTGGCCACATGATTGAACTCAATCTTTAGCCCTATCCAAACTCCCTGAAGATTGGACTGGCGCAAAGTCCCAACCCTCTAATCATATCACTGGTCATTTTGGTGACCAGCCCCCATCCTGAGTCATTCATTAGCATAAACTCAAGTGTGATCCATGAGGCTTGTAAATAACCAAGACAGTCCTGTTACCCAGGAACCAGGCACAGAGACCAGACAATTATTATTTAATAATGACAAAACAGAGTTTGTCCCAGAAATCCAAGAATGTTAGTGTGTTAATTATTATTGCTGCATGACAATTCATCCTAAAACCTAGACACTTGAGGCAATGAAAGCTTAAATTAACTTACAGGAATTCAGGAGCAATTTACTGGGTGGTTTTGGTTCAGGATATTTTGTGAAACTGTAGTTATGTCAGCAGGGGCTGCTTTCATCTGAAAGCTTGACTGGAGGAGAATCCACTTCAAAGATGGCACATTCTCTTGGCAGTAGGCAGGAGCCTCTCTTCCTCACTGCATGAGCCTCTCTACAGATTGTTTGAATATCTTTGCACAATGGCATCTGCCTTTCCCCAGAATAAATGGTCCCAAGAAGGAGAGCAAGGAGAGAGCTGCATTGCCTTTCGAGACTTAGTCTCAGAAGTCATGCTTTGTCACTTTGACTTTATTCTGTTTGTTAGTAGGGAGTCACTCAGTCCAGTCCACTTTAGAAGTAATTAGATTCCATCTCTTGAAAAGAGGAATATGAATGAAGTTGTGAATCCCAGAACTACCATAGATGGGTTACTCTTTAAGAGAGCTCTTAATATGGATTATTGCTAATTAATTTATGCATTAGCACATTGAAGGAGGAAGCCACTGTGATAATATCATTGGGTGGAGAAAAAACTCTTGATTAAATTCAGCCCCATTTATGATGAAAACTCCTAGCAAATAAAGAATAAAAGGGGACTGTAATGTGAGAAAGAATATGATTAAATTTATGATTAATTTAGGAAGAATTGATATACATGATCTTGAGGTTTTCTGTGTATCATGTGGTGTATTTTTCCATGTGTTAAGTTTATTCTCCATCCTTCAGCACTATTTTAAAATTGTTCTTAAATGCCATTTGAAAGTACAAAATGGAAAAGTTCAAAATCCCAGAGGGGACTACCAAAATATCTGCCTAACTACCATTAGACCCAGAATCCCACTTCAAGAAATCTGTCCTTCAGAATTATTTACCCAAACAACAATAACAAAAGCATCTATTCCGGTTTATTTATTGCAGCGTTTATTATATCAAAACATGGGGACAGCCTAAATGTCCATCAGTGTGAGAAAGGTTAAGTACAGCTATAAAATATTCATAAAGTGGAACACTGTGCAACAGTGAAAGTGAATTAAAAAGAACTGTGTGTGGCTGTGATGGGAACCACGATGTTGAGTGAAAAATAAGCAAAATATTAAAATACACACAGTCATGGAATGATACAATTTTTATACATCTATAGCAAATTTAACAGTATGTAAAACAGTATTGCTTGGGACATATAGCACGTAAAGTATAAAGGTATATAAAGTCAGCTCTGTTAGATACCACAGTCAGAATAGCGGTTCCCTCCCTCAGTTCCAGAGAAGGCGTGCAGCCTCAGTGATGCTTGCCCCGCTTGACTCAGCACCTATTAGGTGATGTCTTTAAGGCACGGTATTCAGTGAGTGTAGTTCATAGACTCATAGGATATGAGAGATAGAAATCGTCATGGTATTAGGTATTTTAATAAATGAATTTAATAAAATAAAATGGTTATTTTATTTCAGATGAGGAAACTAAGGTCTAGAGAGGGAAGTGAGTTGTCCAAGATCAACTAACCAATTAGACAGAATTTGCAACTGAATCCTAGGTCTCCTGACTCTTAAAGACTATGTTCCTTACAATCCTTTCTTTAATAAAAGCGTAAGTTGATAAGTAGTTAAACTAGATACCTTAGAGCTGAAAGAAAGATACTAGAAGGGAAAAAAGGGCACATTAATGTCAAGTCTGCCCCAGAACTCCTTTGTAAAAACATTCTAAACTAGCACATTTTAACCTAAAAAATGTTCTGACAGTGTAAAGGGAGATGTTTCATCTAAAAGGCGGAAAACTTCCTAGATTTCCAAGCGTTTGGCAATAATACGCCCAAATTTGTAATCTTGAGTGTTGTTTCTTAGACCTATAGGTTTGCAAGGTTTCGTTTCCTGTAGTTTGTGGTTCATGCTTGTCAGGGAAGAATTGTTAGCAACCTGATTTTAACACCTTCTAGTCTTATTCGAGGCCTTTGGTGAGTTTCAATTTAATATAAATATTACCTTTGAACTCTTCCTCTGTCTGCTGTAAGTGCAGATCGTGTCTCTGCAGTTGAGTGTAGATGATGCTTTGAAGTTCCCTTCATCAGACCACATTGTTTGTTCCCAAAAAAGGACTGTATTTTCTTTTTGTCTGTGGTTATTTCCGCAATTATTTAACTTGCTAAAACTATGGGGTATTGTCAGATTATAACCCAAGCCATTGTTTGCCTTAAGCAGTATTTTAGATCTTGGAAAAACAGTGTTTACTTAAACACGTCTTTCTTAAGACCTTTTAATTTGTATCTTAAACTTGAGTATATCCACCGAAAACAGTGGGAAAAAATTGTGTTTGTTTTTTTTTTACTGGATCTTGACACAAGTCAGGACTCAAAGTGAACCAAAGGAAGTGGTGTGGTTTTTGTATCATTTCAGTTGTGTTGAGATAAGGAAATGGAATAGTTTATCCACAGCGAAGCCCTTATGGGAAAGTCTCATTTGTATATGAAAGTAAAAGGAATTGGCATAACGTTTTAATTCCTTCTGTTGTACTCAGTCATTCCCTCAGCAAATATTTATTTAGTACCAACTATGTGCCAAGCACTGTTCTAGTTGCTAGAAATACAGAGTGAAAAAGTAGAATTATACCCCTGCCCTTACAGAGTGTACATTCTGGAGCAGGTGGCAGGCAATGAAACAAATAATAAATTATATATTAAATTACAGGGTGACAAGTGCTAAAGAGAAAAATATCAGGGATGGAATATGGGAATGCCAGGGATGCAGATGGTATTACAGTTTTAAATAGGATGAGCAGGAACACTAAATAAGAAAGGGATATTGAGTAAGCACTTAGAAGAGGTCAGGTAGCAAGTCATACAGGTAGATGTCTTGGGGAGGATGTAACAGGGAGAGGACCTTGCTAGTGCAAAGCAGGACGTGTTTGAAGAACCAGGAGGTCCTTGCTGCTGAAGTAGAGGAGTTGGAGTCTTACTGGCCGTTGTAGACATCAGCTTTTACTCTTGAGTAAGTTGGGAAACCATTGGGAGGTATGAAAAGGAGAGTGATGTGATCTAATATGCTTTCTATCACCACTTTGGCTGCTGTGTTGAGAATATACTGTGCATGGATATGGGTTGAAGCAGGGAGTCCAGTTCTAGGAGGCTTTTTCAGTAATCTAGGCAAAAGGTGTTAGCGGCATGGACCAGAGAGATAACAGTGGATATCATGAGGAGTGCATAGATTCTTGATATATTTTGAAGGAAGAACCAATGGGATTTGTTGACCTCATGGATTGTGGAGTATGAGAAGGAAGAAGGGAGTTGTTAAGAATGACTCCAAGGTTTTAGGTCTGGGAAACTAGAAGTAGAGAAGCTGTTGTGTTGGGAAAGACTGAGGGTCTAGCAGACTTGGGGGATAAAAGGAGAAAGACCAGAGCAATAAATTATACAGCTGCTAATTATATTAAGTAAATTTGTATGCTGTTTGAGCTATCTCTTGAAAGTAATTCTACCTTGTACCAGTCTCTCTTTTTTTGGCATATGTGTTATCCAGTATCTTTTCTGAGATATTTGGCTTAAAATACTACTTTTATACTGACCTAACTCAGAATATTCAAGTATACTTTCTCCTTTAATCTTCTGTTATAACAGAAAAACTGACTCTCTCTGACCTAAAAAATAGAGAGAATTTATTGGCTGTTAACTGAAAAGTCCCTGAGTAATTCAGACATCAGGCAGAGTTGCTTAGGCAGCTCATTGGTAGCTCCGAGGACCTGGCTGCTTTCAGTCTCCTGGCTCTACGTCTGGTTTCCCTTCAGGTCCCGACATACTGCCAGAAGTTGCAGTTTTCTTATTCATATTCAATCTGAAAGAAAGACTTTGTCTCTACAGGCCCCCTTAGACACCATGTAAGAACAGTTTACCACTGAACTTTTCATTGTGGCATAGAAATTAGAAAATGCTAATTGACTTGGCCTAGGATGGGGCCTCTACTCCTGGAGCTTCAGGGAAACCCTATATACACGGCATTTTTGAAAGCTGTAGGTAGAGAAAAAAGTGGAGGAAAACGCTTGATTTTTAAATTCCTTTTGCATTGTCCAGTCTCTCTGGTTAGCACAGCAAGAATATGATTGTTTTGGTAAAGTGGTCGAATGAGAAGAAAAAAAAGTAAAGCAAAAATAAAGTTGCATTCAGACCTTAGTTTAAGATAATTTTGCTTGTAAGAGGCTTAAAACTATTGCTTTTTGAACATCTAGAACCTCAGAGGAGCCTTCAGATAATGATGGAATCTGGGAAATTCCCTGGCAGTCCAGTAGTTGGAATTCTGCACTTCTCACCTGCCTAGGGCAGGTTCAGTCCCTGGTCAGGGAACTAAAGTCCTGGAAGCCTTGCAGTGCTCCCCCCCAACCCCCCACCCAAGAAAAAAGGAATCTGATCGGCCGTTCTAGTAGAATAGGTGTTTGTTTCTCAACAAGGAGAGCCCTGCTGGCCTCTGGCTGAGACAGTCCTCTGCTTGAGGGACTGTCCTCGCTCAGCACGCTGCATTTTCTGCTTTGGCCTCTGGTTACTGTGTGTCCTGTCATGCCCCAGTTATTGGTCCAACCAAAAGTCACCTGTGTATTTCCAGGTTTTCGTAGGGAGGTACAAAATTGAAAAAACTTGTGACTTTCTGGGAAAGTGTTTCATATGGAGAGCATAAAAACAGATATACTTTGATTTGGTTTCCTGAGTGAGATATGGGTTTGCTCTTTGTTATTCTTGAAGTTCTGCTTTCATTTTTTTTCTCCCTAGTTCTAGAGATTAGATATATTCTCCTTAAAAATTGATTTAGCATTTGAATTAAACTTTTTTGGCCACAGGGTTTTACTAAGTTAATTACAAAAGTTTTTAAATTAAACGTAATGTTGCTAAGGAGAAGAGAAATCTGTTTTGATTGCCAAATTCAAGCATTTTGACTTGGGTCACATTGGTTAGAATAGAAGGACCAACCAGTCTTGAATAAATTTCTAACTTTAATAGGTTAAAATTATTTATGGTCAGAAAAATGAAATGCACTGAGTCTGGAAGAACTTATTCCTAAAGTCAGAATATCTTAGAATACTCTCTGAATATCTGTTAAAGCTCACTTTATAAGCACTTAAGAAATGTTAGACATCTTTGACGAAATGAAGTATATAAAAATATCTATGTGGTATGTGTGGATATAGTCAGTCACTTGCTCTCTGAGATCTGTTTTCTGAAAATAGTTGTATCAATCAGGGCCCAGTCAAGAAGGTTGAAACCACACTGGTTATTTTAACAGAGAGAATTTGGTGTAAGGAATTAACTACACAGGTACTGGAGGATTGAAAAGCCAAAGGAACATTGGAATTAAAACAGAAATACTAATTTTGGGAAACAAATACACCCCTAAAGGTTGAGGTTTCAGAACCTAAAAGCTTGGAGAAAAACTGCCCTCGTGGAGTCCTGAGCCAGTCCTCCATGAAGGGAGCTCAGAGCCCAGCTGCGCTGGCCCCAAGGACCTGCTCTGGGGTCTTGAAGCACCGGCTCTCGGACCCTGGTGTGTGGGCTCATCTGGATCTGAGCAGGGCCCACAAGGCTGATTCCGGCAATATAGAAGGAAGCTGAAAACTGAATCTGCTGCTGCAACCACGGCAGAGGGTATCGTTCAGGTAACTGACCGGAACAACAAACAAAATCAGGAAGATGGAAGTTCCTTCTTCCTTCCTCCAGCCTTCTCTAGTTCCCCTTGGAGCCAGCTGGTAAAAGACTTGTTGTCCGGTAAAAAACTTGTCCCAGGTCAGCATAGCAGTGGTTAGGTTGTTTGGTCGTTTATTTTTTTGGAGGGGGGGGGGGTGTTATTTTGTTGTTGCTGAAAAGCAACAGTGTAAGGAGTGCAGTGTAGTTTTTTTTTTTCCCCCTCAGTATCTATCACTGTTGACTGAGTGGAATTTGGACCTTCTCAGCAGCAGACTTGCCACTTACTGGTTTTGTGAACTTGAGCAAGTGTCTTAATTTTGCTGAGCGTCACTCTCTTCTGTGATGATGAAATAAAATCTTACGTGTGTCGATCTTACATGGCTCAGTAGAAAATCGCTCCCTGTTTCCCTTTGGATGTACTTGTGCTCAGTCGCTCAGTCGTGGCCCACTCTTTGCAACCCTGTGGCCTGTAGCCCGCCAGGCTCCAGGCTCCTTTGTCCATGGGGATTCTCCAGGCAAGAATCCTGGAGTGGGTTGCCATGCCCTCCTCCAGGGGATCTTCCTGACCCAGGGATTGAACTGCAGGTCTCCTGAATTGCAGGTGGATTCTTTGCCGACTGAGCCACCGGGTTTGATGTACTCACTTGTGTGCTTACTGGATAAAACACTGCCCTTGGGAATAAAAGACCTGAGTTTGTAGTTTTTCCTTCAGGTTACTAACTGTGTAGAATTCAGCAAGTCACTTTAGCTTCTTGAACTTGTCTTCTCTTTAAAAGTAGGAATAATTTTACTTACTACAAGGGTCATCTATATATGGTGTGAAAGTGAAGTCGCTCAGTCGTGTCTGAGTCTTTGAGACCCCATGGACTGTAACCTACCAGGCTCCTCCATCCATAGGATTTTCCGGGCAAGAATACTAGAATGGGTTGCTGTTTCCTTCTCCAGGAAATTTTCTTGACCCAGGGATTGAACCTGGGTCTCCCGCATTGTAGGCAGACACTTTACCATCTGAGCCACCAGGGAAGCCCAAATGGTGTAATGTATGTAAAACTCGCACATTATAAAAATGGTGATATGCTAACGATATAAAGTTGCCACTAAATACTATATATGAGTTTCTCTCATTTAATTGACATGAAAGACTTAGATCTATCTTATGCTCTACCTTGAACCAGTCACTAACCACGTAACGCTGATTTTATCTCTGTAAAAATACTGTGCGGAAACTAACGCAGTGTTGTGTGCCGTTGCCCATAATACAGCTGCGTGCGTGCATGCTGTCACTTCCGTCTGGTCCGACTCTTTGCCACCATATGGACCATAGCCTGCCGGGCTCCTCTGTCCATGGAATTTTCCAGGCATCAGTACTAGAGTGAGTTGCCCATACCCTGCTTCAGGGGATCTTTCCAACCCAGGGATTGAACCTGTGGCTTCTGCATTGCAGGCGGATTCTTCACCACTGAGCCACTGGGAAAGTCCTGTTGGGGTGACCAGATTCGGATCCCTCTGAGGCATTTCTGCAACCACTCTACCTGTTTTGTTGCTGTTTATTTCTTTGTCATTTGTGCTTGTTCTAGAGGAGACACAGAAGAATAACACCCAGACCCCTTCAGTTAACTGCTGGCATCAAGAATCTCTTCTGACCACTGATGTACCAATGGGTAGACAGCATAAACTAGTTCTAATTACTTGTGAGGTTTTTTTGTTTAATATGATTAAACAAACAAACTTTGAAGAAATGGTATTTTAAAAATAGATTGTCTCCTGTTTTTTAAAATACTTCATAAACCAAGAAGCATTTATTTGTATATCTAATATTGAGGCCCCTCAGTTCAGTTCAGTTCAGTCACTCAGTCGTGTCCGACACTTTGCAACCCCATGAATCGCAGCATGCCAGGCCTCACTGTCCATCACCAACTCCTGAAGTTTACTCAGACTCACGTGTATTGAGTCAGTGATGCCATCCAGCCATCTAATCCTCTGTCGTCCCCTTCTCCTCCTGCCCCTAATCCGTCCCAGCGTCAGTCTTTTCCAATGAGTCAACTCTTTGCATGAGGTGGCCAAAGTACTGGAGTTTCAGCTTTAGCATCATTCCTTCCAAAGAAATCCCAGGGCCGATCTCCTTCAAAATGGACTGGTTGGATCTCCTTGCAGTCCAAGGGACTCTCAAGAGTCTTCTCCAACACCACAGGTCAAAAGCATCAATTCTTCAGCACTCAGCTTTCTTCACAGTCCAACTCTCACATCCATACATGACTACAGGAAAAACCATATCCTTGACTAGACGAACCTTTGTTGGCAAAGTAATGTCTCTGCTTTTGAATATGCTGTCTAGGTTGGTCATAACTTTCCTTCCAAGGAGTAAGTGTCTTTCAATGTCATGGCTGCAGTCACCATCTGCAGTGATTTTGGAGCCCCAAAAAATAAAGTCTGACACTGTTTCCACTCTTTCCCCATCTATTTCCCATGAAGTGATGGGACCAGATGCCATGATCTTTGTTTTCTGAATGTTGAGCTTTAAGCTAACTTTTTCACTCTCCTCTTTCACTCTCATCAAGAGGCTCTTTAGTTCCTCTTCACTTTCTGCCATAAGGGTGTCGTCTGCATGTCTGAGGTTAGTGAGGGATACACATCCTCTAAGCACATCAACTATGATAATGCCACACTAGTTTGTCTTGCATCTCTGTTCCAGGAAGAATTTTACTTGTGTTGGGGAGAACAGTTTCTTGGCACAGAAAGAAAGTAAAAGATTTTGAATGAAGAGAGGGTAATTGAGCAGAAAAACAAAGGTTTAAATATGTTAAATTTACTTTGAATAAATAATTGAACATTGGGAAAAGGGAAGGTCTAGTGAGAAGGTAGTTTCAGAGGTGTTGATAAAATTGGTGACCTCAGGGTGGATGGAGACACAACAATTAGAAATGTGTTTATAAAGTGGGACTCTCCTAATCCTACTGTAGGTCAGAAGTTAGCTCTATGGTTGGTTCTCTTTGCTTCTTTTTCAGACTTCCCAAAAGACCTCATTATAAATGTCTTACCCATCACAAGTTTTCACAGCATGGACTCTAAGGCAGGCTTTTTGATGAGATGCCTGTGTATTACCACAGATAACTCACATAACTTTATTTAAGCATGTTATTTTGTTAAGGTTTTGTGTTTAAATATGAGTGACTGTTTTTTACACTAATATAAAAATAACCTGAGTAGTGTTGCTCCATTTGTATATGTATTTATTAGTTTAGGGATTGATGGGGTGGAAGTTGGAAACGTGAAAAGATGGATGAGTTGCTTGTTAAGGGAAAAGACAATATTCTTATGCTAATCCAAGCTCTGGATCAGGAGCAAAGCAGCCATGCAAACAATGGCTGTGGAGCCAGAAAGTCTGCAGTGAGTCTAGTCCTTCTCAGAAAGCTTGTCAGACCAGGCGCCTGGAGCTGCCCAGGGGGAGGGACCCCTGGAAGGGAGAGTTTTCTCCTTACTACTTTATGGAGTTGGCAGTTGGCCAGCTTGTTGAAAATTCCCAAACCTCACTACTAGAAAGTAAAAATTAAGGGTGGAGGGCTTAACGGGAAGCGGAAAGAATGACTTTAGTCTGTTTTTTCAGCTGACTTTGGCCTTTTCCTGTTTTTTTTTTAATCCTGATAGAACTATTGGTTTAGCTTTCTTGCTATTTGCGAAGCTTTAATTTTTTTTAATTTAAGAATAATTTATATTTTATTGAGTAATGTTGTCATAGTCTTATTTTCCTGAAGAAGAAGCCACCAATCTATGTATACAGGAAAGGAAAGTAAATCTATTTAGATTCCTATTTGGGCTAACTAATAATAGCTTTTAAACACCAGCATCATTTAAAAATTTTGATCATGTGGCATTTCAAATGTCATTTCCTTATATTCTTAACATTGTATGATCAGATATGTTTAATTTTAATATAAAAATTCCAATGAACTATTCTAGGAATTTAAGAATACTTTTATTTTCAGGTATTAGGATTATAAAATACTAAGTTTCAGGAATGGTTGCAAAATAAGTTTACTATTTTTGTTATGATTATAGAAAAAGTTGATCAAATCAGATCAGTCGCTCAGTCGTGTCTGACTCCTTGCGACCCCATGAATCGCAGCACGCCAGGCCTCCCTGTCCATCACCAACTCCCGGAGTTCACGGAGACTCACGTCCATCGAGTCAGTGATGCCATCCATCCATCTCATCCTCTGTCGTCCCCTTCTCCTCCTGCCCCCAATCCCTCCCAGCATCAGTCTTTTCCAATGAGTCAAATATGCTGGGACAAATAAAGGGAAAGTCATCAGTATTTTTATTATTAATTACAACGGTAACAACTGACATGTATTTACTGAATGCTTAATCCTTAGATCCAAGGCGCTAACTCATTTGGGTTAGTAATACTGTTCCCATTTTGTGCCTGAGGAAACTGAGACCTAGATAGCTTGAATAACTTCCCCCAAAATTACATAGCAAATAAATAGTGGAGCTGATTTTTGAAACCAATAGACAGACATCAGAATTTACTTTCTTCAGTTTGCCAGGATATTATGTGAATTAAGTGCCTTTATATAGAACACAAAACTAATGTTATCTTTATGGACTCCATAGTTTAAAAAGGCAGATGTAACAGTGTATAGTGTGGAACTAGGGACAGTTTTTTCCCCCACAAAAAATAAACCTTACTTGCTGAGGTCATTTAAATATAAAGAACATATTTTTGATTACTCCTTTGAAAGAAAGATGTTAGAATATTATCCAGTTGGTTCTTTGGGCGTTGTGACTGTTTATGTTATACCTTTTTTTTTTTTTTGGTTGCACCATGAGGCTTGTGGGATCTTAGTTCCCTGACCGGGACCCAGCCCAGGCCCTTGGCAGGTAAAGCACAGAGCCGTGACCGCTGGCCTGTGAGGGAACTCCCTATTTATGTTATGCTTTTATTGTTATACTCTGACTCAACTACGCTTTTCAGACGTGTGCCTTTTGGTTGACTGTGCAATAACTTACAGTGATCAGGCTTTTATTATTTCAACAAATTTCTCAGAATGACTGTATTATAGCAATGAATGTTATCTACTGCTGCCCAGCAAATTACCAAAAATCTTAGTAGCTTAAAACATCCAACATTTATCATCATTTCATACATTTTCTAACCATTAGGAGTCTACCAAAGGCTTACTTGGATGGCTCTAGTTTAAGGTCTCATAAATTGTAGTTAAGATATCTGTGAAGCTGCAGTTACTGGAAAGCTTCCCTGGCACTGACCGATCCACCGCCAAGGTGGCTCACTCACATAGTTGTTGGCTTGCTTGCGTGCTAAGTCGCTTCAGTCGTGTCCGACCCTGTGCGACCCCATAGACGGCAGCCCACCAGGCTCCCCCGTCCCTGGGATTCTCCAGGCAAGAACACTGGAGTGGGTTGCCATTTCCTTCTCCAATGCATGCAAGTGAAAAGTGAAAGTGAGTCCGACTCTTGGCGACCCCACGGACTGCAGCCCACCAGGCTCCTCCGTTCATGGGATTTTCCAGGCAAGAGGACTGGAGTGGGGTGCCATTGAGGCCCCAGTTCTTTGCCACAGGGACCTCTCCATAAGGCTGTGTGGGTGTCCTTACTACATGGCAGCTAGCTTCTTCCCTCAGAGTATTCCAAGAGTGAGTAGGGAGGAATCTGAAATGCCTTTTATGATCTAGTTTCAGAAGACAAAATCTGTTGTTTCCATTGTATTTTAGTTTGCTAGAAATGAGTCTTTAAGCCCACTGGGAATTCAAGAGAGGGAATTAGGCTTCATCTTTTGAAGACAGTGTCAGAGCGTTTGTGGATCACCATGGTTGTCTTTTGGTAGATTAGTGGGGTTTTTTTAACTGAAAAATAACACTTATGAATAGTAGTTTATATCCCAGCTGTGGGAATACACACTACATTAATACTGTACATGACAGAGCCTGGATCATGAATTTATTTTATTGGTGAATGCCAAATAAATATATGTGATGTTAATGCTTTTATTAATACAGTTTTTGAATGAACATTGGTGTTCTGGCACTGTTTTCTCTTTCCATTCTTAGAAGGCTGTCTCATACAGGACCATAGCTTTAAATATCTCTATGTTGTTGACACAACAGATTTATATCTTCCGTCTCAGAAGTTTCCTTTAGGTTTCAGAACCAGATGCCCATTAGACATTCCCTTTGAGTAGTTTCAAATGTCTACAGTGAACCATTGATCCCTCCTTCCCACTCCTTTCAAAGTCCGTTTGCCCCCATTTCAGTAATTGCTTGTGCCAGAAACGTGGGGTGTTTGTTTTTTTTTTTGACTCCTAACTCTCCCTTACCCCCATGTCTAATCCATTACCAAGGCCTCCTGAGTCTGTTGTGAAGTGTGTCTTGAATCCGTCCACGGTAGCACTCCTGCCATAACCCTAACCACCATTGTCCCTCTCCTAAACTGCTACAGTATCTTCTTAGTGGCCTGTTTGATTCTCCTCTTGTTCTCTCCAGTCCATTGCATGGAAACCAGATAACTACGTTCCCATCCCCCTTACGTTTCAGTCCCAGATTCACACATGGTCTTGCCTGACCTGGTCCTTGACTTTTCTGCCTCTTCAGCCTCAGCGTTGACCATATTACCCCTCTTTCCCAACATTTCAGAATCATTGTTCTTCTTGGCCTCAATAATCTTTGTGCAGGCTGTTCTGCTGCCTCCAATCCCCTCTCCCCAGCCTTGTTGCTTTACCTGAGTAAATAATTCTTTTATTCATCAGATCACACCTGAAATGTCACTTTTCAACATTGCTTCCCTTGACCTGTCTATCCTCTAGGACCTGGCACTTTTCTTTCTTTGCACTTTCCTCAAATTGTGATTATGTGTCATTTGTATTGTCTTGTTTGATGTTTTAATTGTCTTATTGATTGTGAGCTCCATGAAGTTTCCATCTGTTTTGCTCTGTCACTATATTACTGTTATATACAGGATCGTGTATATAACAGGCTCTTAATAAACGTTTGGGAAGTAAATTAATATTCATTGGCAAGAACGCTGTTCACTCAGGACTTAAGAGTTGGAAGGAATCTGATGAATCATTTAATTGGTCTAGTCTTGTTTCCATCATTCCTGTCATGTCCTTGACAGAGGTGCATTCATACTTTATTCCTTTGATATTCTGTGAGCAAAGGTCGCTGGTCCTTTCCATTGTATCTCAAGTGTAGTCATTTCTCTGTCCTTTGCATTCTTGTCATTTTCTAAAGTATTTAAGAGTCCTGACCAGGTGGAATAAAGTGAGATGGTTACTCCTTTTACTGTGGCAGCGTTCCTCTATCAGCGCTTGATTAGATTATCTTTTCTTAGCAGTTGGTCTTAAGCACTGATGCTTTTTGAGCTTGTAGTCAGCTAAAACCTAACATTTTTCTTTTAAAGATTAGGAGCTCTCTTTGTTAGATTACAATGAAGCTCTTGAAGCTGTTTTACCCTCAGCCCTCTCTTAGCTAACGCTGTTCTCCATGTAAGTTGTGGGAGAGTTTTTAGTATAAAAATGCCTCGCAGCTGGGATCGTCACGGTGGCACCTGCCACTCCCTGTGCAGGGTTTGCAAGTATGCCATAAACATGTTTGAGAAGAAACTTTTTTTAAGCACCTACTCTGTAGCAGGCTTTTCTAAATACTTTATGAAGTAATGTACATAAAATATCCAGGACGGCAACTTAGGGTAGCATTTAACACATGGACACCCACATTAGATATTGTTGATTAGAATGATGGCCCTACCTCTTACCAACTGTGTCATCTTTGATAAATTCCTTAAACTCCACGTGCCTTAGTTTCCTCATCTGTAAAATTATTATTGAAAATAACAAGCCTATCTTGTAAGATGGTTGTACTGGTTCTGTAAATTAATATATTCAAAGCATTCATAATAGTTCTGCTACTTAGAGGTGAATATATGTTAGGTATTACCTCATTTAGTTCTCAGAATAAATATTCTCAGAATACAATTCCAGTTTTACAAATGAGGTAACTCATCCAGAGAGGTGAGGTTACTTTTTTAAGGCAGTGCCAAGAGTGGTAGAGTTGCAGATGTTTGTGTGGAAGGAATCACACATGATCCCTTTGCTTTGAAAGGGACTGTACGTGTACAGATGCCTAGGGTCTCACTGACTGCAGAATGCCTTGCTGTACTTCTAATGAGACAAGACCACATATTCAGTAAATAAACATGAAGAAGCAGTGACACAGAAAGATGGAGTCAGTCACGTCAGTCAGTTTTTCTGGGCAAGACTCTGAGGTCCTTGAAGCAGAATCTGTCATATTTTTATTTGTAGCCCCTTGCATTAATGTGTAATACATACTCAGAAAACACTGTTGGTGAATAAGTGAGTAAATTAATAAATGTGTGAAGGTATAGGGAGAGAGTGAGAGCTACTAATAAGAGAGGCAGGAATGATGCCAGGGTTTTGGGCATGGGTGACTGGAGAGATGGCACCGCCATCCTCTGTGATAGCAGATGGAGGAGGAAGAGAAGAAGGCATGTCTAGAGGAATGGGAAGAAAAGTTAGTAAGTTTGATTTGGGCAGATGGAATGCAATCCTAGCCGAGTATTTAATAGACATATAGAATAAGGAAGAGATCAGGGTTGGAAATATACTGGAAAATTCCTTTGAATCTGAATCATGGAAGAGGTATCCCTAGAATCACAATCCCATAATTTGAAGAAGTGAGTTTTCTTAAAAATACTGTTAAAGTCATCATTATAGATGCTATTCTGTAATAATTTTAGACTTTACATCTTACTTTCTCAGCATTGTGTCGATGAAAAGCAGTTAAATGTCATAGTAGAGAAGTGAGAAATTGCAGAGATTTTAGAATAAACCATATATATAAAATGCAAAATATAAATGACATCTCACTCTAAACCTTATTTCCTCGATTCTCAAAGTGCCTTTGGAGAGCTAGTTAGAGTGAAAAATTATTAGCTAAAATAGAAATCTTGATTTATTTATGGGAGAGTTCATGCCAGGGTAATTATTTTACAAATAAAACCATTTTCACTTAGGAATAGTTCAGGTTTAAGTCAATAAAATCAGTTGCCTGGGCCAGTAGAATGAAGGAGAAATAGAATCATATTCATTTTTATACACACTAGCCTTTTTTTCTGTTAACTGTTTAACTATTTGATAATTGTCAAACCTTAATTGGAGAGGTTATGTTTCATGTCATCCATATTAAAAGCTCAGTTTTCTCCTAATGAAGTCAGATTTGAAATATTTTATGGAAATAATTTTATTTAAGGTATATGTGTATTGTTTTTCCTTTAATGATGAAACACACTGCATATTTAAATGTTTTTCTAGATAGACTTTCTCTTCTATCTATAGAATAAGTTATTAGAAGACTCAAAGTGTTTTATCACATCTACTAAGATTGAGAGATTATTAATTGTTTAGTGTTTTAAATTCAATTCTTCCTGCTTTATTCTTAATATATTTAGAAATTTTCTTAATGGTGTTAAACGTGTTTTATTTAGAGCAACTAGAAAAGACTATTGAGATTATTAGTGTTCTTATCTTTTTTTACCTAAGGTTGATTTAAGGTCAGGAGAAGTGGCAACCTATTACTAAATTATTTAAGCTTTTGAATTATAGTGCCTTTTTTTTTTTATTTTAACAAAGATAGCTTTAATCTTTGAAAATGTACTCTATTGTTTAAAGATATGTTTGGGCATTTGTTTTCCTCTCTTAGTTTGTTAGAAATCTTCTAGAATTCAGTTATATTCATTTCCTTTTTAATATTTTTATCTTTCAGGAGTCAGGAAGAAAGCAGTGGAAGTTGGAGTCATTGTTACCTGATTGAGACTTTTTACAAGAAAATCTGATTGAATAAAAGTCTTTTAAATTAGTGACCATACAAGACCAGTTTTTAAAGGTAACACTGTACAGGAAACGTTAAAATTGAACAATGACTCAGCTATACATTTACATCAGGTTATTGGGAGCCTATCTGTTCGTCATTTCTCATGTTCAAGGTAAATTCATTTAAGCAATCTTATCTCTTTTGTTAGTCATTTATTTCTGTATATAAAAAAAAGACTCATTATTAGGACTGTTCTTTCAACTCATGTCCCATTTTGAACAGTTAGGCCCAGTATGCCAATAGCTTTTAAAAGTATAGAGGCAAAGGATAGACACATGCTAAGTAATTTTTGAACTTTACTATGACAAAAACATTTCCAAGTCTCTATAAAATCTCAGCCTCTTTGAACCTGTTCTGTTATCTGTAACATAGGCATTATGATATGCAACATCAGGTTTTAGGAGGATTAAATGAGGTAAAATATAAAGTAAAGTAGCTGACCTAGTGCCTGACACATAGGATAATAGATACTCAGGACTTGGTTTTAAAACTCCTCTCCTTTAAATTACAATAAGGAATAAGCAGGTTTTTTTAAAAAGCATTGTTGTTAAAAGAGTTTAAAAACATACATATTATGTCTATGTGCCAAATATTAAAATTGAGTACTCGAAAGTTTTGTTTATGACCAGTATTGTAATTCTACACTGTGCATTTACAGCATAGAACTCCCAGACAGGAAGTTATTGTGATGATTCTTGGGATCGAGTGGGCTAGATATTTCCACATGAGCTTTTTCCTGTGGTTTAATTAGGACAGTATTTTCAACTAAAGAAAGTGCTGTTTGACAAAATGGTTTTATAGAACGTACTGAACATCTTTGTTCTCTTAAGTTTGTCTTTAAAGATTTTTTCTTCATGTTTTGTTCACAGTGATGATATCTGCTGATAAGAATTATGATTAACAGCATAAACCTTTAAATTTCCATTTTAAAGAATGAATGTTATCATGAAATCTTAGCTTCTTTTGTATTTTGTCTTGGGTTTAGCTCCCTTATTTTTCCATGCCTGAATACGAGAGTGCTCTTGGAAAAGCTGCTTTTTTGTGTGAAACATTACATTATTTAATAAAACGTCTTTATTTTAATTCTGTTATTACATGCCTTGTTGATCAGTACCAATCAAAGCTGTCATAGTTTTAAGATGAGTTAAATTAATAGTAACATTAGTATAGCATTTGCTACCTTACTCCCAGGTAATCACTATTTGGTATTAAATTTTTTAAATCTCCACAGTATGATACAAAATTCTTATTCCCCATCTTAAGTTGTTACATAATAAGCTTTTTTTTTTTTTTTTTTTTGACCATGCCATGTGGCATGTGATACCTTAGTCTCCCAACCAGGGATCAGACCTGCTTACCCTGCAGTGGAAGCTTGGAATCTTCACTACTAGACTGCCAGGGAAGTCCCAATAAGCTTTTATTAGATGAAATAAATTGGATTTTAGTTAACAAATTTAAATCAAAAGTCTTAGCACTATATTTCTCTGAGGAAGAGCAAAATTTGTTACATTTCCTTTCAAAGAAGGTTAGTCTTTGATAACTATTATTTGCCTTCAAATAATAAGATTAAAATATTTGCTCTTACTGAAAAGAAGTAAAACCAATGTGCAAAAATTATTTCTTAGCAATTACTAAAGATTGCTAGAGTGGTGTTACATATATAACCTGTAGCTTCAGCCCACCCCCTGACTTAAAATTTTATGTTTTGTAAACACAGGACCTGTGGGTAGAAAGAAATTGGCATGTTCTAGGAACTGACACAGGTCTTTATGTCTGGGTGTGATAGACAGGAAGTGCTGTGAGTTGATGATGGAGACGTCCACAGGGTCCACATCCTGTGGGGTGTCGGTAGGCACGGTGAAGGAAGTTGAACTGTATTCTGAGTGTATATGAAGCCATTCAGCCGTTTTAAGCAGATGAGTGGTGAGATCAGATTTAGGTTTATAGGGTAACTCTGGCTGCTATGTAGGAGATGGACTGGATGGGCACATGCAGAAGTTGGGAGGTAAATGTCGAGATTCTTTTATTTTGGAAGTGACATAATGCACCCAGGAAATGGCAGTGGAGTTGGACCAAAGTGAGAAAAAGTGGGATACATTTTGAAGGTTGAGCCTGAGGAGGACCAGGTTTGAGGAGAAAAGTCAAGCATTCCGTTTTAGATGGGTTTGTTTTGAGATACTTAAGCAAGTCAAGGCTGAAGGGATAAAGCTAGAAACCATCAACCAAGGGGTATTTAAGCCCTGGGAAGAGGTGCTGTCACCCGGGGAGGGTGCGGAGAGGCTGTACTTGGTACCAGCACCTGTCCGTGGTGAAGTTTTGCAACTTCAAGGTGTAGCTCAGGTGTCTTTGCTCTTGACACCCTAGAATGAGTCTATGTTACTAGCGCCTTCGTCTACATAGCACCTTTGTGTTATATCGCACTCTGAACTGTATTTATGTGCTTATCCTCTCCACACACATACATCTTTGCCTTCTTCCAGGTTTCTCAAGAACCAGATCAGTTTCCAGCATTCAGTAACTTGCCTGCACGTAGTAGGCTCTAATTAGTTACTGTTTTGTTAATTAAATATTTGAGATAATATAAACCCCAGATGCAAATTATTGCAATTAAAGTATTTTTAGCTCTTAAATTCAGTGTTGCAGAAAGTTATATGTATTAACCATCATGTAACTGAATTTTCCAGGTATTGGTGATCTTTTGGTATAATTTTTTTGTTCTTAGTACTATCTTCATTTATTCACTTTTATATTTAAGCCCTTTATTATGCATTCATTTGATCTATATATAATCTCTTAATTGGAAATTATTATCATCATTTTTTATAGATAAAAGCCTGAAGTTGAGAGAGTAACTTATCAGTTGACATATTCAAGACTTGAACCTTTGACTTCTCACTGTTATTTCAGTATTATTTCTGCCATACTATACTGCTTTTTCTGTGTATCTCTAGATTTTTGAAAAAACCAGCTATGTGCACATACTATTTGCCATTTGGTCTCCATAGTTGCATCGATGCTTCCTGCTATAACTGTAATAGGATTGTAGAGCTGGTTAAGAGACCTCAGGTGTGCTGTAGTCCTGTGGTCTTACTGAAATGACGCCTGAAGTGACATGGGTTGTCTGTAATCACCCAGCTCAGTCAATGGTGCAGAGGTGTCGTAGACCAGACTCCAGGTTTCCTGTTTCATGCCCAGTGTATCTCTTCCCTTCTTGAAACTCTTCCCCCCGCCCCACCCCACACACACCCTTTTTTTTCTTTTGAAACATAAATGAAGTCTATGTTTTGTAGCGGTTTAAAGGATTAAGTGAGGATTATTAAAATTTAAGGCATGGAATCACTAAAGTTTATTTAGCAGCACATTCTTTTCTGGTTATTCATGGGTGTGTACGTTATTTTTTCTTTTTTCAGTAGTTCTCACCAGAATAGCTAAATTTTAAGTCAAGTTCACATTATGCCTTGAATCACTCATTTAACATTTATAATGAGACACGTACATAATTCTCTTAATATTTTATACCTGTTTGGCTCTACATTTTATTCTCTGGAGATCTGCCCCCACAAGGGGTAGCCTAGCTGATTTCACTTTTCAGAGGGAGGAATTACTAAAACGTTGCTTGAGTTCCCTTCTGCTTTCAGTCTGAAAGAATCAGTGCCAATATGCCAGTAAGTGTCATTTGCGGCTACGATACTCTAATGCGAGAACACAGTTCTGTGTCTGTGCTCTAACTACTGCCCTACAAGCAACCTTCAGTTTCGGGCAGCACAGTCTGGGTTTGAACCAATGACCTTGAGAATAAAAGTCACCAGATAATATGATTAGTCCCCAAACTCTCACAATTCCCTTACTTAAGCAATTAAAATCCAGAGCCAAATGCTTAGTAACTTCACTTTCACATAGAGGTACATACAAATAAAGGACTTAACTTTTTGTAAGCTGGTCACAAGTTTTGAACCAAAGTGTCTTTAAAAGGAACCATAATTTGTGAATTTTTTAATGATTGGAAATAATCTCACTGTTCTGAAATTGCTTTCCACTTTGTACCTTTCTTACAAGTTATGACCATTTTCTACCTTGTGCCACTCTTGTCTTTCACTATTGCAAAAATTGTGACGTAGTCATCTCCATATATCCCATGAGAGCTGAGATAGTTTTTCTGTGCGTTTTAGGCTGTTAATAAATGTAATCATATAAATAAGGTTTATTTTTAATTAAAAGCACACAACTACAATTAATGCAATTAAGAAAGCATAGAAACTTCTCCTAACTGAAAAATTGGAATAAAAGAATTAGATTTTCAGAAATGGTTCATTTACAGTGTCACATTTGAATGCAGGGCAGAACCTAGACAGCGTGCTCCATGGTACTGGGATGAAATCAGACTCCGATCCGAAAAAGTCAGAAAATGGAGTAACCTTAGCACCAGAGGACACCTTGCCTTTTTTAAAGTGCTATTGCTCAGGACACTGCCCAGATGATGCGATTAATAACACATGCATGTAAGTATTTTATGCTTCTTAAAGTTATAAGAATAGGGTTGCATTTAGTGCTATTTTAAGAATCATTTACTTTGTCTAAATTTTTTTCTCTAACTTTATATGGTATCTCTCCAAAGAGCCAGAAGCTTCTTGTTCTTTATATAGGAACATTTATTAAGTGATTGATGGTTATTTTCTTAGAGTAACATTGTAATATAGCTTTTAAAAGAGGTAAAAGGAATCTGGTATTTGTCTGTCATTTTAGGTTTATTTAGTGATCTTTTTATCGGAAAGTTCTTGATGCTCATTGTAGATAACTTAGAGATTATTAAAAAGAAACGTGAATTATTGAAAATTCACATAAACCTTGTAATTCTAAATTGTTGAAATATTTTGCAGGTCTACAAGAATGACATTGTGATAGTTAAATAATTTTATTTTCTTATAAGTGAACCCCCAGTCTAAATCTGCTTTATGTAACCACTTTAATTTTTCTACTTAATTTTATGTTAACTATTTAATATTTATATATGATCATCTAATTCTATTCCATATTCCTAGGGGACAATGAAGAATTAATTGTCTTACTAGTCAAAAAAAAAAAACCACCCTGAAGGACTCCATCAGTCAGTTATTTTCCTGTTACTAAGATAGAGTAATCAGTAACTTGTTTTGTACTTTCCTAATACTTTTATGCTCTTTGAATGTGAACAGATATATAGTCAAAAAGTATACATATGAAATCTTGAAATTGTATGATAGTTCACCGTGTCTTAGATTTGTTGTTTGTTCTCATAGTGGTTGACTTTACTGTAACAGACTGGTTGGTCTGTGTTAGGAGGTGTTCCCTATTATATTACCAAGTGACTTCCTGCCAGACTTCTTGTCTGTAGTTCATACTTGGTCCATGTGAGCTATTTGTTAGAGGCTTGGGTAACCCAGAGTAAAACTTAGTGATCAGTTTTAACAGAATTTCATCCTGTCACACTTAACATTTTCTCATTTCAGAAAATGAACAATTCTACGAGATTCTTTTAACTGTAACAGTACACTTACCGATGTGAATAGTAAGGAGGAACACAAAATAACCTTTTAGATATTTCTTCTGCTCATTAAAGCCTGAATGTATTAGGAGAAAATCTGGCATACTAATACCTAAGTAACATTTAATTTAATACAAATACATCTATATACATTTCTTGAAAATTCAGCTATTCAAAAGTTCTCCTTTTTTCCTTATCACATTAAATAAAAAGTGCCTCAGAATCTCTGTTAGTCAGATCTTCCCAAATATACTTTTCTTTGTCATCGAATCTATTTTTATGGTTCACCGAGAAGGTTTTTTTATTCATAATATTGTGTATAGTATGGGAATACAGAAAATCTTATGGATGAAAAGAGACGAAGTTATTTTTAAGTATATTTGTAAGCACTAAAGATTATCTACTTTATAAAGTTTTATAGTTTTTCTGTGATCACCTGACTGTGATTAGCAAAGAAAAGTTAAATAGTATTTCATATTTGGGGGGACTTGTTTAAAAGAAATCCTTTACTGCCTGACACTGGATTTTTATTTGACCTGTAGATTTTAGTTCAAATATAACAACTTTTATTTGCCTTAAAATGCATGTGGATTTGCCAGTAAATCACTCTGAATGTAATTCTTATTCAAAACTAAAAGCCATCATTAACTGGTCACATTCAAACTGAGATTTAATTAGTACCTTCCAATCTGAAGTTGATCTTTTGTCTTTTTGGCTTTTTTTCTTTTAGAACTAATGGGCATTGCTTTGCCATCATAGAAGAAGACGACCAGGGAGAAACCACATTAGCTTCAGGGTGTATGAAATATGAAGGATCTGATTTTCAGTGCAAGGTAATATCTAATTTGAGGCCTATGAAATTAAGAAGGGAGGGGCCACAGGAAAAACATTGACCCCTCAAGGAGAAGTGTGCCTGGTCTGCATGTTGCTGTGTGTTCTGGGAACAAATGTATTGGAGGAAGCTTAGCTCTTACTTCAGGCTATATGATTGTGTCAATTGAAATTACAGATTATTTTACTTTTTAAAAAAGTTTTAAATCATCTGTTTTTAAATTGTCAAACCTGTAAAAAAAAATAATGCTGTCACACTTATTTGTACATTATAAAATGGACTAGAAAGACTTCAAAATGACGAGTAATAACCTTTATAACTCCCCAAGATAACTTAGAAATGTTAAGCCCTTGTAAGATCTCAGTGGAGTTACTCCTCCAGCAAAGGAGTCAGAGGATTAGTAATAGTTTATGAACATATTGATGGCTTTGGGTTATAAGCCTAATCTCTTCAAAATCTTGTATAATAGTTTTGCCCCAGGTAGTCTTTCTACTGTTTTTGAAAACTGCTTCAGAGAGAACTGTTTATTAACAAATTTAAGCCTCAACTATTTTAGAAAATTATTCAAATCAGTAAGAAACTCTCAGGATTGGTAGAAACTTAGGCACACACACAAATGCACACATGCAGACAGTCACATACACGGCATCCTATTTTCTGTTTGCTTCACCTCTAGCAATAAGGGGCTCATTACCTCCCAAGCCCACCTGTTCCTTTTGTAGTAATGACCTCACCTTATCCTTAGAAAGTTTTTCTTCCAGATCTCTCTTCCTTTGTACTTTTTTGGATCATAGAGAACAAATTGAATCCCTTTTTAATATGGTCGCCCTTTACTATGTGAAGAAATCTTTTTGTATTACTTCACTCCTCATACACTATAGTTTTTACCCAATGAAAATAATAGTTCAAAATAACTTCAACTACTCCTTATATAGGATCAGCTTTAGAGTTACTCACTGTTCAGTTTCTCAGTGTAATATGCAGAATTGACTCTGGTCTGGCGAGCAAAAACAAGCAAAGAGTTAGTAACTCCTCCTGAATGCAGCAAAATTTCATGGTCGAGGTGTGTCCTACCTTATTCTTAAATAAGATACTGAATTTTCTGTCAGCTGAAATCCCAGTATCTTTCACTCATGCAACTAACTGCTCAGCCATCTCTTTCCATTCTTCATTGGTGCTGTGGGTTTCTTGACACAAATAACTAAATGAGCATGGAATGAATTTTGTTACATGGTTGTCACATAGTTGTCAAAATTAAATTTCGTTGTATTAACATTAACCCTTTGCCCTTACCTGTCGGGATTCAGGAGATGCTCATTTGTTTTTGTCTCTTCCGGTTCTATTTCTCAACCACACTTCAGTGTACTTTTTAATCACTTAAAAATGTTGACGAAAGACCTCTCTATGGTTAGAGCACTGAGCTGGGCAGTAACAACCAGTGCCTCACAGGCCCCCTCAGCTAGGCCTGTCCCAAATGCATATGTTAGTCTAGTTTAGTTATGAAGCTTGACAGTGTGTTCAGATGGAAGTGCCGCCTCTTAACTAGCTGTGGAACTGTGAGCAAGAAACTTTACTGTCTCGTTTTCTTATTAGCGAAAGAGTTCCTGTAAGAATCAGCAGGCGACAGCACATATGCAGAGTTCAGCACAACTGGCACATAGTAAGGACTTAATAAATGTTAGCTTTTACCATATTGAAAATGGAGTTGAGAGCAGGCTTTCAGCTGAATCACACATACCCGAGTGCACGCTGACCACAGTGCCTGAGGACTGCTGGGCACACGGATGGTTTTAAGGGAACCAGTTCACAGATCTAAGCTTCCATAGAGCCTGTTGCTTCATATTTATCTGCCTGAGACCAGAGCTTCTCAAGCAGTTTCTCTGTTCCTTCCTCTCCACAATCAACCTCACGGTTTCCTGATTAGTGGCCTGGAATGTAAATCCTCAAGTTCCCGAACGCTATTATAATTCAAAATCTTAGTACCACTGTGGGGAACATGGGGATAGCAAATATATTTGCATGTTTTGTAGTTCATCATTTTTTGCTTTCATCCAAATTGCTTCTTTTAAAATAACTTTTCATAGTAGGATTATTATAGATCTTTGTCATATGACTGGAAGGTCTTCAGAGAATTATGGGGCAGTGGTACAACAAATCCTTCCATTACCATCTTTTTATCAAAAAATCTTAGTACTCACCCAAAAAGAAGAAAAGAGAGAAATAGGAATAAAGTTAAATGCCAGACTCTTCTCATTCTAGCAATAAGTAATTGTCCATGAATTTATGAACTAGTTTTATTTAAGTCCTGTCCATCTCATACCTTTCCAATAAAATTTTCTTTTTATATAGAGGTTATAATGTACATGTAATTTTGATTAATTTTATACTAATAATTGTGATGATAAATCAAGCCAGAATAATTTTTTAAGACTTAAGATATCCTATCACAGGAAATAAAAGATTAATTTATATTTATATATGTTTATTTTTGAGGTGGAGAATTATATCATGATATATTACATTAGGGCATAATGATTATGGAAAATGTGGAAAGGAAATAGCATAAGGAGAAAAAGGAATACTATAAAATTTTCCAATTTGTCCATTTATTTTTTAAAATAGTGATAATGGATATTGAATTGGTATTTTACGTAGATGCTCCTGAACAGATTTATTTTAACTTTGTTTTAAAATGTGCAATAAGTAAGGTATTATCAATACATTCTTTGCACCTATTTATAATGAAAAATTTTAGATGTTAGCCTAAAAATATATGAGGGAATACATCGTGTTTCGGAATTCATTTAGAGGGGTGGTTGTTCAGTCGCTAAGTCGTGTCCAACTTTGCAGCCCCGTGCAACACACCAGGCCTCCATGTTCCTCACTATCTCCCGGAGTTTGCCTGAGTTCATGTCCACTGATTTAGGGGTTACACAGACGAAAATATTGAGCACCACTTGGGTTACTTTCTGTGTATCTTGCTACATATCACTGTTAACTTACCTGGCACCTCACCTGAGCAGAACAGCTCTTCTGTGGGCACCTCACCCTTTCCTCCCAATGCTTCCACATGCTGTCAGGTTTGGATCAAAACAGGCTCAAGTGATACTCACCGTTCTTTGCCCAGGCCTTGATTTTTCCCTCACACCATCCAGTCTCTGTAGGTAAATCTAGCTTATTGTCTCTTCCTGTAGGGTGAGTTATTTCTCAGCAGCCGCACTGCCATTCCTTAGACTTTGGTTTCAGTTACTTTCTCCTGTGGCACTCCTCCTAACCCGCCACCCCCACTCAAGTTCACTAAATAAGTGAGAATCTCCTCTATTTCATGAATGCCAAGTAAGTTTTTCCCCCCACAGGAATTTTTATTGCCCACATACAATCAGAGATACAAATGGGCTTAGGTCGGGCGTGGCAATGGGGAGTGCAGGAACCAGAAAGGTTGTGTCGACCGACATCGTAATCTAGACACACTTAACTTTGCCTTCCCAGATATAGAGTTAACCTGTGTAAGGAAGACATGAGTCTCATGTTGCTTATTCTCAGCGAAGCCACAATGAGTCCTCCCAGAGACTGCAGGCATTTTTGACTTATTCTAGAATCTTGACTGGGATCCATGTCACGTTCACTAGAGGAAGAAGAATTAATTTCTTGAACATTTTACTGTTTACTTTAATATGTTAAGTGCTTGGTACAGTTTTTCTCATTTTCTCCCAATTATCCTATAAGGTAGGATCCTTATATCCTTCATCTTACAGGAGAGGAAGCTAAAGCCCAGAGAGAAGTAAGATCATTGCTCAGGGTCACAAACTTAATAAATGGCAAAGCTAGGATTTAAGCTATTTGATTGCAGAATCCTTGTTTTCATAATACTATGCTGCCTCCAATCTGTTGTTGGCAAAGACTTTCTTTCCTTTTTAAAAAGGAAAGAAAGCTGTGTAGTTTACAACACTCCTCGTTTCTACAATCTTTGAATTGTACCTTTCTCAGCCCTCTTCCCAATGCTCTCATCTTCCTGTGATAATAATTCATCTAGCTTTGTGTTGCGTTCTTCAGTCACTAAGTTATGTCCAATTCTCTGCAACCCCACGGACTGTAGCGTTCCAGGCTCCTCTGTCCTCCCAGAGTTTGTTCAAATTCATGTCCATTGAGTAGTTGATACTATCTAACCATCTCATCCTCCGCCACCCTCTTCTCCTCCTGCCTTTAATTTTTCTCAGCATCAGGGTCTCTTCCAACGAGTTGGCTCTTTGCATCAAGTGGCCAAAGCATTGGCGCTTAGAAGATAGGAATTCAGACAGAACACAGAAACATTGCAGGGTCTCTGCATACTTCTGGGATCCCAGACGTGCTTAACGGTGTTTGGTCTGCCTTCTTCATACCTGCAATCATCCCTGATGGGGAAGACTGAAGGAGCCGAGCGTTCAGGAAACGCGTCTTCTCTTTGTCCTCCGTCGCCTGCTGTTTCGTCAGCCCCAGTGCATCTGTCGCCTGGTAGTCTCCCTTCTAGCGCTGCTAAAAACCCTTTGCTGATTTTTCCTTACATTTTCGGTCCTGCAAGGCTAAGCTCATTTTGAACTTTAGCATACTGGGACTATTCCTGGATGCTTTACGCTTCTTGTTATTCATCTTTGATTATACTTCATTCTGTCCTTCATGTAAGTTTCTCTAGATCCGGGATTTTTTTTTTTTTCCAGAGTCACTTGTGTAACTTCTGACGTGTCTTCCTTTTCTATTTTTATGATAATTTAAAAGTAAGAGTTTGTTAGAAAGTTTAAAATTCAGTTCAAGTGTAAAACTTGTGCTTTTGGAGGTTTCCAAATACTCTTGGCCCGTCTTCTCTTATGGGGACTCTCAAGGCCCTTATAGAATCCCATGTAGATTCCCTTACGGAATCTCATATCCGCCTTTTTAAAAGGAATACCCGATTATGCCGAGGTTTCCCCTTTCTGGCCCTCTGATATTTAAGACTAACATGGTTAATTTCTGCTTATATATTCTTGTTACTTTTATAATGACAGACAGTTCCTTTCTGTTGCTGTTTTGGTCTAGATTGTCACTTCTTTCAGGCAGTGCTGAAATGTCAGCATTCAAATTAAGAACTTCTCAAATACTATATTTTTGGTTAAATAAAACTTCACATATAATTGTTGACATCTGTTCCCATGACTGCAGTCTTTCCCTGGGCTCATTTTCTGATCTATTAGGGACACATATCTGGTTAGTGGTCTCTAAAAACTATCAGAAGTACTGTTTCTATATTTTGCCCTTACCCTCACCACAAACACTTATTTTCTTCTGTATTAAGTTCATTAGTTTCAACATAGTTGTTATATGCAAAATCATCTATCTTCTGCCTATTTGACTACCTTTTATAATATGCAATTTATTTGGCCTAGGACACACTCCACGTTTTAGTCAGATCTTTAGTCTCATCCATCTAAGTCTCGGTACTACCACGAGTTCATATTTACCCTCCTAATTTGTCATTGTAATGAAATGTATTACCCCATCTTTTATAAGAAAAGATCTCATGACTTTGCTTTTTTATTAAAAACAAATAGTAATATCTTAAATGCCAAACTTTGGGTTAAAAATATATATAAACTTTTGTTTATTTGTAATTAAGTTATAGTCTAGTGTTCTCAGACACCACATAATACATTCTTCTTCAGGAAAAAAAAAAAAATGTAGAGTCTTCACAATACTATTTCACCACAGATTCAAATTTTTCCATATCATTTTTCACATATAAACTTGGCAGGTCCTTTTCTCTCACTGAATTAGAAATTGTATTTTATGAATATTTTAAAAATTATTTATCAATTTCATATATCAAATTATTTCTAATTTTCTTCCTTTAGGATTCACCAAAAGCCCAGCTACGCCGGACAATAGAATGTTGTCGGACCAACTTATGTAACCAGTATTTACAACCTACACTGCCCCCTGTTGTCATAGGTAGGTTAGCAGAGAAAAGTGCACTCATCGTAAATCTCAGTAAACTATTTTCTGTGGTTTTAACAATAAGCAGGCTTTCTAGAATTCAACACTACAAGTTATTTTTTCCTTTTAAGATGTAATAGAAAGATAATACATCTTTTTTATTGTTTATTTCCATTGTCAGGTCCGTTTTTCGATGGCAGCATTCGATGGCTGGCTTTGCTCATTTCTATGGCTGTCTGCATAATTGCTATGATCATTTTCTCCAGCTGCTTTTGTTACAAGTAAGATAATTATTTTGATGCGAAGTATTTTGTTGAGTAGTAGATATAAACAGTTGTTCTTAAAGCCAGTAGGCAGAAACCATTGACACTGAATGTATTTCAGAAACCATTAATTTGTATTCTCTGGTTATGTTTCCTTTAATTAACGGTATTATAGTTTCCTTAAGTGAACAGAGGACCTTACTATCAGTCAGTTAATTGGACACAACATTGTACTTCTTGTTATGTTCATAAATACTTAGATTTCCTTATTTATAGAATACTGAACTTTCTTATATCTGAATGGTTAAAACCTATCCCAGGAGATCAACTTTATATATTACCATTCTTGAGTTATTTGGTGGTTCAGAGTTATTTGCATTTAGTCATGATTTCAGAAGACAGTTGCCAGAAGAGAAAAGTGAAAAGAGGAGGGCATAAACTTCATAATAAAACATTATCTGACTGATATGTGAATAAACCGAGAGATCAGTGGGACTGGTTACTAGACCTATAGGTAGACCCAAGTATATAAAGAAAGTTAGTATGTGATAAAGGTGACATTTCAGATTACTGAGAAAGAGTTGGCTTATTCAGTAAATGGATTTGGGAGTAGATAGCTATATGGAGAAAACTGAAGTTGAGTCAGTTCTGTACACTGAAATAAGTTTGAACCAGATATAGCCATGTGGATATAAAATTCATGTGTATATATATATTTACATATATAAAGTAAAATGATTAAAATACTAGAACAAACCTTGGATTCATTTTTAAAAATAATCTGAATCTGACACAAATCTTACAAGCCAAAAAAAAAAAAAAAACAACCTTAAAATTAAAAAAGAAAAGATTGATGGTGTCAACTACATAAAAATAAAACTTTACTATATGGTAGAAACCACTATAAATGGAGAGAAGACAGTCTAACAGTGAAAAATATCCCCTGCTTATATTACAAAGAGCTAACTTCTCAAATATAAAGAGCTTCTATAAATCAAAAAGAAAAAAAATCAATTCAGTAATTAGGCCCCCCAAAAATGAACATATGGTTTGTTTAAATAGGAATACATATGGCTCTTAAAAGAAAAAGATGACTCAAGAATACTCATAATATGAAAAATATAAGTTAAAATCATACTGAGGTATTATTTTTTATCTGTTATACTGGCAGAGATTAAAATTTTTGTTCAACTAGGGCAGGGAGACAAGAAGGCAGCAGAAAGCTGTGGAATCTGTGACGCCTATGGATGAGTGTGGACCTAAAACATCTGAATCCCAGGCTAGAAATTGAGAAGGACAAGCAGCAACCAATTTGTACTACAAAATTCCCCAAGAAGTTCAAGAATTGGCAGTACTAACCTCTGGAAGTTAGGTTGAGGGTGGCTGCCTGAAAGTCTATTTTCAGAAGGTCAGATGCTGTATTGGTTGTGCAATCCTGTATTAAGAAATCACTCCCAAATTTAGTGACTTGAAACAGCGGTTATTATTACCTCTCACTGTTTCTGTGGGTCAGGACTTCGGGAGTGACCTGACTGGGTGGCTCAGGATCTTTCATGACATTCAGCCAGGTGTCATCAGATGCTGCACTCACCTGGAGGCTTGACTAGAACTGGTAGATCCTCTTCCAGGGTAGCTTACTTGCAAGGCTCACAGGTTGGCAGGAGATCTTGTTCCTCCGATATGAACCTCTCCTCAGAGCTGCCTGCATGAGCTTACTCATAGCAGGAAGCCTGGCTTCCCGTGCAGAGTGAATGGTCCAGAGACCGAGGTGAAAGATGCATGCTGTATGTGATCTAGACTCAGAAGTCGCACCATCTCTTCTGCCATCCATATTCTGTTGGTCACCCAGGTCAGCTGTAGTGCTTTATGGAAGGGAATTAAACAAGGACAGGTGTACCAGGAGGTGAGAAATGTTGTGGGCCATTTTGGTTGCCAGATACCACTGATGTTGAGATCCCTGTTCTTATTCTGAATGATCATGTGACTTAGATCATGAACAAAAAGCTAGAAGTGTTGTTTCAGGGAAAGAGCAAAAATGTTCTCATCTGTGGTGTCCCATTACTGAGGGTGAGGTAAATGGTATAGTAAAAATAAGGAGGTAAAATGAATATTTACATAATAATCTGTGGGCTCCTCAGCCATCCAGAACCGTGCTAGCCAAGCTTGTTCCCTCTAGATAATGTATAAGAAGATTATTCTTAGGGAACATCCATCTGGCTCAAGAACAAAAGACCTAAATATTCTGCCTCCAGTAAGCCCAGTGAAATGGCCCAAGCAGATTATCTTACAGTGAAACCTGTAATCAGTAAGCCCATTCACGTACTAAGAGCTGCCAATCAGGCCGTGAAGGACACTGATCCCTGAGAGACAGGAAACAAATGAGGCGAGTCTTGTTATTGCCCAGCTTACTCCCTGAAAAGAATGTCTGATTGCAGGACACAGGAAGAGCTCACGCAGAGCCTAACAGGCACTCTGAGTCGAGGAGGTATAGCTGAGAGCCTGGGGAGAGAGCAGCAGCTATGGTTCATAGGTACAGAGTGCTGGAAAGGAGAGTTTTCATAGAGAAAGAGCTCTATAGACATCTTCAGAATGGTCCCACAGAATATTCAGCTGATTTTGGCCAGTGATTTCAAGTGAGCAAACCCCCCAAGGCTGAGAAAGACCACCTGAAAAGGTCGAAGGATCGATAGTCAGTGCTCACACAAGGCTGTGAACAGCGTCTCTTCCCACCAGCTATGTGACCTGAAAACCTCATAATTCACGGGGCTCTGGTTATAGCACTCAGAAGGGTCTTGCCTCAGTATTGGAGAATAATTAGCCAGCTGTCTGACTTGGGACAGATGGTGAGCCCTAGGCCTATGGTTTCCTCTTTTGTAAAAAGGAAACACTACAACTTATCTCTTAGGAGTTTAATAAAGTTGAAGTTCACGGAACAGTGCCTGACACACTGAACATCAATAAAAATGAGCTGTTTTTTTTTAAAACATGTATCAACATGGATAAATATGTAATACATAAGTTTTTGTATACAAGATGTAAAATATTAATACAACATATGCCATTTATAGAGATTAGTATCCAGAGGAAAAATTTTGTGTGTGAGTATATACTTTTTATGGTAAAGTATAAATACATAGATAGGAAGGCTATAGCCACCTTCAAGAGTGTTTGTCTCTTAGGATTAAAAGAAGAAAATGAAATTATCAGGGAAATTTCAAATATTTTAATGTTTATTTTAAATATATCATACAATTATAGCTTAATATTTATTAAATTTAAATGGTTTACACATGGGTGCTAATTAAATTAATCTCTAACTGTTTAAATGTTTGAAACATCTCATAATTTGAAGTTTTTTTCAAAAACCTTTAAAAATATCAGAATGAACTTGTTTGACTTCTTTTCCGTAAACTCCTTTTCCCTTCTTAAAAATGGTAGTATATTTATTGTTCATTATGACATAAAACTACATTTATAAATTCAAATGAAAAAACATATGTAAAGCAGAGAATGGATATTCTTACATCCCCAACAATAGCTGTTATTTAACTTGCTAGATACCCTTTCTAATCCTTTCAGACAAGTATAGATACATATAATTTTAAACTGTTTATAGTGAGGGTGAAACTTTACATGCTGTTTTTTAATCAGTTTTTTTCACTTGCCAATGTACCATGGACGTCTTTCCATTTTAAGGTAGTATATAGCTCTCTATTTCAGAAACTCTATCTCTGGACATTATTTTAACAGAGAATATATTATTCTATGATCAGACTCATTTGGTTATGAACCCATGTGATGAAGGAATGATGATAGTGTCAACAACCTCGGGATTTTTCTTACCTTAGAATTTTATTGTTTTAGAATTTTAATGTAGTTATCTTCTGCTCTTTTAAAATAAAAGACATTATTGCAAGAGCATCTCAAGCAGACGCCGTTACAATCGTGATCTGGAACAAGATGAAGCATTTATTCCAGCTGGAGAATCATTGAAAGACCTCATTGACCAGTCACAAAGTTCTGGTAGTGGGTCTGGACTACCCTTATTGGTAAGCTGGAATGTCCTGGAAGCATGAATGGTTTACTGATACAGAATGTATTGTCATATGGTGGTGTGAAAGTCGCTCAGTACAGTCCATGGAATTCTCCAGGCCAGAATACTGGGGTGGGTAGCCTTTCCCCTCTCCAAGGGATCTTCCCAACCCAGGGATCGAACCAGCTCTCCCACGTTGCAGGCGGATTCTTTACCAGCTGAGTCACAAGAGAGATGGTTAGAAGATTAAATTAGTTGAAATAAGAAAGGATAGGCAGGTAAGGAAGAGCCGCAAGCAAGGTTCAGAGAGAAAGTGTGTTCATGAAGCACTGTGTGAGTGTCAGCATTAGCTCACACATTTTTAACAACCATCTTGAGGAATCAGGTATAAAATTCTTTGCATTTGTAAGGTTAAATTGATCGATTGGGAGAAATATAACTATTTCAGATTCTGAAATCAAGGAGAAGTTACTCCCACAGATCATCTTCATAAGAAGAACTATACTTCTTATACTTCAGTACAAAACTATATTACGGGAATACAATTCATAAAAATAATGTTAAAGGGAGATGTAGGTAATTCTCAGAGAGTTATATGTATAGAAATATTTGGATTTAAAGGTAAAGGGGATACTTATAATAAACACTAGATACTCAGATTTTAAATGCTTTCTTTGGTTGCATGTGTTTAAATCATTGATGTCTAATTTTAAAATTCATTGAATCAGGTAATTCTGTCATTAAATTGGAAAGGTAAAAGTAAAACTGTCTTCATATGTGAACAGCATGATTGTCTACATAGAAAATGTCAAGAATGATAATGTAAAACCACAGCAACCAATAAGTGAGTTTATCAAGATTGCATAATAAGGTCTTTGTATAAAAATCATTGAATTTATATACACTGTCGACAAACAGGGATTAAAGTTTTAAAAGCAGTATCATTTAAAATAGCATTAAAAACGGGAAATATTTTGGAATAAGCATGACAGCATTTATGTATGACCTGTACACTTATAATTAGAAAACATTGCCAAAAGAAATTAACAAAACCATTCATAAGGAGATGTATATATATATATCCTGTTTTTGTATCAGAAGACTCAATATTAAGATTTCAATTAGCCTAAAATTGATTTATAATTTCAATTCAGTCCAAATCAGAATCAGAGCCAACTTTTATAGAAATTGATGAGTTTATTTTAGTGACTATTTGGAAATGCAGAGGACCTAGAAGAGCCAAAACAGTTTTGAAAAAGAGGATTCGCTACCTGATTGCTGGGCTCGTTGTGAAACGACAGTAGTCAGCACTGTTTAATCCTGGCGTCGGGATAATGTGTACGTCAGGGGAACAGAGCAGAGTCTGAAGATGAACATACACGTTTGCGGTCAGTTGATTTGGATACCACGGTCAGGAGGAGGAGAGTGTGTTCAGCAAATGGTGCAGGAAAAATTGGGTATCCATTTGCCAAAAGGTGAATCTTGACCCTTACCTCACTCCATATACAATACAAAATCACCTTGAAATGGATTAAATATAAAAGTACAAAACCTTTAAAAGAAAATGTTTTAGGAAATTATTGTAACTTTGAAGATTTCTTAGGACACAAAAGGAAAAGTCATTTAAAAAAATGATAAATTGGTCTTTCTTAAAATTTAAAACTTTTCCTATTCAGAAGATACTATTAAGAAGATGAAAAAATAAAGTCACAAACTGGCAGAAGAGTTTTGGTAAAGAATTTGTGTTGCAGAATATATGAAGAATTTTTACAACTCAGTAATGAGTCAAAAAACCCAGTCTTTTAAATGGACAAAAGATTTGAACAGTCGCTTGCCCAGAGAAAATATAAGGATGGCAGATACGAACAGCACGTGAAAAGGTGCTCAGCGTCATCAGGGAAATGCAGGTTAAACACAGTGAGATACTACTGCACATCCACTAGTTTGATGAAAACAGCGCATTAAGTGTGGAAAAGAAGATAAATCACCTGGAAATCGCATGCAACGCTGATTGATGTGTAAAATACAGCTACTTTGGGAAACAGGTGGATAGTTGACTTTTAATACAGTGAAGCAGTCCCTCTGCTAAGTGTTTGCCGAAAAGGTACGCAGGGACTTCCCTGGTGCTCCAGTGGTTGAGAATCTGCCTTGCAGTGCAGGGGACATGGGTTCAATCCCTGGTTGGTTATCTGAGATCCCATATGCTGAGGGGCAGCTAAGCCTGCAAGCTGCCACTGCGGAACCTGTGCGCAGCAGTCAGGAGCCTGCATGCCACAACCAAGACACAACGCAGCCAAATAAGTGAATTTAAAAAAGAAAAGATATGTAGACATGTTCCGTAAAAAGACTATGAAAGGTCATAGCAGCTTTATTTATAATGAGTTGTAGACAGCCTGGGGACTTCCCTGGTGGTCCAGTGGTTGAGACTCCGTGCTTCCACCGCCAGGAAGGCAGGAGTTGGGGAGAGGTACAGATTCGATCCCTGGTCAGGGAACATTCCACATGCCATGTGGCCTAATAAACAAACAAGTAAATGTTTTCAATTAAAAAAAAAAAAATTTGTAAACAACCCAAAAATCCATCCGTTGGTAAATGAGTAAATTGCAGTACGTTCTTAGAGTGGAATACCGCTTGTCAGTAAAAAGGAGCAAACTACTGATACGCACAACAGCAGCGAAGTGCATTTCAGAGTATTTTATGCTGAACGAAAGGAGCTGGACACAGAGGCTACTCACTGCGTGTTTCCATTTATGTCATACTCAAAGCTGTAGGGACAGAAAAGAGATCAGTGATGCAGAGACTGAAGGTAGTGGAGAGGGAGTTGACTTTCAAGCGGTAAAACTTTTTTGAGTTACAGAAATCCTCTACATCTTAACTGTGATGTTTGGTTGTGGTTACATGACTGCGTACATTTGTCAAAACACGTTTTCAAAGAGAGTGAATTTTATTATATATAAATTAGACCTCAGTAACTCTGACTTTCTAAAAAGAAATCACAAAAGGATCGTGTGGCAAGTGGTACATGAAGTGAGGCAGCTCGGACGCTCCTAAATGGAGCCCATTTCGCTGTTTGCAGCCTGGACCGCGGTGTCGGTGGCACTTCATTGGACTGGCCGATAACGGTTCTGAAAAGGAAAGGTCGCAATTTATGTGCTTCTTGCATCCAACAAATACTGATGAAAGCAGTGTTGTACTAAAGATGTTGTCCTATATAAATATCTGTGTTCTGTGAGTCGTGGGGCATGGAATTCAAACAAATATATATACAAGTAGTTACAATTGTGCTAAGTGCAGCAACTGAGAAATGTATATGTGCTATGAAGTTCTTGAGAGAGAAATAATACTCCTAAGGAAACTACACATACAAAAAGACTGAGAGAGGAATGAGCTTGACTGAATTCTAAAAATTGAAACAAGGTAAATAAGAGGGATGCGGATGGGGATTAGAGTGAAAGATCAGGCGGAAGAGTTAGGCAAGGGCCAGATCCCAGATCAAGGGATCTTACGTACAGACTGAGTTGAACATTTTTAACTGTCATTTTGGATTTTGTGACATGATAAACCACCCCAAACGTCAGTGACTTGCAACAACTAACGTTGATTATTTTTCATGATTCTGTGGGTCTTCTTGGCAGTTCTTTTTCTGAATTTGTTCAGCTAGACCCAAATGGTAAAGCTTATGTACATGGCCAGTGGTTGGTATGATTTTACTCATTTTGGTTACAGAGTGCCCTAAAATGGCAAGAAAGGGCAAATCCCAATGCACAAAGACTTTTCACTTGTTCTATTAATACTTTTGCTGTTATTCTTTTGCCCCAAGCAATTCATGTAGCCAAGTCCAGAGTCTGGGCATGGAGACTACCCAAGACTGTGTGTGCTAGAAGGGGAATTATATTGACCATTTTTGCAAACAGTCTGTCACACTGACAGATTGTTATTTTGTGATTTTAGAATATATTGTACATTGTTTCATCTCCTTCTGAATACAGTACAGTCTTCCCTCAGGATTTACCTGAGGGGTTGGTTTCAGGATCCCTGAACGTACGAAAATGTACAGATGCTCAGGTCCCTTACAGCCAGCCTTCCATATCCAAGGATGCAGAACAGATACAGAGGTCGCCTGTATAGATGTTAATATTGGAGTTGGTTGGTTGTGTACACCATGCTTTCTGACGGGTTGGCCTATTAACCACTTTCTCAATCTTAGTACTTGTCATTTTACTTTTTCCTATGAAGGTTCAGCGAACTATTGCCAAACAGATTCAGATGGTCCGGCAGGTTGGTAAAGGCCGATATGGAGAAGTGTGGATGGGTAAATGGCGTGGTGAGAAAGTGGCAGTCAAAGTGTTCTTCACCACTGAGGAAGCTAGCTGGTTTCGAGAAACAGAAATCTATCAAACTGTGCTAATGCGCCATGAAAATATACTTGGTGAGTACACAGTTGATTTTAGTTCCATATTCTAGAAGGTTAATGGGATGCCGGTGGAAGCCTAGCTCAAGGGCTTGAAAACGTACGTGAGCTCAGCTGTGTGCATTTGGCTAAGGAAACCTGGTGGAATATCTGCTTTAAATACAACCTAGGCCTGAATGCAGCCAGCCAATCTCCATACATACCTCAGAGGTGTTTTGGGCTTGGGTTCCAGACCACTGCAATAAATCAGATGCAGCAATAAAGCAAATGACACAAATATTTTGGTTTCCAAGTGCATTTAAAAGTTGTTTATACCGTCCTGTAGTCTAAATGTGCAGTTGCATTATGTCTAATAAACAATGTACATACCTTAGTGTAAAAATACTTTTACTGCTAAAAAATGCCAAAACAACTACAACAGTAACATCAAACATCACTGATCATAGATCACCATAATAAGTATAATAATAATGAAAAAGTTGAAAGTTTTTTGAGAATTACCAAAACGTGACACATGAAGTGAGCAAATACTGTTTGAAAAGCGGCTTCTATAAGACTTGTGGTCGGAGTTGGCAGAGACCTTCAGTTTGTTTAAAAAAAAAAAACAACAGTGTCTGTGAAGCTCAATTAAACTAGGTGTGTCCAAATTTATTACCTGGCTGAAGAGAAACAGCAGTGAGTTGTGAATTGGAAATAATGTAGCTTATTGGACGTACTCATATAGTAACCCAAAAAAAGTCTCTAACAGGTAATTTAAACAGTTTTCTAGGTCACTCTGACTATGTGTAGCTTTGCCTCCTGTGAATGGAATCACCCCCACCTCTATGAGATGCAGCCTCGTTTACGGTCTATGCTAGTAGGGCTGTCCCCTCACCCCCGTTTACACAATACCAAAATACCAAAATGATTTGATCGGTATGGCACAGAAACTCATCTGCCTTCCCTGGCTTTCTTTTCAGCCCTTTACTTTAGAGAGTGCATAGCATGTTGCTAATAGTTTCCTACCCTAATTGTGTTAGTTTTCTAGAACTGCTTATTGCAGATGACCACAAACTGTGTGGCTTAAAACAATAGAAACTTAATCCTCTCCAGAGTTCTGGAGGCCAGACGTTTAAAATCAAGGTGTTGGCAGGTCCAGGCTCTCTGAAGGCTTTAGGGAAGGACTCTTCCTACCTCTTCCAGATTCTGGTGATCACCAGCTGACTGTCTTCAGCATTTCACACTCCGTATCTTTGTTGGCACATGTGTTTGTTGGCACTCTCTGTTGGCACATGACCTTTCGCCCGTTGTGTCTGTGTCCAAACTTCCCTCTTCTTGTGAGGATTTCTAGTCATTGAGTAGGTACCCACTGTAATCACCTGAACTTGATTATATCTACAAAGACCTGTCTCCAAATAAGGTCACATTTATAGAGACCTGGTGGACATGAATTGGTTGCAGGGGGAGGGCTAATATTCAACTCAGCACTCTCTGACCTTCTTCTGAAGAGAGGACGGAAAAGAAGAGAAGGAAAGAAAGCCAGTGTCGTGAACTCGCTTGTCAGCGAGCCAGGCTGAAAAGGCGGATGTGATGAGGCGTCGATGGGCACGTGGGCGTCAGCTTAGTTAGGATGGAACTCTTACTTGAATATAGTTAACTTAATTTTTAACTCTTTAAAGTAAAGGGCAAGGAAATTGTAGCTGAAAAGAAAGCCAGGGAAGGTAGATGAGTTTATGCACCATACTGATCAAATCATACCTAGGTTATTTTGCTACTGTGCAAATGGGGGTGAGGGGAGAGACCTACCAGCATAGAACATAGTTAACTTAACCAGTACTTCGGCCACCTGATGTGGAGAACTGACTCATTGGAAAAGACCCTGATGCTGGAAAAGATTGAAGGCAGAAGGAAAAGGGGACAGAGGATGAGATGGTTGGATGGCATCACTGACTCAATGGACATGAGTTTGAGCAAGCTCCAGGAGTTGGCAATGGACAGGGGAACCTGGAGTGCTGCAGTCCATGGGGTCACAAAGAGTCTGACACAACTGAGTGACTGAACTGAACTTTTTAATGTGCCCGCTTTTCAGTTTGAAATGAAGAGCCTTTTCCACATTCCTTCTTCATAGTTCTTGGTGCTTAGGGAATCATGTAGATTAACAACATTCCCTCAGGTTATTATATATGTGATCTTTTTCTTAGTCGTATTATCATTTCTATGATTAAGATTATTTAAATTACAAAAGTATAGACTTATGTGTAAATGACAGATAAAAATTTGAGTAATACATTCAAGAGATGTTGTCAGCTAAGTTAAATTTATATTATCTATAGATGATACCTAAGTTATTCTCAGTATCCTGAATGAACATCTTTTATTCTTCCTAGCCACCTCTGATAACTAACCTTTTAAACTCATTAATTAAACAGGTTTTATAGCAGCAGACATTAAAGGTACAGGTTCCTGGACTCAGCTGTATTTGATTACTGATTACCATGAAAACGGATCTCTCTATGATTTCCTGAAATGTGCTACACTAGACACCAGAGCCCTGCTTAAGTTGGCTTATTCGGCTGCCTGTGGTCTGTGCCATCTCCACACAGAAATTTATGGCACTCAAGGAAAGCCTGCAATTGCTCATCGAGACCTAAAGAGCAAAAACATCCTCATCAAGAAAAATGGAAGTTGCTGTATTGCTGACCTGGGCCTTGCTGTTAAGTTCAACAGGTGAGTGGTTCTTTGCCTGGTGTTTGGAATTATTTTAATCTTCTAAAGATAGTTCAGTTCGGTTCAGTTCAGTCACTTAGTCGTGTCCGACTCTTTGTCACCCCATGAATAGCAGCACGCCAGGCCTCCCTGTCCATCACCAACTCCCAGAGTTCACTCAAACTCACGTCCATCAAGTCGGTGATGCCATCCAGCCATCTCATCCTCTCTCGTCCCCTTCTCCTCCTGCCCCAATCCCTCCCAGCATCAGAGTCTTTTCCAGTGAGTCAACTCTTTGCATGAGGTGGCCAAAGTACTGGAGTTTCAGCTTTAGCATCATCCCTTCCAAAGAACACTCAGGGCTGATCTCCTTTAGGATGGACTGGTTGGATCTCCTTGCAGTCCAAGGGACTCTCAAGAATCTTCTCCAACACCACAGTTCAAAAGCATCAATTCTTCGGCGCTCAGCTTTCTTCACAGTCCAACTCTCACATCCATACATGACCACTGGAAAAACCATAGCCTTGACTAGACGGACCTTTGTTGGCAAAGTAATGTCTCTGCTTTTGAATATGCTATCTAGGTTGGTCATAACTTTGCTTCCAAGGAGTAAGTGTCTTTTAATTTCATGGCTGCAGTCACCATCTGCAGTGATTTTGGAGCCCCAAAAAATAAAGTCTGACAGTATTTCCACTATTTCCCCATCTGTTTCCCATGAAGTGATGGGACCAAATGCCATGATCTTCGTTTTCTGAATGTTGAGCTTTAAGCCAACTTTTTCACTCTCCACTTTCACTTTCATCAAGAGGCTTTTGAGTTCCTCTTCACTTTCTGCCATAAGGGTGGTGTCATCTGCATATCTGAGGTTATTGATATTTTTCCTGACAATCTTGATTCCAGCTTGTGCTTCTTCCAGCCCAGTGTTTCTCAGGATGTACTCTGCATATAAGTTAAATAAGCAGGGTGACAATATACAGCCTTGACGTACTCCTTTTCCTATTTGGAACCAGTCTGTTGTTCCATGTCCAGTTCGAACTGTTGCTTCCTGACCTGTATACCGATTTCTCAGGAGGCAGGTCAGGTGGTCTGGTATTCCCACCTCTTTACCTGTTTTGTATGTGTATTCAGGACAGTGGGGCTCCAAACATGTGAAAAAAAGTAAAGTGAGAGTGCTCGTCGCTCGGTCGTATCCAGCTGTTTGCGACCCCGTGGACTGTAGCCCGCCAGGCTCCTCTGTCCATGAAATTCTCCAGACAAGAATGCTGGAATGGGTTGCCATTCCATTCTCCGGGGGATCTTTCCGACCCAGGGATTGAACCTTGGTCTCCTGCATTGCAGGCAAATTCTTTACCATCTGAGCCACCAGGGAGGCCCTCCAAACATGTATCTGTGCTCATGTGATTATAAATTAGGATTTGGGGGCAAGTTTGTCTTAGTGTTTTGTTCTCATTGTGGTTTTTGTTTTTTACAAAAATTACATCCTACTCTACATATTCTTGGTTTCTTAATTTTTATTGTCTTAGACATCTACTTCAGTTTATATAGATCTTTACTCTTTTTAACAGCAGTATGGAAAGTTTTCCATTTTATAGATTACTATAATATATCCCATCTATGACCCAACTGGTGGACATTAAAGTTGCCTCCAGGTTCAGTTATTGAAAAAGTGCTTCAATGAATATTGTATTTTATCCATATGTAATATTCCAGAGTTCTTGTACAAGTATTTCCTCATAGTGGATTTCTGGAGAAGGGGCTAGACAGAGAGTATGTATATATTAAGCCATATTAATACGTTGTCCCTTTGGAAAGTGTATGTCAGTTTATACTCCCATAAACAAGATTTATGTATGCCATTGCTTCATCACTACTTGATATTGTCAATATTTTTAAACAATAAGAATATCACATTTTTAGGAAACCATTGAAATTGTTTTAATGTTATAACTCTAGAGTACAGCAGCCATTTCACATTTCAAAATTCATTTCAGGCCATAAAATTAAAGTATATAATAAAGCAAACATCAAAAACTTTAATCTTCTTCTGTCATTATTACAGTTTTCTATCCTATTTTTTTTTTCTATCAGGGGAGTTTTTATTGGCTCAAGTATTCATCAGATGCCATTTAAGAAAATATAAAGTACATTATATTGACCTCCATTTCAGAATAGTTTCCAGAATCTTAACAGATCTGGGAACCTAAAAAAAAGTCATTCATGTCTTCAAACTCTAAAATATACTCCAAAAATTAAAAAAAAATAAATAAATATTGCAGTATGATTGTGTAAACGTGGCTCACAGTAGAACTAAGTTGGTTGTGGACCCATGAAGAAAAAGATGTGACCCTAGATCACAGAGGGTCACATGAGAAAGAAAAGCAAACAACGCCTCTCAGTGTTCACATTTACTCATCCTAGGACATGATTCGGAGAAGGCAGTGGCACCCCACTCCAGCACTCTTGCCTGGAGAATCCCATGGACGGAGGAGCCTGGTAGGCTGCCGTCTATGGGGTCGCTAGGAGTCAGACACGACTGAGCGACTTAGCAGCAGCAGCAGCAGGACATAATTTTCTACCACATTTTATATTCAGTACTCTTCTCTTTCTTAGAGAGACACAGAACTTGCTGCTGCTGCTGCTGCTAAGTCGCTTCAGTTGTGTCCGACTCTGTGCGACCCTATAGACGGCAGCCCACCAGGCTCCCCCGTCCCTGGGATTCTCCAGGAAAGAACACTGGGGTGGGTTGCCATTTCCTTCTCCAGTGCGTGAAAGTGAACTCACTCAGTCGTGTCCGACTCTGAGCGACCCCATGGACGGCAGCCTACCAGGCTCCTCCATCCATGGGATTCTCCAGGCAGGAGTACTGGAGTGGGGTGCCATCGCCTTCTCTGAGATGTTATATAATATATAGCATATATTTAAAGGGTATAATACTTGTTTAAAATCCAAAAGATGTTAAATTTCAAAATACACCTAGCCCCAAGGATTACTGATAAGGAAATGTAGACTTATTAGATAGATTTTATTTAGTTGTGTATATAAAACACACACACACGTACACACAGAGAGAGAGAGAGAGACAAATTCTGACTGTCACACAATGCAGTGAAAATAGAGAAGAAACGATTTTCTTTTCTCTCAACCTGGGCGTTTTCTGTCTTCTGCTTCAGTGACACAAATGAAGTTGATGTGCCTTTGAATACTAGGGTGGGCACCAAACGCTACATGGCTCCAGAAGTGCTCGATGAAAGCCTGAATAAAAACCATTTCCAGCCCTACATAATGGCTGACATCTATAGCTTTGGCTTGATCATTTGGGAAATGGCTCGTCGTTGTATCACAGGAGGTAGGAGTTTCAGTAGCATGTTTCTGGTTATGTCTGTATACTCATCATTCAAAAAATAACAGCTTCAGCTCTATAATTGAGATGTCACCTATGTCAGGGATCTCCAGTATCACTCACTGGTTCTGTAATTGCGTTAGGACTCCCAGGATTCAATGTATAGTTGTCTTCATAGCAAAGATTTGTTACACTGAAAGGATACACATCAAAATCAGCAAAGGGAAAAGAAAAGGCCCATAGGGCGAAAGTTCAGAGGAAATCAGGCACAAGCTTCTGAAAGTCCTTTCCCAGTGGAGTCACTCAGGATGTGCTTAATTCCCCTAGCAGTGAATTGTAAAAATGTGAAATATTGTCATCTAGGGAAGTTCATTAGAGATTTAGTACCCAGAGATTTTTTTGGAGGCTGGTCACATGGGCATCCTCTGCCTGGCATGTATCAAAATTCCAAACTTCTAGAAAGAAAGCAGGTGGTCAGCACAAATTATATTGTTTGCACAAATACTCTAGTTACAAAGGCCACCCTTTTCATTTATATGAGTAGAGAGAGCTGTTTACCAGGCAAGTTCCCAGATACCAGCTAAGTGCCAATCTTTGAAGCAGGCCTTTTATACAGATAGCAATTTCGGGTCTGCTTTGTTAACTCATTTCTACATATACATTGTCTTTCTACTGCAGAAAAAAGACTCTACTCATTTATTAGTAGAAGCAACTGTGTACATAAAAAATAAGACTAAAAATTTAGGTTGAATGGTTCACTTTGCTTATTTTAAGGGATATTGGCATGTTCAATATGGACAACTATGGTGGGGATATAGAAAATAATCAGATATTTAAAAAGAAGAGTAGAACATACATCTACTATTAAACGTGAATCATCTACTCAGTAGTCTCCTCTTCTTTATGGGGGAATCATTTTTAGTGCCTTAGTTCAGTGACAAGTGCTGAGCGGATTGATGTATTTTTCCAGCCACCATTTTTGTGCCCACTGTGTGTTCTCACTCACTACAGGAATAGTCGAAGAGTACCAGTTGCCATATTACAACATGGTACCCAGTGATCCATCATACGAGGATATGCGTGAGGTGGTGTGTGTTAAACGTTTGCGGCCAATTGTGTCTAATCGATGGAACAGTGATGAAGTAAGTGGGGTTCAGTCCTCTCAGGAAGTGATTGCTGAGTGTTGCCAAAGACACTTGGTCACTCATGACATTCTCTTTACTTTTCAGTGTCTACGAGCAGTTTTGAAGCTGATGTCAGAATGCTGGGCTCACAACCCAGCCTCCAGACTTACAGCTCTGAGAATCAAGAAGACACTTGCCAAGATGGTTGAATCCCAAGATGTAAAGATTTGACAGATAAAAAGTCGTGAGGAGAGATTCTAGACTGCAAGAACTGTTTTCACCCAAGGAATGGGTGGAATGAGAATGAGGGTGTTAACTTGGTTCTCAGACTCTCCTCACTACACCTTCACAGGCTGCTAATACTAAACCTTTCAGTACTCTGTAGAATACAAGCTGGGAACTTCTAAACACTTCATTCTTTATATATGGACAACTTTATTTTAAATGTGGTTTTTGATGCCTTTTTTTTATTGGATTTTTATGAACTGCATCAAGACTTCAATCCTGATTAATAAGTCTCCAGTCAAACTCTGGGTACTGAATTACCTGTTCATAAAATGGTGCTTTCTGTGAAAGCCTTGAGAAGATAAATGAATTCAGCAGAGATGGAGAAATGTACACGTTTGCCTTCTACCTGAAAACAAGTTAATCTATTTGTATTCTACCTTTAAACAGCCTATGGATTACGATCTGTTTGGGATACAGTACTGCTCAGTTTATGATAGCTTGTCATGCCTTGATGATGGTGTGTGTGTGTGTGTGTGTGCATACGTGCATACCAGAGTTCCTCTGCTGCCATTTGAATTAGAAGAAAATAATTTGTGAATGCACAGGAAGATATTGGTGGCTGTTGGTTTTGTGCTTTAAAAATGCATTATCTGACTGAGATTTGCCAATCGCATAAAAGCCATTTACCTTGCAAGTGAGCTAGCTTCTCCACCAACTTTATTTTTTAACATTAAAGTTAATATAAAGGCCAAAAGGAGTAAAAAGTGTATGTAAATTTGGACTGTTTTCCTCCCACCACAAACTTTTTTTTGTTAATTGTTATTGTCATGAAAAGCATCCTGTCCAAAGTTGGAACTTCCAATGCCATGAACCTTCTAAAGAAAACACTTCTTATTGAAGTGAATACTAATTAATGAATTTGATAGCAATGTAAGTGCCTATAACCATGTTCTGTATTCTTTATTCTCAGTAACTTTTAAAAGGGAAGTTATTTATATTTTGTGTGTAATATGCTTTACCTGCAAAATACTTGCTTCTTTACAACCATATTTTATACATGTACATATATTCACACTATAGAAACCAGCTCATGCGTACCTCATATCCCATCCTTAAGGGAAAAAAATTAAAAGATCATCAGAAAAATATATAAAGTAGAAACTATATGTAAAATCTTCACAATTAATTCAAAGCAGTATATCAAATCTAGGCCTTTGTTTAACTTCAGGTGTGCACGTTCATTAAGATGCCATCATCTCAGTTCTGTTTATGAAGGGATCCTCAAATTAGAAATTTCTATCTCAAAAGTTAATACATATTTATCATCAACTATTTTAGACACTTAAATCATTTAAAATTTTTAGTTTTATGATTTCGGTTTCATAAGTTTGCGAAGACAGTAAAGAGTCAGGCAAAAAGTTCAATATCTAGTCAGTACCTACATCTATACCATACAGCTGTTATTCAATAACATATTTGAATATAATACATATTTCATGGATGCCTTGTTTTCCCAAGGAGTAATTCTGACCTATTTATTATATTTCTGTAATGCCTTTTAAATATTACTGTCTTACTCGGAGCAAACAACTCATGGATGCATAAAGTGAGAATTTTCTTGCATACAGCATAAAATAAATGTGATTATTATAACAACATAGTGAAAAAAAAAAAACTTCAAAGTGGAGGAATCAGAGCCCGTATCTGTCCATTACCAAAAATGTGATTGACATTTAAGGATGAAGCTCTGTATTCACAAATTTGAAACTTGCTCTGGCAGTTCTGACCAAGTTCAGTACTTTGCGTCTGACATAACTCAAGTTTTGAGTGTTCATCAAGATAAGTAAATTGATATATTGATAGTACCCAATAACTTGCTCTTTGAGAATGTTTTCCCCATCACTATACTGAGAAATATAGGTGTTTTAATCTAACTTGCCATGTAATTTAAGACTAATTATGAGCTCTGATCTAGTTAAAGTTAACCTTGATTTATTCTTTATTTGATAACTATAAATCTTGAAAATAATTTGTCATCCTAATAAAGGAAAATGTAAAGAAAGCTGAACTATTCTTAGAAATGTTAAAATATTAAAATACTATGTGGAAGCAAAAATTCCAGGTAATAGATGACCATTATAATTTTTTAATTAAATTGATCTATTAAAAATGATATCAAGGACTAACTGTAGAAACTTGTTCAATAAAAATATTTTCTAACAAAAGATGTTTTTTAATATTAATGGTCTTTAAAGAGCAAATGATGTCATATTTGAAATTCTAAAGTCTACAAAAAAGCTGCATGAAACCTATTTTTTTCCTCTCCTTCTTTTACTCTTATTCTTAAATATGAAGTCAGAAACTTAAAGAGTAAAAGAGGAAGGGTTTCATAGCACCTTAGATGATTCGTAAAACCCTTGAAGTCGTTACTTGGCCCTGCTTACAACTTAGCATCTTAAAAGTTTGTGGCTTCTGTCTCTCATCCCTTTAAGTAAAGCATAAAAACAATCAAAAAACCAAAGCAACCTGAAAACTTCATCTTCCCTTAAAAAAAAGTCTCCTTTTGAGTTCTCTTTCTGCTGGTAAATATCTCTAGAATCAAAGGCATACTGGCATTGACTTCAGTGTGTCTATTCGAAGCTTTCCCTGTGTTTCTTATTGGACAAGTTTCTGAAGCATAAAATTTGAATCTGGTTTCTCTGGAATTGTTTTCACAAAAGATACTGCAATCACCATTTTAAATTGCCTTCCAATTTCAGGAATGTTGTTGACCTTAGAAAGTGACTTAAGGTTTTTGGAAATGATGTTTTCCTAGAATGTGCCAGATTTTTTATTTATTCACTGTATAAAAAAATATTTGATATCTTTTTTCCCCCAGATGCTTTGCTTTTGTTTAGAACAAAAATGCAATTCAGTGTTTAAAGAATCATGCATCTCTAAGTTGGCCCAAGATCAAATTTGAATAATTTATTCCAGGCAAGATTTTATAAATTAAATTACCTGTGTTTCATGTTGTTTTGAAATGTTTCTAAATATCTAAGGTAATTTCAACAGAAATATGAATTAATTTTTAAAACATTGTTGCAGCTCTTGTACTGTTTAAAAGTGGTAATATTTATTGCTCGCTTGGGTCAGAAGTTAAAATAGTAGTGTAGCAGTTCATCTTCTTCCTTAGCGCTGTTATGAGAATCACAGTGAAAACTGCAGAGAGAGCTGACATATTCATAAAAGTCAAGTGAAATCTAGGGCAGCGTCACATGAAGTTACGTATAATGATCGTCCCACAAGGAAAGTGTGTGAATACTGCTTTTGCAAAGGCTTAAATATACTGTAATTTTAGCTTGTGCTCTGTACTATGCTTTCAATGGAATTATTTAAGCCCATTTAGTGACTAGTTGTCCTTGCCCATTTTAAAAACTAAAGTGTAGTATATATTGTATAAAATGAAAGTATCATTATAGCTTAATTAGGAAAGTTGTACAGAAACACTGAAAAGGGTTAAAAACAGGCAGTTTTATTATGCAGTTGTAAAACACTAAAAATATAGATTCATCTTTGATATGTAATACACTAAATGTATTTTGTACAGCATCTGGTTTAAAAGGTGCCTTATTAAGTTTACCATTGATTGCTTTGTTCTATATATAGATTACATACAGTGTATCATTTCTAAGTAAATAACCTTATTTTAGTATACTTTAGTGATGTGTTTTGTGAAACTCTACTTTGACTATATTGTGTGTCAGAAGTCACGTGTCTGGTGAAATAACAAATAAGTTAGTGTACATACTGATGTCCCTGAGATGCACATTTCATCCACCAGAAACCCAGTACGGGACACAGGCAGGTAAGTGACCGCACACTCTTTCCCTTATATAGATAAATTATAAATTACAAGCCTATTACAGCTGAGGGTTATTTTCCTTAAAATTTATTTTCTAATTCTAAAAATACGTACACATTACAGAAATTTAAGAAAGCCTAGGAAAGAATAAAGAAACAAATGAAATCATTCAAAATCCTGTGGCCAGATAGTGCCGCTACTTACATTTGAATGTTTCTTTTCAGTCTTTGCTGCTGCATATTGTTTACAATGTTAAGATCACAGTGTGTTGTTATACATCAATTGAAAATATAATCTTTTAAAAAATTGACTACACAGCATTCCACTAAGTAGATGGAACAATTTGTTCTTTATAATTCCCTGCTGAATATTTGGGTTACTTTCATTGTTTGAGAAAATATCATCAATGTCGTGAACATCCTTGTATATAAATCTTCATGGACTTATTTTCTTAGGTTACACTCTTAAAAGTGGAAACACCGGATGTGAACTTTCAAAAGTTCTTCAAGGTGAAAAAAAAAAAAAATCTGAGATTCTTGATAAATACTGCTACCTTGCTGTCCAAAAAGGTTTCTCGTTTACACTCCCAAGAGCAGTGTAAGAGTGCTCGTTTCACTACCGAGCCAGGTAATTTCTTGCAAGTTTTTTCTCTTTCTGCTAATAGAGTGCCTGATTTCTTGCCTGAAGCTAGCTTCTTTTAAGAGTAGTGGATTCCATTTATCTGACCCTAGTGTTCCTGCTTCAGCAAATGCTTTTTTTAAAGCTTAAACTTCAGGGAAGTAAAGGGTGCTTTCCTTCTCCTCTGTAGCAACAATATTTTCCCTCCTATGCTTGGTCTCACCGCCTATGAGAGCTGTTCTCAGTTGTGTGTAAATTCAGTCCGTGTGCCTCGCGATGCCTTTTCTTAGGCCTTTGAACACGTTAAATCCTCATAAGAGATTTTGGACTAGTTGATGTCGCCCCCCACTATATATTATATATATATGTTGTGAGGTACCCTATTACAGACTCCTTATCCTCATTTAGTGTCAATGGAAGACAGTTTCTTGAAATAATGGCATGTTGTGCAGCTTGATGAAGAATTGGATTTCTGGGGCCTATCAAGTACATGCCAGCTTTTTTTCTGTCTCTGAAAAGCTGACTTGGATGGACTTCCCTGCTGGTCCGGTTGCCACAACTGTGCTCCCAATGCAGGGGGCCTGGGTTCGATCCCTGGTTAGGGAACTAGATCCCACACGCTGCAACTAAGAGCTTGTGTGCTTCAACTTAGATCCCGCTCAGCCAGATTTTTTTAGACACTGTTCTTCTGGAAGAGCCTAATCCTTATAGATAGGTTAAAGCAGACACAAATTCAGTCATTAAGTCTTCATTCTCTGGGAGAAATATTTACCTGCCTATTGCTAGTACATGAACCATTTCTGGCACTTCATACTTCAGTTGGATGCATATTCCTAAAAAAAGCCTGACTCCAGCCCTTGGAGCAGCACAGCCAAAGTGGACACAGCTCACTGCAGGTGACTGGCCAGAAGCATAGGCAGAGGCCGTCTAGTGGCAGCAGGCATGGGGAGTTAAACATTGAGCTCCCAGCAAGAGCGGATGGGAAAGTCGCCCCGAAGCTGGAAATCAGGAAGCATGAACTTAGTTCAAGTACAAAGGTACGTGAAAAAAAGTATTTCAGATGGAAGCAGAGACTAGAGCGGAAAGGCTAATCCATAATGACCTTTTGAATTGCTGTTGATTGTTATTCTCTTTGTTAAGAGGCGACACGCGTGGCCTGCCTACTGCTGCTCTGAACTTGATCTTCCTGCTTGTTGTCCAGTTACTTGCTCAGAGTGAAATTCAGAATGATTCCAGATGCCTCAGTGCTCCCTACCCCCACCTCACTAATGACCTAGATTTTATACAGGGAACCTGAAATGTTACCATTGTTTTAAAAGTCAATATGAAGTTCTTATATTCAAAGTATTTTTTAAGCAAGAGGAAGAAAGAACTTGGGCCTCTTTTTTTTTTTTAAAGGTAGGGAAAGCCTTTTTTGAAAGCAACTTTAGAATCAGGTTGAAGCACAGCTGTTGCTCCATTCTCTCTTGCTCTCGTATGCGACTAAAGTCCAAGTAAGTGTTGAAAACCACTAAAGGGAAGAATGGAAAAGCTGTGGCAAAAAAAAGGGCCACCACTGTAGGGGAAGCATTGCAATCAAGCACTTTAAAAGCAGCTTCTATTATTGATAATTGACTGTCTTCACACTCGGCTAGCAGTGTTGAAGAGAGATTCTGCCTCGCAAGATTCCGCTGCATGGTCTCCAAGCATCCCTGTGGCCAGTAAGAAGTCTGATACGTGTCTGATTCAGTCCTTTTTGGTTTAACTTAACCCTTTTCATTCAGGGAACACAATTTAATTTAATTTTTGATGTCTGGAAATTTAAACTTGCCGTGTCTAGATCCATTCATTCTGTTTCTCGGTGCGAATTGGGTCCTGTTAATCTTCCCTTAGGAGCTTTTCTTCAATCACTTCTCTGCTCTTCCTCCCCTTTCACTTTCCTGTTTCTGGAACTGCTTTGCACAAATCAGATCAGATCAGATCAGTAGCTCAGTCGTGTCTGACTCTTTGCAACCCCATGAATCGCAGCACGCCAGGCCTCCCTGTCCAACACCAGCTCCCAGAGTTCACTCAGACTCACAGCCATCGAGTCAGTGATGCCATCCAGCCATCTCATCCTCTGTCGTCCCCTTCTCCTCCTGCCCCCGATCCCTTCCAGCATCAAAGTCTTTTCCAATGAGTCAACTCTGCATGAGGTGGCCAAATTACTGGAGTTTCAGCTTTAGCATCATTCCTTCCAAAGAAATCCCAGGGCTGATCTCCTTCAGAATAGACTGGTTGGATTTCCTTGCAGTCCAAGGGACTCTCAAGAGTCTTCTCCAACACCACAGTTCAAAAGCATCAGTTCTTCGGCGCTCAGCCTTCTTCACGGTCCAACTCTCACATCCATACATGACCAGAGGAAAAACCATAGCCTTGACTAGACAGACCTTTGTTGGCAAAGTAATGTCTCTGCTTTTGAATATGCTATCTAGGTTGGTCGTAACTTTCCTTCCAAGGAGTAAGCGTCTTTTAATTTCATGGCTGCAGTCACCATCTGCAGTGATTTTGGAGCCCAGAAAAATAAAGTCTGACACTGTTGCCACTGTTTCCCCATCTATTTCCCATGAAGTGATGGGACCGGATGCCATGATCTTCGTTTTCTGAATGTTGAGCTTTAAGCCAACTTTTTCACTCTCCACTTTAACTTTCATCAAGAGGCTTTTGAGTTCCTCTTCACTTTCTGCCATAAGGGTGGTGTCATCTGCATATCTGAGGTTATTGATATTTCTCCCGGCAATCTTGATTCCAGCTTGTGTTTCTTCCAGTCCAGTGCTGGGCTGGAAGTTTCTCATGATGTACTCTGCATATAAGTTAAATAAGCAGGGTGACAATATACAGCCTTGACGTACTCCTTTTCCTATTTGGAACCAGTCTGTTGATCCATGTCCAGTTCTAACTGTTGCTTCCTGACCTGCATACAGGTTTCTCAAGAGGCAGGTCAGGTGGTCTGGTATTCCCATCTCCCATGGATGTTGCTTCCGTATTTCTTACTTGTCTATCATATGTTTCATCCTGTCTTTTGCTTTGCTGCCCAGCTACTGAGTGTTTTTATTTCAACAACCAAATTTTATTTCAACTTTATTCGTATTTTGAAAAAATTTCAAACTTCAAGAAAAGTTGCAAAAGTAACTTTGCAAAGTAAAGTTGCCATTTACACTTCATCCAGATTTATAAACTTACATTTTGTCACAGCTGCTTTGCCATTCTTTATGTATACAAGAATTGCAAAGACTCATCTTGGAGTGTCTGTACAGACTTCCACATACACATACTTTTTTCTGAACTACTTGGAGTAAATTACAGAGTTCATGCCTCTTTACCCCTGAATCCTTCAGACATAACTCTATTACATAGCCAATTATGTACAATTTTCAAAATCAGGAAAGTTAACATTTATACCATAATGATTATCAGCAATACCGCAGTCTGCAGACCTTATTCAGGTTTTGCTAGTTGTTCCAGTGAAGTCCTTGGGCACATTTTCCTGGTCCAGAGGCTGCCTAAGATCTTGCATTGCATTTAAATGTCCTGTCTCCTTATTCTCCTTCAATCTGAAATAGTTCTCTAGCTTCTTTGTCTTGCGACACCAAGATTTTCTAGAATAAAGGTCAGCAATTTTGTGGACATGATGTCTGTGTCCTCAGGGCATCCCACCAGGATGCCATGGCATCAGGTTTCATTGATGGTGTCATTGATCAGCGATTTTGTGGACATGATGCTTGTGTCCTCAGGGCATCCCACCAGGATGCCATGGCATCGGTGTTTCATTGATGGTGTCATTGGTGAGCCCTTTTTAAGGTGCTGCTCCCTAGTTTCCCAGCTGTTAAGTCCCTGTTTTCCTTTTGTACTTAGCATGTTACGAGAGAGACTTTGAGACTGCATTTTAACATCCATTGATAACTTCTACGTGAATCAGTGATTACAGACTGGTGATTTTCTGATTCCATTTTTACATTTATACTTATTAATTGGCATTCTGCTACAAGGAATAAATCTCTGTTTTTGTTTATTTTTTATTGTCAGTATGGACTCTCATTCAATAAGTTATTGTCTGTTAGGTCATTTTTTGTTTTGATGCTCAAACTGACCCAGACTTGGCTACTGTGAGTTCATCAAGGTGGTGCTGAGTCCTTGTGACACGCACCCATCGTTTCTGAGCACTTTTTACTTTGGGGCGTGTGAAGACGTTCCAGGCTTATCTGGTGTTTTCCTTGCCCCTGCTATTGAGTTAGCCATTTCTCTTTGCTTCCTTTTAGGGAGGAGTATATTTAGAAACCAGGATCTAGGTAGCAGATGATCAGGTTGAATTTCCAATTTTCTGTAATGTTTCTAGAGATTTATATATCCCAAAGCTTTTGGTTTGTTGAGTCTGGAACCTTTCGTTCAGCACACTGGATTTCCACAAACGTTTAGCAGTTCGGGGTAGTTGCTCATCGGTGTGTTTGTGAATCCACAGATGTTTAGCAGTTTGGGGTAGTTGCTCATCGGTGTGTTTGTGAATCCCTGCTAAACCCAGTTCTGTGTTCCTTGGGTTCCTGCTTTTATCCAGGAGTGATGGAACTTGCTGTTAGAACAAAAATAAGGAATCCTTTCCTCTCCTTAATCTCCTCAAGAGGATCCAGGCTTTCCCCACTCTGCCTGTTTGCCTCGACAAGCAGAAAAGTTTTGTCATTGTCAGGCCAGGTTGGGGGAGCGTTCTTCATGGAGGAATGACGCTCAGTCTGAAGCTGGGAGAGGAGTTTTTGAGATAAACATCATGGGAAAGGAGAGGAGCTTCAGAGTATGAGAGTTAAAGGGAGTTTTTTTTTTTTTTAAAGGGAGTTTTAATAAACATTTTTAATAGACCATATATCCTCTTGACGATGTTTCTGAAATGAGTTAGACATGTTGTGGTTTGTGGAGACACAGCTCGGGATTCTCTCCAGAAGTCTTGACTGTGATCAAGTCACACGTGTCCTCTGGGTGTGGGAGGTTCTTGCCTCTAAAGTGTCAGTAGCTGCCCTGTGACTGTGCTCGGGACCGACAGGCACTGCTCTGGCTGCTGTCCGTGGGGTCGCTCAGAGTCGGACACGACTGAAGCGACTTGGCAGCAGCAGCAGCAGCAGCTCTAGCTGGAGACGGAGGCCTCTGCTGCCGGCTGCTTATTCAGCTCAGGCTGCCGCAACTGCCCCTCCACAGACCGAGGAGGGCTGAGTTTGCGTTCAGGGATCCCCTGAAATCACTCCCATCTCTCAAATGTTTTGAGTTACGACTTCCTATTGCTATTTCATTTTGTGGTTGCTCCCTTGTACTTGCTGTTTTATAGGAGTTAACTAAAATTTCCTGATCTGCGTATGGTACCATTCTTGTTTTTCAATGATGTTTTTGAGTATTTTGGGGTATTTTTTTTACCATTGGGTTTAGGGAATTCTGATACCACTCTGTGCGTGAGTCATCGTCTTGTTCTGGATGCCACAAGTGAAGGGTGTTTTAACACTTGCCTGAGTAACAGGGGGTCTCCTTTGGGGGCACTCAAACAGACTCCACCCAGAGACATTAATGGAAGAAAGAAATCCATCAGGGACTTCCCTGGCAGTCTAGTGATTAAGACTTTGCCTTCCAAAGCAAGGAGTATAGGTTCAGTCCCTGGTTGAGGAGCTAAGATCCCACATGCCTCATGGCCAAAAAACCAAAAAAAAAAACAAAAAAAAACCCAAAACAGAAACAGTATTGTAACAAATTCAATAAAGACCTTAAAGATGGTCCACAGTAAAAAAAAAAAAAATCATAACAAGAAAATAGATCCATTGAACTTCAGAATTCTTGATAGTCTGAGGGCCTAGTTACCGAAGTATTTAAACCGAAAATTTATGCTTGATATTAAGATTTTGTGCAATCTGCACGGAAAGCACTGTATCTAAAAGAAGCATTGTCTCCAGTTCTTACCCCAGAAACCAGGAGTGATTTATCCATGATTCTGGAAGAGTTTACCAGTTAGCACTCTTCATTTATAACCTCCCTGTTAAACAGCACCACCATAGGCAGGTTGAAGGACATGTGCCCCTTATGGAGGATATCAGTTCACTCTGCTTATTATATGCAGTAAATTCCAAATGAAAGTCTTAAATGATAAGGCTGTATTACCCTAAATGTCTCACTTTGTCATCAGCACAGCCTGACCCGTAATAGCAGGACTGAGCAAAGAGAAGACACTGCAATGGTCTTCAGCAGCAAGGGTGACCCAGCACTGGCTTTCCAGTCTGTGGTCAGGAGTGGCCCAAGCATGTCATATCTGGTGTCAGGATTACTTTTACAGCTGAGCTGCAGGAGGCAGGAGGCCCTGGCCAGAAGGAAGGGCAGAGGAGTCGAGAGTCGAACCTGTGGTCAAGATAGTAAAACACCAGCATGTTTAGAGTTGGTAGACTGACCACCTCATACCCAGGTGGAAAAGTTCAAGAGTGGTTGTGATTTGCCCCAAGGTCCAACTGTCAGTGGCAATGCAGCCTGGCATAGTGTTCCTTTTAACATTGATATTTTAGCACATTGAGCACACCAAGCTTAGTGGCAAATAAATTCTGAGGGGCAAATTATTTGAATTCAGGAGCCCTGGGAAACAATGAGAGGGGCCAGGAACCTTGTTAACTCTCACAGGCAACTCTGTCCTTTTTCATCACCCAGACCAGTCTGGTTTTCTTATGGACAAAGGTATATGCCACAAATAACAAACACCTACTACCAAAGTAAAACTGTTTTCTGACACGCAGATGACTGCTTCCTCAAGCCTCTTCTCTTCAGGATCTGTAACTTTCTGAAAACCATGCACTGATACTGAAGGAATGATTACAGCTCTCAGCGGCACGGTGTGATTCAGTATTCTGCGGATACTGCAGCGGCCTATGAGTGTTTCAGGTGGTGTTCACAACTGAAATTATGAAGTCACATCCCAAGTAGTTTGACTTTGCCCCATATCTCTACCTACTTCACCAAATTTTTTGTTCTCCATACTGGTTTGCTTTGCAAACCAGCCAAACCTGAAGGGCATCACTGTATTCCAAAGTTGACAATTCATTGAGGGAGATTTTACCAGCTTCCTTCTCTCAGCTACCTTCCTGTTGAGAAATGATAATAAGAACCGGGGTGGTCATAAGCTATTGGAGAAAGCAAAAGCAGAGGCTCTACACTTAGCTCATGCTTGTCCCGGCTTGGCCTTTACCCCGTGTGAGGCAGGGAGAAACGGGAGTAAAGTTACCAGGTAAATTCAAGGAAGGACTGGAACTAAGGAATGAGACTAATCTGTGTTTCCCTTGGTTGACTCGGCCAGGTCTTCTGTCACCACACAGTTGGTTTCCCCCTGCGGCCCCGCAGCAGGTAGAGAGTAGCTTCCAGTACTGTCCCAAGTGTCACTTCCATTTAAACATATTCTTTTTGGGAAAGAATGATTTTCTAGCATGAGATGAAGAGGAAGCAGGAGAAAGGTTTAAAGTGTTGTATGTGAGTTTCCAACCACAGGAGGAGCAAGACACCAAAACGCTGCCAAACCCAGGATAGGGCCAAGAACTGGAGTCCAAGCTGTGCTGCCTCAGAGGGCAGACCCAGCCAAAACGCAGACGCCCCGGCCCAGGCCCTGCCCGGAGAGGAGCATGGCAGCCTTCCTCATTGTTTAGAGACAGCCAGACCCGGTGCGTCTAGAGAGAGGCCACAAATACCATGCTGTCTTTGCAGAAGGTTTCCAGGGAAAAGCTAGACCAACTGGATGGTCTCCAGACCAACCCTGGCCTGAGCCCTAGGCCAAGGAGAGCTGGACAAGTCCACAGTGTCTGGTCAGAGCTGTGCTTGGTACTCAGGTCTTGAACATCAGGAAGCCCCCAAATGCAGTGCCTGGCGGGCTTCTCTTCATTATTGATCCCTGGGTTAGCTCAAACCACACTCTCTCACCCTTTTGCAGCTCAGCCATAGCAAAGGTTGTTGCTGGGCTCCCACCCCTCTGCTCCTCAGTGGTATAGACAGGGGTCCGATGGTGACCTCCAAACACCAGCTGCCCGGTGCCTGGCCCTGGGCCAAATTCAATGCTCACTGCAAACAGATAGACCCCACGCTCAGGGGCTCGGAAGTAGCCGTGTTCAGGGAAGTAGCTGCTGCCGACGTTGACATAAGCAGTGTTGAACTTCACTGTCTGCAGAGCAGTGGTCCCTTCTGAAAAGCTGGCGTAGAAGGCCACAGGGGAGCCTGGAAATATAGGAGGAAAGCATCAGTGATTCAGCCCCTTGCTCCCTCAGAGGGGAAATTACACCGAGCCCTACCTTCCTCACCTTCTTGACATGAGAAAGAGATCACAATTTCTAGATAATCTGGATATTCCCAGTAGCAATGTATCTTGGGAGTTAACTGGCTAATTCTCAGCATTTCACTAGTTGCCAGGAAAACACAAGCCTGTTGTCTGTACTGGTGTGTATTTTAACAAAGCTCTTGTTTGATCCTTCTTTCCAACTACGTGAGAGAAAAGTGCCCTGAATGAGGAAGCTGAGTAAGTAGCATCTAAGGCAGCATGCTTTGTCAATGACAGACTGGATCTGGAACCCAGGTCTCTGACTCCCGAATTCCTGCAACCTTCAAGGGATCTTGAGATACCCAGGGGAAAGAGAAAATACTCTCTCTCCTCAAATGCTAACCCTGGTGAGATCATTAAGGAATGAAGAGTGGTTCTCACTAGATGTGTAGCACAGAACCCTTGACAGAGAAGCAAAGAGCAGGTGGGTCCAGGCAAGAAAAGTCCTTTCAAGCTAATCATGTTAATATTTTCAAAATGTTGCACCCGAACCCAGAGGAGGGTAAACAGGCCCAGAAAGGCAAGCCTTGCTCCAGATGACATGCTAATAAATGGCCAAACTGGGAGGACCTAGCTGTGGGTCTTCTGACTTCTGGGGCTCTCCCACTTGAAGACCCAGTTAGTAAGTCTAAGGAGGGTAAGATACACACAAGAGGCCTGGAGCCAGAGGAAGCCTCGGTGGATGGGGGCTTTAAATGTGCATTAATTTTTTTAAACACCATCCTTGTAGAGAAGGGGGACAAAAAGAAGCAACTGTAGAAAAATATGGGAAACCTATTGAAAATGTGTTCATTTCCCCAGTACCCCTCGGCTCCCCCATCCTGGCCTCCGCACTGATAAGGTCATGTTCCTCACATGCTCCATCCCTGTTCCCTTAAGCTAAGGGCTCTCTGCCCTCTCCACCCCTCTGTGGAGACCAAGCTCCCCATTTCTTGCGATGAAACCGAGGCCCAACAGGAGGAATTTGCATAGGAGGCTTGAGTCCCAGAACAACAGCCCCTGCACTTAGCCTCTAGGTCTAACAGCGACAAAAGGACAAAATTTTGCTTTTCTCCGGTTCTGGAAGTTTTCTGAGGTTAGTTGGGAAGAGGTTTCCTGTGTGCTGCCGGCGGCTCTGCAGTTCTCCCAGCACCCAGGAGGTGGCGCGCTCGCCTCGCGGAAGGAAGGCCAGCCTAGCGCGGCCTCTGCCGGAGGCCCGGGGCAGCCGGTGGCTGCATGTGCCCCTCAGAAGTGGAAGGGCTGCGCTTCACTGCCGGCCAGCAAGTGAACTCTGCGCGCTTCCCTGCAGAGCGCAGGGTCAAGCTCTGTGGCCTCCCCATATGAAATTTTTAATTTTAAGGAAAAAAAATTTTAACAAAAGATTTCAGTGGTAAACTCAAGATACCTAAACTATCAGGCAACTTGAGGTCTTGCACTGCTCACAGGAGGGTGGGTGGCCTCATAGCCACAGCCACGAGAATACTGGAGAAATGGGAAAACTGACGTGTTTCTACTAAATGTTAAGCCGTGTGCTGGGTTTTTGGCAATGTATCTGCTGGTCCTCCCGACAACCCTTTGTTGTAGGTAGTGGTTCTCCCTCTTCCAGAGGAAGAAGCTGAGACACATTAAGCGGTGCTAGAACCTGTATATGTCCACTGCTCCCAGGGGCCAAAGTGGAGAAGTGAGTGGGAGTGGGGCAGGCTTGTGGTACGATCTTCCATGAAGCCTCAGACTATCCACACGCCCGGCCTCACCAGGCATACACGGCCCAGATGGCAGCTTTGTCCTTACCCTCGTGTTTAGGTGAGGAGGTAGCTGTAGCCCTAAGGCCATCTTCTTTGGCAAGAGAGTCACTTGAGTAGGGGTCCACTTCCCAGGGCCACACTCAGGGGGGCTAGGAAGGCTGGCTGCTCATCTCTTCAGCCTCAGAGCCAAGTTTCCCAGGGCCCTGTAGGGACCCGTTGAGGGCCTTTCACAGGGGAAGAGCCAGCTCCCTAGAGACAGCTGGACTGGGTTTCTCTGAGCCACTTATAAGCTGTGTGAACAGGACACTTTCCTGACTAAGCTTCAGTTTCAGGTAAGATGGCAGTGATAATGCATCGTTGAGCTGTTGTGATGATTCAACATGGCAAAGCCCAAGAAAGGCACCGCAGGGGACCTGTCTCAGAGCTGTAACATGGGTCCACTATGTTAGCAGAACGAGCTCCTTTTGGGTCCCAAGGGTTTCCCCTGTACTTGTGGGGTGCTGCCCCTGGCAGATGACACCATACCTTATCCACTCACTCACTTGTGCATAGGAGAAAGCTTAAAGACATGTGGTGGGTGCAGTGGGATGGGGCGAAAGGCTGAGATTGAGGGATTTGAGGGTGTGGTTATGGAGGAGAGGGCTTCCCTGGTGGCTCAGACAGTAAAGAATCCGCCTGCAGTGCAGGAGACCTGGGTTCGATCCCTGGATTGGGAAGATCAACCTGGAGACAGAAACAGCTACCGACTCCGATATTCTGGCTTGGAGAATTCCATGAACAGAGGAGCCTGGTAGGCTACAGCCTGCAGGGTCACAGTCTGACACGACTGAGCGACTTTCACTTTCACTCATGGAGGAGAGAAGCACCCCCACTCCCTGCCCACTGTTGGAATGGCGAGCAGCCGCTGGTGTTTAATGAGCCTCAAATGTCTATGTGGTGGGGCTCGGCCTGCTCACTGACAGCTCAGTCCTGTGACTTCTGCCACCTGATACCCCAGGTAGCTTATACTCCTAATACTCCCTAGTCCTGAATGGAAGGTAAGTCAAAGGCAAAGCCAGCCCTGAGTAGTGGCGACTGATGGTCATCTTGCCCGCCTTCCCCCTGCCCCTCTGAGGCAGAAGAGCTGTTGGCAGATAGCAATCCTAGACCCCACTCTCCTCTCAGGCCTAGGAACTCACCTGCCTCCCAAAGCGCTGGCCCCTTGACACGCGCATCCTCTAAAGATTCCACTTGCTTCCGATCCCTCCTCTTGGGAGCTTCCAGGCCTTTCTGCTGCTTCTTCCCTTTCCTGTTCAGCATGGCCTGCAGCTTCTGCAGGTCCAGGCTGACGTTGGCTGCCACGAGCCCTTGGAAGTTCCCAAAGAGGCTGTGGAAGAGGCGCTGGTGCCTCTCCAAGCCGCGCTCAGTCGTGGAGAGCTCCCCGCGAAGGCCCTCGAGGGAGCTGTTGAGGGAGGAGACCCAGGCGGCCTCACAGCACCGACCCATACGCTCCATGTCCGAGCTCAGGCGCTGGAGCTCCTGCGCCAGCCCACCGACCTCCTCTGGTGAAGCGTCCCGGCTGGGCTCCAAACGCGCGGTGTGCCGGCGGGCCCCCGAGGCCTGTTCCAAGGCAGTCACCCTGGCGGCCAGCGCATCCCAGCCTAAAGCCTGCTCCTGCAGCCCGCTGGCCGCGTCCATCAGGGCGACGCGGATCTGTTCGTAGCGCAGGGGCAGCGTGCCAGGCCCCTCCTCGGACATCTCCTCCATCACCTCCTCCCCGAAAAGAGCGGCCAGCACGGCCTCGTGCCGCAGCGCGTCCTCCAGCAGGGCAGAGAAGGAGCTGTGCAGCTGGCGGATGTCGCGGCGGATCTCGGTCTCAGCGGCCCGCAGCGCGCTCACCTCGCCATCCAGGGCACGCAGCTGGCTCCGGAGCCGTGCCACCTCAGCCCGCGCCCGCTCACCCTCTGCCTGCTGCGTGTCCACGGCCAGCGACAGGGAGGCCACCGTGTCGCGCAGGGCCTGCAGGGAGGAGCCGTCCTGCTGCCGCCGCTCATCCAGAGTCACCTGGGTCTCCTCCAGGGCTCGCGTGGTGTCCCTTTGGTCCTCCCGGATGACATCCAGGTCGAAGTAGAGCTTCTGGCAGTTGCAGTCCTTGACGTACTTGATGAGGTCCGCGTGGGCGCCCTGGAGGTGCTGGAGGGTCAGGTTGAGCTCCAGGAGCTGCCGCTCCATGTCCTCCTTGTTCTCCTCCATGATCAGTGACTTCTCCATCAGGATCACCCGCAGCTCTCGCAGCGCCGTGTGGTTCACCTCCAGCTCCTGCACCTGCCGCTGCAGCTTGCTGATCTCATCGAAGGTGTCATCAGATTCCGAGTACAGCTCTTTGATCTCATCCACGTGCCGGGCCAGGGTGGCCTTCATGTCTGCCAGGGTGCTCCGTAGCGCCTCCTCCCTGTGGGCAGTGGCCACATGCAGGGCCGAGAGGTTCCTCTGCAGCTGGCCCAGCCTGGCGTTCAGGCTCTCTGGCTCTGGCCTTGCTGCTGCCCCTGCTGCTGCCAGCACCAGGCTGCTATTGATCCCCACAGACTCCTGGGCTTTAAGGAGCTTCTTCAACTTGATGTCCACGTCAGTCTGGACCTCTGAGAGGGACTGGTGCAGGGACAGGCGTTGGGCGTGCAGGCGGTCCTCCACGTCCTGCCTCAGCTGGCCCACCCTCTGGGTGTTCTCCTGGACCTTGGTCTCAAATTTGGTACCAAGCTCCTGGAAGTCAGCTCTGGCCACAGAGCTCTCCTGGACCCTCTTGAGGGCCTGTTGGTTGGCCTCCACGTCAAGAGATAAGTTTCTTATGACCTGGGAGAGGCTGTGCAGGCTTTGGTTGAAGCTTCTCCACATGGGGCTGAGATGTCCTTGTAGGAAGGTGTTGATGTGGGGCAGTAGCGCTTGCTCCAAGGATCTGCCTGGAAACCCTGCAACAGATGTGTATGTTCAGACAAGCCCTGCAGGAGCAGGCACCCGCCCCAGGGCTGACTGAGTGCGCGGGGGGCTCTGCCTCCCCGTCCACTCATCCCCTACGACATGACCAGGCTCTTCCTCAGCCCCGGGAACCTGCCACTCACCAAGCTCTGTTTGATTTGCCTCAGTTGTGGCCACTGTGAGGTTGCTTGCCCAGGCTTCCCACAGGCCTGGGAGGCTGTCTGCCATCTGATGGATGTCATTCTGGAGATCTCCCAGTCGGCGTTCCTGCTGCTCCACTGTGTTGCGGATCTCTGCAGCTGGATGACCTGAATACACATGATAAGTGTCAGACTTCCCTGGCCTGAGCAGAACATGAGGTGCAGAGAGGAAATTAGGGGATTGAAAGCAGGGAGGTGTGTCCTGATATCCTCTGAGCAGGAGCTTAGAAGCCTTTAACTCTAGGACAGAGGCATGGCCAGTGAGCCCTCACCCAGACCGCAGCACCAACAGCAAACATGACTGATCCGTCAAGGCACACTCTCCTCCTTGGCCTCAGGGACACGGCATCTCCACATCATTCTAGGCAGCCTTCGTCAACAGACAGGCGTTCACCACAGGACGAAACGTTCCCATCCATGGCCCAGCCTTGAAAGGCCTCACAGATGGTGTCCCTAGGTGGCTCTGCTGTGCTGACTGAAGACCGGGGACAACAAGGCCTCCTGGTCCTGGTTGGGGGGCTGCAGGGAGGCTTCTTCCAGACCACGGGGGCTGATGCAATTCAGAGGGCAAGGAGGGTCCCAGAAAACAGGGTCAAGTGAAAGGGTGCATTGCTTGGCCAGCAGGCAGGTAACTCAGGGCCCTGTGAACCCTGCCGCTTTGGTGTGAGGGCCAGGTGACACAGGGGCACAGAGGAACCCCTGCCAACCCCAAGCTTGGGGACAAAGCTTCCCTGAAATGGCACTGCCCTATCAGAGGACAGTGGGCTTGGGCACATGAGTTCTTTCTACCTGTCCCTCCTGCACCTTCCAGGAAAGCAACATACCAGATTCAGAGTCAACTGGCCCATCCCAAGGCTCCTGGAGGCTATCACCTGGATCTTCAGGCTCAGGGATTGCCATGGGATCTGCAGAGAAACATCAGATATTAACTCCAGAGGTTAGAGGGGCTGCGTGACCTCTTGGGTCGAGGTCGGAGGGGGAGGGAGACGACAGGGAACCCTACCGTGGTGCTGGCAGTCGGGGCCCGCAAAGCCCGGGCAGCATCTCCAGGCCACGGAGGCCAGCACCTTCTGCTTGACCTGGTACACCGGCTTGTGGGCCACACGGTACCTGGGGGAAGAGGGCTAGCTCAGAGTCTCTAAGGTGAGCCGGCACAGAACCTGGACGAATAGCCCACCCTGCTACACCACACTCACATGACTTTGACCTTCTGGCAGTTTGGAGCCCCCTGTGGACATGGCTGCTGTGAGTGGACGAGGAATTTCTCGGTTTTGCAAGCAGCTATGAAGGTGACCAGTCTGGACTTCTGGTAGGGGCACCAGTTACTGGAAAAAAAAAAAAAAAAGCCAGAAGAGAGGGCTGCTGAGCACAGCCAGGTCTCCCCACTCCCTAGAGGTCAGCAAGGAGCCAGTGCGGAGCGCCCGGCCCCTGCCTCTGTGCCCCACTCAGTCCTAGAGATTCTGGAACCCATTAGCCTGAGAAGGCAGTGCTCTGCATTATTCATCCTGCTTCAGAGCAAAAGCCCCGTGGATCCTGCCTGCAAGGGCACCTGCTCTGTTGCCTTCCAGGAAGCACCCTAATTCCCAGGTCTGCACAGAGAGGTGCAGGAGCCTGTCCCCACATCGTAGAGTCACCCCTGGAGCCAGGAAGGGCGCTCCCTGCTTCTGCTGGTGCCAGGGGAGCAGTGTGGTGCCGCTCCTGGGTCTCAGTCCTTCACACTTTCTGGTTGTGTGACCTTGAGTGAGGCACTTAGGGAGTTTTTGTTTCCCATCATGGGATGGAGATCATAATACCCTCCTCCAAGTGAGTATCAAGTGCCCGCCTCCTCCCAGCTGCCTAGTGAATATTGCTGTCCTGCCGCCTTCTGGCAGCCCTGGTAGCTGGCCCCCATTCCCATTGCCACTGACATTGTTCCTCACTGGAGATCTGGTTGTGGGGATGGAGAAAGGGCTGCTAAGGAGAGGCCAGACTGGGGAGACTTTAAGTGCCAGCTGAGGACAGGCCTCTGTCCTGAAGGCATGGGGAGCCATGGAGGAGCTTAAACAGGAAGTCACATTAAAGAGCCACCCTGGTTCCTGGGTGCAGAAGGGTGGGAGGGGGCGAGACATAGGTGGCTACATCAGGGGTCTTGGTGCGTAGGGGGATGGGGTGACCATATTAATTTGGAGTGCTGAGACCACGCAGCCTGCTTTCCCACCTAACTCTTAGAAGCCTTGCAGCCAGCCTGTGCTCTCTCGGCTGCAGACTGAAAAGGCTTGTCAGGAAAATGACCCCCCACTCGAGGGGAAAGATATAAAGAGACTGACACCAGGGGTTTCCCCCAGTGAGCTAGCCCAGCAGAGCATCCTCTATCAAAACAGATCACAGAGCCCCACCCATCCACCCAGCTTCCAATCAGTTACCTGACCTCTCTAACTCTTCAGTGGGCAGACAGCCAAGAATGACCCCTGAGGAAAACCTCTTCCAAAAGAGGGAGCTCAAAACGAGCAAGTGGAAGAAAATCAACTTGAAGAAAACCAGAACTGTGCAGGGAGAAAAGAACTTCCCCCAAATCTGCATTAATATTCCCAGATTGACAAAAGAACTTATTGCATCCAAGAAACAAGAATAGAAAGCTACTTTAAAAATGGGGGCAGAACACTGAGAGCCCCCTACCAAAAAAAAGAACCCTTGAAGTTAAAATTATGATGGTAGAAAGGCAAAAGAAATTTGATAGATAAGTTAGGGGATAAAGTTAAAGACATTTCCCTAAAGGAAGAGTGAACAGAGAGATGGAAAATATGGACAATAGGATAGAAAAGATCAGAAAAATAGAGAACCCATGTTGGGAACCCAACATCCAAACAATAGGAGTTCCAGAAAGAGAGAGCAGAAGGAGGGAATCATTGATGAAAACAAAAAACAACCGAAGGAACATTCCAGAAGAGAAGGACTTGGAATTTTAAATTCAAAGGGCCCACCAGTTACCCACAACACAATGAAAATAAATGCACAGCAAAACACATCTGTGAAATTTTGGAACTGTAGGATTGAGAACCATTCTACACTCTCCAAACCCCCTTGCACTCCGCCCCCATACTCATCAGTAATTAGAACAGCCCTGAACCTCTCGGCAATCAATGTGTGTGTGTTAGCCACTCAGTCGTGTCTGACTCTTTGTGACCCCATCGACTGTAGCCTGCCAGGCTCCTCTGTCCATGGGATTTTCCAAGCAAGAATACTGGAGTGGGTTGCCATTTCCTTCTCTGGACTTCCCTGGTGGCTCAGACGGTAAAGCGTCTGTCTACAATGTGGGAGACCCAGGTTTGATCCCTGGGTTGGGAAGATCCCCTGGAGAAGGAAATGGCAATCCACTCCTGGACTATTGCCTGCCAGGCTCCTCTGTCCATGGGGTTCTCCAAGCAAGAATACTGGAGTGGGTTGCCGTTTCCTGCTCTACTCAACAGCAATACCAGACACTAAAAGTAAAGAATCACCTTCAAAATACTGAAGGAAAATTATCTCCAGTTTAGGATCCTATACTCAGCCTAACTATCAGTTTAAGGAGCACAAGATGAAGACAATTTCCACCAGCCAGATTTTAAAGCATTCCCTGCTGCTCCAGGACCCTCATCAGGGAGCTGCTAGATCCGTAGTTTGCAATCTTGCCATCAAATCTTCACATCAGAAGCATCCTGTGGCACTTTAAAACAATGACCCTACAAGCCCCACTTCAGGCCAGTTAAAGGAAATTCTCTGGGATTAAGGCCTGGACATCCCCATTTAAAGCTCTGTGGGTCATTCTAAGGCACAGTCCCGGACTGAGGAGCACTCTGCCCGAAGTGCTTCACCAAAACGGGAGAGAGAACGCCGCGAAACGGAGAACGGCAGCAGGCGAGAGGAGTTCCTGCACAGAAGTGAGAAGGGAGACCCCGGGGCACGGCAGGCAGGGGCGCGTGGGCAGTGGGTCCGGCCCGGGACACGGTTGGAGGCTCCGAGAGAGAGAGAGGCTCCCAAGAGAACACAGGCGGCCAGACACCCGGCAGGGATGAGTGAGGGGCGGACGCGGACGACCGGCAAGAGTTTGGAACTGAGTGACGACAACGACAGAAAGCGAAGCAGAAGGACAGAACTGAAGCAAAAATGAAGATAATTGCTTATTTCAGGAACAATGAAAATTGTGCGGGGGTCGGGGGGAAGGACGCATAGGCTTTCCAGGACATGCAGACTCTGTTGCATCTACTCAGTTTGGCCGTTGTACCCTTGTTCCGGTGTAGCAGGAAAGCGGACATTGACTGTATGTAAATGAACCCGCATGGCTGCATTCCAATAAAACTGTATTTACAAAACAGGTGGGGGCCGAGATTTGACCCACCATTCCAGAGTTTTCTAAGTCTTGCTTGTGGTTGTATATCACTAAAATAATAATAATAATAATTTCCACCTGGAAGACAAAATGCAGGTGAACAAGCAAGAACATCTTGGAAGACGAGTGAGGAGGATCTTCTCTAACGGTCATGACCGACGCTAATGTCAAGGAATAAAAACAGTGGGATGTGAATTCCCCAGTGGTCCAGTGGTTAAGACTCCATGTTTTTAATGCCAAGGCCGGGAGTTTGAATCCTGGTCAGGGAACTAAGGTCTCACAAGCCTTCCAGTGCAACCAATACGATAAAATCAATCCAGAAAACAGTGGGATGTTGGCACAAGATACATCAAACACCCGCAAGGGGCCTGTACATCCCCAGGGGGCTATTAAATGGTAGAAGGGGCACACGAAAATCAGGATGGGAGCAAATGTACACACTCAACACAGAAGCTGTGTACTGTGAGAGAGCTGGGCCCAGAGGTCAGGCCCTGGGGGAAAGTAAGGTGGTCTCCTGTCAAAGCCTCCCGTTTAAGGCCCCATGGAAATTCCTGGAACATGCTCAGATCTAGGGAGAAGTATTTCTGTAAACCAGCTGTTCTCAATGGGACATGGGTTGGGAGGAGAAGTGGTCTGCCCCACTTGAATCTGGCAATGAGGCACAATGGTAAAGAATCTGCCTGCCAGTGCAGGAGACACAGGTTCAATCCCTGCGTCAGGAGAAGGGAATGGCAACCCACTCCAGTATTCTTGTCTAGAGATCCTTGGACCGAGGAGCCTGGTGGGCTGAGTGACTGAGCAGCTGAGCAGAACACACACGTGGCTGACACAGCTCTGGGGATGGGGATGCTCCCGGCCTCAAGTGGGAGGAGGGCACAGCCCCTTTCCTCACAACAGAGAGCTAGCCCCAAATGTCGATAGCGGAGGCTAAGAAACGCCCACTGTACCAAAGCTCTGCTTCTCACGTGCTCTCTGAACTGCGGCAGAGGATCCAGAGGGCCTGCCCCCTGAGAGCACCGGGTCTGGGCCAGCCTGCTGGGAGTGACCGGGACTTTCCACCTCAGGTTCCTAGAACTGGAAGCGGTGCTGCCCACCCTTCCTGCCCAGGAACTTTCTCTCCAGACCTGCCCAAACCTCAGGCTCCAGTGGCCACTGTTCTCCCTGCCCATACGCCCCTCCCTTGGCAGCTCCATGCCCTTGGCACCGTACAGGCTGCTGGCCCAGAAGCCCTGGGAACATTCCTGACCTTTGCTTTGGTTTCCTACAGCTCTCGGCAGTCTCTCGCTGGCCTACTGAGCCCCCAGCCCTGCTCGCTGAAGTGCCCCATTGTTCTCCCTGCCTCCTGGCTGGGAGCCTGGGCCCTCTTGGCACCCTCATCTCCCAGTGGTCTACCAAGAGGCAGGTGCCAGCCTCGAAATGAGTGTGGGGGGTCTCCAGCCTGGTTTGGGCCTGTCCTGGGCCTCTGACCTGGCCTGATCTGACGCCCCCTGCCAGGCAGGAGAGAGTCTGCTGCCCCCCTTAGAGCTTTTAATTGGATCTGGGAGTCCTAGACTTTCCTCCCTTCCTTGTCTTTGGACTCAGGGTGACCTTGAGCAAGGCTCTTCCTCCATCCTGGAAATGTGGAGAAGATTCCCACTCCCAGCCCCTCCCTGGGGGCAGGGGTGGGTGGGGTGAGGGGGAGGCTTTGAGGAAGGCAGAGAAAGCGTCAAGCAGGGAAAGGGCTGTTAGCCAAAGCCTCCTGAATTATGAATGTGCTGCTGTTGTGCCCCTTTGGGGCACTTAAGTGCTTCTTAACCAGCCAGTAAAACCCACATCCAACCGCCCCTTAAGCCTGTCTGTGAAGGAGGTTGTGTTCTCAACATTCTTGCTTTCTGAGGCCCTGAATGCAGCTGTGAATGTGATGAGTCCAGGGGAGAATTTTGTCAGACTTGGTCTCTGAGCCACAGAGGGGCCTGAGCAGGGGAGCCTGAGGCCCACTTGGTGTCCAGCCAGAGCCAGGATTCCTTGAGCATAGCTCATGCCAGTGAGTCTCTTCCCTGTTAGTGCCCAGGGCCCTGGGCCTTGGAGAACAGATACAAGGGCAGACCGTGTAGCCACAGCCCAGAGACCAGAGTCAGGGCTCCACCCTGCTCCCGTGTGACTTCCAGAGATATGCATGACTTCTCTGGGCCACAAGCTCCCAGCTGCAACAGTTGGAAACACTTCTTGGGGTCTCACTGATACTGGTGACTAGCCCAGCTAGGCTGCTGCGAGGAGCATCTCCTGGACTCCCACCCCTCTTAGGGGAGACAAAAGAGGACAAAACTGAGGACACCTGGGATTTGCATCCCAGCCAATGTAGGCCTGAAAGTGAAAGTGTTAGTTGCTCAGTCATGTCCAGCTCTTTGTGTCTGACTCTTTTTTCCCTATGGAAGAATACTGGGGTGGAAAGCCATTCCCTTCTCTAGGGGATCTTTCTGACCTAGGGATGAAACCTGGGCCTCCCGCACTGCAGGTAGATTCTTCACCATCTGAGCCACCTCAGTTAGATGGCCCTAGGTGCAGCCCCACCCCTCTGAGCTTCCCAGCGTCTAAAGTGGAGAGAACGGTGGCCACCTATGGTGCTGTCAGAACCATGAGAGATAGGATGCCTTTCCTGGGTCTTCGCTCAGGCCCCACAGCAGTGGGTTCGATTCCTGGGTTGGGAAGATCACTGGGAGAAGGGAATGTCAGCCCACTCCAGTATTCTTGCCTGGAAAATTCCATGGACAGAGGAGCCTGGTGGGCTACAGTCCATGAAGTCGTAAAGAGTTGGACACGACTGGGCCTTCACTCACTCACCACAGTGGACTCAGTCCTGCCTGTGAAGTGGCCCTGCATCTGAGGAGCCCATATCCTAACCTCTTGCTCTCCCCAGCTTTACAAAAGCCTGGGAGCAAAGAAAGAGCCTCTTCCTCACAATGTCCAAATGCCCATGTCTCTGGCTCACTGGGCCCAGCTCTACAGGGTCCTGGGGACGTAGGAAACACCAACCACATTCCTCCTTCATCCTGGGATCCAGCACCAGGTTGGTTTGTTCAAGCTTCTCCTTGCAAATGGTCTCATCTGGGTCTGTGTCCAATGCCTGCCCCGGCCCCCAGGCCCCAGATAGAGGTAGGAGGGACAAATGCAGGGCAGATTGGCTCCAGCAGCTGTGAGGGAAGAGCCACAGGCTTGTGCTGGGCGGTGTGGAGCCCCTGCTTGAGTGTGGAGAGCCTGTTCTGCCTCCCCTTCCCCTGTGGCCGGAGAGGGGCTGGGGCTGCGTTTCCGCCTCTCCCTTCGTGGGACCACAGGAAGCAATCAGCCTGAGGAAGCTGTGCTGTGCTTCCTTCCTTTCTCACCAGCCCCTCTGGAGGCCTTGACAACCTCAGCTTGACCTGTGGGGCCTACAGCTTCTGAGCTGTGGGCAGGAGACCAGCAGGCCTGCTGGGAGCCCCCAGAGGGTTTGGAATCGGGGATGCCCTCAGACTCCTGCCCGGGCATTCCTGGGCCAGAGTGCCCTTGTGCACATACCCACACGCACTGGGACCACCACATGGCTGAGTGACTGCCTCAGGCCTTGAGCAGTCCAGAGACCCACCCTCCCAGGAACTAAAGGAATGCAGACCTTCCCCACAGCCCCAGTGTGGGTGAGGGGGGGAGGTGTAGATTGAGGGAGAAAGAGGATATCTCCTCCCTCCTTCCCATCCTCTTGGGCCCCTCATACTCCCTTTCATCAGGGGGAGGTAAGCTGCCCAGAAACAGGGGCTGACGGCTTTGGGGACGGAAGGCAGGATTCTTGGTCCTGAAATCAGAGCCTGGGTTCTCCTGCCAAGAGCCACCTGTACTCCCAGCTCTGAGCAGAAGCGGGAATAGGGCAGGAAGGAGGTCTCTCAAGGCCCAGCTTCTTCCCTCTCCTCCCGCATGGCCACTCTTCCATCACTGAGGGGCAGTGCATGCTCGCTTAGTCTGCTCCTCCCGCCTCTCCCTGTCCACTCTGCTTTGGGGAAAGTGTCCAACAAACACTTTCACCTTGAACCATCAGAGCTCTATGAGAGCTGTCCTGGGCAGGTGTGGGCCAGGCCTACGTGACAGTGAATCTCAGCCAGCCCAGGAGACTCTGGTGACTGTACATTGGCCCCTCTCACCCTCCAAATCCACATGGATGCTCCCAACCAAGTCTGGTTTGTGTGTGGAGGTGGGAAGAGTGGGGGCGGTGCGGGGGGAAAGACACCCCTGGGGCCAGAACCGGAGTATGATCTCTGGAGTCAGACTCAGATCTTGGTTCTAGTTCTCCTCGGCTGCGTGACCTTGGGCCGGATGCTTAGCCTCTCGGAGCCTCAGGCTCCCCTATAATCGGGAGGGGATTAACAGAGATAACACTTGGCAAGATGCCCAGAGATGGGTTTGACAAATGGCACCTGCTGCTCTGACCGAGGTGTCCCCTGAGGAGGGACTCGCATTCCCAACACATTGTCAGCCGGAGGATCCCTGACCCTGGACAAATAAAAGGACTAGAAAACAGTGTCCCAGTCTAGTCCTAAGTCCATTCTGCCCATCTCCAGGGCGGTGCTGAAGCAGAGCCCGCTGGGTGCTGCAGCCCCCTTTTTGCTCTGGAGATGGAGCAGGGTGCCTTGTCTGCCCACTGCTCAGCTGTTAGGCCCAGGCCGAGGGCCTGTGCCCCTCCCCAGGCACTCAGATCCAAGTCCGGTCCCCAGGAGCGTCTGTCTTCTAGGGCTTAGGCCAGGCCAGCCTCAGCCGGGTTCAGCTTTCAGAACTGAGTTCTGAGAACAGGAGCCACTCCCAAGCCAGCTGGAAACTTCTGGAACCATAGCCCCTCACCATCTCCCATGCTGGTGTTTGATGGCATAAAGTGCTCCTGCCCTGCCCTGCCCGACCTCCAGTCCCATTCTATGCCATGGGTCAGGTAGGGAACTCCATGTGGTCCTTAGGTCCTGGGGGACTGGGGGTGCCCAGTCCAGACTGGCTGGGGGTGATCTTCTAAAGGCGAGCTTGACCCCTAGCGCCTCATTCAGCTTCACAGCTGGTTCAGCAGATAGATGGTATAAAACCTATTTCACATACAAGTAGCTGAGGTCCCGAGAGCCCCTGCTTTGGCTGAGCTGGGACTGAGATTCCTCTGCCATATCCTCCCCCAGGTCCAGGCCCTCCTTACCGTCTGACAGGGTCCCCGCCGGAGTCCTCCGCCTCTGCCCTCCAGACCCCAGGTGGCTGGGGGCTGTGTGGATCAGAGAAACTGGTACCAGGGGCCTGCGCCCAGGTCCCCAGCATCCCCCAGCCCAGGGGCCCCCCCAGGCCAAACAGCAGTGTCAGGATCATGCTGGCTTGGGGCAGACTCAGCTTCTGTAGTGACTCCCGAAAGTGCCGGTGACGTCGTCTTTAAGTTAAGTCTCAGAAGGAAAAAAAAAGCACAGGGACAACAAAGAGAGGAAGTGGCCTGGGCCGGCCCCCCCAGTGAGCCCCGTCCGCCTTCTCGCCCGCGGCCTGGCCCCACAGGGGCAGCCAGCCACGCAGGCCAGTTCCTGTGGTCGAGGAGGACTCGGTCAGAGACCCTGGGTGTGGGAGACACAGGGGGAGGTGGTCCCACCGAGCATGTCCCCTTGGGAGTCAGAAGGGCACCAGCATGGAGGTGGAAGGAAGCGCGTCAGGAGAAAGAGGCCAGATGAGCCTTGGGGAACCTGCTGCCCATCCATGTGGGCGGCCGGGATGCGGGGGCACTCGTGCCTACTCAGCGTCTCTCACCGCTGGGCTGTGGGAGCCGGCAGGTGGGTGGAGGCCCAGATAGAGAAAGGGTCACACAGTCTGTAGCTGGGCCAGGGCCATGGGTTAGCCTTTTGTAGCCAGTTCTTCCACCTGGCCTTGCCCGAGCCCCAGGATGGGGGCATTCACGGTGCTGGGGAGAAGTTGGGCAGGCCAGTCCGGGAGGTTGGCCACTCTTGCCTGACAGGCCAGCTTGATCTTGACCCCTGCCCTACCTGGGACCAGTAGCAGAGACGCCTTTCTTTTCTGTGTCTACTCCCCCGCAGCCCCTCTCCACCCCAGAGGTACACAGACACAACAGCCCCAGGCCTGGGAGCACCTAGTCAGGGTGGCCCCTGTAGGTGCCCAGGGTGGCAAATGAATGAGGGGCAGTGATGGATAAGGATGTGTCCAACCTGCTATGGCCTGTCAGGGGGCAGGGGATGGGGGGAGGGTT